>NC_080026.1:103430886-104055886 GCF_030020395.1 Manis pentadactyla | reverse complement strand
GAAGAAAGGTTGTGGTTCTATAGCATCTTACTACGCTGATGGACAGTGACTGCCTGCAATGGGTTATGTGGGGGATCTTGGTGATGGGGGGAGTCTAGTTAACATCATATTCCTCATGTAATTGCAGATTAATGATACCAAAGAAAAATATATATAAAACCACTCACTTGAGAACTGGGCAAAGGATATGAATATGGAGTTGACAGAAAGGATATTTGAATGGCCAGTAAGCAAAAGAAAGATGCTGAAATTGGTAATCAGGAAAATATAAAATAATAGTGAGGTAGTGATTTCACACCAATCCATTGAAAGTCAGACAAAACTGAGTTTTGTGTTGGTGAGGATGTAGAAAAATGGAAAATCATATGCTGTTGGTAGGAAAATGGATTGGTCCAACCACTTTGTAAAGCAATTTGACAATATCTTTAAAAGGGGAGTGATGCCCATGCTCTTTGACCCAGGGAATCCATTTTTTGACGAATACCCTAGAGAAATAACTCTAGCAGTTGTGCACAGGGAACATATAGAGGAATGTTCATGAAGTATTTTTTGAACTAATGATAAATAGGAAATGACTTAAATGTCTGTCAGCAGTTGAATAAAATAGTACATTTTGTTCTGTTCATACAGTGGAATATTCTACAGCAGTTAAAATAAGTTTGCTAGAAATGAACTCTTGTTTAAAACTAGGTAAAGAGCGAAGTATTTTGAACAAAATGCAAGTTGCAGAATATGTTTTGTTTGGTAGCTTTCTATAAAATTTGAAGACAGGCAAATGAGTATTGCATATTATCAATGTCTATATATGTATGTAATATAAAGTATGTCCAAGAATTATTAAATGCAGAATTCTCTTTAGTGTCCCTCGGACAGGGTGGGAGAGAGAGGGAGGGAGAAGATGTTAGCTCTGCCCCTGATATTTAATTACTGAGAGGAAGATGACTTACAGCAAGTATCACAAGATGTGGAGAGGGATAAAACTGGGTGGTGAGTACATAAGTGTTAATGATGTACATGTTTTAAATATTTTAAATATTTCAAAATTTTAAAATTAAAAGAAAAATTGAATTACTTGTACCCATTTATCTAACAAAAATAGGAAAATTAAAGACAGAGAGACACTTAAAGATAAACAAGAGAAAGTATACTTACGTGTGCAAGGATTGTTTGTGTGTTTACTACTCAAGTGTGTTTGTGTCAAAAGAAACCTGTAGGTTACCTGTCCCGTCTTACTAAGCATCCGGTTCCGCAAACATTTCTGTAACCAAGTGGGACAAGCCCTTGAATTGCTGTCCTCCTTCTTGTGTCTTGGGTTCCCTGTGCAGAGTTCCCACACTCTGAAGCTGACATCTGGCAAGAATTTTTCTCTTTTGAGTCACTTACTTTGTTTCAGAGTTGTTTCCATGGTCGCTCTATGCTATATCTGTCTCCCTACAAAAGTCTTCATTGAATCCCACTATGACATTTTCTAGCTTCAGATTTCAGCCAGGAATCCCACCTCCATTAGCATACTCCTGGGTGATTTAAACTTTGGTCTTTGAAGTTGGGCAGTTTGAATATCTGCTCTGCCACTGGCCAGCTGAGAGACTGTGGGCAAGTTTCTTAACTTCTGTAAGCCTCAGTTTCCTTCCGTGTCAGGTTGATGTGAGGATTAAATGAGGTTGTACATGTGAAGTGGTTAGCAAAAAGTCTGGCCATAATAATGTTCAGTAAATGATAGTAGCCTTAATAATAACAATATCATAGCTGACTGGTGGCTGTGAGAGACATCAAAACTTTGCCATGAAGAGCGAGGTGGCCGCCAAGAGCTACTTGAAGACCCAGTGGGTGTGGTGAACTGACTGTAGGACGTTATGTTATTTGAGAAATGTTCTCTTTGTCTTTTTAAACTGAACCCATGGTTGGTGTCCACATTGGCTTTTCCCTTTCGTTTATCATTTAGTTTTAGTCCCATAATTCTTGATAACTTGGATGTTCTTTCTCTGCTCATTTTCCCCTTTTTTTTTTTTTCACCTCCCTGGCATAAAGCAGGAGCAGTGGAATTTTTTTAAGTAGTTTGGAAAAGGAAAGGGAAAAGTTTAGTTCTGGTTATTCTTTAGTGAGCTGTTTCTCTAAACATAACCCCACAGAGACTGTGGGAGCAACTGGGTTCAGTCAGCTGGGAAGGAAATAAAAGAAGGAAGTCACGGAGTGGGTGAGGGAAGCACAATTGGCACTCCCTGGTATATGAGTGGGAGGAAAGGCAAAGTGGGAGGGTACCTGGAAACAGAGGGCAGTGCTGTGTTAGGTGTGGTTGGCATTTTTCTTGTTATTTATTCTAGTCTAGTATACTGGTGGCATGTGCCATGGATTATGAGAATCTGTGTAGGGTGTTACAAGTGACCCAGATTATTATCTCTTTCTCTCCCAGTTGACAGATAATTTTTTTTAGTCCCCCCTATATGTTAAGGGCATTACAAAATGCAAAGAAGCGTAACCAGTGTTTCTGCACTGAAGGTATTTATAGTGAGTTGGATAGGCAAGCAAATCAGGATTTTTTCACTGGCGTATAATCTCAGATATGATTCTCCAGGATCATTATCTCTTCTTCCTCCTTGCTAATTTGTACTGAATGCTGTACTTTTGTCTGGATTATTTAATTTAATTCTCACACAATCCCAGTAGGTATGTGCTCTTACTATTTCCATCTTATAAATGAGTAGACTAAGATTTAAGAGAAGGTAATTAAATTGCTTGGGATCACACAGCTTTTAAGTACTGAAACCAGCATCTGAACCCAGATATGGCACTTTTAACTACTATTCTATTCTGTCCGCTTTGGGGTTGCCTAGAATTGAATTCTCCAGGATCTCAGAGGAGTTTCAAATTGAATTCTCCTGAAGGGTAGGTAGGATTTTCTTAGGCAGAAGGAAGGAAGAACCATTCAAGAGGAAAAGGAAAAGCAGCTATTTATTGTGTGAGTATTAAGTGCCACACACTGGGTTTGGTATTCTACCTAATATGATTTGCATAACCTTCACCACAATACTGAAACTTCATCATTCCCTTTGACGGATGCCAAAACGAGTACTGAGAGAGAATAGTTAGACCCAAGTTCCATAGCTTGTGAGGGATCCAGCGAGGAGGGAGGAAGGCTAGTAGCAGAAGTGTGTGTAGTTATGGGATTTGATAGCAAGGCAGTAAAACTCAAAGCCTGTGTTCTTTGAGATAATGTTAGCTTGACCCCCCCAAAACCGTGATAAGAAGGAAAGACCAAGGAGTAAGCCCAGTGTCTTTGGGAGATCATGAGTTAATAGTTTGACTATAACAAAGGGTGCTTTTGCATAGGACAGTTAGGAAGGAACAAAGTAGGGAAATGGATTAAAGCCAAAAAAATATTTTGGAATATGAACCTGAAGGTAGTTGAATGACTCCTGATCTTGAGATGATGATAATGACACACAGAATCAGACCCTGATAAAAGTTAAGCATTTACTTTTTCTTTCTACCTGCCCTCCCTCCACCTTTTCAGTGAAGAATTTAAAACATACAAAAGTAGACAAAAATACTGTAATGAACCCCATGTTTGCATCACTCTGCCCCTGGCCAGACATGTCTGATGCACATTCCTATTCTCTCCTTTGTATTATTTTGAAGAGGTCCTAGACATCATATTTCACTCACAAATACTTATACTTCAATATTTATCTCTAAAAGATATGTTTTAAAAACATAACAAAAATACCATTTTTGTTAATGCCATCAGATACCCAGTTAGTGCTCCATTTCTAGTTGTCTTATAAAAATCATAATTTTTAAAAGTTTATTTGAATTAGGATCCATGTAAGGATTGACATGTCTTTTAACTATCTTTTAATCTATAGGTTCATCCTTTATCTCTCTCTCTGTTCCCTCCACTTACCCCTCTGAAATTTATTTATTGAAGAATCCTCTGGTTTTCATAACCCTAGATTTTTCTGGTTGCGTCCCCAATAATGTAGGCTAACATACTCCTCTGTCCTCCATATTTCTGCAAATTGGCAGTTGGATATAGAATCTGGATCAGATTCATGTTTGAATATTTTTGGCAAGACTTTATAGGTAGTGATGAGTTCTTCCGTTGGGCATAATGTCTAGTTGTCTCTCTATTTATGATGTTGCAACCATTCGTCGCCAATGCATCACCCCTCTAATTCTAATTCTGTTTTCGTTCTCATTGATTAGCTTGAATACTGCTATAAAAAGAACATCTTCTTTTCTACTATTTGACTACCCAGTGGTATAGATGTTATAGGAAAGACAGAGCAAATGCTTGAGCATTTCCTTCATTTACCAGTTTTCAAAATAATGAATTGGTTCCATAGCATCCTTGAATGATGACTGTTTTGTATTTTTAGTACCATGATAGACTCATGGATATAAAAATATTTGACACGTTTCAGCCACTTAGTCTTATTATTCCCTAAGTTTTTCCATGGATGTTGCTATTGTCTTTTCTTCTTTTTCCTTGCTAGTATATGTGTCTATGGAAAACTAGAAATTTGCTGAAAACTAGGACTGTACAAGTGTATAAGTGCTTTAGTACAGCATTTAAGAAGTTTTACTTCGACCCCAAAGCTTACATATTGTGCTTGCATGTACTTACCCAGCTACAGGAGAATTGCCCTTTTAAATTTTATAGGAAAATTAATATGTCTTGAAAGACTTTAGTCTCTTCTGGGGTTTTTAGAAAATTGCTATAGTAAGAAGAGCCTTTAAAAAAAAGTTTGTAATAATTCCAGGTAACTCACTGTAGGTACATTATCACAACCTTCACAATCCTTGCGTTTCAGAGAACATTTAAGATTGTCATTGTTCCATCAAGTTGACCTTTCCCTGGGAACCTTACCAGTCATCAGTTGGAGACAGCTCTAATTTCTAAAACAGCTTTCTAAAACTTGAAATTCAGTTCTTCCTGCAGAGTATAAGAAATGCATGACTGCCTTCAAAATTTCTCAGGAAAATGAATTTTATTTCCTTGAAAATCAGCATTCATATATATTAGTACTGAGTTTATAAGCTTTTTAAAAAATAGAATTTAAAGTAGTTGTCACAGTAAAAGTATAAAATAGCATTTACTGAGCTTTACAGTTTACAAAACCCTGTTCATATCCATCATCACTTTTTGTAAACTCCACAGCAGCCCAAGTTAATATTAAGTAACTACTGTTTGACAGATGGTATGCTGAGCCTTAACACGGATTATTCATTTGATCCTCACAACAATCCTGTGAGGTTGGATCTCTTATTATTCTTACTTACAAATAAGGAAACTGGGGCTTAGAGAGGTTAAGAAACTTGCCTTCGTTTACCAGTTTTTACCAGTCTCACAGCTGGGACACAGAGGAGCCAGGGATTGAGCCCTTGCTCTTAACAGCTGGGCATGCAACCATTTTTTACCCCTATTTTACAGATATAATAAATGATCCTTTGGAGATATTTGGAGACTCTTTCAAGGTTGCTTAATTAGTACTTGATAGAGTCAGGACAAGAAACCCTGACTCTCCCACTGCCTCCCAACAGGCCCAGAGTGGAAGGGCCCCCCGTGGGTCAGCCACCCTGATGTCCTCAGTCCCTGCTGGAGCTCGCTTTAAAGGTGGCAGAGCCAGAAAGGTAGGATTCAGAATTCGGTAGCAGCATTTTAATTTGATGTAAATGACCCAACTGAATCAGCACTAAATTAGGACAGTACGTGTCTAGAGACTGAAGTATTTGTTATCCCAGCCTTAGTCACGTTGTTCTCCACACATGGATTTTGAGTTAGAGGAAGATCATCTGGATCACATGCTGAATTTCTTCCCTACTTTAGTGCTATGGCTTCTATGAAATACTCAGAAACCAGGAGTCCCTCCTACAATTCAAATCATAACAGCAGTAGATGCTGTTTATTGTGTTTATTCTCTGCTTTCTCCCCATACCTAATATACATTAAGTAATATGTTACTTTAACATTTTTACAGATTTGTTATTTGTCATAAAAGAGATAGGTACAAAAGTATTTGCCCAATCATTCTCTAGGTACTACTGAAAGACACAGATCATTATAAATACAGCTTGAGCTTCTAATATCCACTTCTTCAATTGCGTTTTCCTCTCTGCTCCTATCATTCCCATGTTTGTTTAAAGAAAGGTTGCTTACATAGTTTATCTGTAAGCAATGTGTTGTATAGTTTAAGTTTTACCAAAATAGTATTTTCTTGTGAAAAAATCTCTGCCGGTTGTTTTTTTCATACTTTATATTTGTAGGAGTCATCCATATTGGTGGGTGTGCCTCTAATAAGTTTTTCATTTTTACTTTTGCTGCTATGTAAAAAATTCACTAAGTGAATATACCACTATTTATCCATTTTCCTATTACTGGAACAGTGTTGCTATGAGCATTCTTATACATGTTTCTTTGTACACAAAATTCTCCGGGGTACGTATAACCAGGAGTGGAATTACTGTATAGTAGGATAGGTACATCTTCAGATTCAGTAGATACTGCCAAGTTGTTTCCTGTAGTGGCTGATTGAGTTTGCACTCCCTCATGCAGTGTCCTGAGTTCTCACTCTCCACATCCCTAAACAGCACTTGGTGTCATCAGCCTTTCATATTTTTGCCATTCTATTTATTGGATGTTAAAAATTAGTCTTAGGCTTTTTATATGTATTTTTTTTCTAATTTGGTGTAAGTCCACCAGTGTCTGAGTAGGAGGTGGAGCCTAAGAGAAGCAGAGCATCTTGTTCAAGGTCATGCACCCAGTAGAAGGCTGTGCCTGGATGGGATGAGAGCCCTGACAGCACCGGAGCCAGGGCCTGTCCTCTGCACCTCCTGCCAGAGATCAGGGCACTGGCGGTCACAGAGGCCACTTGGAAATCTGAGGACTAAGTATGGAGTTCTGTGCTTTCGTCCTGCTTTTCCTTTCATTTCCTCACCTGTTACTTAAGAAATTCCATCAGCTAGTCTTTCTGCTTTTAGTGAACTCTTTTAAAGGATTTGTTGTAAAAGGATTAGTGTTTCTTCATAAGTGTACTAAGAGCTGACTGTCCTGACCCCAAGAGAGTCATGGTGGAGAACCTCTTCCTCTTTCCACTTCTGGAGCTTCTAAGGATGTGGAACTGCCATTCTGGACTGTGTTCCCAGATGGACCGGTTTCCTTCTGTCCTCACGTATTAGAAAGTCTGAAAACATCTAGGCAGCAAAGAAATGAATATGTACATTCATAGAATAGTGATCT
This sequence comes from Manis pentadactyla, assembly GCF_030020395.1. Classification (NCBI taxonomy): domain Eukaryota; kingdom Metazoa; phylum Chordata; class Mammalia; order Pholidota; family Manidae; genus Manis; species Manis pentadactyla. The sequence goes on along the minus strand of NC_080026.1, from coordinate 104,048,649 downwards.
ATTTGTGGCTAACAGCCACTTTTCAGAACAAATTTTATTGAGCCTCCCTCCATTTAGCAGTTTGGCCAGAGACCCGGTGTCATTAGGTTTGGGGCTTCAGGTGAACCAGGTTGCTGTTGACAGTGGCTTCTTTGGCTATTTTTCTTTTAACTTTCTTTTGAAGTATAGTTAATATGCAGAAAAGTATGTGGCTCTGATAAATTGTTGTTAATGATTTTATTTTTGCTGCTGCTTGAAGAATCAGTTAAATGAATGTACTAATACTATTTATGTATGACTCACTGAATGTTCATAAATAGCACACCATGGAACCAGCACCCAGTTGAGAAGTGGAACATTACCACACCCTCAGTAGCCCTCTTTGTGCCTCTTTGTAGTCACTATCCACCCTTCCAAGGGGAACCTCTATTCTGACTTCTAATAGCCCAGAGTAGTTTTGCCTGCTTTTATGCTTTGTATGTATATGAAATGATACCATGTGTATGCTTCTGTGTCTGGCTTCTCTCCTTCACATTCATACGGTTGCCTTATAAACATTGGTATTCACTCACTTTGCTGTATTCTGTTGTGATCCTTTGGCTCATTTGAATATAGGATTGTCAGTATTTTGCTAGGTATCTATGTTTGAGTGTGTTTGGGGTATGTTCCTGCTTTATCTCCATGTTTTAAAATGGGCCTAAAAATAAAGGATAGGAATTAGAATGGTAAAGTATTCAGGTACATTATAATCAAAGCAGAATGATCAAGAACTGGTCAAACTGAAAGAATTGTAGGTTCCGAATGGAGACCATGATCTTGGTCTTCATAAGCTTTGATTTGAGATTTTTTTGAAACCGGAATATAGACCACATTGTGAATAGGCAAGTTAGATCACATTTAGACTAAAAACATGGTTTTGATCTAACACTATATTTCTAGTCTGTTGATATAAAACTTAATGTCTCCAAATTTGGGTGTCCTGATGTGAACTCTTAGTTCACATATGACAGGAATGAGCTTGGGGATATAAAGGACTAAGGAAGCCCTAAGGACTAGTCAGTCCCTCTTGAATTGAGGCTTTTAGAATCTTCATTCTATTCAGTAGAAAACGGAGGCACATCAGTACTTTTTACCTTTCAAACCATTTCAAACCATTACCCAGCATAAGCACTTGCTTTTAAGATCACCTGAATCACTCAGGTAGAGTGAGGGGATGTCTCAGGAGCCCAAATGGAGCAGATTTGGAATCAAACTGCTTTAGTGAGAAACTGCAGGACTAGTTAAGAACCTGGGAACTTGACTAGCAGGCTACTTACTGCTAGTGAATATGGACACATTTGATTGTGTCTAGAAAGTTAATGAGCACTTGCTAGGCTGATTCTTGCCGTCTACTAGGTTTTGTTGATTCAAACATTCTGGGGCATGAATCTTGGCTCCAAGTCCTAGTAGCGCCTCTTTGGGGCTTAAGATGGTCTGAGAACGCCCTCTGGTGGCTCTGTCTGGATATCGTTTAGTGAAAGAGGGACTCTCTCCACTAAAGTTTGTTGGCCATTATCCCACGGTTCCAAAGGAAAAAAGCACACATGAACAATTTGTTCTGCCATAGTTTCATCTCTGCAGATTAAATACAGGAACCCATGTAGTAATGTAAGTAGGAGCAGTAAGAAGTTGTTATACTAGGCTCTTAGGATATTTCTAGTCAAGATGCCATTTTTGGTGAGATACCCAACATTAGAATTCTATCTCCAGTCCCTGAATTTCAAGATTTTTATTAGAAAGGGTAGTACTTAGAGAGTTTGACTATTTGCTTTTAGCATGCATAGTTTACCCTAAGTGAATGATTAAATTTTGTAAGTGATGTCATAGTGGTACACTATATACATCACTTGAGACTTATAAAAATAGCATTGCATCCTATTTTTACCAGTCTAGATCATATCCGTGAGATTTTTCATCACAAATTTAATTATTCAGCCAAAAATAGTACTTTCCTTTCCACAAGTAACTTGACAATTTTCAAAAAGATCCCTCAGTGACTGTTCGATTAATTATGGAGCACATAGGGAATTGAAAGTTAAAGTTAGTGTGTGAATGGAGGCCATGTGGATCTCATTTTGTCTCATAAGTGCTCATAATACCTACTCCCTCACAGGGATTTTAAGACGTATAATTTTTATAAAGCACTTTAAGTTCCTGAGGAAGAACTCTATTTTAAAATGTTACTAGTTTGTATTCCATGTATCCATCTTACACTTAAACATTGACCAATCATTATTGTGCTGGTTTGAATGTTTTTTTAAGTTCACTTTATAGCAATGTCAGTAAAAATCACAAAACTTTAAAGTCCACATATTTTGCTTTTCCTAAGAAGTGTTTTTCTTCCTTTTAGGTAACAAATACACTCTGGAGACTAGACCAACCCAAGAAGGAATTGATGTAAGACAAGAACTACTGAAATTCCATTCTACTTTTTATTCATCCAACTTAATGGCTATTTGTGTTTTAGGCCGAGGTAAGAATACTTAAAATTTTTCATAGAATTGGATAATCTAAGTTTTCTGTTTTGGCTCTGTCAGAGTATTGGAAGAAGGGTGAAGATACAGCCTTTTATCTGCTCAGAGGCTTTTGAAAGTGATCTCTTTTTTGGAGAATATGTAGAGGGGAATTTTGTTTTTAACTCACTGTGTTATAAAAAGTTTAGGTGATTTTAAATGGAGACCAGAAGAAACTAAGTCACGATAGGTGCTCTAAGCATGTAAAAGCAAAGGAAGGAAGTACAGAGGAAAAGATTGGCATATTTGACCTTATAACAATTCAAAAAATTACAAACAAAATTAAAAGTCAGATGGAGATTAACTGGGATAGCTATTTGGAATATAAACAAAGGTTTGATTTTTTTAAATGCAAATTAACTAATGACAATACTTTGTTTTCCCCTATTAAATTACCATAATTTTGTTTTAAGTAACACCAATTACAGAGGTGCAGTACATTGGTGAAGGTGTATTACATTTGTACAATTGCTCTAAACTTTCTGGAGGACAGTATGCAAGATGCATCACCCTTAAGTACATTTTTACTTATAGGACTGCAATGTGAGCAAATAATCAGTTATTCAAATAGGTGATGTGCAGAATAAGTAAAAAAAGCAAGAGCTCTTTCAGTTCCCTGATCACATACACATCACTCTCCAGTGTGACTGGCCTCCTGTGCTAAGTAAGCTCAGTTGATTTGATGGAGGGGTCTGGGAGAGATGTCCTTACAGTACAGAGGAGTAGAAGAGGAAACAGGGTGCCTAGGAAGATTAATAGGTAGTAATCCATTCCTTCTTCTAGGAGGAGAGAGAGAGTAACCTTGTGGAAGGATCTCTGTCACAAAGTGACCACAGGTGTTACTGTGTTCTCCCATGGGACTGTCCCTCTAGTTGTGGCAGCACTGATTACCTGGATACTTAGCAGATAGGCAACTATCAAGTACAGACACTGGGATGGCCAAGTCCTGATGATGTAAAGGTGAATGGGGCTCATTTTCCTGATCTCTGGTAGTTCACAGCTTAGTGGAGAAGACAGACTGCAGTATTGTACAGCTACCTCACCTTTAAAGAGCTGCATTGTAAATTTATGCTTTTAGGGTAGAAAACATTGAAAGGCACACCTGGTAGAACCTTGCTGTAAAGGATCTTGTCATCAACACTTCAGGTTGACAAACCTTTGTTGACTGCTCACCTTACTTCAAGTCAACATTTTCTATCTGGCATAAAGATCTCTGACATCTTGTGCTCCAAAAATGCTTTCTCCATATTCCACTTGTCATATAACAAGCAACTACTGGTCTGCCTTTTATGTGTCTCTGGACATTTTGAGGTCCTTCATACACGTAAAAAAAATTGAAGTGGAAAAAACATACATTTTATAAATAAAGTATATATGCCTACATTCATAGACCTAAAAGAGAATTTCATACTATATAAAAGACAATTCTCAAATAGTGATTAAGTGCTCTCTAGAAAGTTCATGGAAAAGTTCAAAATGGGTCATAGACTGTCAGGAGAAATTTCTTATTTGATTCAAATGTTTTCTGACAGTAACAGGTTATGAATATTTATATCATTTACAAATAACCTATTTTTGAGGAGACAGAATCAAGGTGAGTGGTTATCTTGTTTACAGAAATATAACCTTTTTTTCATTTTTTTTTCAGAACAATAGTAATATGTGTACATGGAAAAAAATTTATCCCACACAGAAAGGTGTAAATGGAAACCAAGTTCTTCCTCATCCTTTCATGATGATGATGCCCTCTTATGCCATTTCTTATTATACTTCCAAGTAGAATTTCGTTAATGCACTTACATATATGTATGTCTGTTAAAAAAAATGAGATTATATAGGATGGCATTGTTAGCCTACAGTTTTCACTTTATAGAGCTTTAAGAAATTTTCCTATCGGTACATACAGATCTCTCTCTCATTAATGGCTGCATAAAATTCCAGTGTATAACCATTTCCTAACATCCACAAATTGATGTTTAAGTCATTTCTAGTTTTTGTTGTAATAAAAGTGCAACAGTGAACATCTTATCTATACAGCTTTATAAACTTTTCAAGTGTACCTTTATATAAAAGATATAGGTAAGTGACACCATAGAAGAACTTCACTTAAGTGGCCATATAATTCTAGCAACAGTTACAGGTATTTGAGTGAGTCTGGCACATTAAGATACAAAATCATATAGTATTAGACCCTAGAAGAGACTTGTGCTCATCTTACCCAACTTTTTTCTTACAGAATCTGGAGTGGTTAACTAGTTTGTCCAGTTAGTCAGTTGTTATGTTTGGTTGGTGAAGCTGGGGTTAGAGTCCAAGTCATCTGATACCCTACCTAGGATTCTTTTCATCATTTTATACTATTCCCTTACAAAATCACTCACTTACAGACTCTAACATTTGACCTGGAACAATGGACTTAGACTATGTCTTTTTATAAAGTGAGTGTTATCTAATATCTAAAAGTGAGTATCAGTTATCTAATATTTGTTTTAAATTTATTGCAAGATACTTGGAACCATTTTTTAAACTATAAAAAGCTAGACATATGAAGTATAATAATCTGTCAATGTTGCTTAGCAGCATTAGAAGTTAAATAGGCAATGGTAGAATTTAACTGAGTGCTTCAACTTTTATCAGATGCAATTTAAAAAAAATTCTAGGTTTTCCTTTTAAGTCCTAAGATTTTTCAGGAGATCCTAAGCTTTTTACTTCAACTTTATTGAGATATAATGGAAATATTTTGTAAGTTTAAGGCATACAGCATGGTGACTTTACATATGTGTATATGATCCTAAGGTCTTAAATACTGCCTGTCATATGTTATGATTAGTTTAAATTTCATTACCATTGTCTTTTTGTAGAATCCTTAGATGATTTGACTGATCTGGTGGTCAAGTTATTTTCTGAGGTGGAGAACAAAAATGTCCCATTGCCAGAATTTCTGGAACACCCTTTCCAAGAAGAACATCTTAAAGTAAGTGCATTTTTAAAAAAATTATGGGCATAATATATGTCTGGTTTACCAGAGAGTAGATGAAAAATTTGGAGGTTTCATTATTTATGTTGCTTTTAATATTTGTCTAGATAATGAAATCAAATACACATTTATTAGGGACATGTGTCACTAAAAAGATACCAGTATGTTCTGATCTTTGCATGCTAAAAGTGGTTTTGGTAGCTGTAGCCTTGGCAGACTGTCGAAGCTATCACCCAGGGCCAGAAGGCAAGCGTGTTTAGCTGCTTGGTCCAGGGGCCAAACGTGGATGGCATACCAGCTGTACTGCAGTTCCACTAAGAAACAGCCTGGATCATTAATTTTTTCGTAGTCAGTGTGATTTTCTCTGGCAGTTGATTTTCTCCTTAATTTAGGATTTTTCCATGAAAATCAGCATTATTCATAGTTTGTAAATATTCAGTAGGAGTTGTATGTAGCTAATTTTTTTGATGTGTTTGGCTTTTTCCCCCCAGCAACTTTACAAAATAGTACCCATTAAGGATATTAGGAATCTTTATGTGACATTTCCCATACCCGACCTTCAGAGATACTACAAATCAAACCCTGGTCATTATCTCGGTCATCTCATTGGGCATGAAGGTCCTGGGAGTCTGTTATCAGAACTTAAATCAAAGGGTAAGTCTCTTGGGCACCAGCTTCCAAGTGTACTACCCCATATCTTTTTACTCTGGCTCTCACTTTTTCCTAAATATTTTCCTATGAAGGGACATATTTGGAAGAGACTGTTTAGGGTTTATAGGAGGGTAAGGTGGTGGCAGTTAGTGTGCTCTGGGTTTTCTGGGTTTTCTTTTTTCATGATTTGTTTTACCCTTCAGTATTGAGCAGTGGTTAGATATTCCAGAAGATACTGTGGTACATGTTTTAAATAAGAGATGAAAAAGTAAAAGCTCACATTGGATTTTCTTTACCTTCTCTGTGAAATGACAGTACACATTATTTATTTGCCTGCTCTCATCCATCAAACCAGAGGGTATACCAGGATCTAGGCAATTCAGATGATTTCTAAGGCCCCTCTTAACTCAGACTCTGCTTTTACCTAAGTCTTAGGCGCAGTAGTCTACTCTTGACTTGGGAACTGATTTGAGGACTCTTGAGGAAAGCTCCCAAGCCAAAAAAATCACTTCAGTCTTCTGCAGTATCTGAAAAAAGGCTTTTCTGAACTGATTTTCTCCAGGCTTTTCTGCAGGAGGGCCATTCTAATCTCTCAGGAACATAAACTTAAAAAAAGTTTGGGAGTATAAACTTTAAAAAGTTCCTTGTCTTAAAAGAAGCCATAACTTGCCATCATGTTAATTTCCTTTTGAATGTTACAGGCTGGGTAAACACTCTTGTTGGCGGGCAGAAGGAAGGAGCCCGAGGTTTTATGTTTTTTATCATTAATGTGGACCTGACTGAGGAAGGATTATGTAAGTATTGGCCTTTTTGTTTCTGAATGAAAATTGACTTCTTATGATTTTTTAACTTTCTATACACTGAAGCTCTGTTTTTTGTAAAAATGTAAACACTTCAATTTGTACAATTTATCCATTGTATTTTTCATGTATAATGGCCTGTGTTTCATGGATGATTTTCCCTCTTTAATAACTTATCATTATGTTTCACTTGTAAAATGTGTACTCAGCTTTTCATTTGCTCATTTACTGCCCCAAAGCCCTTTCTGGCACATATTCCATAGCCTGGAGGGCCATGTGTGTGGGACCCTAACACTAGTCTCAGGGAGGTGAGGACTCATTTCTAAGAGGGACCATCTTCTATTTACCTGACTTATCTTAGGAGTGAGCCCACTGCTTTGAAGGATTTGAGGACTGAATGGTTTTTAAGTGTGCCCCTTTTTTCCAGTACATGTTGAAGATATAATTTTGCACATGTTTCAATACATTCAGAAGTTACGTGCAGAAGGACCTCAAGAATGGGTTTTCCAAGAGTGCAAGGTACTTTTGTTTCACCAAAACCTTTCTTAAGGAAATTTTTTTCAGAAAACATATATATGTGAATTAATTTAAATGTAAGGCCCAATTAAACTTCTTAAGTTTTTTTTTTTTTCCTAAAATCTAAACTCTCAAATTTTACAATGCATAGTAGCTTCAGATAAGGCTTAGTTATACTAGTCTGATTGGCTGCCTGGGGCACAATTAAGGGCTAAGGCATGATATAGCCTTCTTTTTGGAGGAAAAAGGGAAGAAATCACATTTCTTTTCTATCCCTTAGGAGAAAGCCAGCAGTTTCTTGAGCTTGTACCTATCAGGGCTTACTTTACTTACTCTCTGCCTGAAGCTCCATGAGCTCTGTCATTTTCAGATCTGATGATAAAAATCTGAAGCAAACTCTCAAAGTAATAGTGAATTGCTTTATTTATGATTGTGTTCTTAAAAGTGGTTTTATGTATGGCACAGCCTAGCTATATATATATTTTTTTCTAAACAAAAAGCATTAATCTTCCCAAATTTTAAAGGCTTCTTTTAAAAGTGTCTTAAAAAATAATGTACTTTTATATTTAAGGCCTATCAAGATTCTGAAATGTATTTTAGGATGAGAGACATCCTGTTTACCTAGGTAGAAGTTGAAAGGTAATTTCTGCTTGTGAAGCTTATGACAGTTAACTTCTAATCTGGGTGCAGTTCTCTGCGTGGGCCAACAAGTCATCGTGTATGCAATTGTTGGCTCTCACAAGGTTCTTCCACTGTTTTCCTAATTCTTTGACTAATAGCTTCAACAATTTAATCTAGGGAATCATGTTCTATATTTATTATTTTCATTCATGTTGTCTACATTTCCAAGTCAAGCATAGCCATTTTTTAAGAAAGTTTGGTAAAGTTAAATATGGAGTAGAAACTCTGTAGTGCAAACCAAACACTAAAAAAAGAATTTCTAAATAATAATAGTTGATTTAAGTCTAACTGGATTTAACTTTCTATTTTAGGACTTGAATGCTGTTGCTTTTAGGTTTAAAGATAAAGAGAGGCCACGAGGTTATACCTCTAAGATTGCAGGAATATTGCACGTAAGTTTGTTGTTATTTCACTGTGTACCTTGGTGTGTAAAGTATTTCAGTGAACTTGCATATATTACTCTCAGTACTATTGGAAGTCGCTCTTACTAACAAGCATCTTCTACATTATTTTTCTTCACTAGCTGAAAATATAAGCCACTTCTCCCCAAAAACAATTTTCTAATTGCTTGTCTGATTTTATTCATAGAAAATAGACAGGGACAAGTTCAATCACAAAAATATATGTACTTTATATTAAGAATCCTACAGGTGTCAACATCAAATTTTCTTCATTAATGAGTACTTAGTTTTTAGCCAGAAATATTAGTCACATTTTTCTCTGAAAAACTGACTTTGCTTGCTATGATGTAAGGGTTTTTGGAGATTAACTGCAAAATCATCCCACAATATGAAACTGCTTAAAGTGTGGTAGGAAAGAGAAAAGATCCAGAAGGTTTTTCCAGTGGCATAAAATTTAATTGAAAGGAAGAGAGGAATGTAAAATAGTGGATTTAATATATTAGAAATTTATTTGCTTTAATAAGACTCTGTAGTAGCCTTGCATATTTTATTTATCTGTTTATTTTTTCTTTTAATAAGTATTATCCCTTAGAAGAAGTGCTCACAGCAGAATATTTACTGGAGGAATTTAGACCTGATTTAATAGAAATGGTTCTCGACAAACTCAGACCAGAAAATGTCCGGTGAGTCACTCTACAGATTTTACTGTCATATACTAAATTTTCAGTAATGATTAGAATCTGAAAGTCTGGAATTGTGAATAACGTGCTTTTAAGCTTTTTATAAATCTTTAATACAAAAGTAAAGAGACTAGTTTAAAAACCCAATACCAAACATCCTACAATCAATACATGGTGAGTCTTTTTTATCTTTATCTACCCCTTTTCACTCTTCCTTCCTCCACTCTAGATTATTTTGAGGCAGTATCTCTAAAACAGGATGACTCTTTTTTTTTTAACATTATCATAATTGCATTACAATGAATAAATATAATAATAGATTGTTTTAATCTGGGTTCATCCTAATTCAAATACCCAGGGTATCGGCTCACCTATCTGGCTTTATAAGCAAGTGAGGACCTTGTGTTTGTTTTAAGTTGACATAAGGTGTTGGCCTCAGAATCCTTCTGACTGACTGGTGGTTAACCAGGAGATCAAAAGTTGGAGGAGCGCACAGAGGTATTCCTGTTAAGGAGGGTCAACCCTAAAGAGGTTATAAGTACCACATGATAATTCTGCCTCAAAATTGAATTTCATCTGTATTTTCTAAGTCAAATAATAGAATATACTTGACTGGCACATATTTTAGATTTTTTATTTTTCTCCTCTGTCAAGCACATATTTCCAAAATCCTCCTGGGGAGTTGGCATTTGAGTAAATATGTTTTTTTTGGAACAGTCATTTATGAATAAAATCAACAATCTGGCATGACTTTGTGAAGAAAAAAAATTTTCTGACAGAACTATTCTATCAAAGTGTTTTTCCTAGTTTCCATTGTTTGACCTTTTCCAGGTATATACTAGCAACAAACAGAGGGAAAAGTAAAAAATATTATTGGTGGTTTCACAGATCTACACCTGTGATGAAATGACATAGAACTATATTGAACCAATACATTGTATCAACACCAATTTCCATGAGATCTTGGACAGGTCACTTTTTTCTTTGACCTGTGTTTATTGAATTACACACAGTTTTGATGTTTTACTATAATTATATAAGATGTAACTATTGAGGAAAACTACTATTTTTGTATCTGTGAAATTATAATTATTTCAAAGTATAAAATTAAAAATCTTTACGGTAGTAACAAATATAAGAAATACATAGGAATAAATTTAACCAAAGATAAGCAGGATCTCTACAAAGAAAACTATTCAACAGTGCCAAGAAGATATTAAAGATCTTGTTCATAAATTAGGAGACTTGCTATTATTACAAAGTAATTTCTCTCCAGTCTGATTCACAGACTCATTGTAATCAAAATCAAAATCCTAGCAGACTTTTTTCTTTTAGAAGTTGATAAGCTGATTCCAAAATTCTTATGGATATACAATGGATCTAGATTAGCCAGAATACTCTTAAACATAAAAACAAAAGTTGGAGAACTCAAACTGCCAGATTTCAGGACTTAGCTATAAAACTACAGTAATTAAGACATTGTGTATTGGCATAAGGGTAGACAAAGAAATCATTAGAACAGAACAGAACATCTGGAAATAGGCCCACACATACTTGGTCAATTGGTTTCTTATTGTGGTAGAAACATTACATTAAATGTATAATCTGAGCCATTTTTCAGTGTACAATTCCGTAGTGTTAAGTATATTCATATTGTTGTGAAACAGAGCTCCAAAACTTGATTTCATCTTGCAAAACTGAAACTATACCCATTAAACAACAACTCTTTTCCCCTTCCTACCAATCCCTGATAGCCACTGTTCTACTTTGTGTTTCTATGGATTTGATTGTTTACATACCTAGTATAAGTGGAATCATTCTTTCACTTAGTATAATGTCCTCAAGGTAAACCCATGTTGTAGCAGGATTTCCTTCCTTTTTAAATGTGAATAATAATCCCATTGTATATATGTTTTCTTTATCCATTCATTGTTGGTCAGTTGATTTTTTTGACAAAGTCACCAACATAATTATATTGGGAAAGAAAAGTCTTTTCAATGCATTTACTTTCATGATTAAAATACATGGAAGAAAAATACTCAGAACACACACTAAATCATTTCAGGCAAGTCAAACAATTTAAATATTTGTATTTTTCTCAATGTAGCTTATATATTCCAAAAAATTTCAACCTAAATACTGTTGAATTTTACTATATACCTTCTAAAAACAAAACCTCCTGTCAACACAGGGAGAAAGAGCTTTAAAATAGAACTCACTGAACAGTTGTTAAGGTTCCTTCCCATGACTAGTTATGTTTGGTTTTGTCACCTACTGGCCGTGAGATCTTGGACAGATCACTTTTTTCTTTGACCTGTGTTTATTGAATAACTGTTGTGCAGCCTCAGAGCCCATCATCCTGCAAAGGGGAAATATGAAAAATTAACTTTAAATAATGTCATGAACACTGACTCCCATTCATTTCCCTTGAAACTTGCCCATCTGCAAAATGGCGATGTACTGTTATCTACCTGACACAAAGTGATTTAGCAAAGTTGAAAAATGTACAACTACAAGATAATGCTATTTAAGATTATATCATATAATAAGGATGTGCTTTTTTCACAGGAAAAATTGTGGTTTTAATTGTGTTCATATAATTCTTGATGCCCTAGAGCCAGTAGTTTGATCCAGCAGCACTTTGTAGGAGTGAATTTGCAGGAGCATACTACTTGTGTTTAAACTGCATGCTCCTAAATTTGGTATTTTACACAGAGTTGAGAACCTCTTTTTCTCTCTACCTCACCTTTAAAAAAAAAAAGCGCTTTTTCTCTTCAGGGTTGGTCTGGGTGGAGGTTATAGCTGTAACAGTAGCTGATCAGTGATACAGTGCAGGTAATAGTGCCAGCTGCCAGGCCAGACTGGGGTTGCTAGAGGGTTAGTTTACCGTCTTTCATACCCACTGAGGCAAGTTTAACATTGCAACCAGGTAGGAAAGTATTTCAGATTGAAAGGAACCTTAAAGGACATTTATTTCAACCTCTGTCAAATGTAAATCTTTTTTTGCAATAACTCCAACAAGTAGTTAACAGCCTCAATTTAAATTCCTCCAAGAATGGGAAGCTCATTAAATACCGAAGTAGCTAGCCAATTTCATTTTTGCCCGTCCCGACAGAAAGTTTTTTTTGTTGTTGTTGTTTTTTTCACTTCACGTGCCTTCCACAGCTTTATTTTATTTATTTATTTATTTATTTTAAGCGTTTGTCAGTTCGGTATTTTTTTTTTTTTTGTAGATAATTATTTTTTATTGAAGGGTAGTTGACACACAGTATTACATTAGTTTCAGGTGTACAACACAGTGATTCAACATTTATATACATGACAATTCTAGGTACCAGCTATCACCATACCAAGTTGTTACAATATTTTGACTATATTCCTTATGCTATACATTACATCCCGGTTACTTATTTATTTTACAATTGGAAGTGTACTTTTTTTTTTTTTTTTTTTGTAAGGGCATCTCTCATATTTATTGATCAAATGGTTGTTAACAACAGTAAAATTCTGTATAGGGGAGTCAGTGCTCAATGCACAATCATCAATCCACCCCAGGCCTAATTTTCGTCAGTCTCCAATCTTCTGAAGCATAACAAACAAGTTCTTACATGGAGAACAAATTCTTACATAGTGAATAAGTTACATGGTGAACAGTACAAGGTCAGTCATCACAGAAACTTTCGGTTTTGCTCATGCATTATGAACTATAAACAGTCAGTTCAAATATGAATACTCGTTTGATTTTTATACTTAATTTATAGGTGGATACCATATTTCTCTCTTTATTATTATTATTTTTAATAAAATGCTGAAGTGGTAGGTAGATACAAGATAAAGGTAGAAAACATAGTTTAGTGTTGTAAGAGAGCAAATGTAGATGATCAGGTGTGTGCCTGTAGACTATGTGTTAATCCAAGCTAGACCAGGGCAATAAAACATCCACGTATGCAGAAGATTTCTCTCAGAACAGGGGGAGTGAGGTTCTAAGCCTCACCTCTGTTGATCCCCAATTTCTCACCTGATGGCCCCCCTGCGACTGTGCCTGTCTTAGGTTGTTCCTCCCTTGAGGAATCTTACCCGTCTCTGGCTAACCAGTCATCTTCCAGAGCCATACAGGGAAATGTAAAGTTGGTAAGTGAGAGGGAAGCCTTACTGTTTGAAAAGGTTAGCTTTTTACTTCTTTGCATATTTATGCCCTGTGGCTTCTATGCCCAGCATTTGTTTTGAGGTATCTTTACCACTTGGAAGAATTATGATACTCGGTAAATTTGATATGAGGCACGAATTCTATTTAAGGGTTGTAATTAGGAAGCAAGAAGAAAAGCTATAGAAGTAGCAGGTGGAAGAAAACATGGGAAGATTATTTCTTTGACATATCTTCTTATAGAGTAACTTCAGCATGTATAGGTTTTAAACTACTAATTAAATTGCACACACATTAACAAATAGGAGTATAGTTACATAACCAAACATACCTGTAATTACCATCCATCTCCAGTGAAACCAAGAAAACCAGTTAGGCACCTTAGGCATTTGTGAAAACTTATCTATGATATGGTGGATATTGTCCAACTGAACTTGAACAGTCTGAGAGAAATCAGACAAATTAAAACAACCCATTCCTGGGGACTGTTCACATCCCATATATTCTTTTAACAGTAAATAGTCTGTAGTTGTAAGATTTTGGAGCGCTACAATTTGCACTTCTCCTAATTCTTGTTTGAGTTCCAACAGTATAGATCCAGTCAAATTTGTTGTTTTACTGTATGCACAGGCCAGCTTAGATATCTCCTTCTTCATTCCCATGGCAAGTCCAGGAGCTGGTGGGATGAGTGCATCTACACCTGTAGCAGTGCGTGGATCTTTGTTGGGGTTTTTTGATGATCGTCTTCTGGCATGAGTCTTCCAGAGAGTGCTGATGTTGGAAGTTCTTTTTCATATCGTATCTTAGTTGATTTTCAGGGTAGCCAAATTAGGCTTTGATCCTCTGTATAAACACAAACAGGCCCTTTACCTACACTTTTATATGCCCTTTATACCCTTGTGTAGAACTCATTGGAGGTCACCACACAGGAACTGCCTTTTTAATTTTTTTTTTTGGTATCATTAATCTACACTTACATGACGAATATTATGTTTACTAGGCTCTCCCCTATACCAGGTCCCCCCTATAAACCCCTTTACAGTCACTGTCCATCAGCATAGCAAAATGTTGTAGAATCACTACTTGCCTTCTCTGTGTTGTACAGCCCTCCCCTTTCTCCCTCCCCCCCATGCATGCTAATCTTAATACCCCCCTTCTTCTTCTCCCACCTTATCCCTCCCTACCCACCCATCCTCCCCAGTCCCTTTCCCTTTGGTACCTGTTAGTCCATTCTTGAGTTCTGTGATTCTGCTGCTGTTTTGTTCCTTCAGTTTTTCCTTTGTAGTTATATTCCACAGATGAGTGAAATCATTTGGTATTTCTCTTTCTCCGCTTGGCTTGTTTCACTGAGCATAATACCCTCCAGCTCCATCCATGTTGCTGCAAATGGTAGGATTTGCCCTTTTCTTATAGCTGAATAGTATTCCATTGTGTATATGTACCACATCTTCTTTATCCATTCATCTATTGATGGACATTTAGGTTGCTTCCAATTCTTGGCTATTGTAAATAGTGCTGCGATAAACATAGGGGTGCATTGGTCTTTCTCAAACTTGATTGCTACATTCTTAGGGTAAATTCCTAGGAGTGCAATTCCTGGGTCAAATGGTAAGTCTGTTTTGAGCATTTTGATGTACCTCCATACTGCTTTCCACAATGGTGAACTAATTTACATTCCCACCAGCAGTGTAGGAGGGTTCCCCTTTCTCCACAGCCTCACCAACATTTGTTGTTGTTTGTCTTTTGGATGGCAGCCATCCTTACTGGTGTGAGGTGATACCTCATTGTAGTTTTAATTTGCATTTCTCTGATAATTAGTGATGTGGAGCATCTTTTCATGTGTCTGTTGGCCATCTGTATTTCTTTTTTGGAGAACTGTCTGTTCAGTTACTCTGACCTTTTTTTAATTGAATTATTTGTTTTTTGTTTGTTGAGGCGTGTGAGCTCTTTATATATTCTGGACGTCAAGCCTTTATCGGATGTGTCATTTTCAAATATATTCTCCCATACTGTAGGGATCCTTTTTGTTCTATTGATTGTGTCTTTTGCTGTACAGAAGCTTTTCAGCTTAATATAGTCCCACTTGTTCATTTTTGCTGTTGTTTTCCTTGCCTGGGAAGATATGTTCAAGAAGAGGTCACTCATGTTTATGTCTAAGAGGTTTTTGCCTATGTTTTCTTCCAAGAGTTTAATGGTTTCATGACTTACATTCAGGTCTTTGATCCATTTTGAGTTTACTTTTGTATGTGGGGTTAGACAATGGTCCAGTTTCATTCTCCTACATGTAGCTGTCCAGTTTTGCCAGCACCATCTGTTGAAGAGATTGTCATTTCCCCTTTGTATGTCCATGGCTCCTCTATCATATATTAATTGGCCATATATGTTTGGGTTAATGTTTGGAGTCTCTATTCTGTTCCACTGGTCTGTGGCTCTGTTCTTGTGCCAGTACCAAATTGTCTTGATTACTATGGCTTTATAGTAGAGCTTGAAGTTGGGGAGTGAGATCCCCCCTACTTTATTTTTCTTTCTCAGGATTGCTTTGGCTATTCGGGGTCTTTGGTGTTTCCATATGAATTTTTGAATTATTTGTTCCAGTTCATTGAAGAATGTTGCTGGTAGTTTCATAGGGATTGCATCAAATCTGTATATTGCTTTGGGCAGGATGGCCATTTTGACGATATTAATTCTTCCTAGCCACGAGCATGGGATGAGTTTCCATCTGTTAGTGTCCCCTTTAATTTCTCTTAAGAGTGACTTGTAGTTTTCAGAGTATAAGTCTTTCACTTCTTTGGTTAAGTTTATTCCTAGGTATTTTATTTTTTTGGATGCAATTGTGAATGGAGTTGTTTTCCTGATTTCTCTTTCTGTTGGTTCATTGTTAGTGTATAGGAAAGCCACAGATTTCTGTGTGTTGATTTTGTATCCTGCAACTTTGCTGTATTCCGATATCAGTTCTAGTAGTTTTGGGGTGGAGTCTTTAGGGTTTTTTATGTACAGTATCATGTCATCTGCAAATAGTGACAGTTTAACTTCTTCTTTACTGATCTGGATTCCTTGTATTTTTTTCTTTTGTCTGATTGCCGTGGCTAGGACCTCCAGTACTATGTTAAATAACAGTGGGGAGAGTGGGCATCCCTGTCTAGTTCCCGATCTCAGAGGAAATGCTTTCAGCTTCTCGCTGTTCAATATAATGTCGGCTGTGGGTTTATCACATATGGCCTTTATTATGTTGAGGTACCTGGCCTCTAATCCCATTTTGCTGAGACTTTTTATCATGAATGGATGTTGAACTTTGTCAAATGCTTTTTAGCATCTATGGAGATGATCATGTGGTTTTTGTCTTTCTTTTTGTTGATGTGGTGGATGATGTTGATGGACTTTCGAATGTTGTACCATCCTTGCATCCCTGGGATGAATCCCACTTGGTCATGGTGTATGATCCTTTTGATGTATTTTTGAATTCGGTTTGCTAATATTTTGTTGAGTATTTTTGCATCTATGTTCATCAGGATATTGGTCTGTAGTTTTCTTTTTTGGTGGGGTCTTTGCCTGGTTTTGGTATTAGGGTGATGTTAGCTTCATAGAATGAGTTTGGGAGTATCCCCTCCTCCTCTATTTTTTGGAAAACTTTAAGGAGAATGCGTACTATGTCTTCCCTGTATGTCTGATAAAATTCCGAGGTAAATCCATCTGGCCCAGGTGTTTTGTTCTTTGGTTGTTTTTTGATTACCGCTTCAATTTCGTTGCTGGTAATTGGTCTGTTTAGATTTTCTGTTTCTTTCTGGGTCAGTCTTGGAAGGTTATATTTTTCTAGGAAGTTGTCCATTTCTCCTAGGTTTCCCAGCTTGTTAGCATATAGGTTTTCATAGTATTCTCTAATAATTCTTTGTATTTCTGTGGCGTCCGTCGTGATTTTTCCTTTCTCGTTTCTGATACTGTTGATTTGTGTTGACTCTCTTTTCCTCTTAATAAGGCTAGAGGCTTATCTATTTTGTTTATTTTCTCGAAGAACCAGCTCTTGGTTTCATTGATTTTTGCTATTGTTTTATTCTTCTCAATTTTATTTATTTCTTCTCTGATCTTTATTATGTCCTTCCTTCTGCTGACCTTAGGCCTCATTTGTTCTTCTTTTTCCAATTTCGATAATTGTGACATTAGACCATTCATTTGGGATTGTTCTTCCTTTTTTAAATATGCTTGGATTGCTATATACTTTCCTCTTAAGACTGCTTTTGCTGTCTCCCACAGAAGTTGGGGCTTAATGTTGTTGTTGTCATTCATTTCCATATATTGCTGGATCTCCATTTTGATTTGGTCATTGATCCATTGATCATTTAGGAGCGTGTTGTTAAGCCTCCATGTGCTTGTGAGCCTGTTTGCTTTCTTTGTACAGTTTATTTCTAGTTTTATGCCTTTGTTGTCTGAAAAGTTGGTTGGTAGGATTTCAATCTTTTGGAATTTACTGAGGCTCTTTTTGTGGCCTAGTATGTGGTCTATTCTGGAGAATGTTCCATGTGCACTTGAGAAGAATGTGTATCCTGTTGCTTTTGGATGTAGAGTTCTGTAGATGTCTATTAGGTCCATCTGCTCTACTGTGTTGTTCAGTGCTTCCGTGTCCTTACTTATTTTCTGCCCGGTGGATCTATCCTTTGGGGTGAGTGGCGTGTTGAAGTCTCCTAAAATGAATGTATTGCATTCTGTTTCCCCCTTTAGTTCTGTTAGTATTTGTTTCACATATGCTGGTGCTCCTGTGTTGGGTGCATATATATTTAGAATGGTTATATCCTCTTGTTGGACTGAGCCCTTTATCATTATGTAATGTCCTTCTTTATCTCTTGTTACTTTCTTTGTTTTGAAGTCTATTTTGTCTTATACTAGTACTGCAACACCTGCTTTGTTCTCCCTATTGTTTGCATGAAATATCTTTTTCCATCCCTTGACTTTTAGTCTGTGCATGTCTTTGGGTTTGAGGTGAGTCTCTTGTAAGCAGCATATAGATGGGTCTTGTTTTTTTATCCATTCAGTGACTCTATGTCTTTTGATTGGTGCATTCAGTCCATTTACATTTAGGGTGACTATTGAAAGATATGTGCTTATTGCCATTGCAGACTTTAAATTCGTGATTACCAAAGGTTCAAGGTTAGCCTTTTTAGTATCTTACTGCCTAACTTAGCTCGCTTATTGAGCTGTTATATACACTGTCTGCAGATTCTTTTCTTCTCTCCCTTCTTATTCCTCCTCCTTGATTCTTCAAATGTTGGGCGTTTTGTTCTGTGCTCTTTCTAGGAGTGCTCCCATCTAGAGCAGTCCCTGTAAGATGTCCTGTAGAGGTGATTTGTAGGAAGCAAATTCCCTCAGCTTTTGTTTGTCTGGGAATTGTTTAATCCCACCATTATATTTAAATGATAGTCGTGCTGGATACAGTGTCCTTGATTCAAGGCCCTTCTGTTTCATTGCATTAAATATATCATGCCATTCTCTTCTGGCGTGTAGGGTTTCTGTTGAGAAGTCTGATGTTAGCCTGATGGGTTTTCCTTTATAGGTGACCTTTTTTCTCTCTAGCTGCCTTTAAAACTCTTTCCTTGCCCTTCATCTTTGCCATTTTAATTATTATGTGTCTTGATGTTGCCCTCCTTGGATCCTTTCTGTTGGGGGTTCTGTGTATTTCCGTGGTCTGTTCAATTATTTCCTCCCCCAGTGTGGGGAAGTTTTCAGCAATTATTTCTTCCAAGATACTTTCCATCCCTTTTCCTCTCTCTTCTTCTTCTGGTACCCCTATAATACGGATATTGTTCCTTTTGCATTGGTCACACAGTTCTCTTAATATTGTTTCATTCCTGTAGATCCTTTTATCTCTCTCTCTGTCAGCTTCTATGCGTTCCTGTTCTCTGGTTTCAATTCCATCAATGGCCTCTTGCATCCTATCCATTCTGCTTATAAACCCTTCCAGAGTTTGTTTCATTTCTGTAATCTCCTTTCTGGCATCTGTGATCTCCCTCCAGACTTCATCCCATATCTCTTGCGTATTTCTCTGCATCTCTGTCAGCATGTTTATGATTTTTATTTTGAATTCTTTGTCAGGAAGACTGATTAGGTCTGTCTCCTTCTCTGGTGTTGTCTCTGTGATCTTTGTCTGCCTGTAGCTTTGCCTTTTCATGGTGATAGGAATAGTTTGCAGACCTGGAATGAGTGACGGCTGGAAGAACTTCCCTTCTTGTTGGTTTGTGGCCTTCCTCTCCTGGGAGGACACGACCTCTAATGGCTTGTGCTGGGTAGCTGCGTGCAGACAGGATTTCTGCTTCCTGCCCGGCTGCTATGGAGTTAATCTCCGCTGTTGCTGTGGGCGTGGCCTGGTTCGGGCTTCTGCTCCAAAAGTGGTGGAGTCGGGTTGGAGCGGGAGCGGCCGGGAGGCTATTTATCTCCGTAAGGGGCCTCCCTGCTCCCTGCAGCCCAGGGGATTAGGGTGCCCAGAGATCCCTGGATTCCCTACCTCTGGATTAAGTATCCCGCCCTGCCCCTTTAAGACTTCCAAAAAGCACCCGCCAAAACAAAACAACAACCACAAAAAAAATTTTTTAATTAAAAAAAAAAATGGCAGCTCGTTCATCTTTATTCTCTGGCGCCAGCCTCAGGCATCTGCTCACCGGTCTTGCTGCCCTGTTTCCCTAGTATTGGGGTCCCTATCCCTTTAAGACTTCCAAAAAGCGCTCGCCAAAACAAAACAAAACAAAAAAATGGCCTCTCGCTTTTCTTATGCCCTCCGGCAGGCCTCCGGTACCCTCTCACCGTTCTTGCTGCCCTATTTCCCTAGTATCCAGGGCCCCGCGCACGCACTGTGTCTGCGCTCTGGCCCGGATGGCTGGGCCTGGGTGTTCAGCAGTCCTGGGCTCCGTCTCCCTCCCGCTCTGCCTATTCTTCTCCCCCCAGGAGCTGGGGGGAGGGGCGCTCGGGTCCCGACGGGCCGGGGCTTGTATCTTACCCCCTTTACGAGGCACTGGATTCTCGCAGGTGTGAATGTGGTCTGGACATTGTCCTGTGTCCTCTGGTCTTTATTCTAGGAAGGGTTGTCTTTGTTATATTTTCATAGATAATATGTGGTTTTGGGAGATTTCCGCTGCTCTACTCATGCCGCCATCTTGGCTCCACCCACTGAAAGTTATTTTTTAATTGGGGTGCACTTGACATATAACATTATATTAGTTTAAGGTGTACAACATAAAGATTAGATGTTTGTACATATTGCAAAATGATTACAATAAGTCTAGTTGATACTTGTCTCCATACATAGTTAAAAAAATTTTTTCCGTGGGGAGAACTTTTAAGATCTCTCTTATCAACTTGTTAGAAAGTTCTTTTGAATGTTGACTTGATTTACCTTTTCAAAGACTTTTACTGTTAACAGTCCATCATCATCCCCCACTCCATTTGATCTTGTCATTTGGGACCATTTTACCATATTAAACCTACACGTACAGCTACAGAGTCTTGGCCACATGCCCTGTTTAAGTCATAAATCAGTCCATTCATTTGGGAGCAATTATTCTTGGGGAATCCATGCAGGTCTTAGTGATAACTCTTCTTGGCTAATGTTTGACAGTCTGACAGTTGACTATAGAATATTATCAGTCAATGCCTAGTCCACAGGTTTATGGTTTTTATGTCCCATTCCTTTTCTTTTCTGAAAATCAGAGCATTTGTCCATCTCTAGTCTTCTGCGTCTTCTCCTGTCCTCCAGTATTTCTCAAAGGCATTGGGTGGTGTCCCTGCTGGGATTTGTTAGTTGCCTAAGCATCAGAGAATATGACTGTGGAGATGTGAGTTCATTTGAGTCTCTTGGGTGGCTCCCTCACCAATCCTGGGCTGCAACTCCTTGTTTCTGTTGTTTGGTCCACCTCGGCAGTTTAAAAACCCATGATTCTTTAAAAGACTATGTAAATAAAAGGTCAGTAGCCCTGTCACCTTCCCATAGGAGACCAGCGCGCCATGTTCTGCTTTATGTCAAGTGTGCTCTCGGAGGATGAGTTCCTTTCAGGTAGGACTGTGTTTTATCTTCCCTAGAATTCAAGCTAGTAAGGGCTCAGTAAATGTTGATTGAATCCTCTTAAGCTTTTAAGAGATTTCCTGATTCCTTCCTATTCTAAGAAACCCTTTTAAAAAATATTTTTTAGCATTTTTTTCATGAGCCTCAATTTCTTTAGCACTTTTAGCCTTCCTGTCACTGTTAAGTTTGGTTTTGGGTCTCATCAATAGTTTTTTTTAATTTTCTTTCTTCTGTGTGTAATCTTTTAAAAATATGATTTGATACCATAATATTGTCACTTTCTGCTAGTGGAAAGATAAGGGTTCATCTAGTTTGAATTCCTATTTGAAAAGTAATGAAACTGAAGCCTAGACATTTATCTAACTTAGATCTTGACCATGATTTTGGCAAAATCTGAAAGAAATTGGTCAGAGTATTGACCAGAATCTAAGTTTCTGATGGCTAGGTCTGTGCCTTTTTCATTAATTCTGTTGAATTCATCACAGTTACTTATGAAGCCTCTCTTCATTCTTGGATGTCTGCCTGCCTTTCACAGGGATTATTTGTAGAAATCTTGTGAGAAGTCATTCCTTGGGAACTATATTGCCTTTCAATGTCTATAGTGGGATACTTACTGTTTCTGAATGGGTCCCACCCAGCTCCAGCAGCTGTTCATTGCCTCTGAGAATTTCTAAATGGCTGACTTGAAATCATAGTGAGCCTTCTCTCTAACCCTCTGATTTCCTTCTCACTGTTGTAAGCTTCAGTATGAAAATAAAAAGTCTTTTCTTTCATATTTCTAAGGATTGCGTTAGTACCATATCAGAAGCCAATTTTTTGCGGGCAGAATTAACAGTAAATGATAGCATTGCCACACTTAACACACACCCCAACTTAAGAAAAATAAAAGACTATTTTTAAGCATAATTAAATTTCCAGCATATAGTCTAAGATGCTGCAATGTCTGTGCCAGTTTTTCTCAGCCTCCTGCAGTTAAACACACTGCAGCTTTCTGTGGTATACTTTGATTATTGTGACTTCTCTTTTCTTCCTTTTTCCTAACCCATGTGCTCCTTTGCTTCCATACTCTGGTTAGTAGATTTCTGTATAGGTTTGGTGAATGTATACTCTGTCTCTAGTGTTATTCCCTTCCTTACCTTTTATAATTTATTTTTAAGTATATAATCTTCCATTGTTTATTTCAGTTTTGAATTCCTCAGTGGTACACTAACTCTTGCTCTGCACATAGTTGATATTTGCCTAGTTTGAGGAACTGTGTTAATCTACTTCAATCTTATTCCCTTATGATAGCATTTCAAATGTTACCCATGTGCTGCACTTTGGTATATAACTATGTAAATCCCTTAGGATTGTACCTGAACAATCTGCCTTCTCCCCTTCCACTCCACTTTAACCTGAGCGTTACTGGGCTGCCCCCAGTGTCTGCTTTTTTCTGTACCATATAGTTGTCCTCCATAGCATTTGGCAGCCTTCCCTGAGATTTTCCACTTTCTCTCTCAGAACTGAATTTAAAGTTTTCTTGTTTCAGAGGGCAAGTCCATTGCCAGATGAAAGCTTCAGTCTGCACAAGTTATGATCAGGCCCTTGCTCCATTGTTCTGATGCCTGGGCTGTTGTTCAGGGAAGCCAAAGCCGTGTGTGTAACAAACTTTTCCAAAATCAGGCATTTCATGGAAGAGAAAATGGGAATACCACCACTCTACCAGCTTATTCTACTTCCTAAACATTTTTCAGAAGTCTCCCTAGGAATCAGTCTGTTCATTCTTTGTGATATCAAAGAAGATGGAATTAATTTCTAGAGCTGAGTCTCAGCAGGCTCTGTCATGTTTTGAGTGAATGCCCTTAAGAAACGTCATGTACCCTTCATGGAGTCATGTGAGTTCTATACCTACTCTGCATACCACTCAAGGGGATTCTCAAGCTACCAACATGCATCTCTTTTTCTGAACATAGTAAGAGAACTTTCTTATCCGTGAAACCCTATGATTCCTCTCTGTGTTTCTGTGTGATATATTATTTGGCATGGTTTTTAGAATTGGTAGTGGTCAGTGGCAGCTAGGTCAGATCAGGAACACCTTGAGCTGGAAGATTAGTTTGCATTCTAACAGGTAGGTGAGTTGGATTGCTTATGATATCTATCCAAAAGCAGATGATAAGACCAAGTCCAGTTATCCTGGTAATTTTGTCTGGAATGAATAAGAAATAGATAGTGGTTCAGATAGTCAGGCGTTAAAGTTGAGGAGGTCCAATGAGGAGCAGGTGTTTGGGACACAGATTAGGATTCTGAAAATGGATGGGTATTCCCTAGAATGGGGTTTCCTTTGCAAATTCTGGGCTTTCACCTGTGAGAGGCCTTCAGTGGGTAGAACAAACTTCTGGGAGCACAGGTGAAAACAAGCAGGAACAGACATGGACCTAGTTATTTGAACTGGGACAGATAAGGAGACATGGAACCAGTAACAGGACTGGGAAGCCATCCAAGCTATTGGCCTACAACTCTTTTATCCACAAGATTGAAAATCAGATTCTCTGCTGATGGGAGTGTAATGATTCCAATTTTGATAATTAAAAGGCAGCAGAGGCAGAAATGTCCCAAATCCTCCAGGGGATGGGAGTTCTGCTGGTACCCAGCTGTTTTTCTCCTCTACTCATAATCTTTGACATCATTTTATCTCTGCCTTCCCTCCTGAGCTTTTTTCTTCTATGTTCTCTTCTGAACTGTTTCTACTATCCCATCAAAGAAAGCTTTTCATAAACCAGAAGATGAGAAACGCTTCTTGGCCTTGTCCCCTTCTCTCCTATCAGCAGAAAGACCCAATGTACATGGATAGACATATTTGTTGATAGTCTCTGGCAGGACAAAAACATAAAGCACAAACTTAGCAAGGAATAGTAAAAGTGTGGTTTTGGTTTTTTGTATCTCTGAATGAGCCAACAGGTTTTCTTAGCCATTCTCGTTAACCCTGGGCCTGAGCTGTTCCTGGGAGTGCTTTGTTTTCCCTTTTTAGGGACTGTTTTTCAGCCGACCTTGTTCCATGCCTACCCCTGCTTCCCTTTTTTTTGCTCCTAAAATTTTAGTCAGTAGTACACCCACATGAACCTTTCCTGAAAGTACTTTTTCACACAAAAAAATGGTGAGCTATAACCAGAGGATAACAGACTATGATCAGAAACCTCAATACATAAGCTGCCTTCTTTGATCTAAGCCTTATGGGATTTACTGGATTTTAGAGGCCCATCATATTCTGGGATGTTATTTACATTTTCATGAGTCAAGTTCTATAAATTTAGATATACAACCTGAGTTTTTTCTGTTTGTTTTTTCCATATATCTTTAGGGTTGCAATAGTTTCCAAATCTTTTGAAGGAAAAACTGATCGCACAGAAGAGTGGTATGGGACCCAGTACAAACAAGAAGCTTTATCAGACGAAATCATTCAGGTAGGTGAATAAGCCTGATGTGTGGGAGACACACAAGAACGTGATCTTCCTGTATCAAACAGCTTCTTGGCTCAGAGTGTGGAGTGATGGCCCACTGCTGCCTGTATGGTCCTGAGGGGAGTGAACAAGGAGAGGGAGAGCTGGAGCTTAGGTTATTGCATGCGAAAATGTCACTTTGTGTCCATTAGACCAGACCAGCTGTAAAGGAGACTCCCAGCCTCATGCAGTCAAATATCACTGAAGTCCAAAGTATACAGAGGAGCAAAGGCAGCAAGACAGGCTGGAAGAAATGGAAATAGCTTAGAAGACAGGTGCTAGGGCTCCAGAGAGCTCACGATCTTGCTGTGCACACAGGGAGCAGTCTCTGAAATTCATACTGCCTTCACATTAGGAGGACCTGCATATTTTATGCCTCATATTGTATCTTTGCTCTTTTTGTCAATATAGGGGAATTAGGGTTTGTTTCAAAACAGGTCTGTTCAGATAGTATGTTACCCCATTGATCACATTCATCAAGATTTTTGTTTGTGAGTCTTACCTACTTTGCAGTACTTTTTCTATTTTGGTTCTCAAGTCTGTGGCTTTGAATGTGTGTTCTGTGTTCATAGGAAGATACCAGAAGTCCTTGGTCTGACTAGATTCTATTTAAACTCAAGTAATGGACATTTCTTTTTTCTTTTTTTGCAGTATTTTTTTTGAGGTATAACTGACATATAACATGAATTTCAGGTGTATAATATAATGAGTCGATACATGGATATATTATGAGATGATCACAATAAGTTTAGTTAACATCCATTACCGTACATTGTTACAAATTTATTTTCCTTGTGATAAGAACTTTAAGGTCTACTTTCTTAGCAACTTTCAAATATACAATACAGTATTAATTGACTATAATCACTGTAACTGCTCATTACGTCCCCAGGACTTACTTATCCTATAATTGGAAGTTTGTACCTTTTGGCTATCTTCACCTATTTCACCCATCCCCCATCACCTGCCTCTGTCAGTTACTAGTCTGTTCTCTGTATCTATCAGTTCAATTTTTTGTTTTGTTTTGTTTTTTAGATTCTCTGTATAAGTGAGAGCATATGGTATTTGTCCTTCCCTGTCTGACTTATTTCACTTAGCATAATGCTCTCAAGGTCCATCCATTTTTGCAAATGGCAGGATTTCCTTCTTTGTTTCATTGCCAAATAATATTCCATTGTATATGTATACACCATGTTTTCTATATCAATTTGCAAATATTTTTTATGTATTATTTTTAACTTAACAAATTTGGAAAGTTTTCAAGTATATTAATATTCAGTACTTATGAAGATTTGCAAAACATGAAATACAGAGGAATAAAATGATAGCAATTTGGCAAAATATATTAAAAGCCTCAAAATGAATCTGTTTAGAATTAATTCTGCTTCTTATGATAGCTATCATAAGAAAGTAATCTTAAATGAAAATTTGGTATAATCTGTAATATCAAACATAAATATTTTAGGACCCAATGATGTAATGGAATATTATGCAGCTACAAAATATTTGCAATAAGATTTTAATAAACTGGAGAACAGATGATGTCATAATACTCTAGAAACAAAACTGCCTCAAATTCTATGCAGACTATATTAAAACTATTTTTAAAAGACATGGATAAAAGAGAAATATAATGAAATGTTAACATATCAGCTGTTTTGGGGTCTTGTAAATTTTTTTGGAAATTTCTTAAATGTACCTAGGTAATAACAATACAGAAAAAAAAAAGAAATAGTTAAAGAAAGAAACTCATCACTGGTAGTTCTCTGACAGCCACAGCACAGAAGGAGATCCCTGGGGCACTTGTGTTTGTGAAAAGAGCTTAAACTGCAAGGAAAGCCAATCTATGAATTAATCCTAAAACAGGAGTGAACCCTTACTCACCAAACTGTCTGAAACCTGCCCTGAATAGGAATTTTTAAAAAACAAACTTGTTTGGAGCTCAGCAGTGAAATTACTTGCTAAGTTTCCCAGTACTACTATTTAATCATTTAGGAAACTTAGGTTGCTTATTATAAATAATACGGAATCTCAGTGCCAAAGGACACAAATGCAGGGACCAAAATAGTGCTGCAAAAGTAGCAGGGCTGTGCCTCATCAGCTGGAGACCAGGTTTCTGAACTCAGAATTACTGGCAGTCAGGTTTCTTACTTCTTTTTAAATAATGAAAAGTATTGTAAATTGGAGTTCAACAATCAGTGGCCTGTGATCTGTCTTCTTAGCTTTTGGAACTAGGCTATGGAACAGATCCAACCTGCAGGTTGTGTCAACCCTGTCCCACAATCCAAACTTAAGTCTCAACTTTGTTCTTAACCTTGTGCTTGAATTACTGGTTCACTTGGAAGTGCATATGATCATCTGGGAGAATTGTGAACCAGGCCTTAAGAATAAGTAGTGGAGTGAAAGAGGCACCCTTAAGCCTAAGTTTCAGGCCATATATAAGTTAGTGTAGCTAAAAGTTAAACTATTATATAAATATACTGTTTTCTAGTCATTATGGGAATATATCCCTGTGCAGATTGTTCTCCATTCTTTAAAGAGCTAGAGCAAACATCATCTTCATATGGACCAGTGCCTCTCGGTATTCCAGCCTCAGATTGTTCCTTAACCTCTACTGGTCATTTTGGAGCTGTGTAAAGAGGAAAGATAGATAAGTATAAAACTTTGATTAGTACCAGAGAGACCAACTTGTTTCATGAAAAACCATCATTAGATCTTGGGATTTGCCTCTTTGTATATGATGAAAAAGAATGCTGTGTGACATTTATCCCTTACTATTTGCCTGGACATTAAGCAAAGGGACTCTTGAATCAGACTAATTGCTTTTGTGTGTATGTGTTTCATTATTCATCCAGAAATGGCAAAATGCTGACCTCAATGGAAAATTTAAACTTCCAACGAAGAATGAATTTATTCCTGCAGATTTTGATATTTTACCATTAGAAAAGGAAGCGACATCATACCCTTCTCTTATTAAGGTAATATGTTAGAATCAGTGATTTTTAAATTTAGGGTACGGACCTATTGCATGGAAGCTACTAGAGATGATTTCCTGTATTTGACACCATGTTGATTTTGTTGGCTGTCATACCGAGAGGTGACAGGAGAGTTGCAGAGAGAATAACTACGAGAAATATTAAAGACTAAAAATGTTAAAGCAAACAAACAAACTACTGAACAACTTAGAATCTAGGGAATTGTTTTCTTTGCAGAAAAAAAGGTAAATCTTGGCTGTAACCAAAAATCTGTTGAAAGTTAGCAACTTTTTTGCATATTCACTGGAGACCCAATAAAAAAGCAAATTTATGTTGCAGCATCTCAGTTAGACAAAGAATTTCTACAGCCTGGAAGAGAGTATATCTAAGGGAAGCTGTTGGGTTCCTGCCCTTAAAAACAATAGTTATTTTGACAGAAAGACTGTGGAATTAGTCATTATAATGGAATTATATGCCAGTGAGAAGGGTGATTGAGAAGTGAATTTGTTTTTTTTCTCTTCTTCAGAATGTTTTTTTCATGTCATTATATCACATTTTGAGTAAACTATGTAGAAAAAAGGATCAAATTATTACAGCACATCCTTTCTCTTCTCTAAACTTGCCTCCATAAACACACATCTTTCTTTTCATTTTCGTCAAACGATTTAAGATGCAAGTTAACTGAGTTAGATGAGAATTAGTGTTTAGGAACATGAAATTTATCTCAAGCAACTAGATTATGAATCAGACCACCATTTTTCTTTAAAAATGACATTTTAATGAATTATAGATTATTCAAAGAGAAAGTTTATTTGCCTCTCCTATTTTTAGTTGTTTGTTTTAAATAGGCTTTCTCAGAGTAAACTAAGAACATTAAACTACTTATACCTCTTGTCAGAGTTTCAAGTGAACCTCCAAGCATTTTAATGCAGTATGAGTGAAGTGAAGAGTCAAGGTAGTGGCTTGATTGTTCATCCTTGGCTGTGTTAGTTCTCCATTGCTGTATAATAAGGTACTCCAAAATTTAGCAGCTTCAAACTACAAAAATGTATTTTATCTCATGCAGTTTCTGAGGGTCAGGGATCTGGAAGTGGCTTAGCTGGGTAGTTATGAGGTCTTCCATGGGGTCACAGTCATCCTGTGGGCCAGGGCTTCCATCACCTGGGGGCTTAGCGAGGGCTAGAGGACTCTCCAAGTTGCGGTTGTGTGGTTGCTGTCAGGCAGTATTCTTCGCCACATACATGGGCCTCTCCTGAGAGTTGCTAGACATGGCAGCTGCCCGCACAGTGAGTGGTCCAAGAGAGAAAGTGAGTGATCGAAATGGAAGCCACAGTGTCTGTTTTATATTCTAATCTCAGAGGAATCATACCATCACTTTCGTCATACTCTGTTGGTCAGATAGACTAACACTGGCCCTGTGTGGGTGACAGGACTACACAGGTCCTGAATGGCACCTTGAGGCTGGCTGCCACATCTTCCCCTAAGGACTCCTGCCTCTGCTTCCCAGTGTCCAGAAAGACAGACAGGGCAATTGGTATCTACATCTCCACATTCTTTCTCTTCCTCAATGGTGTCACCATCTCCGTAACCCAGGGAAGACAGAGGATGATTTCTCTCTGCTACTGGAATCATCAATCTTCCCTCTTCAGCTTCCCACCTGGTGACCCTCTGAGTACTCTTCAAGGCCATGAGTTGGCAGCCTCTCCAGAGCAAAACTCTCAATGAAATCCTCTGTTCTGCTCCTCTTAAAGAGTGATTTGATTGAACTTTTTTGCTGAATGTACCTATATTTCCCTAACCAAATTGTTTCTCCATCACAGGATACAGCTATGAGCAAGCTTTGGTTCAAACAAGATGATAAGTTTTTCTTGCCAAAGGCATGTCTCAACTTCGAATTTTTCAGGTATGTAAAATGGATCTAGCTACAGTTTCCTATAAAAATCAACAATTATGTTTCTAAAAGTTTTCTTTACTAGCTTGAGTGTTCATGTCTAGAAAGCAAAGGAATTAGAGTTATTTAGCTGACACAAGGGAAGCTGCTGTTGTTCGGGTTATTATAAGACCCAAGATTATTGATTCTTCCTTTCCATTAATGACTGTGTCATGTAACTGAAATGACTTATGTTAACTATTAGGGGGACCTTTGTAACCTCCAGGGTTTTGAAATCTGGAGAGGCTATAGACACACCCAGAAGTTTCACTGAAAAGAGATTAAATAACTTGGGGTGTTTTTTGTTGTGGTTTTGGTTTTGTATTCCTGGAACTTGCCCAGAAGAAGAGGTGGTAGACACCAAATGATCTTGAATTCCTTTCGGCCCTGTAACTGTCCAGAGCCCTTAGATATTGCTTCCTTTATTCCCGCCTTGGTTACTTTAAAGTGATTTAATAGGAAGAAGATGTCTAGTAAAATTTATGAATACTGATACTTTTGCAGTGATTTTTCAGTATAAATCTTCATCTGTCTCCTTTAGTATTTGTATGGTGAAGTATATCACCATGTGAATTTTACTTGTGAGTTTACACACCTTATAATTTCGTATTTCTAAAAGTCAGTGATCCATGTTTATGAAGTAAACTTATCATGTAATTTTAATATGATGATGAGCATTTCCACTAATTTGTTTTGTTTTTTTCCTTTTTTTAAATTATCTTTATTTCCACTAATTTTTATTTGATTAGCTTGACATGAAATTAAAGCTAGGTATGTTTTAAATGTTTTGGGAAAGGAAAAAAGAATCTCTAGATAGAAAGTTGATACTTTAGCAGAAAGTATTGTTGAGATTGTAGGGATGTAAACATTGTGTTTTATAGCATGAGATTCATAGACTATCTGGAGCTGTGCTGAGATTATTTTTTACACCAAACACAGGCTCTCCAGCTACAGCTTATTTTTGGTAAATAGCATTACAAAGCTGGTTTTATTTTCTGCTAGTTCTGAGTGATATTTTTAATATACTCTATGCAGCTTGTCAACACTTTTCCATTTGGTGTTTATGATTATGAATCCCTTCACAATGCCTTTTGTTTGACATTTTTGCATTCTCTAAACTGCTCAGCACAGTTCTTAGATTTAAAAACACCAGCTCCCCCCCAAACCCACTCTCTATGTTCTGGTTTTCCTAGAGGTAAACGCTGTTAGGTTTCTTGTTCATTCTTATATAAATTTTGTGTGTGTGATATCCTTTCAATCTTTAAAGAAATGGTATTATATTATGTATACTTAGTTACAGTTTTTAAAACTCTGATCCATATTTAAGTATATAGCACCAGATTGCAAAATAATATTTTTTAAATTAACGAACAAGAACTGAAGCATTCCAGTTGATTAATGTTATCTTTTAAAAATTGGTTTAGGACCCTCTCCAATTCACTAGCACAGTTGGTATGAATGCAGCATATTAGGACACTTCTTGGGATTGCATTCTGAGCTTGAGCCATTTGGCTTTAAGCTTCTAGAAGTGACTTTTTCTGGCTTGTCACTAAAACCTAAGAAAGGTACATAGGTGCCTGTGGGGCTAAGTCCTTTCATACACTCGTCTACTTTGATAATTTTGCTTTGGTGAATTGTGCCGTAAGTTTCTGAGCTGCTGCTTGCCTAAAGAAGAAAGTCTGTCCTCGTAGGTGATATTTTTAAAAATTCAACGACATAGTAGTAATTTAGATTTTCTGGGTGGAGAATGTTTGCATAGCTGTTGACTCCTATTTTTGCTTCAATATCAGCTTTGATAAAATTGTTGACTTTGCTATCAGTACATCAAGTTATATTACTGTGCCACAGATAGAGTGACACTTTTAATTCTCTGCCAAACAAGCCAAGCAGGCATCTGCCTCAGGTCCTTTACAGTAGCTTTTTCTTCAGCCTGGAAATTTCTCCACCCAGATCTCTCCAGGAGCTTGCTCCTTTGCATCCTTCAGGTCTGGGCCCAGATGTCACCTTATCAGAGAGGGAGGCCCCAATTAACCATCTGTGTAAACTAGCAATCCTCCTAACCCAACACCACCACCCATCACTTCTATTCCCCTTACCCTGCTTAATTTTCTCCATAACTATCACCAGCTGATGTGTCATACTTAAATTGACTATTTCTCTCTTCCAAATACATTGTAAATGCTGTGAGGTATGGGACTATTCCTGCTTGTTCCTTCTTTATTCCCAGTACCTAAAGAAGAGCCTAGCACTGTAGTAAGGAATGTAATACATACTTCTTAAATGAATGAATCTTTTACTTGATTCTTGTAAAGGTAAGCAGTGTCAAATAGTCAAATGAACAGGTCATTTGACTTGCATTTGAATCCTAATTCTGCTACCAGCCAAGGTGACATGAGGAAAATTATGTTTCCTATTTGGGAAATGAAGATTTAAATTAGGTGATTTATGTGGTTTTTTTTAGCTCTTACACTGTAATTGTTTCATGTTTTTTCCTACTCTTTTTCACTTAAGTATTTTCCTATGTTAATACTTTTTCCTAGTTCTGGTTGCAATTATATGGTGGAAATTTCTAATTAGTTTGCTACCAGTACTCCAAATGTATTGGTTTGGGGGAAAACTCAGAGATCAGCTAACATTTTTACAGGTCTCTGTTTTTCTCTCTTCGTTCATATAATCACAGCACATAAACTTCTCGATCTCATTCTTGTCCACCAAGGGTGTGGATTGCCTAGAGGGAGAAAGAGGACATGCAAATGCTATATCAGCTCTATCAGCCATACCTTTTCCTGTTAGCCTAAATATAGCCATACATTTTGGCCTGTCCCCACTCCTTAACTGCCCTGTGTTTGTAGTTTGTCCATTGTGCCACACCATCTGGGGTAAGCAGTTTCTTCTCCCTCTTCACTACCACCAGCACATGTGGCATAGTTCAGGTTTCTTTTTCAGACATCTTGTTTTTTTCTTCATGAGAAGAAGTAGAGGCAAGAATTCAAATCGTATCTTCAGGAAATTATATTAACTGTTGTTCAGTGTCTTGATCCATCTCAAAGGCCACATCACATTGGGAAGTAATAAATCAGCTATTTTACTGTCAACATTTTCTTCCAGCCCATTTGCTTATGTGGACCCCTTGCACTGTAACATGGCCTATTTGTACCTTGAGCTCCTCAAAGACTCACTCAACGAGTATGCATATGCAGCAGAGCTAGCAGGCTTGAGCTATGACCTCCAAAATACCATCTATGGGATGTATGTAAGTACCCACGTCGTAGAGCCTTCCACTCATCAACATTTTTTATATTGATTTGATGGAAGCATTTTTGATTGAGGGTATGAGTTTAATTTCTTTTTTTTTTATCTTTATGGCTAATCACATTTTCTCATCATTTAATTTTTAAGTTAGCTCTTATTCTAAGTGTTCAGCAATATACCATTCATATTATGCAAATTTTCCTTGATTTCTTTTTTTTTTAACATCTTTCACCAGTTTGTCATATTTTTCTCTTCAAAATTGGACCCTGATTTAGGTTTAGCTATCACTTATTTCATATCTGAAGTCTCAGTCTTTGAAAACAGAGAATGAAGTCCTCCTGCCATTGTAAAACTTGAGGTTGGCCTATACTATTTCCCTAGAAATTCAGGTCATGAGGCTGCATATCCATACTCTTCGGTCATGTTTCTTCATTACCATGCCACTGCTTGAGGTATCAAAGCATTTCTTTTGTTTTTCTTTTTGTTAGTCGCTACATTTATGCTGATCCTCTCCATTGCAACATGACATACCTGTTTATCAGGTTATTGAAGGATGATTTAAAAGAGTATACATATGCAGCACGCCTCTCAGGTTTGAGCTATGGCATTGCATCAGGAATGAATGCAATACTTGTAAGTAAAATGAAAACAAAAAAAAAGGCACCACACTGCTTAAGCATTCTGTTGAGCTTGGAAAAGCTATTAACTTCTGCATTTTCAAGCAAGAAGATTGATGTTTTTTTCCTCACACCTATTTAATGATTGAAGAACTCAGACTAATATTAGTTTCACTAACGAATGATTTAGTAGAGTTGAATGCATCTTGTGAACATGTGTATGCTACATTTATTTGCATGTTCCTCTGCTTGAAATGTTTAACATAGTAATCCTGAAAGCATGTTATTCTTTCCCTGTATTTGAATATATTACCATCTTTAAGTGAAAGGTAGCCATGGTTATTGTTGTTGTGCTTGAATTGTACTTATATAAACATCCTTTATTTCTGCTAACAGTAGTAGAAAGTTCCTGTGTTCAAATACATCTAACATTTTCATTTATTTTGTAGCATGCTTCATTAACTGCTTTTAAATATGTTTTAAAATAAGCATCATTAAAAGCATCCCAAGAAATAACTAGATCCTTTCTCTTGAAACTGTTTCTGATAAGTTTCCAAACTTACATTTATTTTCCAAATTAACATCACTCTTATGGCATACATTCAGCTTCACTCTTCTTGAAAATTTATTAGTAACAACTAAAATGAGAGCATGTGCTATATATTCTCTTTATAAATTCTTATACAAAATATTTTAGGGGTTTTTTTGTTGTTGATTTTGCAGTGACTTTTTTTCATTACACAAGTACAGTTTTCTGGTAGCTTTTGTTTAATGTGTAAGAGTGTACCTAACCTAACCATTCTCACAGTCCAGGGAAATTTGGTGCTCAGAGATCAAAATAAACCTCAAATGGAAAATACTAATTTGTTGTTTTATTTTTTGCTATTGAATTTTAGTAGAGTATTACCATTAAAATAAGTAATTTTTTTTATTTGTGACAAAATGTGCTTTCTGCTAGTTGTTAGTCTAGTTCCCATGATATGTGATGTGCTTCCCATTTCCAGTGACCTTCAGTCCTGCTGAGGTACTTGCCTATCATTTTTTATAAGGTAGAGGCTTTCATAGGCATTCTAGTTGCACTGCATCCTCTACTGCTGTGGGTACCACCATGTGGAAATATAATGATCAGCATCCCCCACTTCTCAAATGTTATACTTTCAGAGACTATTAGTGTAAATTGCCCTATGGTGAAATCTTGATGGTACAGACGTGTATTCTCACTACACATCTGTTTTGCCATTGGCTTTTTGTACATCAGCAGAATCATCAGGCAAGCAAATGGTGAGATATGATCCTTATTGGGCAACACTGAATGAGAAAAGTGGCAAAATGCCATATAATACAAAATTGGGGCTGTCTGATTTCTCCAAAGATGATTTGGGGGCATATCCAATAGTTTGCTAGATAATACTCCACTGTGATTTTTACCTTTTTAGCACACCTATGAAAACCTTAAGCCTGCCATTCTTTAGAAATTATTTTTGAAGATTGAATTTAAAACACAGTCTGTCATTAATTTTGATTTAATAGGAATATGCATTTTGATATGGTGTGTGCTGCCATAGTTTGGCATAACGTGAGTTTTCCTACTGTTGATTATGTTAGAAAAATAAAATCATGCTTTTCAGGTATTAGTAAATAAAGATGGTTGATGTTATCTTTCTTAAGTGTTAAACTATATTTATAAGAAGGTAAATTAATTGAATTTCTTATTTCAGTTTTTAGTACACCTGGTTTTGGGATTTTCTAAATGTTTAAAAATCGAGCTTAAGGTACTTATTTAGAAATCATTCCATGTTATTTTAAACTTTTAATACCCTGTACTCTCTCTGTAGCTCTCTGTGAAAGGTTACAATGACAAGCAGCCAATTTTGCTTAAGAAGATTATTGAGAAAATGGCAGCCTTTGAGATTGATGAAAAAAGATTTGAAATTATTAAAGAGGCAGTAAGTTTTCTGAACTCATTTGTATAATTTTTTTTATTCATAAGGTAATAACACCATGTTATGAACATTTTTGAAAAAGAGGAGAGGAGGGAAAGAAGCAGTCATAGCCCCGTGGTGGTTGTCTCACCCTGCTTTGCCAAATCCTGTGTTCTACCCAGAAAGCAAGCTTGGGAGACTGGGGGACACCTGGCCCCCTTCTCTGCAGGCCCTCAGAGCCAGGAGTTGCAGCACTGACTTCCAGAGAGAGGCTTGAAGTAGACTTCTAGAAGGTTCCAACCTCCTTCAGCAGAACACACAGTTGTCCAGGCTGAGGCCTGCCTATCATAAGACCTTGTCACATTAAAGCAGATTGTTTAGGCTTCATGTACCTTCCACATAAATTCAACTTGTAGTTGGCCTTAGCTATGAGTTGGAAAATCATAGTAATGATTTTCCAGTAATGGAAAAATGAGATACATAGCTACTTTAAGAGTCAAGCTGTGACCTTCATTGTACACCAAAGGAAATTACCATCAGTTTTCAAATGAATATCCAATATTTTATATATTTAAATATACGTGTTGCTTGCTTATAAACTTTTGAGATAACCTTATAGTTGTAGAATCAAATGCCAACAGATGGAGACTCTAAAAACTGGGGATAACTTTCTGAGGGATGAAAGATGTCCCATAGTGAAGGCACTGAGAGTACACATCAGATGCTGGGGATAAAGCAGCAGCCTGGACAAAGAGAAAAGCATGCCCTTTAGTTAAAGCATCAGAGAGGAGTAAGCCCCATTCTAAATTACCTAACTTCAAGAGGAAAGAAGCAGAAATTCCCACATCCCAGTAATTTGAAAATGCATAATGATTTATACAAAATTAAGTTTGATTATAGTTGATGATTTTGAAATTATTTTAAAATGATTCATAAAATTAATAAACCCATGTCTCTCTTCATCAGTACATGCGATCTCTTAACAATTTCCGAGCTGAACAGCCTCACCAGCACGCCATGTACTACCTCCGTTTGCTGATGACTGAAGTGGCCTGGACTAAAGATGAACTAAAAGAAGCCCTGGATGGTGAGACTCTTTTTCTATTTTTAACCTAATACTTTCTTCACTTTTTTCTAAAATCATTTTGGTATCTTTATGCTTTCTCATAACTGTAGCTCTGTTAAAGCCAGCTGTGTATACTTTTATATAAAAACAGTGGTGGCCTTTGAAGTGGCTTTTATATTCAGGTGGTGTAGCCACATTTGCTGTTCTCAGCCTGGCCCCACAGCAGGGAATTACTATTCTTCATAGATTTCTGCAGATGACTAAATGTTTCAACCTAAGAACTTACCTTGTTGATATTGAAGTTTTCAGAAGAGGAAAAAGGGACTGAGCTTGAGCGTCTTACCAACACAGAGAGTGCTCAGGCATCTTTAGATCTGTTCAGTTAAAAACTGAAAATGTGTAAAGCCCCAAAAGTCGTCTTTTGTTGCTTTTTTTTCTAAAATCTTAAATCTAGTTTTCAGATGTTTTGCTTGAAAGTTCTAAATTCCTTGAGGGGCAGTGGTTATGTCTTCCTTTTATCCTCTTTATTTAGAGTCTAATATAATGTCATTTCCTCTGTGTGTGTCTAAAGAATGACTATTAAATGGAATGATAATCCAGGATTGTTAATATTGGAAAGAATATAGACTGATGATGTCACCCTTTATTATTGTTTAATCTTGTTCATTTCTCAGCATTTCTTTACCAATTAATTTTTCTTCCTAATCTCAGCAATAAGAAAAAAAGAATACCGTTGAACTTTTAATGATCTTTTGTGAGAAGTCCTTACTTTACTATGTAACTCTAATGTTATAGATATCTTCAGTGACAAATCAAGAACAAAGTATTCAAAGTCATTATTTTCTCAGATGCCCGAGGCATAGGGTAGTACTACAGATTATAAAATTCATTAACTAGAACAGATGTATTTTTTAAAATTTTGTTATCATTAATCTACAATTACATGAAGAACATTATGTTTACTAGGCTCCCCCCTTCACCAAGTCCCCCCATACACCCCATTACAGTCACTGTCCATCAGCTTAGAAAGATGCTGTAGAATCACTACTTGTCTTCTCTGTGTTGCACAGCCCTCCCCATGCCACCCCCCCACCCCCACATTATACATGCTAATGGTAATGCTTCCTTTCTTTTTCCCCACCCTTATCCCTCCCTTCCCACCCATCCTCCCCAGTCCCTTTCCCTTTGGTAACTGTTAGTCCATTCTTGGCTGCTATTTTGTTTCTTTAGTTTTTTCTTTGTTCTTATACTCCACATATGAGTGAAATCATTTGGTACTTGTCTTTCTCCACCTGGCTTATTTCACTGAGCATAATACCCTCTAGCTCCATCCATGTTGTTGCAAATGGTATGATTTGTTTTCTTTCTTCTTATGGCTGAATAATATTCCATTGTGTATATGTACCACATCTACTTTATCCATTCATCTACTGATGGACACTTAGGTTGCTTCCATTTCTTGGCTATTGTAAATAGTGCTGCGATAAACATAGGGGTGCATCTGTCTTTTTCAAACTGGAGTGCTGCATTATTAGGGTAAATTCCTAGAAGTGGAATTACTGGGTCAAATGGTATTTCTATTTTGAGCTTTTTGAGGAACCTCCATACTGCTTTCCACAATGGTTGAACTAATTTACATTCCTACCAGCAGTGTAGGAGGGTTTCCCCTTCTCCACAACCTCGCCAACATTTGTTGTTGTTTGTCTTTTGGATGGTGGCGATCCTTACTGGTGTGAGGTGATATCTCATTGTGGTTTTAATTTGCATTTCTCAGATGACTAGCGATGTGGAGCATCTTTTCATGTGTCTGTTGGCCATCTGAATTTCTTCTTTAGAGAACTGTCTGTTCATCTCCTCTGCCCATT
Source organism: Manis pentadactyla (assembly GCF_030020395.1). Taxonomy (NCBI): domain Eukaryota; kingdom Metazoa; phylum Chordata; class Mammalia; order Pholidota; family Manidae; genus Manis; species Manis pentadactyla. The sequence continues at coordinate 104,010,127 of NC_080026.1, read as the reverse complement.
TTTTAATTGGATTGTTCACTTTTTGTTTGTTGAGGTGTGTGAGTTCTTTATATATTTTGGATGTCAACCCTTTATCTGATCTGTCATTTATGAATATATTCTCCCATACTGTTGGGTACCTTTTTGTTCTATTGATGGTGTCCTTTGCTGTACAGAAGCTTTTCTGCTTGATATAGTCCCACTTGTTCATTTTTGCTTTTGTTTCCCTTGTCCGGGGAGATATGTTCATGAAGAAGTCGCTCATGTTTATGTCCAAGAGATTTTTGCCTCTGTTTTTTTCTAAGAGTTTTATGCTTTCATGACTTATATTCAGGTCTTTGACCCATTTCGAATTTACTTTTGTGTATGGGGTTAGACAGTGATCCAGTTTCATTCTCTTACATGTAGCTGTCCAGTTTTGCCAGTACCATCTGTTGAAGAGACTGTCATTTCCCCATTGTATGTCCATGGCTCCTTTATTGTATATTAATTTACCATATATGTTTGGGTTAATGTCTGGAGTCTCTATTCTGTTCCACTGGTCTGTGACTCTGTTCTTGTGCCAGTACCAAATTGTCTTGATTACTGTGGCTTTGTAGTAGAGCTTGAAGTTGGGGAGCAAGATTCCCCCAACTTTATTCTTCCTTCTCAGGATTGCTTTGGCTATTCAGGGTCTTTGGCGGTTCCATATGAATTTTTGAACTATTTGTTCCAGTTTGTTGAAGATTGTTGTTGGTAATTTGATAGGGATTGCATCAAATCTGTATATTGCTTTGGGCAGGATGGCCATTTTGACAATATTAATTCTTCCTAGCCACGAGCATGGGATGAATTTCCATTTGTTAGTGTCCTCTTTAATTTCTCTTAAGAGTGTCTTGTAGTTTTCAGGGTATAGGTTTTTCACCTTCTTGGTTAGGTTTATTCCTAGGTATTTTATTCTTTTTGATGCAATTGTGAATGGAATTGTTTTCCTGATTTCTCTTTCTATTAGTTCATTGTTTGTGTATAGGAAAGCCACAGATTTCCGTGTATTAATTTTGTATCCTGCAACTTTGCTGTATTGCAATATCAGTTCTAGTAGTTTTGGAGTGGAGTCTTTAGGGTTTTTTATGTACAATATCATGTCATCTGCAAATAGTGACAGTTTAACTTCTTCTTTACCAATCTGGATTCCTTGTATTTCTTTGTTTTGTCTAATTGCCATGGCTAGCACCTCCAGTACTATGTTGAATAACAGTGGGAAGAGTGGGCATCCCTGTCTTGTTCCTGATCTCAGTCAGAGGAAAAGCTTTCAGCTTTTCTCTGTTCAGTATGATGTTGGCTGTGGGTTTATCACATATGGCCTTTATTATGTTGAGGTACTTGCCCTGTATACCCATTTTGTTGAGAGTTTTTATCATGAATGGATGTTGAATTTTGTTGAATGCTCTTTCAGCATCTATGGAGATGATCATGTGGTTTTTGTCTTTCTTTTTGTTGATGTGGTGGATGATGTTGATGGATTTTCGAATGTTGGACCATCCTTGCATCCCTGGGATGAATTCCACTTGGTTGTTGTGTATGATCCTTTGGATATATTTTTGGATTTGGTTTACTAATATTTTGTTGAGTATTTTTACATCTATGTTCATCAGGGATATTGGTCTGTAATTTTCTTTTTTGGTGGGGTCGTTGCCTGGTTTTGGTATTAGGGTGATGTTGGCTTCATAGAATGAGTTTGGGCGTATTCCCTCCTCTTCTATTTTTTGGAAAACTTTAAGGAGAATGGGTATTACGTCTTCTCTGTATGTCTGATAAAATTCCGAGGTAAATCCATCTGGCCCGGGGGTTTTGTTCTTGGGTTGGTTTTTATTACCACTTCCATTTCTTTGCTGGTAATTGGTTTGTTTAGATTTTGTGTTTCTTCCTTGGTCAGTCTTGGAAGGTTGTATTTTTCTAGGAAGTTGTCCATTTCTTCTAGATTTTCCAGCTTGTTAGCATATAGGTTTTCATAGTATTCCCTAATAATTCTTTGTTTTTCTGTGGGGTCCGTCGTGATTTTTTCCTTTCTCGTTTCTGATTCTGTTGATGTGTGTTGATTCTCTTTTTCTCTTAATAAGTCTGGCTAGAGGCTTATCTATTTTGTTTATTTTCCCAAAGAACCAGCTCTTGGTTTCACTGATTTTTTCTATTGTTTTATTCTTCTCAATTTTATTTATTTCTTCTCTGATCTTTATTATGTCCCTCCTTCTGCTGATTTTAGACCTCATTTGTTCTTCTTTTTCCAATTTCGATAATTGTGACATTAGACTATTCATTTGAGATTGTTCTTCCTTCTTTAAATATGCCTGGATTGCTAAATACTTTGCTTTTAAGACTGCTTTTGCTGCGTCCCACAGTAGGTGGGGCTTTGTGTTGTTGTCATTTGTTTCCATATATTGCTTGATCTCTTTTAATTTGGTCATTGATCCATTGATTATTTAGGAGTATGTTGTTAAGCCTCCATGTGTTTGTGAGCCTTTTTGTTTTCTTTTTACAATTTAGTTCTAGTTTTATACCTTTGTGGTCTGAAAAGTTGTTTGGTAGAATTTCAGTGTTTTTGAATTTACTGAGGCTCTTTTTGTGGCCTAGTATGTGGTCTATTCTAGAGAGTGTTCCATGTGCACTTGAGAAGAATGTGTATCCTATTGCTTTTGGATGTAGAGTTCTATAGATGTCTATTAGGTCCATCTGTTCTAGTTTGTCGTTCAGTGCCTCTGTGTCCTTACTTATTTTCTGTCTGGTGGATCTGTCCTTTGGAGTGAGTGGTGTGTTGAAGTCTCCTAAAATGAATTCATTGCATTCTATTTCCTCCTTTAATTCTGTTAGTATTTGTTTCACATATGCTGGTGCTCCTGTGTTGGGTGCATATATATTTATAATAGTTATATCCTCTTGTTGGATTGACCCCGCTATCATTATGTAATGTCCTTCTTTATCTCTTGTTACTTTCTTTGTTTTGAAGTCTATTTTGTCTGATACAAGTAATGTAACACCTGCTTTTTTCTCCCTGTCGTTTGCATGAAATATCTTTTTCCATCCCTTGACTTTTAGTCTGTGCATGTCTTTGGGTTGAGGTGAGTCTCTTGTAAGCAGCATATAGATGGGTCTTGCTTTTTCATCCATTCTTTTCCTCTGTGTCCTTTGATTGGTGCATTCAGTCCATTTACATTTAGGGTGATTATTGAAAGATATGTACTCATTGCCATTGCAGGCTTTAGATTCGTGGTTACCAAAGGTTCAAGGTTAGCTTCTTTAGTATCTTACTCTCTAACTTAACTTGCTTATTGAGCTATTATAAACACTGTCTGATGATTCTTTACTTCTCTCCCTTCTTATTCCTCCTCCATTCTTTATATGTTGGGTGTTTTATTCTGTGCTCTTTTGTGTTTCCTTTAGCTGCTTTTGTGGGTAGTTGATTTCATTTTTGCCTTTAGTTAATATTTGGTTGGTCTGCTTTCTTTGCTGTGATTTTATTTTCTCTGGTGACATCTGTTTAGCCTTAGGAGTACTCCCATCTAGAGCAGTCCCTCTAAAATACCCTGTAGAGGTGGTCTGTGGGAGGCAAATTCCCTCAACTTTTGCTTCTCTGGGAATTGTTTAATCCCTCCTTCATATTTAAATGATCATCGTGCTGGATACAGTATCCTTGGTTCAAGGCCCTTCTGTTACATTGCATTAAATATATCATGCCATTCTCTTCTGGCCTGTAAGGTATCTGTTGAGAAGTCTGATGATAGCCTGATGGGTTTTCCTTTGTAGGTGACCTTTTTCCTCTCTCTAGCTGCCTTTAGAACTCTGTCCTTGTCCTTGATCTTTGCCATTTTAATTATTATGTGTCTTGGTGTTGTCCTCCTTGGGTCCCTTCTGTTGGGAGTTCTGTGTACTTCCTCCCCCAATTTGGGGAAGTTTTCAGCAATTATTTATTCAAATACACTTTCTATCCCTTTTTCTCTCTCTTCTTCTTCTTCTTCTGTAACCCCTATAATGCAGATATTGTTCCTTTTGGATTGGTCACACAGTTCTCTTAATATTGTTTCATTCCTGGAGATCCTTTTATCTCTCTCTGTGTCAGCTTCTATGCGTTCCTGTTCTCTGGTTTCTATTCCATCAATGACATCCATTCTGCTTTTAAATCCTTCCAGAGATTGTTTTATTTCTGTAGTTTCCCTCCCTACTTTGTCGGTTAGCTCTTGTATTTTTCTCTGCAACTCCATCAGTATGGTTATGACCTTTATTTTGAATTCTTTTTCAGGAAGATTGGTTAGGTCTGTCTCTCCAAGCTCCTTCTCAGAGGTTGTCTCTGTGATTTTGATCTGGATCAAATTCTTCTGCCATTTCATGGTGATAGAGGTAGTTGTAGGGAGCTGGCGCATGTGTTGGCTGGGAGAACGTCCCTTCTTGCTAGTTTGTGGCCTTCCTCTCCTGGGAGAACAGCGATCCCTAGTGGCTTGTGCTGGGCATATGCGCACAGATGGGATCTCTGATTCTTGCCCGGGCCGCTGTGAAAGAAGCTCTGCCCTGCTGCTGTGAACGTGGCCGGCCTCAGGCTGCTGCTCCACTGTGGGGTATCCGGGCAGGAGGGGGAACGGGCGGGAGGCTGTTTATTGCCATGAAGGGCCTCCAAGCTGTGCTGCCGTCCAGGGGTTAGGGCACCTGGAGTTCCCCAGCATTCCCAGCTGCTGGGCTGATTGCACCGGGACACTTCCGTCCAGCTGGGGGGTCCCTGTCCCTTTAAGACTTCAAAGGGCACTCGCTTTTCTTTTGTCCCAGGGGTGCTGGCTGCGGGGACCTGCTCGCAGGTATTACTGTTCCATTTCCCTAGTCTCCAGCACACCAGGCACTGTGTGTCTGCGCTCCCAGTGCGGATGGCTAGGGTGGGTGTTTAGCAGTCCTGGGCTCCCCTTCCCTCCCCGCTCTGACTCCTCTCCTCCTGCCAGGAGCTGGGGTGAGGGGTGCGACCTGGGCCACAGCTTGTATCTTACCCCCTTCGTGATGCTCTGGGTTCTCGCAGGTATAGATGTAGTCTGGCTGTTGTCCTGTGTCTTCTGGTCTCTCTTTTAGGAATAGTTGTATTTGTTGTATTTTCAAAAATGTATATGGTTTTGGGAGGAGATTTCCGCTGCTCTACTCACGCTGCCATCTTTGCTCCTCTAGAACAGATGCATTTTTAATCTGGACAGTTAATATGCCTTTCTTTGCAAAATAGTTATGTCACATCCAGTTAATAGTAAAAATTTTAACATTGGAAAAGAAACCTCATAATTGATTTCATATGTGTTTTTATCATTTGGCATGATAAAAAGCAGAGGATTTGGGTATTTTTACCCCTTTGTTATATTCTGGGTCAAAATGAGAATTTTAAGCAGAAAAAGTTCTAAATCTCATAGTCATGTTAAGCCTTTCTAAAATGTTTTATAAAGAGAAAGTCAGCACTTTTTTGGTTGAAATTCTCTGCTCTAGTAAATAGTCATTCTGTTTTGATACCATAGTATCAGTCCTATAGTAAACATTGTTAATTCCCTTCCAATGTCTGTCTTTAAATTTGAACCACTAATCTTAGCATCCATTGTAGCAATTAGTATGGTGTTTTGGCACACTTACACTACAGACATTTGGTGTACACGTGCACACACACACACAGACACACACAGAACACACACAATAATCCAGTAAAGCTAATGTGGCTTAGTCTGGAGACAGCTCAATATGAGAAGCTGGCTCCTCCATGACTCCAAGTTAGGCAGCTCTCCAGGTGCCAGGGTAGCAAGAACCTTACGAGTTCAGTGTGGTGCAACAGAATTTACTGACTGCCTGCTATGTACCAGGCCCTCAACTTCAAGTGCTTCAGATTTAAAAACAAGATCAATTGGTGCGGTTTCTTGGGTCAAGGAGCTCCTGTCTAGTGGTGAAGCGTAAATATAAAGAGATAATTTCTGTCGAGGCAGAGAGAGGAAGTGTGATCTGTGGAGAGTGCTGAGGGGCATAGTGAAGGAGGCTCCAGAGGCAGTGCAGTGGAGTGGACAAGTGAGCACTTTGAAACTCATCAGGCCAAGGCTCAAAGGCCAGCTCTGCAACTTATTAGCTTGTTGACTTCGGACAAGAAACAAATTTTTGAACTTCAGTTTTATCACCTTAAATATAGGGATAATAGTACATACTTTATAAGAAAATACCTATAAAATGTCAGTCCTATAGTAAGCACTTGTTAATTCCCTTCCTATGTCTCTCCTTAAATTTCAGTCACCAATTTTAGCATCCATTGTAGCAATTAGTATGGTGTTCTAATAGAGAAGAGATAGTTTTTCCTTACTGAAGAATTAAATCCATATATGTAAAAGGAATGAGGGAACTAGAAAATCACTATTAGGATGCGGTAAGAATAATTGGTATAGGCAATATCCACCATTGGATGCTAAAATTAGTGGGTAAAAGTTAAGGAAAAACAGGATATTTGTATAGTCTCAAAGTATTCTCCCCCAGGTAAATATTAATTAATTACAATGGAAAAATAGGCATTGATGGGCTGGTGAGTTTTCCTAATTGCTTATAAAGCATACATGAGTTAGTTATAACCAAAAGATTAACATAGCACACTTAATCTACAGATATCTGGCAGACACCATCTTAATCAAGTGATCAATTGATGTTAACATCACCAGTACTACAGCATGTCAGATCCGGTCCCCCCCGATGCGCTGCACTGAGAAAAGCATGTTATCTCTGTGGTGTTCTTCCTAGCACTGCATAAGCCCAATGTAATCATGAGAAAACACCAGATAAACCCTAATAAAGGGTATTCTGTACAATAACTCACCAGTACTCTTCAAATATCTTAAAATCATGAAAGACAAGGAAAGACAGAAACTGTCACAGATTAAGGACACATGGCAACTAAATGCAAGTTGGAATTGTGGGTTAAATCCTAGAACAGAAAAGCAGTATTAGGGGGAAAACTGACATCCACATAATCTGTATTTTAGTTAATAAAATAAAGTATTAAGTATTGTGTCAGTATTAATTTCTTAGTTTTGATCATGTACTATGATTATGAAAGATGTTAGTTAGCCTTAGGGAAAACCAGGTAAAGGGTATAAGGAGCTCCCTGTGCTATTTTTGCAACTCTTCTGTAAGTCTCAAATTATCTCAGATTTTTTTGAAAACCTTGTAGGTAGAGTTCACTATTTCTTCCACCTTTACAGATGTCACCCTTCCTCGCTTGAAGGCCTTCATACCTCAGCTGCTATCACGGCTGCACATTGAAGCTCTTCTCCATGGAAACATAACAAAGCAGGTGCGTAGTTGAGGTTTTAGCAATCTTTTATGGATCGATGCAAGAGATTATTTTTACCCTAGTCTGCCTAAGACTATTAACCACTGTGGTGTGATTATAAGCACATTAGTGTTGACTCAGCCTACTCTAGCTCTTTAGAGAGGGTGTTGGGGAGTAGATGGATCATGACTAACTATAGACCTACTTTTATGGCTGCCTCCTCTGCTTTTGCCTGCCCTGTGCTGTCAGAGGAGGAAATGGGAATAATTATCCCTTCTCTGTGGGACAGTAGGACTATGTAGTGGATAAGAGCAAATGGTGTGGTATCAGCCTGGATTCAAATCCTGACTGTGTCACATACTAGCTGTGTAATCTGAAAATGTATTAACATCTGTACTTAGTTTCCTTCTTTGTAAAATTGGAATTATAAAGATTAAACTAAATAGTACATGCCAGATGTTGAGGCACATGGAAGGCATTCCAGAATTCTCAGGGCAGTCTGTCACAAAAGCCCACACTCCCTACCACTCTCCTACCACTGCCTCCAAAACAATATGCCCAGTGTCAAATGCTAATAGGTGGCAGGGATAGGATTCTTACTAAGGTCAGTTTTATTAAAAATGAAGCCTTATGTTGTTCATTTACCTCCTTTGCTTTGTACTATAACCTCAAGTATCTAGACTAGGATCATTCAGTTGAGACCACCTTTCCATTACTGGACCTTCCCAGCCTTGTCAGTGCCTTTTTCCCAGCATTGAGATCTGGGATAAATGTCTGGGTCTCTGTTTCTCTCCACTCCTGTCTGTTATCTTGACTATACTGCAAACTGGCAAATTCAGTTTTTATTCATTTGAGTAGGATCAAATATATTTAAGATAGAAAAATCCATGTTTATGATAAACTAGGCTAGTTTATTTCACAATAATGATTCCATATTGCATGGCTGCCATCCAATATCCTATTTTTATTTTCACAAACAGGATACATTTGTGTTTTTGTAATGTGTGGTGACCTATCTTTTTCCATAGGCTGCATTAGGAATTATGCAGATGGTTGAAGACACCCTTATTGAACATGCTCATACGAAACCTCTCCTTCCAAGTCAGCTGGTTCGGTATAGAGAAGTTCAGCTCCCTGACAGTAAGTTGAAATCTCTTAACTTTGGTAATGGGGCCTACTTTGACATAATGTTGTAGGTGATTACAGTTGGGTTGAATTCACTTGGATGATAATGTATAATTTTATGGTAAAGATCTACTGGGATCCTCTGCTATTTATAGAAGTATACTTAAAAATAGATAATTCTGCCAGAAAATTCTCTGTATGAGGACTAAAGTGAAATAGGAAATATGCAATTATTTTGAAGATAATGATACTAGAACTGACTCATAATTGAGTGTAGAGGAGTTAGAAGTAAAAATATCTTGATGGTGAAGGATAAAATATAATTTATATATGAAAAATGTAAACTAGAATCATAAGAACTGGTTGGGAGCCCATAGGAGTCTTTGACAAAGAGTTTCAGGGAACTCACAGTTGCAGGTAACAACATGTATTTATTGCATGCACTTTTATAAGGAATTAACATAAAGAATAGATAATGGTGGAGTCTGCAGTGCTGAATTACTTTTTTCTTTTCATTTTTTAAATCCTGTATATTTTTTTATTATTTGAATTTTTGTATATATTGAGCATTATTTTCTTTTTAGTTTAAAAAGTAATAAAAAACCATTGTTCTACAATAGAATCTTTTTATAATTTTTTAATTGGAGTATTGTTGATATACAGTCTTTATTGGTTTCAAGTATATAATACAGTGGTTAAACAGTTACCCACATTATTAAATCCTCACCCCACTAGTGCAGTTACTATCTGTCAACATAGGAAGATGTCACAGAATCATTGACGGTATTTTCCATGCTGTCCTACCATCCCTGTGACCAACTTATATTATGATTGAGCATTTTGTGGCCTTTCATCCCCCTCACCCACCTACCTCAATTCCTCCCCCATGGTAACCACCAGTCACTTCTCAGTGTCTATGAGTCTACTGCTATTTTGCTCATTTATTTTATTTTGTTTTTACATCCCACAAATAAGTGAAATCATATGATTTGTTTTTATCCACCTGGCTTGTTTCACTTAGCATAATACCCTCTAGATCATCCATACTGTTGCAAATGGTAGGATTCTTTTTTATGGCTGAGTAATATTCCATTGTGTATATGTACCACAGCTTTATTCATTCATCTATTGATGGACATGTAGGTTGCTTCCATATCTTGGCTGTTGTAAATAGTGCAATGATTAACATAGGGCTGCATATGTCTTTTTGTTTTCTTTGGGTAAGTTCCTAGGAGTGGAATTACTGGGTCAGATGGTATTTCTATTTTTAGTTTTTTGAGGAACCTCCATGTTGCTTTCCACAATGGTCGTACCAATTTACATTCCCACCAACAGTGTAGGAGGGTTCTCATTTCTCCACACCCTCACCAGCATTTGTTTCTTGTTTTACCAATTAATTTTCCTCCTAATCTCAGCAATAAAAAAAAATAATGTTGAATTTTAGTTTTTTGAGGAACCTCCATAAGCAGTAATTTCTTTTGACATAAAAACTCATTAAGCATTATTTTCAATATTGTTCAAAATTGTTTAGTGAAAAAATATATTAGACCAGGGATGAGAAGTTGGTTTTTTTAAAGCCAAACTGAATTATTGGTTGTTCCACATGCATGCATGGACTGTGCTCTTTCAGGTGTATTAACTCCCTCGCTCTCCCTCTTCCTCATGAACCTATGTCTATACCCTGTTCATCTTTCCAGGCCCATCTTGTAAGTCATATGTTCCACTAAACTCTTTCTAAGACATCCAGATAGAAGTAATGACTTTGTTTTCTGACCTCCCAGCAGTTTTTATGAACCTTTACATATTTAATCTACTCAGCATTTCTTCTCTTACTGGAATTGAAGTACATCTCCATCTCCTGACTATATATTTCTTAAGGCTGGGGGCTGTGTCTGGCTCATCTGAGTGGCTACTAAAGCAACTCTCAGAGGATTGCCTTGGGATATCATTGTTGAAGGCTCAAAGATACTCAAGCACAGCTCTTCTGTTCTGCATGACCACTCAACACAGACCTCGTGATGGTTCATTTCAAACTTCTGCTAGTTTGTTCCTCAGTCACTGCATGTGGCAGAGAGCAAGCAAGAGTCAGGATCTGCCTTTGAAAACCCATATCACTGTGGTCAGCAGACATAGCGAGGCGAGTCTAGAAACAAAATTGCATCAGACCTCTTTTTATTACACTTCCTGCTTTCTTTCTCTCCTAGAACCCTATCTCTTTTGTTTCCCATGCACCCCCTGCAAATTGCCCAGTGCTCAAAACTATAAGAAAAGGCTGGAAATGTGTGTGTTGCAGGGGTGGGTAACTTACCCCTTCCTCTTCTGATAAAAGGGGACTTAGTGCTCTAGTATATGACCAGAAAGTTTGACTGTTGGTCAAACTTGGACTGGTCAGAAAGTGAGATAAGTGCCATACAACTCCAGACTTCTCTGCCTCCCTTCCCTGTTGATGTCTAAGTTAGCATCTATAGGAGTGAGCAAACATATCATAAACACTGTGTCTGAGAAACTTTATTCATGAGTCTTATATAATACTAAATAAATACACACTGTGTATTTGCTTCATCACATTTATTGTTCATGAAATAAGGTTATCAGGTCATAAAGCGTGACCATCTCTTCATAACTTTGATGAAACATCTGATCGACACATCTGAGTTTTAGTCTTAGCTCTCCACCTTTCCCATTTGGGTCCTTGGACAAGCCACCCCACTCCTCAGGGCCTCAGTCCTCATCTCTGAAGTGAGGTGTTAGGTTAAGTTATTGCTAAGCTTTGCACACATTTGTGTAAATTTGTGAAATGATCTTCAGTGTGGGTGTTGGTAAACAATGTTGAGATTAAAATGCTAAACAAATGCAAGGTAATAAAGGCACAGCTAGTAATTTTTAGAAGTTGTTTTCTATGGTTATTGCAACATAAGCAGTCTTTCTGTTGCAGTTCTTGTATGTATTAGCTAGTTCTAATCAAGTGCATATACTAAATTGTACACTTTTAACTATGGATCTCATTTAGCATTAACACGTAGTCATAATAATGGGTCTTTTATAAATTGTTTGCCCTTTAAATTCAGTGAATGTTTATTAAGGGCCTCCCAAGTATAGATTGCTGTATTAGGATTCCCTTAGGTAAGTTAATTGAGTTTCACATTCTTAATAAATTAATTGTACTTTGGAATTGCTGAAAAACATCAGTCGAATTGAATAACTTTAAAAAACCAGACAAAATATTGACTTTGTTAAACTAAATAATTTTGAACCTGTTGCTCTTTTTGAAACTTTCTAGGAGGATGGTTTGTTTATCAGCAGAGGAATGAAGTTCACAATAACTGTGGCATTGAAATATACTACCAAACAGACATGCAGAGCACCTCGGAGAATATGTTTCTAGAGCTTTTCTGTCAGATCATCTCTGAGCCTTGCTTCAACACCTTGCGCACCAAGGAGCAGCTGGGTGAGTGGGAAGTGGGGAACAGTAGGATACCATAGACCTGGAGAAGCAACCTTTGTCCTCAGAATGTATTCTACACATGGACATTACCCTTCAAGGGTACTTCCTGGCATGTTGCTGTGTTTAGAAAGACTTGTGAAAATCTTGTTTGTAGGGAATCCACTTCTAAAGGATAAGCAGTTAGTATCATAGGGATATTAAAGCAGTTCTTTAAAGAGATGACACTGTTTACATTACCTACATGTCAATGGTGAAGACATATTGGGTAGAGGGAGAGGATGCTAAGGGCAGGTTATTTATTATGGGTAGCAAGGTGGGAAGCAAGCCATCCAGGGAAGCTAAAATCCACTAACTTTGGGGTTCCCTCAAGCAGATATTATCTCTTACTCATCTTTGTGCCTTCCAAGACTGGGGCACATAGAAGGTACTCTGTGTTTGTTGAGGAAATGCTGCAGGCAGAGTTGCAGGCACTGTTTAAAATAAGTCTTGGAGATCCTGGCAGGGGATCAGTGAGAAAAGAAGGAAGCCCCAGTAATGACTGGGAGGAACCTATGAAAAAGGATTTGGTGGGTCTCTCCAAGTACCTTTATTTTTTAAACAATTACTGTGGTAGGTGGGGGACATCGAAAACAGATAAGCAACAAATGGTCCTTCCCTTCAAGAAGCTCATAGTCTAATGAGGAAGGCAGACCTGAAAAGGAATAATTATACTACAGTGTAGTAAATACTACTGAGTGTTCAAACTCTAATGGCTGTGCTGAAGACAGTGGCTTTCTCAGACATCGGACCCAAGGACACCACAGCTCTCAGAGGTGTGATTCAGGGCAGAGCAGCTGAAGGGCGCAAGCTGCGAGCTCGGTTTAGAGAAGACGTTGAACGGAGGTAGTGCGTGGGCTCACAAGGCGACCGTGGATGTATGATCTTCAATTATTTGGTCTCTAGAGATGAGCATTCTGAGTAGAGTTGGTTCAGGAAAGGATTATTCCTGAACAGTAGAGCCAAGTTCACATGAGGAACTTGGTTGTTAAAGGGAACAGGTGAAACAATGGTTTGGGGTTGAAAAAATAAGCCCAATATCTCTACGGGATGGGAATCACTTTAACATTGATTGAAGGCAATTAACTAGCAGACAGTGAGGCATTTTGGGGTGAGTTTGAATGATGAAGAGTGGGGTTTTTTTGTTTTGTTTTGTTTTGTTTTGTTTTTGTTTGTTTTTGTTTTTTTGTTTTTTTTTTATTTTAAATAATTATTTTTTATTGAAGGGTAGTTGACGCACATTATTACATTACATTAGTTTCAAGTGTACAACACAGTGGTAGAACATTTATATACATAATTCGAGGTTCCAGCTATCACCCTACCAAGCTGTTACAATATCTTGACTATATTCCTTATGCTATACATTACATCCCGGTTACTTATTTATTTTACCATTGGAAGTCCTTTTTTTTTGTGAGGGCATCTCTCATATTTATTGATCAAATGGTTGTTAACGACAATAAAATTCTGTATAGGGGAGTCAATGCTCAATGCACAATCATTAATCCACCACAAGCCTAATTTTCGTCAGTCTCCAATCTTCTGAAGCATAACAAACAAGTTCTTACATGGAGAACAAATTCTTACATAATGAATAAGTTACATAGTGAACAGTACAAGGGCAGTCATCACAGAAACTTTCAGTTTTGCTCATGCATTATGAACTCTAAACAGTCAGTTCAAATATGAATACTCATTTGGTTTTTATACTTGATTTATATGTGGATACCACATTTCTCTCTTTATTATTATTATTTTTAATAAAATGCTGAAGTGGTAGGTAGATACAAGATAAAGGTAGAAAACATAGTTTAGTGTTGTAAGAGAGCACATGTAGATGATCAGGTGTGTGCCTGTAGACTATGTGTTAATCCAAGCTAGACAAGGGCAATAAAACATCCACGTATGCAGAAGATTTCTCTCAGAACAGGGGGGGTGAGGTTCTAAGCCTCACCTCTGTTGATCCCCAATTTCTCACCTGATGGCCCCCCTGCGACTGTGCCTGTCTTAGGTTGTTCCTCCCTTGAGGAATCTTACCCGTCTCTGGCTAACCAGTCATCTTCCGGGGCCATACAGGGAAATGTGAAGTTGGTAGGTGAGAGAGAAGCCTTATTGTTTGAAAAGGTTAGCTTTTTACTTCTTTGCATATTTATGCCCTGTGGCTTCTATGCCCAGCATTTGTCTTGAGGTATCTTTACCATTTGGAAGAATTATGATACTCGGTAAATTTGATACGAGGCACGAATTCTATTTAAGGGTTGTAATTAGGAAGGAAGAAGAAAAGCTATAGAAGTAGCAGGCGGAAGAAAACATGGGAAGATTGATTATTTCTTTGGCATATCTTCTTTGTTTTGTTTTGTTTTTTAAGAAGAAAGTTATCTCCAACTTCCTAACTATTCTTCAGAGAGCTCTTTAACTCTGTCCTTAGGAACTGAGGACAACTTAATTGCTCATATTTCTTTGGAGGTAAATAATATAAATCCCTAAAGTAGATTTTATTTGCTTTGACAGGATAATTTTTGAAAGATTAAAAGTGATCTGAGTCTCATTATAGCATCTTACTACGCTGATGGACGGTGACTGCAGTGTGGTGGGGAGGAACTTGATAATACGGGTGAATGTTGAAACCACAGTGTTGTTCATGTGAAACCCTCATAAGATTGTATATCAATACCTTAATTTTAAAAAAAAAAAGGTACTCTGAGTCTCAAATGCCAAAGTCCTGACTGGCTGGTGTTTATGTTTTAGGCTATATCGTTTTCAGTGGGCCACGTCGAGCCAATGGCATCCAGGGCTTAAGATTCATTATCCAGTCAGAAAAGCCACCTCACTACCTGGAAAGCAGAGTGGAAGCTTTCTTAATTACCATGGAGAAGTCCATAGAAGACATGACAGAAGAGGCCTTCCAAAAACACATCCAAGCATTAGCAATTCGTCGACTAGATAAACCAAAGAAACTGTCTGCAGAGTGTGCTAAGTACTGGGGAGAAATCATCTCCCAGCAGTACAATTTTGACAGAGGTAAGGCCAAGCTGGGGCGCCAGCATTTGTGGGACGTAAGTGTAACATCTGGGTACATGGAGGGCGTTCTACCAAAATGGTGTTCATTTTGTGGGGGATGTTCCACTACTGATTTGGGAGGGGAATGCACCACTTCTAAAGAACTGTTACTTAGAACAACAATTTCCTATTATTTATCTTTTTTTATTCTCAAAAACTAGAGCTGATCTACCTGTGTCTCATAGTAATGCTCTAATAATAAATCTAATTTCACTTTCTGTGATCAATCAGTGTGCCCCTGAGGCTCTGAGCACAGATCTGTAGTATCTATTTCCCATAACACCAAAAAAAAGGACAGATTTGCAAATTGGACTGTCCTGAGGCAGAGGCTGCCCTGGAGGCACAAGGGATCAAACATTTGCTCTGAGGGGTCTCCAAAAATGTGTCAGTGTTTTTAGGTCTAGGAGCACTGTGCTCCCAGAAGTCTCCTGTTGATCTGTCTCCTTTTGCCTTCCTTCGGGAGCAGAGGTTAACCATGGAGCACACTAAGCTACACTGGACGTCAGGATACTAGCAAGCCAGTCTTGGCCAGGTTACCTTTTTTGGGCCTCCATTTCCTCATCTGTAATTTCTCCGGAAGTTAGATTCACTATTAATGATAATAGTACCTACCATTTATTGAGCATTTGCCACATGCCTAGCATCATGTTACTGTCATTTATCATATCCCTTTGTTCTCACTACAGCCCCATTAAATAATAATTATCCCCAATTTCCAGATGAGGAAACTGAGGCTTAGAAAACTTGAAGTGACTAGCCCAAGATCCAGCCGCTCATGAGTAGAGAGCCATGATATATCCTTACTTTTTACTTGAAATTTATTCCCTAACTACTTGCAGGAGTAGGTGATCACTTAAAAACATGAATATTTAAGAGCATTGGAGTAAAGTATATTGTCATTTAGTGTAGTATTCTGGGCTACTTAAAATAGGAAATATTAGTAAATTATTGTTTGATTACTTTTTCAGATAATACAGAAGTTGCTTATTTAAAGACACTTAGCAAGGAAGATATCATCAAATTCTATAAGGTAAATTGAATTTGTACATTTAGATTTTTGGCTGATAAGGAAATAGTAAATGTGCTATGTTGTGTGTTGCTGCTTTGAATCCATTCAGGCATGATTTGTGAAAGCATTTTTATGGATGTAAGTATTTTGGACACATACTACTATTGGAAAGAACAGGCACAGTTCATATTGAATGCAGTACTGTTCTCATCGCCGTCTGGACCAGGGACTGTGGTGGCCCTTCCAGGCCTACTTTTGTTTCTTCTCTCTGTTCACCACCCCACCCCCACAATGAACATTGCTGAGCTTGTTCTGTGGAAGGAAGAGCAGAGAACTCCTTTTTGAGAGTTAGATTATTTTCCAGGCTCTGACAACTAGGAATTGTCCTCACCCACTTAGGTGCCACCGTGGCTGTTTTTATTTTTATTTTTTACTTAAGGTATCATTGATATACACTCTTATGAAGGTTTCACATGAAAAACTATGTAGTTACTACATTCACCCATATTATTGAGATCCCCCATACCCCATTGCAGTCACTGTCCATCAGTGTAGTAAGATGCCACAGAGTCACTACTTCTCTTCTCTGTGCTACACTGTCTTCCCCATAATCCCCCACACACACCATGTGTGCCAATCATAAACCCCCTCAATCCCCTTCTCCCTCCCTTCCCACCCACCCTCCCCTTTGGTAACCATTAGTCCCTTCGTGGAGTCTGGGCTATTTTGTTCCTTCAGTTTTGCTTCATTGTTATACTCCACAAATGAGAGAAATAATTTGGTACTTGTCCTTGTCTGCCTGACTTATTTCACTGAGCATAATACCCTCTAGATCATCCATATTGTTGCAAATGGCAGGATTCTTTTTTATGGCTGAATAGTATTCCATTGTGTATATGTACCACATCTTTATCCATTCATCCACTGATGGACACTTAGGTTGCTTCCATATCTTAGCTATTGTAAATAGTGCTGCGATAAACATTGGGGTGCTTATGTCTTTTTGAATCTGAGAAATTGTATTCTTTGGGTAAATTCCTAGGACTGGAAATCCCAGGTCAAATGGTATTTCTACTTTTATTTTTTGAGGAACCTCCATATTGCTTTCCACAATGGTTAAACTAGTTTACATTCCCACCAGCAGTGTAGGAGGTGGGAATTTCTCCACATCCTCGCCAGCATTTGTTGTTCCTAGTCTTTTTGATGTTGTGTGGCTGCATTTTAAAATAAATGATTGCTCACCTTTGAACTGTGTTGAGAGTTCTTATGAGATTTGAATGCCTGTGCTCATTGAGATTGTATTTCATGAGAAAAGAGAGGAGAGGTACCATCATTAAAGTTTTCCTAGTATAGCTTTAAGAGGTTTGTACATCTAAACTTTTCCCACCTATAGCAAAAATTTTCAGAAGGTATATAATGTGTAATAAGCATGCTAAGTACAGAAATTAAAGCTTTGTGCTGCAGTAGAGTTCTACTTTTAAAAAGTGTTATATATATTCTTCGCAATGTATTAGGGCCTTTAAATTTTTTGTAAAATACTTTAATACCTATTTTGGAGGACAAGGGGCAAAATTTATACTCTGTGATTATAGCACCTTAGAATTGTACCCTGTCTAGTGTTCCAGCCAGTCCCCTGGTTTGTATTCGAAGTATTAGGAGCTAGTTCTTTGGCCAGGAACTGCTCGCACCCTATGCAGACTTCACTTTGAGAGGGGTATCATCTGCTTTACAGTGTCATTTTTCAGGGATGTATTATAGCTGCCAATACAAGAGACAGTACTTACAGTTCTCATTAGATTCATTTTGTGAAATTAATTGTACAGTGAAAGCTAAACACATTTTTCTCCTTTATTAGAATTTTCATTGCCCAGCTGTCTAGGGTGGCTGGGCAGGTTATTTTCTTTACCTCGTGGCTCCCTTTGCTTTGTGTAGAGGAAGACAGGAGTCTCATCTAACTACTCTTGCCCTTTTGCAGTAATGGTGTATACAAACGTATATACTTTGATGGGAGGTTAGCTATGCGCTTGTGGAGCAAGGGGCATATGGAAAATCTGTACCTTCCACCTAAATTATGACATGAACCTAAAATTGCTTTAAAAAATGAAGTCTGTTTAAAAAATATGTGTATGCATATAAATTTTTTTCTAGTAGAAAATAAAAAAACAATTGTGACCTGAAATATAACCCCCAGTCATCTTTGTATGCAGGAAGAGAGAGCCACATTAGGACCGGGAGAGCAGAGTTAGGCGTAGGAGCCATGCTCAGGGCACAGCCGCTGCTCAGCTGCCCAGCTGTCTAGGGTGCCCTGAGAGCTGCCAGCGTCACTCAGGATCTCACCCTCTTGAAGTTTATTTCACCTCTTAGGCAGCAGCAGGAGCATGTGTAGCCTCTGAGTAAAGACCCGAGACTCAGCCCCATCACCATCTAGCTAGCTCTCTACCCTTGGCCAACTTACTTAAGTGTTTAAGCCTCAGTTTCCAAATTTACAAAATAGAGATTAATTGGAATATTAATTGAAATGAAATAGGTAAAGTGATTAGCACTAAGGAACATTTAATAAATGATCTATATTTTTATTACCCTTTATTAGTAATACTCAGTCCCAGTGTTTTTAAATGTTTTAATCAGAATAATTTAAATCAGAAATAGGACAATGCTTCTTGTCCTATTTTATTTGTTATAAAATAAGTTTTTAGTGTGTTTATTTGCTGCTTAAGACTGTTACCAACTCTTCTCAATTGCCTGCAAAAAATGGTGATTGTGTTCAACTTTTTGGTTTCTGAGATATTATTTTAAGGTGTTATTAGTTAATGGGTGTTCAGAAAGAATGATGTCCTAATATAAGTTACGCTGTAGTATTTCCAGAAGAAATGAAGATTTTTTCTTTCTTTCTAGAAATTCTATTACTCATTTGAAATTACAAGTAGTACCTGATTATCGAATTTGTGAAAATAGCAGTTATAAGACTGAGTCTTTCTTGTCCTAAAAACTGAGAGTTTTTATTACCATGGTAAGGCTAAATCTATAAGACATTC
The DNA here is from genome assembly GCF_030020395.1 of Manis pentadactyla. Classification (NCBI taxonomy): domain Eukaryota; kingdom Metazoa; phylum Chordata; class Mammalia; order Pholidota; family Manidae; genus Manis; species Manis pentadactyla. The sequence continues at coordinate 103,991,144 of NC_080026.1, read as the reverse complement.
ACCCTAGCTGTGTTCCTTGGTACACTAGTGTTCTACAAAATATTAACAGGGGCATCTAGGAAAAAGGGTTCACAAGCATACAAGTTTGGGAAAGACTATATACTCTTTATTCCTATTCTTGGAGAATCATAGAGTGTGTTTAAAAAGTTAAAAGTTCTAAGAAGCCCACAGTAAAGACTTCTTTAGCCTGCATTGGTTTAATTTTTGATTAGCAAAACATATATTTTCTAAACTGATAGCACAGTGGACCCTTGTTTTGCACAGCTTATCTGTAAATATCTGTTGGGACTCCACCATCCTCAGAATACAGCTTGCAAAAAACTGAGGTTGGTTGGTTGGCTTTCAGAAAAATGCAGATTGTCCAGAGTTGGTCAGGAAATCGAGAACAGTCTGAAAGTGAAGAGGATATTGTACTCTCTACTGATGCAGGTGGATAAGAGGGCAATGAAGGTTTGGGTGAAAAGGAATCAACAATAATAGATTTTTGGAAGCAAAGTTTTTTACTCCAGTAAGTAAGAAGTTCGTAGGTGAGGTACTGCATATTAATGGAGGCAGGCCTGGGCTGAGCCCCTGAAAGAGGCTGGAGAAGCCAGAGCAGGCCTGTGGGAGAACCTGGCTGTTCTGCAGGTTGGAGGAAGCCCTAGTCAAGTTTGTTGTGCAACATTAACAGAGCTTCCATTATAGCTGCACAGGACCAAGCTTCCAGTAACTGCTCCATAAGTAATTGTTGATTTGGCTTTGTGGATGCTTTCTCACTTTAAGGACATAAAACATTATTTATGGCTGAGGCATCAGGGGAAGCTTCATCACAGCTTGTGTTTATCCTTTGAAAAACAAGAAAGGAAAAGGTGAATACACTTTCTTACAGGATCTGTCTGCCATCCGACCAGTCCTGGTCGTAATGGTGGCAATCAAGAAGAATTCCTCCCAGTATCTTGGTGGGATGGGGAGAAAAAGCAGGCCTCACTTCTGACACTAACACTTACAAGCTGCGTGACTTCAAGTCATTGCACCTCCCTGTGTCGTAGAGTGTGTGTCTCTAAAACAGGATCATCATGATGCTTGGCCTACAGAGAACCAAGCGAGCTAACATAGCAGAGTGCCTGATACAAGGCAGGACCCAGTCAACGTAGTTCCCTTTCTCTCTCGCTCTGGCAGAATCTGAGAAGGTTCTTAGAGGAGAAGGCATTGTGGCCATCCCTTGACTAAGCCCACGCCCTTGCCCCTGCAGACACCAAAGATCACTTGGTGCAGCCCTGCACCACCGCTGACGAGCACGAGGCTGGGTGTTCAGTCCCAGCCTGGTAATCACTAGCCGTAGGAGTTTGAGAACATCACTTAATCCCCTTGGACTCAGTGTTCTCATCTGTAAGATGGGGTTAAGAATAATTCTTGCCTACCCTACCTAATCTTCATAGAGTTTAAATGAAATGCTCTGAGGGGAGAGAAAGGGAAACATCTTTTCTGTTTCTGGCTATAAAAGAGCTGATTCTTTGGAGTCATAAGAGAGCACCTCATTTTAAGTTCTTTAGTAGGGCAAAAAAGGTGACCTTGCTATTCTTTCTGCCTAGGAGATGCTGGCAGTAGATGCCCCAAGGAGACACAAGGTGTCCGTCCATGTTCTTGCCAGGGAAATGGATTCTTGTAAGTATTTTGAATACTGACTTTTTTTAAGTGTGTTTTTAGATACACGATGGTCATACCTTGACATAGCCATGTGCCTTATAGAGCATTAAAACGTAAAGGGTCACAGATGAAGATAGGGATTGCTTTATCAAAGTAAAGTAAAATTAAAAATAGAAAAGGGGAAATGAGGCAGTGCAAGAAAGAGCCAACACCAGGGGTAACAAGGCCCAGCTGGCCACAGCTTTATAAGAAAAGGCACCTAGTTGCTGGTCGGACATCTTCAAAGAAGCTGTATGGAGCCACTGTCTGTGGGGAAGAAGGGTAAGCAATTTATCTGCTCAGTCTTCCCATCTCCTACCTCTGACTGGACAAGGTTTGCCCCACCGTCATTAACTCTCCTGCCTTCTACATTGTTTTACTGAGTCCTTGAGTGTGGCCAGAGTTTCAGGGTCCCTTGAGCTCAGACCTGGGCACTAAAGCTGTTGTGGACAAGGCTTTGTAACCATAGTAGCATCATGAACCACACTGGAGACATTCCAGGTAGGAGGCAGGACAAGCAGTCAAGGCCTTGGGGAGCAGGCAGCCTGAGAGGACCCATAAACTGGGCCTAGTAGTTCCTTAATGAGCTGAGTTTGGTTTTGATTTTTTTTTTTTAAGTTGCTGTTTGTGTGCTAGCATCACTAAATGCAAAGCACTAAAGGTCATTTTCTTACAGGTCCTGTGGTTGGAGAGTTCCCCTGTCAAAATGATATAAATTTGTCACAAGCACCAGCATTGCCACAAGTAAGAAATATAAATGTCACATCAGATCGCACTGTCAGACGACTTCCTCCTTAGACCTAGAGGTTTTAGGTCACCTGGTATTTGAGCCTCTGGATTAGGTTCCCCGTGAAGGCCAGGCCAGCATTCTCACTGATAGCACACTGTGCTCATACCCTTTCCAGCTGCAGAGAGACACAGCCTCTGCCCTGGTCTGCCTTGGCTTGAACAGTTGTGTTGCTCCGCAATGAGTTGCCTCCAGCCACATGTGTCCCCAGCCCCTTCCACAGCACCTGCATATTTTAATCATCTAGAAAGGTTGGCATTTACTTGGAGCAGAAGGAAACTGGCAGTGTGTAACTGGGCCTTTGTTGTGTGGGCTCTGCCACTCTGCTGAAGCCTTGATGCTGAGCCTTGGTTTGCCAGCCCTTGTGTGCCCAGGTGAAAGCCAGGAATCTTCTTTCTGGCCAGTGTCACACTGGGGACACTCACCGTAGGTTTGCATAGACCCTCTGGCCCTACAGATCCAGGAAGAAAGATCAGATCATCATATATGAGGTAGAAACTAGTGTGTATGCCAAAAGAAAAAAATGCTGACATCCTGTTCAATCTGCTTTTTAAGCCAACTACACTAAAAGAAAACCTTTTTTCTTTGCAGCCTGAAGTGATTCAGAACATGACTGAGTTCAAGCGTGGTTTGCCACTATTTCCCCTTGTGAAACCACATATTAACTTCATGGCTGCAAAACTCTGAAGATTTCCCAAGGATGGGAGTATGCAAATGGATGCATTCCTGAGTCTTCCTGGGGCCAGGAAAATAATCTTGGCCACTTTAATAGTTCTGGGGTCACAATTAGAGAGACAAACAGAAAAAAAGCAGTTGTCAAATGTCATTATGTAGAAATATTAAAAATCTAAAGTAATTAAACTACAGAATCATATAGATGTAGAATATTTTTAAAATACATGCCTCTTAAATATTAAAAAAAAATTTTTTTCATTACTAAGAGAAATTGCCCTTATATAGCAGTACTTAAAATGATGAATGATATTCCTGTAGAAATCTTCCTTCCCTATTCTGTAAAATAGTCACTTGTCAGAAGAAAATACGTTAGCTTTTTTGTAAAAGCCTCCTACGTTGACAGAAAAGGCTATGAAACATTTAGAAAGGTAATAACCTTTTTAAAAATTGATCCTCAAATTTGCTTTCTACCTGATGGTTTTGTGTAAATCAGTGGAGAACATTACATTTGCAGATAATGAACAAAGAAATGTAATTTTCTTTTATTAGTGAAATTGCTGATATAAGGCATGGTTTTAATCTTTTTATAAAATTTGAACATATTTTTTATTCAAACTAGGAAAATGCTGGAAAATCCTAGATCACCCTACTTATTTACAGTGCTAAAGTTACATCGATTTCATCCCAAAGTGAATTTCTCAGGATTACTGTGTTCCTTTTGGTTGAATTGTATTGACATTCTTGTTCTTAGTTGGTTTGCAGTGTTGCATCAGTTTCCCTTTTTCCCATCAACATGTTGCTGTATTTATTTAATAAGTACAAATAGGGTCAACTTCAGATCCCACTGAGTGTGTGACATGCTCTTCCAACATCAGCTGTTATATAAACACCTGTAACTTTTTACTGCCATGAAATGACAGTCAGCATGAATCAAAATATTTGTCCCATGATGAGTCTAAGATTTTAAGTATAAAGCCACCTTTTTGGAGGTATTAAGAAAATAAAGCCTTGGATTCTTAAATAGCGTGATCTCCGTAAGACTCTAAAATCCCTTTTTGCTACCAGTCTAATACTGCCTTAAAGTGTTAAGTTATTTTTTGAATATATAAATATAAACATACAGATGATGACTGGAGTGGACTTTTAAAAAAATATTTTTTTCATGAGATACTATTTTAGATGAAATTGTTACTGTAGATTTAACAGCTGTTTTGAAATATTTACTGTTATTAAAATTCACTTCAAGAGAAATTGCAATATACTTCCACATACAGGCACTAGTAAAAAACAGTAAGTGGCCCTGTCATCCACTAACTCAGGCAGAGTAAATGACATTTTACCTCCATATGAGTTGATTTGCCAGGACTTCTTTCTATAGAGTCAATGTCTTTTCACATCTTTTTAAGTTTTCACATTTGCAGTTTTCACACAAACTAAATTTGGGGCAAGAATGCTGTAATCACAACTGCAGAGGCTGCTTTGGAAAGCGAGCTCCATCTGTCAGATAAATGTGGTGCTGTAACCGTCTTTTTATCGCTACTCTCAAGAGCTTCCTGGTATGAAGCCTGTCTTTGTCCATCAGAAGGTATCCGAGTCATCACTTCCTGCTGGTTTTATGCATTTGTAGACTATGCAGCTTTCCATCAAACTGCAAATATATATGAGAGGGATCTAAAATTAGTCCTGAGTGTTCAAATCACCACTGTAAGAATCAACAATCCACCTACATTTTCTGTGGAAAATTATGTGCTATTGAGTAATTTCTAGCTCTTTAAAAAAAAGCAAATGGGTAAAATTTAACAGTATCATGAGAGTCACATGAAGAAATCTGAAAAGAATCTCATATAGTCTTCCAGGAACTGGTGGTTGTTGTTCAGTGTGTTCCAGCATTGTCTGGTTTCCAGATTGGATCTAGAGCTTCTGTTGGGTCACTCAGGCCTACTAACGGATTCATTTAAATGGATCTAAGCTGCAGTCCATGAGCAATAACAGACTACCCTGAATAATGCTCTTTATGTAGTGCTTAGTAAATGAGATTTGTGAAACACACTAAGTTATTAGTTACCTGTGACTTAAAAAAAAAAAAAAGTCTTCTTTTTGACTAGTTGATGTGGAAGAGAGCATGTGACACAGCCAGTATGGTGGAGTGCTAGGGTAACCCTGTTTACAATAAATCGCCTGAATTTAAACTCTGGAGTTTGTACTTGTATTCTTTTTACAGTTTCCATAGCCAATCCTGAACCTACTTTTCAACACCCTGATTTGACAGTGTACCTTGCCTTCATTGTCATAATGCAGAAAGCAGTGAATTGGGTTTTGTTTGTTTTAAATGTATTTGGGTATGATTTAGTCAAATAAGTGCTGTTAGCACACTTAACTTTGGTAAAATAGTAATCTGATGTGAGAGACTGAACTCCTTGCTATTAGTATTGTCACTGCCCCCAAGATTTGTTTCGGGCATTACAGGGAGGAAAATAAGAATAGGCAGAAAGGCAAAATATTTCTCTTCTCTACAGCTAGTCTTTGCATCTTCTTGCCGCATCTTCAGCAGCAGGTTAAGCAGGTATCTAGTCCAATCCCTAGCCCCTGGCTGCCTGTGAAGATAGTTTTTCAGCTCATGTGAGTGCCAGCCAGCTCAGCCCAGAGGAAATGGCTCAGAACAGTGCACAGCCCACAGAGCCAGCACTGTGCTTGGGGGTGATGCAGCAGCCCTGTCCAGAGCCCCAGAGAAGCCCCAGATTTATGGCTTAGGGCAGTTTTCCCCTCTCAAGGTGCGTGGGGTAGGGGAGCAAGATTATGTGCTACCCTGTTGTATTCTCTGATACCGCGTCTCAGAATGTTCAGGTTTGAAAACCGAAGATTCTCAAGTACTCTTTTTCCTTTTGCAAGGGGGTTCTTGTCCTCCAACCAGATGACCCTTCGATCCCTAGTATTCTGTTCTTCCTGTCAAATGAAGTTCATTGTCCTCTCAGCTTGGACAGTGTACACCCTGTGGTTTCTTACATCAGAGCTTATTGGTAGCACTGAATTACTGCTTTTCTTACCCAAGTCCAACTCCTCGAAGATACAGTAGCATTTTGGAGAGCTCATACCCTAAATTAACATTAACAGACAGTATAGAGCACTTTATAGATTACAGACAACCCTCACAGACGCCTTCCACAGTAGATTTCCCACTGTAATCTTTTGACATGGAAGGATAGTAATAAAATTATCACCATCACCCCAGGTTTTCAAGGTGGAAATAGGCTCAGAAAGGCTAAACAGTTTTTTCAGGGTGGTGCATGAACATAGATTCAAATCTGCACACTGATCTTTAAGCTCTGGTTGTCCCATGTGTATTTCCTGTGATAACAACTACTACGTCCATTAATGTAGAACAAAGAACGGCAGTTGCTTTTACATTTGTATGAAACTACCTTTTTCACATGCACCATCTTAATTAATCTCCCAACCTTTGCCAAATTTGGAGGGAGGAAGATCAGATGTCACAGTCTGTTCACCTCTCCTCCAGGCCACTGTTTCCACTTTACTGGCCTACGTGTGGCCAGTTAACCACCACCACCTGCTGGAATTCCCTCCCTGTTGGGGTTAATCCAGACCCGTGCCTCCTGGCCTGCCCCTTAAGTCAACACAAGCTCTCCTTCCTGTTGTCCTTGGAGTGAGTGATGAGAGTATCTGGAATCCCCAGGAAATTCAGAGGAGTGTGAAGAAGAGTCAAGTTCATCTGTGACCCCATCACTCAGAGACAAACCACATTTGCATTAGGTTTCTTTGCAGTCTCTTCCTGTGCATATAAAATAGGGTCATATATTCCGTGTTGTGGAATTTTCCTTCAATAGTCCACAGTGAGAATTTTCCACATCAATACTCTTGAAAAAAAAGATATTTGTTGTTGGGTGTTTGGTGTCATGTCATTCTGTATTTTCCTTATCACATCCTCTTTGTGGGATATTCAGGGTGTTTTCAAACTTTCATCCATCATAAAACTCCTTGTTCAGAGTATGTGTGTGATTTTCTGATTATTTAAATTGCTGGGTTGTAAAATATGAATCTACCATTACCTTTTCATTTTGAAAAGTTTTAAATCTACAGAAAAGTTATAAAAATAGGAGAGTGAATTCCCAGGACCCTGCACCCTGTGTTCACCAGTTCTATGTTGGCTGCACACTGCCTGCTCCCTCTGTCAAGTAGGTTGCAGACATCATGACTCCTGAATCCTTCAAGTATCTCCTAATAACAAGGTCAGTATGTAGGAAGGAATTGGTCCTCACTGAAAGGGAGATCTGTCCTTTGTCCCCTTTGTCCTTGTTTAGACATTATATATCAGTAAATTGACAACTTAAATAGGTAAATTTCTTAGACACAAATAAACAAAACAGACATGAAAAGAAATAACAAAATTTGAATATTCTCTTATCTGTTTAGGAAATTGAATTACTACCCTTCCCATAAAGAAAATGCCAAGCCCTCTGGGTAATTTTATCAAACATTTAAGGATATTCTACTAATCTTATATAACATTTTGAGAACAGAGGAGAAAACTATTTCTGAGGCCAGCATTATCCTTATACTAAAACTAAGCTATTTCAAGTAAAGAAAGGTCCAAACCTATTACCCTTTTAAAAGTTTCAGAATTCTTTAACAGTATTAGAAATTCAAATCCAGTGGTGTGTAAAAGGGATTTTTTTTAATGCAAGTATTACACCAACCTCACATGATGACAAAGTGGGGTTTTCCCAGGAATTTGAAGTTGGTATAATATTTGAAAATCAATTTGTATTACTTTCCATAGTAATGAAAGAGAAAAAAAACATGCAATCATTTCAATAGTACAGTTAAAAGCATTTTACAAAATTTATGAGAGTTCCAGCAAATGAGGAATAGAAGGGAACCTGCCAACCTAAAAGGAATTTACAAAATACCTACTAATAATATCATATTCAATGATAGAATATTGAATGCTTTCCCCCTAAGATCTGCACCAAGACAAAAGATATGCTCTCCCTACTTTTATTCAAACTTGTATTTGAGGGCCTACCAGTGCAGTAAAGATTAGAAGGGATGAAGTAAAACTCTCCATCTACAGATAACATGAGAAAATTAAAAAACAAATTGAGGAACTGAAGAATTGCTACTACTAATAACTGAGTTAACCAGGTTGCAGAGATAAATCAACATTAACAAATGAACTATATGTCTATATCCTGTCAACAAAATTCAAATTTATAATTTTCAATAGCACTAAAAAAGTAGGGGTAAATTTTTTTTAATGTGAAAAACTTGTACACTGAAAACTTCAAACATTACTGAAAGAAAAATTTTAAACAAGACCAAAATAAAAGGATATATGCATAATACTGGATTGGAAGACAGTATTTTTAAGATAGCCATTCTCCCTTTTGATCTAGATTCTAAGCAGTGCCTATCAAAATGTCAGCAAGCTTTTTAGGCAGACAATTACCTGCTGATTTTAAAATTTACATGGATATGCAAAGAATCTTGAATAGATAAAATATTTCTAAAAGAAGAACAGAGTTACCCTTCCTGATAGCAAGTCTTATATAAAACTATAGTAATCAAGATAGTGTGGATTGGTGTGTGTAAGAACAGACATGTGGGTCAATGGAAAAGAATAAAGAGTCCAGAAATAGGTCTTCATGTTGATTAAAATGGATTTTTGACAAAAAGGTGTTATGGAATTCAATGGTGGGAATAGTCTTTTCAACAAATGGGTCAAGAACAAATGGATATCCTTATGGAAAAAAAGAAAAATTGAACCTTAATCCTCACTTCACAGAATATATACAAATTAACTCAAAGAACTACAGAATTTTTAAGCATTAAAACTATAAAACCAGCAGGGAAACATAATCTTTTTGAAGTTGGTAGGCAAAAAATTCTTAGGATGCAAAAATCACTAACCATCAAAGAAAAATGGACAGAGTGAAGTCTTTCAAATTAAAAAATGTATTCAAAAGATACCATTAAAATAAAAGGGCAAGCTGCTGACCAGGAGGAAATTATTTGCAATATGTAGATCAGTTTAAGGACTTAAATATAAAAATATACATATAAGAAACTCTTGAAATTGTATTATGTCAAAAATCTGCTAAAAATGTTGAATAGATGCTTCACTAAAGGAGATAGACTGTGAGTCATCAGGAAATGCGAATTAAAGCCAACAGGAGAGTTAAAGCTGCAGTTAGGAGGATCAGTGGTCGCCTGGAGGCCCAGTCAGGAGATGGCATTAAGGAAACTTACAGAAATGCAAATGTTTTGGAAATCTGGAAAAAATACTTTTAAAACAACCAAAAATATAACTCCACACAGACCAGAATAGGTAAAATTAGAAATACCGACAATACCAAGTAAAAGAGTCAAGCTTCTAGCATATATATGCATTATTTTTTAAGTATCTTTTCCTGCTATGGAGTAGGTGCCCTCATTCTTTGCTTTTGGTAGCAAAAGGTCATATCTTGGAGACTATTTTGGAGGTGGGTTTGGTCCCTGTGGCTTTCAGGAGGTTTGTTCACCATTTGGTCCAACTGTACCCGTTTTTGTAAAGTCACAGTCCAGTACACTGAATGTTCTCGCTGGTCTGAATCTCTAATCTCAGCTGAAAGGAGGAGCCCATAAACATAATGTTCTGGTTACCCTAATCCACCATGTCAAACAGTGCTTCACCTCTCAGCCGCCTGGCTTCCCTAACCTTACCTTCCTCCCATCACTACCTTGGAGCAAGATAGAAGCACTTCAGCTATTTGATCTCTGCTTACATCATCACTGCCTGGAATTGTTATGATTGCAGTTTGATCAGGATGGAATTTGGCCCCCTCTCCACATATTTTGTAAAGCATAGAGGCTATCAGGTCAGTATATCTGCTTTGGCAAAACCCCAAAAAGTAACCAGAATGGGCTGTGGCCTGGAATTCTACTGGCTAATTAGATTCTTCAAAGCCTTTCATTTATTGTAGGTGACTAGCACCTTGGCACCATATCTAAACTCTGTCTCAAAGTTTCACCCACACAGTAAAGCCCCTGGATTCTGAAAACATGGCTTCATTTAAAAAATTAAGACTTTGCTTAGACCTATTTCATGGCCAAGTAAGCTACACTTCCATAAATTTAATTTTGGCTCTTTGGACCTAAGGCTTAAGTTTAGCATAGCCTAGTCTAATAGTCTACACAGTAAAAATGATTTCTTTTTGGCCATATTAGCTAAGTTTGATCAGTTTGGTTCTTTTGTTCTGAAACACTTTTTATTTTCTCTGGTTATACCTTCCATGTGTACCAAGAACATAAAACTACGTAAGTAACAAATGGGCCTTGAGAACCTGCTGAGAACATTCCATTCAAGCAGTAAAAGATCTGACCAAACTTGAACAGGGCATCTAGCAGCCTACAGCTGCAGCCTTGGGACAGTGTAGCCCCCTTGGAATTCCTGTCTGGAAAGGAATTTGCTGTTTGTTCTAGCAGGTCTAGTACCAGACCACAGGCCCCAGCCGCTTTCGTAGAGCATTTACGAAAAAGGGGTTACAATTGTGAATCCTTTCTTCATAGCTTTGAGATGTGTAAGCACCCCCTACACCTCAGGAGTGTCTTTCTCATGGCCCTGAAAGCCATTCTTTCGAAATGTAAGCATTGGGAAGGATATATGGCCTTTGGTTCCCAGGCTCTGTGGGAAGGTAAAATCATATCTTCAATAATTGCCAGCTAGCCGGCACAGCTGGCATTTATACTGGACAACCATTTGTAATTTTTCACTTGAATTCCATCACCCTCCTTCCCTATACCATCATACTCCTTTAAAACCCCAGCCACTGCTTTGAAAATTGAAATGGAGCTCAGCTCTTTCAGCTGTCAGTAGGTATTGCACAAAATCTGTTTTCACTACTTAACTAATGTCCAGCTTTGTTTATCCTTGACAACGTCATGGTATGGACTCAGCATGATAAGGTTCTATATGGAATCTAAATTCAGATCCGTTTTTTTTTTGGTATCATTAATCTACACTTACATGAGGAACATTATGTTTACTAGGCTCCCCCCTTCACCAAGTCCCCCCCACAAACCCCATTACAGTCACTGTCCATCAGCATAGTGAGATGCTGTAGAGTCACTACTTGTCTTCTCTGTGTTGCACATCCCTCTCCGAGCCTCCCCTCACATTATACATGCTAATCGTAATGCCCCCTTTCTTCCCCGCCCCCCTTATCCCTCCCTTCCCACCCATCCTCCCCAGTCCCTTTCCCTTTTGGTAATTGTTAGATCCATTATTTTTGTGCAGTTTGTACAACATTAGTAATATACTGATTGATGGTTGCTAATCCTGAGAAGCTGTAGAGCCTTTAGGCCAGTGGCCTGGCAGTGTGTGGCTCAGGAATGTAACTTTATACTATGAGTTAACTCCTCTGTATTATCACTCTGTATGTCGTTTAATTTGGAGACTCTCTTTGTCCTTAGATGACCATTCTTCAACTTATTTGACCATGAATGACCATATACAACACCAAAAAGTCATTCTTGAAATACAATATGCACATGGGTTGTTTTAAAAAAGTCAAAACTCATTTTTGAAATTTTAATAGCAAATCAGAGATTTAAAAATATTTTCTAAGATAAAATATGTGGAAATTCCAAGACAGGATACATATTGCTGACTGAAGATTCAATAGACCAGAGGCTGGAAACTGACGTGCCGCTGTTCTGTTAATAAAGTTTTTTGGGCCCCAGACATGCCCATTCCCTTACGTATTATTTATGGTTGCTTTCATGTTATAATGGCAGAGCCCAGTAGAGACTATGGTCTACAAAGCCTAAGTATTTACCATCTGGCTTTTTACAGAAAAAGTTTGCTGAGCGCTGTAATAGACACTCCAACATAGAGATGTCAGTTGCTAAGTGCTGCTCATCCAGTGAGGTGCCAAACATATGTATTCATCACCAGGTGATCTTTCCTGCCATGTCCTGACATATCCTTCTGGATTAAATCAGGGAGTGTTACAGTGCCTGGCATGTAGCTGTTTTTATTGAGCCTTGTGTTTATTGAGTTTATTATTCTCAGGTATGACACACTTATTTTGAAAGAAAAACAACAAAATAAGAGGAATGGACTAAAAGTGTTTATTATGTTTTAAAAGAAAATTGTGATTAGATTTTAGTAATATTAGTAACATTTACTAACAATTCAAAACATTACTATTTGTGGAACATGATTTGGGAAGCACTGTCTCAGGTCCTTGCTACTCAAGTTATGGACATACTTAGGAGCTTGCTAGAAATGCAAGAACCTTGGGGGCCTGCCCCAGAGTACTGGAGCAAATCTGTCTCACAAGAAGATCCCCAGGTGAGTTGCATCTACAGTAAAGTATGAGGAGCATTGCTGGTTATATATTATCAATTAAAATTCTCCCAGGTAAGGTGAAAAACACACAGAAAGCTTGATTTTTACAAAATTGTTTTTGAATAGCCAGTTTGGGTTTTTAACTTTTTTTACTGAGGTGCACAAAATGGTAGACAGCTCAGTGAGTTACCACAAAGTGAACACATCTGTCAGAAATAGATCATTATCTCTTCTTTCCCCCTGGCAGTCACTGTTTCTGTTACCTGAACATAACCATTAGCTTGACTTCCAACAGCACAGATTCATTTTGCCTGCTTTGAACTTTGTATAAATGAAAACTTTTAAATATGCATTGCTTGTGACCAACTTCATTTGTACAAAATTGCATTTGTCAGATTTATGTGTCTATTGAGTGTAGCTGTAGTTTTTTTCCACTGTTGTTGTTAAATAGTATTCCATTGTAGGGATACATCACAATTTATTTATCCATTCTACTATTGAAGGGCATTTAGCTTTCCAGTTTTGGTTATTTATAAATGATGCTGCTATAAACATTCTTAAACATGTCTTTGGGTACACACATGCATTTCTTTGGATCTACCTAGGAGTGGAATTGCTGTGCTGTAAGGTAGGTGTACATGTTCAACTTTAGGAGATACCAGCAAACAATTTTCCAAAATGGTTGTACCTATTTACACTCTCAGCAGCGTGATAGGAAAGTTACAGTTGCTCACCATCATGTGGTAGGGTTAGTCTTTTCAACTTTGGCCATTCTGATGGGTGTGGTAGGTGTACACATTGTAGTTTTAATCTGTATTTCTTTGAGTACTAATGCAGTTGAGAGAGAGCCTTTTCATGTTTCTTGACTGTTGCCATACTCTCTTTTGTGAAGTCTTGCCCATTTTTAAAATTGTCAGTCTTTTCCTTAGGTGGAGTTGTATGTATTCTGGATATGTGCTCTTTTGTCAGTTACATGCCTTGCAAATATTTCTCTCTAGCTTGCCTTTTTACTCTTTTAATAGTGTATGTATTTCATACAACTTTCTAGTTGTTTTCAGTGAGAGGGTCCAGAACCATCTAGTCAACCATTGCCAGAAACAGAATTTAGTCTTCCTTTTAATAGCTAAATGTTATATCAATAATGCATGTATCGTGATAAAGACTGAGCAATTGTCAGTGGGAACTGATAGAGAGTATTTTTTTAACGATAGCAAGCTGAAAAGCAAGCCGATTCTGGCAACCTAAGATTTAATGAAATGAAGGGAAAAGCGGGGTCTGAGTGATCACCTAAGAAACTCTCAGGCTCTGTGGTCTGTGGTCTTAAGTGAGTATTAGCACCCAGGAAAAGAAGGGATACTCATTTTAACAAGTTCTTGACAATAAATGAGAAAGTATGTAAGATAACTTTTTGGAAAATACATGAGATATCAAAGTCAGATTGAATACTTGACAGTTTTGCCTGGGGACTAGTCTGATGGTATGTGTGTGTGTGGGTATATGTGTCTTAGCACATTCTGCCTCAGCACACCGAGGGTCACAATGGGAGTGATTTACATTTAGATTCCTTATATTCTTAGCAACACCTGGATGGTTTCCTCTCTGCAAGTTGGGAAAGGACTTCTGGAAGATGACAGAATTTACCTACATGATTGCTTTTTTACTGTTACGGCACTTTTATAGGAGGAATGATAGACTCAGTACATATTTCCAATTTAGAGCTTTGTCTAACTTGATGGTTCTTAACCCTAACTGCACATTAAAATTAGTTCTAGCTCTTTAAGAAAAAAAGCTGACCCCAGTTCCTATCCCATACATTCTGATTGAATTGGTCTGGGGAGGGGCTGGGTGTTGGGATTGTTTTTAAGCACCACTGGTGATCCTAAGTGCAACCAGGTCTGAGAACTACTGCTGACATTGCGAAAATAAGGTTGCCCGCCAGATGGAGACAAAGCACTTCTCTGTGGAAAGGCTCCACAGAAAACCCATTTTCTGACTTCACAGCTGCACCAACTCCAGTTTATGTAATGTGCCAAGCAGGGCAAAAATGTGGGAAGATAGGTACAATTTCTTTGATACTGTTTGTTGCTTGCCAAACAAAGAAATTCTTGTCATCACTGGGGAAAATTCTAGGAACTAACTTAAGAAATCATGTAGATAACAATATATCTTATTCACTCAATTACCTGAACTAGCATCTAGAAATATTTTCAATTATTTTCCTAGCTCATTTTGATAAAATAGACCATATAAACTGGTATCAAGACTGAAAACTTTTTTAAAAGGATGGTAATATTGTTCATATATTACAGAGTGGAAATTTTGAAATAAGATCACTCCAAGAATTATGAAAATGGAAAATAACATTAACATGCATAAATTAGCTTTATATATGCTCACAGGATTTTACAAATATGCAGACATAATAATGTAATTTACATTTGTTCCTGTCTGCAATACTTGACTGACGGTTCTCAACTTTCGTTTTTCCCATCTCTTGCTGAGCTCTGTCATAGAAGCTGTAAAATCTACAAGCTTGATCTCTGACTCCCTGTAACTGCAGAGGGTCGATGAGATGTAGATAAAAACCACTGGAGAGGTTTCCCTTTCAGAATAAAATAACAAGGGCTTAGTGAAAGAAATGTCTTTTTTCTGTTGTTCCCCCTCCTCCTGCCCCATCTTCCTGGGGACATGAAACTATATCCCTTTCCACACTGCCTCCAGACAGCTTTATCCAAACCCTGTATTTGGCCTTGTTCCTTTCCTGCCTGAAGCCTTTCTAGTGGTTTCTTATTTTGTTAAAAAATCAGCCTACTTTTTAAAAATTAATAGATTTTATTTGGGAAGGAGCAGTTTTAGGTTTATAGAAAAATTGGGCAGGAAGTACCGATTCCAAAATGCCCCATTCTACCTCCCCTATCACACACCCAGTTTCCTGTATTAACTTCTTACATTAGTGTGATAAATTTGTTACAACTGAAGAGTCAATGATGATACAATATTAACTAAAGACTACAATGTTCATTAGGGTTCACTCTTTGTGTTGTACATTCTATGTACAAAGGGTTTTGCATGTCATATATCCATCATTACAGTACCAAACAGAATAGTTTCACTGCCCTAAAAGTAGTCTCACTGCCTAAAAATCCCCTGTATTCCACCTGTCCATCTATCCCTCTCCCCAGAATTTCTGCCAACCACTGATCATTTTACTGTCTCTATAGTTTTGACTTTCTAGAATGTCATAGTTAGAATAGCACACTATGTAGCCTTTTCAGAATGGCTTCTTTCACCCAACAATATGCATTTAAATTTCTTCAGAGTCTTACTTTTTTTGGTTCGACAGTTCATTTCTTTTATTGCTAAATAATACTCCATTGTTTGGATGTACAGTTTGTTTATCCATTCACCTATTGAAGGATATCTTGGTTACTTCTGAATTTGGGGAATTGTAAGACTACTATAAACATCTATGAGCAGGTTTTTGTGTGGACTTAAGTTTTCAACTCATTTGAGTAACTATCAAGGAGCAGGATTGCTGTATTGTATAGTAGAATTACGTTTAGGTTTGTAAAAAACTATGAAACTATCTTCCAAAGTGACTGCACTATTTTGCATTCCCACAGCAATAAATGAGAGTTCCTATGGCTCCCTATCCAGGTCAGCACTTGGTATTGTCAGTGTTGTAGATTTTAGCCAGCCTAATAGGTACGTAGTGGTATCTCATTGTTTAAATTTGCAATTCTCTAATGGCATTTGATGTTGAGCATCTTTTCATCTGCTATTTGCCATCTTTCATAAAGGCGTCTTCTCAAATGTTTTGTCCACTTTTTAATGGGGTTGTTTGTTTTCTTATTATTGAGTTTTAAGATTTCTTTGTATATTTTGGAGACAAGTCCTTCACCAGATATGTTTTGTGAATATTTTCTCCCTGTGTGTGGATTGTCATTTCATTTTCTTAACAGTGTCTTTCACAGAGAAGAATTTTTTAATTTTAATGAAATCCAATTTATCAAATTTTTTTTTCCATGAACTGTGCTTTTGGTATTTAAAAACTTATTGCCAAGCCCGAGGTCACCTCAATTATCTCCTATACTATCATCTAGAGATTTTATAGTTCCATATTTTACAGTTAGGTCTATGATCCATTTTGAGTTAATTTTTGGAAAAGTGTGAGATCTGTCTCTAGATTTTTGCATGTGAATGTTCAGTTATTCCAGCATTATTTGTTGAAAATACTATCCTTTCTTCATTGAATTGCCTTTTCCTCTTTGTCATGTATCAGTTGACTATACTTGTAAAGGTCTATTTCTGGGCTCTCTATTCTACTGCATTTATCTATATTCATCTATTCTTTCACTAACATCACACTGTCTTGATTACTGTAGCTTTATAGTAACTCCTGAAGTCAACAGTGTTAGTCATTGTTCTTTCACATCGTTTTGGCTGTTCTAGGGTCTTTTTCCTTTTGATATAAACTTTAGAGTAAATTTGTCAATATTCTCAAAGTAACTTGCTTGGTTTTGATGGGGATTGTGTTGAATTTATAAATCGAGCTGGGAAGAAGAGCTTAATATGAGTCTTCATATCCATGTATATAGATATCTCTACATTTATTTGGGTCTTTTTTTCTTTTGGTATTTAAAATTATTATTTTAATTTATTTAATTTATTTAAAAATTATCAGATTATTATAAGTCAAAAGGGGTTATAGGAGATAAAAAAGTATTATATATTGATAAAAGTTTAAATTAATCAAGAATATGTAACAATTATAAACATATACACATCTAATAACATAGCCCCAAAATATATGAAGCAAGCAAATAGACATTTTAAAAGATTGTTATCATACAAAGTATCTTTTCTGATCATAATGGAATGAAATAGAACTCAATAACAGTCTAGGAGGGAAATGTATAGCTGTAAATGTATATATTAACAAAGAAGAAAGATCTCAATTTAGTCACCTAACTATATACACTAAATAACCAAAAAAAAGAGAGCAACTAAACCCAAAGGTAACAGAAGGAAATAATAAAAGATGAGAGAGGAGATAAATAGAGAATAGAAAAGCAAAAGAGAAAGCCAAAATTTGGTTCTTTAAAAAGATCAACAAAATGTGTACGAATAGAGTTGTTCATAATATTCCTTTGTTATCCTTTTAATGTCTGTGGGATCAGTAGTGATGGCCTCTCACTTCTGTTAGTAATTTGTACCATTTTTTTTTTTTTTCAGTTAGCATAGGTAAAGGTTTACTGCTTTTACTTTTCAAAGAACCAGCTTTTGGTTTCCTTGATTTTCTCTAAAATTTCCTGTTTTCAATTTCATTGATTAGTGATCTAATTTTTATTATTTTTCTTCTGTGTACTTTGGATTTAATTTGTTCTTCCTTTCTAGTTTACTAAGGTAGGTTAGATCATAGACTTTTAGATCTTTCTAATATATGCATTCAAAGCTATAAATTTCCCTCTAGCACTGCTTTTGCTGCATCCCACAAATTTTGATAAATCATATTTTCACTATCATTTGGTACAAAATTTGTTTTAATTCTTCTTGGGACTTCTTTGACCTGTGTGCTATTTGGAAGTGTGTTGTTTAATCTTCTACTATTTGGGGATTTTCTGACGGTCTTTCTATTATTTTCGTATTCAATTCCATTGTGGTTTGAGAGCACACTCTGTATGATGTCTATTCTTTTAAATTTGTTAACATGTGTTTTATACCCCAGACTGTGGTATGTCTTAGTGAATGTTCTATGTGAGCTTGAGAAAAATATTGATAGTACTGTTCAACTATATCCCTATTGATTTTCTGCCTGCTGGGGTCAGTCCATTTCTGATAGAGGGGTGTTGGGGTCTAAAACTATAATAATGGACTGGTTTATTTCTCCACCACAGGCAATTCTATTGTTAGGTTCATCCACATTAGAGATTATGTGTTCTTGGGGAACTGACTCCTTTTTCATCATTCAGTGCCCCTTTTTATGCCCGATGATTTCCCTTGCCCTGCTCTGCAGCTGGAAGGAAGCTTTGCCCAGCGTAAAGACCACCTCTGAAGGCGCTTCATCTCTTCGTGAAGGAGTGGAGAGTCCCGGTTTGTGCAACGTTGTTTTAGATGACCTGCTGCTATCTACAGAGGAACAGCCACGGATGAGTCATGAAACGTCAAGTATTAATGTCGGAAGTGTGGGTCTTACCTGTGTCCACATTCACCCCAAGAGTGGCTTTTCACCTTAGCTTTTGTCTAGTAGAACAGGATGAAACTGTTGGCATTTTCCTCTAAGCCCTTCACGTTTAGCAATGGCCGCCTACAGTCTGGCTACACGCTAAGACATTTTTGCCCTTGGTGAGCAACTTGCAAATGAATTTTTTCCTTGTACAGTCTCTTTGATGCTTCAGGGCCTCCCGCAGCTCCACCAAACTCCACTGCCCGTTGCCCGGGGCTGGGGCTGGAGGCGGCGGCGCCAGGACGTCCCGGCGCGAGGCCGGAGCCACCGCCCCACCCGGGGCCCTGCGCGCGCCCACCGCAGCCGTTAGGGATCCTGATACGTTACTGGCCGCCATCTCCGCCATCTAGAAAGCCAGTCACCATGTCCTTCCGTCAGAAACCACTCACGTATTGCAGAATGGTTGGATCTTATTTGGGGTACCTACCTTGCAATCTATTTAATAATTGGGGGAGAGTAAATCTTTAAAAATGTATTCTTTACACCGAAAAAGACTAATTCCTATAATGAATCTGCAGGTCCATGTTTGTGGGTGGCAACTCGATGTGATTACAGAGCCACTGAGGTCTTACAGTGTGGGGAAGTGGGTTTGGATTTTCGTGCCACACAGGTTTGATTTCTGGTCAGATGTTTATTAGTTGTACGATCTTAATGCCAATTTCTTCCTCTTTAAAGGATTGCTCAGTTATGTCTATGCAAAGGACAGATGGATCTTGGTGAATGCCAGTGGACTGTGATCAACTTAATCAGTGGGTCGCTACAGTTTAGCTGCTGTTCTGGATGCCTTGTCATGGTTGGAGTCAATCGACACATTCTTTGGTGCCTGGTATAGATAGCTAAGTTGGAAGTACTTTACCTCCTGAGTTTGTTTATATACATAAATATGATGTGTATCTGTAAAGAAATCAAAACATATAGTCAGAAGAAAGTAAAGGTAGCCTGAAAGCTGTACCCTGGATTAACCACTAATATTTGGGGAGCCTAGTGGGCAAGGGGGCCAGAGGGTGTCACTGGTATGTAGCCCCTCGCTCTCCCTGTGTTTTCAGCACAGCCTTGCTGCCAGCAGGGGAGCCTGGGGCCCCAAAGACCAGAGCTTCTTTGAATCTTCCAGAGAGGAAACCTTCAGTCCACTGCTAGTGGGGAGCAGACAGGGGCTGCCAGCTATTCTGTATTCAGATTTCCAGTCACTCCTGATTTCTCGCCCACCTGTTCCACCACAGGGTCCTGATGCCTTTTGAGGGGCCTGTGGCAGGAATGAGCTGACTTACACTTCCGCCACAGCTGGCTTAGGTTTTGGCTTTCTTGTGCTTGCTAAAAATTTGCTACTCACACATCTGCATTCTTGCTTTCAAAATTTTGCTATTTTCCCTTTGCCACTTCTATTGTCTTTGTGGTTTGACTTTTTAAATTATTCTCTTTATTATCATGCTAATGGCGTTATGGGAGGGAGTAGAGGGAAATGTCCTTGTTCATTTCTTTATGATTAGTGGGAAGTATCATAAAATTCTTGCATTTTTATGCATTAAGTTTTATCTAGTGTCCTGGAACTTTTAGACAAAGTAACGTGTGTGTGTGTGTGTGTGTGTGTGTGTGTGTGTGTGTGTGTGAATAAGACGGCATCAGCACTAGATTCAGATAGTTGCTTTAATTTTATGCTACTACTTAATCATGATTAATCTCCCTTATTTTCCCCTTGTATTTTATAGATAGCTTAAGTTCTAAAATCTATTCTTTCATATACTGACATTAAATCTGTGTCAAAGTTTAGTCCTTTTCAGGAGAAAAAATAGAATCGGCTATGCCTGGATTTAAAAATTTTTCAAACTATAAGTAGGACCTCTTCTTTTTTGGTAAACATGCTATTGTCCCACTTATACACAGTAAGAAAAACTTTAGAAACAAAAAAATTGTAAAGAAATAAAATTTATCAAAGCTGTTATAAAAAATAAACCTATGATCATTTCCATTTTTAGTCCCCACTTCCTTTTGACTTAAAAGCACTCACACATAAGTCAATTTATGCCTATAGTCCAAGCAAGTAGAATGAATAAATGTAAGTGCCAATTTCATTCCAATAGTTGTTTGTTTTTCAGATTCTCCTGGGTGCAAGTGATAGAAACTCATCTTTAACTAACTGGAATTGAAAAGGTAATTTGAAAACCTGGAATTCCAAGGGTTTATTTAGCTCTAGTTATAGCTGGATCAAGGGGAAGTGTCACATGACATTGTCAGGATTTGATTGCTGCCAGCCGCAGGGACACACCCCTCTTCCCATCTTTGCTTCCATGACCCTGGGCCAGGCCACCATCACCCCTCACCGGGATTACCGCAGTATTTCCTGGAGTCTGCCTACTGCTGCTCTTGTTCCCCTAAACACTTTATCTCGCACAGGGAGTTCGGCTTATGTCAATTCTCTGTGAAACTCCAATGCCTCCCCAATTCCTTCAGATTAACAGTCTTTACAGAGGCTTGTGGAGAAATGCTCAGCTCTGGGAAGGAGGGAGGGCAGTGGGCTCGGGGTGGAAGGAGGCCAGACCCCCTGCAGACCCAGAGCCACGCCAGCCTCACCTGCCCAGGGCCTGGGGTCAGGGGCCTGAGGTCGAGGCAGGCCAGGGCTGGCGGTGTGCTTGCAGGGGAAGAAGCGGAGGGGCGGCAGAGTGGAAGCGGGCCTGGGGGGGGCCTGCCAGGGGCCTCCACCGCCCAGCCGCAGGGGGGTCAGACCCGGCGCCTCTCCCCCCCGCCTGGGAGCCCCTCCCCACTGTCCCAGGGGCGCAGGGAGGAAGGGTGGCCGCGGGCCCTTTGCGCCACCAGCGCTCCCTGCCTCTCGGGGAGCCTCGCCGGCCTCTGCAGCGGCCCCGTCTGCGCTCACCGGCCCGCGTTTGTGTCTCTTACAGGCCTTCCCTCCCCGCCGGGCGGAAGAGGCCGGGACGCGCCGGGAGCCACGGGCCCGCGGGCTGCGCGGGGCCCGGGCGGCGAGCGCGGCGGCCCGTCCTCGGCTCCCGGCGGGGCGGCTCGGAGACGGCGCCCCTGACGGCCGCGGAGGCGCCGGGCCGCGTCCACAGCCGCGCTCGGGCGGCCGCCGGCGAGTCGGCGGAGCCGCGACCTGCATCCCGCCTGCGGAGCGGTGAGCGCGTCCTGGCCGCTGACGCCGCCCACCCCCTACCCACTGCGCGCCCCCCACCACGTGCGGCGCGGTGGCTTCCCGGGTCTTTGCTTTCAGGTTCATTCGGGATCCTTGCGGCAAACCTCGGACAAAGTGCTCGTATATCTGACCTTGAACTTCCTGAAGAAGCTCGCAGCGACCCCTGCTGGCCGTGCCCGAGCCATAGGGAGAGGCTGGGGTCCCACCTTAGGGGAAAACGTCTGGGTCTGGCACCTGAAGGGGCATGGGCCGAGCTCCCTTAGGACGCCCCCGGGTCTCCACCCCGCTGCTGCTATCGTGGGCACATGGAGGCCACAGGGCCACACTGGGGTCTGTGCTGGGCCCCGGGCAAGCTGGCAGGTACTCTCCATGGGGCGCACCCAGAGGTTGGATTCCTGGAGCTGGCTGGGTGGGGAGACTGTGGCAGAAGCAGAGGCCGTGGGGCCCCCAGACCCTAGCGGGGTTAGGCTGTCTTTGCTGTTCTCCACAGAGGCCTGGCCAAGGCTGGCCCTGTCCCCAAGTGGGGAATTCCTGCTCTGATTTGTGCTGGTAGAGAGGTCGCTGTTGGCAGGGGGACAGGGGTAATCTTCACCTGCAGGATAGGGGGCTGGCAGGCACGTTGCCTGTGCTGTGGCCCTTCTCCCTGCCCCATCCTCCTCAGGATGCCTGCTGCTCCTCTTAGCATTAGAGTGGAAGTTGAGGAAGGTAATGGCAGGCGGCTGAAACAGCTGCTTGCCTTTGGCAGGGACCCTAAACTGTACCTTTTGGGGTGGGAAGGAATGCTCCTGGTGGTAAGGTACACTGAGGGCTGAAGGTCAGGCTGAGGGGCCCTCCTGCTGGGACCTCCCATAACCCAGGAGCAGATATGCGCCATTATCTCATGGTATTTCTGATCTATCAGTGAGTCCTGGATCCCTCTTTCCATGTGTAAAACTCATGGGCACCAAGAATTCAGTCTGCAGGGGTCTCTGCAGTCAGAGAGTGGCTCCACATAGGGCTTTAGTTCCTTACGTTCATGACCCACAATAATTCATGGAGCCTTCACGATTTCCTCTTAATTCTCACTGATAATCAGAAATTTCTTAAACAGATTTTCACATTCATGAACATGTAGAAGGGATAATACATTCCGCTCTATATCCCTCCAATAGCCCCCCGAAGTTCTGTCCATCAGAAGGCAGGAACCTGGAAACCAGTGTGTATGGAACCACTTCCATGTTCCATACATCCACCAGGTTGTACTTTGACCTTGGAAGAGTTCGGGGTCAGCATAAGAGTGATGGCCACAGAAAGTATCCAGCTTGTTGTAAAAGGTGAATTTGTTGCTGAACTCAAAGTCTGATGTTCCTGTTAGTGTCCAAGAGCAGGTTTTCTGCCTTTCAGTCTCTGGGCAGTGTACTTCTGGTGGCAGCACAGAACACACTGGTGGAATTTGCCTTCAACTTCTTCTCTTTCTTACTGCCATGAGTCACTCAAACACCTCCCTTCCACTAGCGTCCTTCCTAACTAGGCAGAGTGTTCCCTCGACTTTCGTCACTTCAAATATTTCAGTATGTTGGGAGGATCCAGCCTTTATGATCCTGCTTTGCAGGAAAGTCTCTGGAGGATTCTATTGAGTCTCCTCAATGATCTTTACAGCTGTTGCTTCCCCAGTCAGGATGTGCTGGGCCAGTGTCACTGCAGCTGGCTTACCCTTGCCAGTGGTATTGAGGAGACTGTTGTCACTGTGAGTCTCCTCAGCAGAGATGGCTGAGAGGCCCTGTAGTGGGTTGGACTCATTTCTGCGCTTGGAGTCAGTGTCCTTAGACCAGCTTACATTTGGGAAAAGCTGGTGAGAAGCTTGGTCCAAATAATCTCAAAAGAAAATCAGTTCAAAGTTAATCTTGATGAATTGATGCTTATAACAGAGTCAAAACACAATGCCAGACAAAAAGGAAAACTAAACTGAAGAAATACTGACAGAGAAAAAAACGAATAAAAAGGGAAATGATAAAAGTAAAAAAGAAAAGAACAAAAAGTAGAAATGAGAAAAAGAAAATAGAGGAAAAAATCCCCAACAACAAAACAGACCAAATGCCGAGGAGGAAAAAGTTAACTTTGGTCAAAGTTTTGCAGGTCACTGAAAGCAGCTTCGTGAGCTAGAAGAACTGGTAACTTAGGCCCAGCCAGAGACTTGTATGGTTCTTGAAATTCCAAAATAATAGCTCCTTCTGAGGTCATAGGAAGAAACAGACCTGTCTACAAGGTTAGGGATAATCCACAATGATTTTCTCACTTTCTGGTCTCAGGTGAGACCCTTTTACTCTTTAAAAAAAATTAAGAGCTTTTTATGTGGGTTACAGCAGTCAATATTCACTTTATTAGAAGTTAAAACCTGTAGGATGCTTCAGTGCCTTCTCATTTCTAGTATGAAAAGCTGTATGTAATAATGTTTAGCTTTTAAAGAGCTCATAATGTCCACACTTAAAGATACTCAATCCTTTAAATGAATGATCTCAAAACGATGCCACAACATAACTGGCATTATGGTCTTGTGTGAAAATGTTTCGGGCATAAGACACATTAAGGTACATCAACAGCTGTAATGCTGAGGGGAAGATAGTCTGCATCATATTTTCATATACGCAGTTTGGCCCTGTTGTTAGAGGAGTAGAGGACTCACACCGCCAGTTTCAGTATCTCTAAGCGTAGAGGTTGCAACTCTTAGGCAACAACCCACTGTGCTCTGTGTCCCTCCTGTTCAGCATGGAGCTGGAGGAGGGGGTGGGTGGGTGTTGGACATGTCACTAGTACCCCAGAAGAGGGAACCAAGATGCCTTTACATGATTTTTTAAAAACATGAGGTATAGTACAGATACAGGAAAGTGCATAAATCATTAGTGTGCTGCTTGGTGGCTGCCCACAATTGAGCTTGTATACTTACTCAGCACACAGATCAAGAAACAGGTCTAAGCAGCTCCCCGGGGCCCTCCCACTCCTCCTTTCCAGTCACTTTGTCCACAGGGTAACCTCTGTGCTGCCTTCTAACAGCACGAATAAGTTTTGCTTGCTTTTGAACTTTACAGAAGTTGAATCACGCTTCCCTTGCTTACTGTTTTTGTGAGATTCATCTGTACCTTTTACTTTGCTATTCTATATGCTGACAGTAGCCCACTGTTTATCTGTTTTGCTCAGGCTTTGGATGTTAAGAATAGTATTGCTCTGAACTTGCTTGTTCCAGTCTTTGGTGAGCATTTACATGGTTTTCTGTTGGATATAAACCTAGAAATGGAATTTCTGGCCTAAAAGGTATGTGTATTTTTGGTTTTAGTAGATATTGTTTGTACCAGTTTACACACCCACTGGCAGTGTATGAGAGTTCTGTTTCCCCTCTAATACCTAGTATTCCCTGCCTTTTAATCTCAACCTTTCCGTGGGTGTAGGTGTGTGCCACTGTAGCACTGTGGTTTCAAATGGCATTTCCTTGATGCCTAATGACGTAGAACACCTTTAATATGCTTATTGGCCATTTCCTTTTCTGTGAAGTGCCTGTTCAGGTCTTTTGCCTACTTTTCTATTGGGTTGCCTGCATTTTTCTTACAGGTTTGTGGGTATTATATAGTTAGAGTATGAATTTTCTGCTGGATATGGCCCTGTACACATTTCCTCTCCTTCCCATCCATCTCTGTTAACTCTTTGATGCCACCTCCTACCATTTTACCCATTGATCATCCCTTTCCTGTCATTGACTTCCTATTCTTTGAATATGACATGCCAGGCACACTCCCACCTCAAGGCTCTACACTAATTCCATTTCTGCCTGGAATGTTCTTTCCCAGACATCCACATAGATCTCTTCCCCATCTCCTTCAAGTCTTTGCTCCATGGTCACATCAGGAAGTGAAGCCTTCCCTGATCTACCTATTTATTGTTCCTGCAACACCCCTTAGATGGACATCCTATCTGACATCCCTATCCATAACTTAATTGAAACCTTCATGCTAATAAAATTTTCAAATACACATTAGAAAAAAATAGTATAAATCCTTTTCCTCATGTATCTGTCATCCAGCATTAATAATTAGCAATATTTTTGCCATCCTATCCATAAATACTTCAGTCTGCATTGCTAATAAGGTTTTTTTGGAAAAACAGTCACCATACCATCACTGAATCTAACAAAACTAACAGTATCATATAATACTAGTCCACGTTCAAACTTCCCAATTGCCTCAAAGATGTCATTATAGTTGACATGTTTGAATAAAGGTCCAAAAAAGGTACATACATTGCTTTGTATTTTTCCCATAGCAATATCAACATCCAAAATACTATATATTTTACATATTTAATTGTTTATTGTCTGTCTCTGCCATTTAATATCAAGTCCATGCAAGTGGGAGTTTTGTCCCTTTGTCCTGGAGGAAAGAGGGGCACCTAGGGTTTCCACAGAATCCCTCACAACTCCAGAGCCAGGCCTTAGGTATTCACCTAGAATGGCTACTGGCACATAGTAGGCTTGAATAAATGTTTGTAAAATGAATGAATGAATGAAGACCATCTAATGGCCCAAAGGGTATGCTCTATCAACATGGTCAAATCTGTTACTTTCATGCTCTAAAACTTTAGGCAACTTTCTGAGCTTCACTTTTCTCATCTGTAAAATGGGACTAAGAACTCTCATACACTGCCAATGGGTGTGCCAGCAGGGTTGTTTTGAGAGTTAGACAAAGTGCATGTACAGTGCCTGGCACCTAGTGTACTCACCATATAGCTATTCTTATTTTTCATTGTAACTATTTTTACAAGGCATCAGCAGATTAAAAGTGTATAGTAAAGAACTTGGCCTTGTTCACAGAGGTCTGGCCTTTGTCTCTGGTTCCTGGGAGGTAATCTTTAAACCCTTTGAATTTTTCAGGTGACAGGAGTGTCTTTGTTATTCATGAGGGCCCCTAGGCCCACCCTAATAGTTTATAATAACGAGGTGACTTATAATAAGCTGATTAGGCCAGGTGACAGCCTGACCTCCAGGAAGCGGGGTGGGGCTGGAGACTTAAGTTCAGCCCCATGGACAATAATTCAATCATTCATACTTACATACTGAAGCCCTATTAAAAAAAACTCAACACACTGAAGCTTGAATGAGCTTCCCTGGTTGGCCACACTCCATGCATATTGTCATACACTGGTATCAATACCGGGAGGGTAATCCATTCTGAGGACAGTGGAAGCTTTGCATTTGCAACCCTCTAAGACTCTGCCCCATGTGTCTCTTCTTTTGGCTAATTTTGATCTGTATCCTTTCCCTGAAATAAATTGTAACTGTGAGTGTAATAGTTCTCAATGAGTTCTGTGGTTCCTTTTAGCAAATTATTCAACCTGAGGATGGTTTTGGAGACTTGAACTTGCAGTCAGTATCAAGGGAAGCAGGATGCCTGGATTCTCCTCCAGGCCACTCACTGGCTGTGTGAACTGGGACCAGCCGTTTGGTCTCACTGGCCTCAGTTTGCTCATCTGCAAAATGAAGAGGGCAAACCAAATGGTCTCTTGGTTCCTGTTAGCCTTGCCATTCAATTCTCTTTTTCTCAGGGAGTATATGCCTCTGTATGCAAACACACAAGATGTATGCAGAAGCCAGTCAGGTGAGAGGCCACAACCCTTCATTCTCGGGCAAAGATGACAGAAGGGCCCCTTCCTGGAGTAGTCAAGCTGATGTGATGAATTCATGAATTGCCGCCTTCTGTCTTCCCTGTTTCCTGGAGAGAGTCAGGTGTTTGCTTCCTGGGTTGACAAACGGTGCTCTGACCACAGTGTCGTGACTAGTAGCAGTCTCTCTGCTTTCTTCAAGTCCCTCCTGAGGTCCTGATCAGTGGTTTTCACCATGCCAACCCTCCCACCCCACCCCCTTACCTATCTCATTCTCTCCCACCTTGTCTCCTTCCCATTTTCCACATCCCAGTTAAAGCCTGGAGGAAAGAGGGGCACCTAGGGTTTCCCCAGAATCCCTCACAACTCCAGAGCCAGGCCTTAGGCTTCACATAAGACCTACTACCAATCCTTGAGCTCTTGCTGTGGGCTGGGCAGGGTGTTTTCATAATCGATGTCATTTCATCCTCACAGCCCTGAGGGTGAGAGATTATTGTCCTCACTTTACAGGGGAGGGATCGAGGCCAGAGTGGTTGAGTAACTTGCCTGAAC
The DNA here is from genome assembly GCF_030020395.1 of Manis pentadactyla. Classification (NCBI taxonomy): domain Eukaryota; kingdom Metazoa; phylum Chordata; class Mammalia; order Pholidota; family Manidae; genus Manis; species Manis pentadactyla. Next base: position 103,963,126 of record NC_080026.1, on the reverse strand, counting down.
AGGAAGCAGACATGAATCCAAGTCTGGCAGATCCCACAGTCTTGATCACTCAATCTGTTGTTTTTTGAGCCTCTCTAACAGTGGGCTGGCAGACTTGAAATTGGGGCTAGCATGGTATGGTTTGTTAATTATGCTCAGTTTTTCACCCCTTTCTGTATTCACACTTCTGGTACTATCTTCCTACACTGACTCTGAGTCTGGCCTCACCACTGCTTTAGCCAGTAAAATGTGGCAGAAATTGACAGTTACGTCACTTCCTAGCCTAGGCCTCCAGATGCCTTTGCATACTTACATTCTCTTTCTCTGGGGCTTCTACCACTGCCTACCAGAGGATGATGGAGCACTAGGGAGGTAGCCCCGCAGTCTCAGTCTGGGCCTGCAGCCCTGCCCACACGTGGGAGATAGCCTCACCGTGATCAGAGATCTCACAGCTGAGAACAGTTGTGTAAATGAGCCTAATCAAGACCAGAAGAACCACACAAATGGCCTGTAGACCCATGGGCAATAATAAATTCTTACTGTTTAAAGCCGTTGGGCTTTAGGGTAATATGCTGCACTAACTAACTGAAACATAAGGAAAACCTAGCCACAAAGTTCTGTGATTCCTTAGAGCAATTAGAATTTCTAGAGTCCTTTTCAGTATTCTTCTCTGGGCCCATAATACTCTCCCTTCCTGCATCCCTTTACACCACCTCCCCACCAGCTCCATAGCAACTCAGCACCTGCTGGCTGCTGAGATGAACATTCTAGTCTTTCTGAGCACTTCTTAGCCTGCATGTCCTTTCTGCGCCCCCAGGCAGCTTGCCCCCCTCTCAGGACCCCTCAGAAGCTGAATAATATTCCTTTGTGTGTATATGCCACATTTTCTCATCTGTTGATGGAAATTCAGGCTGTTTCCATAACTTGGTTATTGAGAATAGTGCACATGAATGTGCAGATTATTCCCTGAGAGTCCTAGCTGCACTTGTGGACATTATGCTAAGTGAAATAAGGCAGTCACAAAAGGACACATACTGGATGATTTCACTTATGTGTGGTACCTGGAGTGCAGAAGCATAGAAGCAGAGAATAGAATGGTGGTTACCAGGGGCTGGGGAAGGGAAGGGGGGAGTTGCTGTTCAGTTGGTATAAAGTGTCACTTGTGAGAGAGGACTTTATTCTAGAGCTCTGCTGTAGGGTTTGGTGCCTATAATCTGCAATACCGTATTGTGCACTTAAAAATTTAAGAGGGTAGATCTCATCGTAAGTGTTCTTACCACAAGACAAAGGGACACAAATGTCTAGAGGGGATGAATATGTCTGTTACCTTGATTGTGGTGATGGTTTTGCAGGTGTATGCCTATGTCCAAACTCATCAAATGTGTGCAATTTTTTGTACATACCAAATATACCTCCATGATTGAACCTGTTTTAAAAAAAGCAGCAGCCCATGGTGCACGTGGAGCAGTGTTTCAGCCCAACTGTGTGCTGTGGGCTTTGATTAATGAAATTGGCTTGGTGGTTCATAGGAAAGCGGTGAAGCCAGTTTCCCCTGCTCTATCCTGTAGTGTTTAGGGGCCGGGAGGCTGCAGGAGAGAATCCTGGAGTTAAGGGAGCAGAAGCTTTGGCAGGAAGGTGAACCTGCTGTGGCCCTCAGTCCTCAAGCCTGTGCTGTGGTTTGACATCCGGCCTCCGGAGGCCTGCTGGAGGTAAGTGCTGCTCGGAGGGCCCTGTAAGTGGCTGCTGGCCCAGGCCTCTGGATGCACAGGTCCCAAATCCAGCTTCCTCCCTGTCCTTTCATCTCTCCCATCCCTCTGGTCAAGGAACCACCATAGCTTCAGGCTGCCAGACTGGTTTGTTTAGAGGGCTTTGAGCAGAAGCAGAAAGTGATCTCACATTTTAATAGGATCCCTCTGGTTGCTGGTCTGCAAGGAAGCAAAGGAGAAGCAAGAAGACGAATCAGGAGGGTGGAGATGATAGGGGCTTAGACTGTGGCCAGGTGGGAGCCAGCAGTAAGGTGAGATGTGATTGCATTATGGATGTATTCTGAGGATACAGCTGAAAGATGCTGATGAATTCGATGTTGGGAGTAAAAGAAAAGGTTTCACAATTTCGGCACTGAGCAACAGGAAGGGCAGAGATTAATAGAGGTGGGAGGAGCCAGAGGAGCAGGCTGCGATGAGTGGAGGAAGAGAAAGAAGAGCTTAGAATGCTGGATTGGGCACCCAGAAATCAAAGCCGTGGTACCAATTCTGCCCTGCATTAATCACAGCATTTACTAATTGTGTGTAGATACCAGGCTTTCTTCTCAGTGCTGGACACACATCATCTCATTTTCACTGCAGCCCTATAAGGATTTCCTGATCCTCACCTTGCAGATGAGAGGAAACAGGCTCAGAGAGGTTAAGTGATTTGCTGCCCAGGAGCAAGTAGCAGAAAAGCCAGGACTCAAACCCAGTGTGTCAAACTCCAAAGCCCAAGCTCCTGGGCAGGCACAAAACTGCGATCCGAGTCCTCTATCCTCTTTGACTTGCTGGGCCTAATCAAGGGCTTAGGGGAAAGATCACTACATCCTCTGTAAATATGCCTAATGTGGACTTACGCCTCTCTCTCTGAGGACATTTAGGACCGACGTTCAGTGCGAGGGCTTTGAGAAATAGCTGCAGTGAAAAGCAGGACAAAGAAAATGCCAAGATGACCCACTTCTCAGTCTAAGAATATTGTGATGTATTATGAATGAGTCTTTCTGAAATACGGCTTAACACCTAGTTAAATAATTCATTCTCTGATATGAGACATTTTGAATGATTGGCTCTAATGGAATAATATTATTACTTGTGACCTGGAACAGTCCATTAAATATGACACTATATTTTTTCCTTACATCTCTAGCTTTCTCCTTTTGGGGAAAAAAACCCACTGAGTTTCTGTAGAAAGCATTACTTCCTGAGCCCTCACATGGAGTTTTTGTGTCATTAATAAGCCAGTCTTACTGGGAATAGGACAAGTAGCAGAATATGGTTGCAGGATTTTCACTCACATATTAAGACCTCAAGAGGAAGTAGATGTTCAAGGCTCTGGTCTCTGGGCTGGGACAGACTTCTGTTTGGATCCAGGATAAATTGCTTATTATGTAGGTGGGATGGGCACTGTTACACATATGGACCCTTTAGAAAATTTTTCCCTTGTGATTTCTTCTCTTACCCATGAGTTACTTGAAAGTGTGTTGTTCAACTTACAAATATTTGTGGAATTCCTAAATTTCCTACTGTTTTTATTTATAATTTAATTCCATTGTGGTCAGAAGACATACTTCCTATGATTTCAACCTGTTCATATTTACTGAGAATTGCTTTTTTTTTTATCCTGTTGTTTTTATCCCAGAGAATGTTCTGAGTGTGAAGCTTAGATAAAAACTTGAGAAGAATGTATATTCTGCATCATTGGGTGGAGTGTTCTGTAATTGTCAGATCAAACTGGAAAGTGCTGTATATCCTGTCTAACTGTCTATTTCTCATTTCAATCTGTCAGCTTTTTCACATATTTTGAGTCCCTACTATTAGGTGCATATACAATTATAATCTTTATATCTTCTTGATGTAGTGACCCTTTTATTATTATGGCATATCCCTCTGTTTGTAATAATATTTCTTGTCTTAAAGTCCATTTTGACTGATATCAATATAGCCATTCCAGCTCTCTTTAGGATATTATTTGCATGGTAAATCTTTTTCCACCCTTTTACTTTCAAATTAGTTGCGTCTTTGAATCTAAAGTGAATCTCTTGTATGGAGCACAAACTTGGATCTTGCTTTTTATCCAGTCTGATATTTTCTGTCTTTTGATTGGAATATTTTGTCTATTCATATTTGATATAATTATTAATATGGTTGGATTTACAACCAGCCACTGCACAATTTGTTTTCTGTGTGTATTATATCTTGCTCATTTACTGACTTTTAAAAAAATTAATTAATTATTATTTTTTTTGGTATCATTAATGTACAGTTACTTGAACAACATTATGATTACCAGACTCCCTCTATTATCAAGTCCCCACCACATACCTCATTACAGTCACTGTCCATTAGCATAATAAGATGCTATAGAATCATTACTTGCCTTCTCTGTGTTATACTGCCTTTCCCATGTCCCTCCCCGCCCCACTATATTATGTGTGCTAATCGTAATGTCCCTTTTCCCCCTTATCCCTCCCTTCCCACCCATCCTCCCCAGTCCATTTCCCTTTGGTAACTGTTTGTCCATTCTTGGCTGCTGTTTTGTTCCTTTAGTTTTTTCTTTGTTCTTAAACTCCACAGATGAGTGAAATCATTTGATTCTTGTCTTTCTCCGCCTGGCTTATTTCACTGAGCATAATACCCTCTAGCTCCATCCATGTTGTTGCAAATGGTAGGATTTATTTTCTTCTTATGCCTGAATAATATTCCATTGTGTATATGTACCACATCTTCTTTATCCATTCATCTACTGATGGACACTTGGGTTGCTTCCATTTCTTGGCTATTGTGAATAGTGCTGCAATAAACATAGAGGTGCATATGTCTTTTTCAAACTGGGCTCCTGCATTCTTAGGGTAAATTCCCAGGAATGGAATTCCTGGGTCAAATGGCATTTCTATTTTGAGCTTTTTGAGGAACCTCCATACTGCTTTCCACAATGGTTGAACTAATTTACATTCCCACCAGCAGTGTAGAAGGCTTCCTTTTCTCCACATCCTTGTCAGCATTTGTTGTTCCTAGTCTTTTTGATGTTGACCATCGTAACTGGTGTGAGGTGATATCTCATTGTGGTTTTAATTTGCATTTCCCTGATAATTAGCGATGTGGAGCATCCCTCCATGTGTCTGTTGGCCATCTGAATTTCTTCTTTGGAGAAGTGTCTGTTCAGCTCCTCTGCCCATTTTTTAATTGAATTATTTGCTTTTTGTTTGTTGAGGTGCGTGAGCTCTTTATGTAATTTGGATGTCAACCCTTTATTGGATCTGTCATTTATGAATATATTCTCCCATACTGTAGGATACCTTTTTGTTCTACTGATGGTGTCCTTTGCTGTACAGAAGCTTTTTAGTTTGATGTAGTCCCACTTGTTCATTTTTGCTTTTGTTTCCCTTGCCTGGGGAGATATGTTCATGAAGAAGTCACTCATGTTTATGTCCAAGAGATTTTTGCCTATGTTTTTTTCTAAGAGTTTTATGTTTTCATGACTTACATTCAGGTCTTTGATCCATTTCGAATCTACGTTTGTGTATGGGGTTAGACAATGATCCAGTTTTATTCTCTTATATGTAACTGTCCAGTTTTGCCAACACCAGCTGTTGAAGAGGCTGTCATTTCCCCATTGTATATCCATGGCTCCTTTATCGTATATTAATTGACCATATATGCTTGGGTTTATATCTGGGCCTTCTAGTCTGTCCCACTGGTCTGTGGGTCTGTTCTTGTGCCAGTACCAAATTGTCTTGATTACAATGGCTTTGTAGTAGAGCTTGAAGCATTTACTGACTTTTATGTCAAATTTTTTTTAGTGTAGCAGTCTAATTGTTTTGATTATTTTTTGTTGTTGATTTTTAACTATATTTGTTTGGATTATTTTCTCAGTGGTTGCTCTGGGACAGTGGTTCTCAAGTAGGGGTCATTTTTGTCCCCCTCCCCTGGACATTTGGAAATATCTCAAGACATTTTTATTTGTCATAACTGGGGTTAGGGGTCTGATACTGGGAGGAAAAGGCAGAAAGAGCAGGAAGATGCTGCTGAACATCCTACCATGCAAAGGACACAGCCCATCACAACAAAGAATGATCTGGCCTAAAATGTCACATGTGCCAAGGATCACAATTCACGTCTTAATGTACCACAGTCTACTTCACGTTAATACTGCCTGACTTCCGGTAAAATAGAAAAAACTTTCTACACATGAAGTACCATTCCGCCCCCCTCCTTTGTGCTATTATTGTCATATCTATTACATCTGCATATGTTGTGACTCCAATAATATAGTGTTAGAAATTTTGATTTATGTGTTTTTATATTTCTTGAACAGTTTTATTGAGATACAATTTATGTTCCATAAAATTCTCATGTTCAAAATTTACAATTTGGTGGCTTTTATTATGCAATCCTATTTTATAAGAAATTAAGAGGTGAACAGAGAAGGATTTATAGTTATGCACTCTTTTCAACTTGCCCATATATTTAACATTTTGGGGCTTTTCATTTCTTCTTGTGGATTCAAGTACCATCTGTGTCATTTCCCATCAGCTTGAAGGACTTCCTTTCGTATTAAAAGGCAGCTCTACTAGTAACAAATTCTTTCAAACCTTGTCTATTTGGAAATGTCTTTCTTTTGTCTTCATTTTTAAAAGATGGTTTTGCTGAATCTATAATTTGTTGAACTTTTTTTTTTGGTACTTTAAATATGCCACTTCACCACCTTTGGCTTTGTTTCTGATGATGTTAGTCATAATGATACTGTGGTTCCTCTGTACACAATGAGTCATTTTTCTTTTGCTGCTTTCAACATTTTGTTTTGGCTTTTAGCAATTCAGCTATGATGTGTCTAGGTATGGATTTTTTTGTGTGTTTTTCTTATTTTTTCTTATTGGGGTTTGTTAAGCTTTTCATGAAATTTGGTATTTCCTGGCCATTATTTTTCAAACATTTGTACTATCTCCTCTCCTCTCCTCTCCTCTCCTCTCCTCTGTGATTCTTACAACACTTAAGTTGGTTTGTTTGATGTTGTCCCTCAGGTCTTTCAGGCTCCATTCAATTTTGTTCACTCTTCTCTCCTCATTGTTCTTCAGATTGGATAGTTTCTATTGATCTGTCTTCAGGTTTGCTGATTTGTCTTACCCTCTCAAATCTGCCACTGAACCTGTCCAAGGAACCCAGATTTTCATTTTGATGATTTTACTTTTCAACTCTGTAATTTCCACTTATTTTGTTTTGGTCTTGTTGATATTTACTGTTGAGATTCTCTATTTACTTAATTATTGTCATTATATTTTTCATTAACTCTTTAAATGGTTTCCTTTAATTTTGTGAGCTTATTCAAAATAGTTTCTCTGACATATTTATCTGCTAAAGTCAGTATCTAAGCTCAGCCAGAGTCTATTTCTATTTATACTTTTTCTTTTGGAGCACACCTTCCTCTTTCTTTGTGTGTTCTCCCAATTTTTTGTTGAAAGCTGAAGGACACTTAATGTAATATAGCACCTGGAGATTCTGAGGTTTTCCCTGAGGGTTTCTTTTCATTTGTTTCTTTGGTTTGGTTTTAGTAACTTGCCTGGACACAATCTACACCATATGCCTTCCTCACAGGGTGTACCAACTGATGTCTGTGTCAGTTTTCATTTTCTTATTTTTATTTTTAGCCTGAATAACTAAGGGGACCCTTGTGTCTACATAGCTTAGTAGTTAGCTATTGATTTGGGCAGAGGTTGTGTTTAAACGCCTGGAGCCCATACCACTTTGGCCCTCCACTGATGGATCAGTGTGTGGGGTCAGAGGACATTCAAAGTTCAGGCAGTTCTCAAGTCTGCCTTGGCTTTTACATTTCCCTGGGCCCTCTTGTGTCTCCCTGAACATGTGTGTAGTTTTCCAGTCCGCCGGAGGCATATGAAGAGCTTATTTGGACCTTCCACTGCTCTACATTTCTAGAATCTTCCTATTGAATCTCTAGCTGGTCCATCACTCACCCCAACCAGGACCACGGCCTCAGGCCAGCAGAGCTGCAGGTTTCTAAGGTTCATTTTCCACTGAGCTGCTACTCTCACTGGCAGTGCTCTCAAGCATGGACTTTTCACTCTGTTCCAAATCAGGTTTACCTCTGCTTGCAGCCAAGCTGGTTTTCAATTCCTGTCCTGCTCTGACGAGGGACTCCACCTGCTGAGCTGGATGGCGGAATGGTAGCAGCAGTAGGCAAGAAGGCTGCAGACTGCTGTAGTTCTGACCCAAAATTCCAGCAGGTCTTTAGGAATAAGAATCTCAATTTGTTGTTTGCATTTAGTTGATTCCAGAGCCTTGAAATGGTTTGATTTTTGATAATTCTGTCTGGTTTTATTCTTGAGTTTTGGGAAAGATTTGCCTACTTCTTCATACTTTTGTAGTTGGAAGTCTCACTGGATAGTTCATTTTAAAGTTTTTAATACCTGTGGCCAAACTTCTCTCAAAAAGACTTCACTTCCACCAGCAAGATTTAAAAGGAGACAGACTTTAACATTTTATATTGGTCCTAGGTATCCAGACCTTGCCTAACACTAAAGGGTGGTTCTTACCTGGTTTCGGTGAATAAAGCTCATGCTCTTTAACGGCAGAACTGAGGATATACATTTGGCATTTTTTAAAGCATTCATGGAGCATCAGTGGAAAGCAGTGACCTAAAGAACTTCCAATAATCTTAAATAAGTAGATATTCTTTGCTTCTTTCTTGGTCTGTTGTTTTTCAGTTTCTATGGGACTATGGGTTTGGGAAGAAATCTAATCATATTGGCTTATATTCTTAGCTCAGAGAGAGAGGGACAATAAGTAGAGGAGTGAGTGTCTTGAACATGACTCTCTGGCCCTAGTAAGCTTTCGTGGGCTGAATCCAGATTTCACAAGACAAATTGATTTTAGTAGTTTAACAATATTTTAAAGATAATATGTGCATGATATTTTAAAAAATCTCAAACAGTACCAAAAAATGTGTATTCCTCCCAGCCCTGTCAGGCTCCCAATTCCCCACCCCAGTGGCAACCACTATTACCAATTGTTTGCATTTTCTTTAAGACATATTCTATGTAGATTCAAGAATGTGTGTGTGTGTGTGTGTGTGTGTGTGTGTGTGTGTATGTGTCTCCCTTTTTCACACAAAGGGTAACTTTGTTTTTTAATCAATATGTATTTTGGAAATTATTCTATATCAGTACTAATGAACCCTCTCATTTTAGTTTCTGAACTTTTTAATTCTGAATTTTGAAATAACTTCAGGCCAAAAAATACAATTATGTAAGTAGTACAAGAATTCCTGTACACCCTTTCTACAGCTTCCCCAAATCTTAAATCATCTGTGACCACAAGACAATTATCAAAACCAGGGAAATGAGTATTTACACAATGCTACTAGTATGTCACCTACTGCCTGTACTCCAGTGTTCCCAGTTATCTCACCAAGGATATTTTCCGGGCCCAGCATCAGATCTGGGATCACACACAGCATTTAGTTTTCATGGCTCCTTAGTTTTCTCCAGTCTTGGAGAGTTTTGCAGTCTTTTTTTCTTTTTTGTCTTTTATGGCCTTGACATTTTTGAAGACCATTTATTCTTCAGTAATTTACAGAATATCCCTCATTTTGGGTTTATATGATATTTCCTCATGGTTAAATTCAGGTAATGGATTTTTAAAAAAACACTACAGAAGTGACATTGTGTCATTGCCTCAGATCAGGAGGCACGTGATGCTGGTATGTTGTGTTACTAGTGATGTTAACTTTGAATGCTAAGGTGGTATCTGCCAGATTGCTCCACTTTAAAGTTATAATTTTCCCCCTTGCAATTAATAAGTATCTTGTGGAGAGACACACTGAGATTATATAAATATCCTGTTTCTATCATGCATTTATGCAGGAAGTTAAACATCCATTGATGATTCTTGCTTGTAAAATTTACTGTGGTATTTGCCAAGTGATGCTTCTCTATTTCAATCATTTCTTGTACATTTAATAAAATTGGAATTCTATTGTAAGGAATTTTCCCTTTCCCTACATTTTAAAGTATATTCAACTATTTATATCAACAAGGACTTACAGATATTTATTTTACTGTGGACTATAATCCATCACCACCATTATTAAGTTTGTTGCTCAAATTATACCAGACTTGGTCATTGTGAGCTCCTTCAAGTTTGTTTCCCAACTCTTTGTTCTATTGTAAGTCTATTTTAAGGTAATTTAGAATACCTTAAATTTACACTTGAACAATTTCTAAAGCAATTTCAGTTATGTCATATGATTTTTGTCAGACAGGACTTGTATTACTCTGTAAAAGATGGAATTCGTGGCCTCTCCCAACCAAGCTTTGTCAAGGACAGTTCTGCCTCCACCTATCCCCAAACACAGTCCGCTGGTGCAGGGGTAGATACCTCACTCATACAGCCAATTCAAAGGCCAGCAAGCATTTTATAATCTATTCTATCCTGGCACCTGGTGGACATGAAATGATGAATTAAATGTCCTCTTCTGGAGTAGACTTAAGGGACTGAAAGAGTCACAGTGGCTTTCTTGGGGGCACTCAAACTGGAAGGTGAGGGGCAAAGAAAGAGGAGAATGGAGGAACACAATGAGAAGCAGAAGCCATCTGGGAGACACACTCTGCCCCCAAAGGAGAACAGGTTCCCATGATGTCCTGTGGTTCACTTCCTGAGCTTGGCTTCTGTGTGACCTCACTGCCTTCCCACTCAGCATTTGCACTTACACATTTTACCTGGGTCTGCTTGAATGAACTCTTTTTTTTTTTTAATTAAGGTATCATTGATATACAACCTTACGAAGGTTTCACATGAGCAACACTGTGGTCACAACATTGAGTGAACTCTATTTGTACCCAGAAGACCATGAACTAGACCAACCCTGTCTTAAGGTGGGAAGCTAGGTCTAGAGGCGTGAGGGGGATCTTGCTTGATTTCTACAGCTGGTTGGCTACAGACCTAGAATCTGAGTCCCAGGCTGCTGCTCTGTTCTCCCAAATCTCCAAAACAGCTTTCAAGGGAGGTGTTTTAAAGATTACCTTTAAAGTTGTAATTATGTTTCTCAAACCAAAGATGAAATGAGAAAGCATGCAAGGGATAGTGGCCCACGCTCTGGGAACTTTTCTCAGCCAAATCTCCTCTCAGTGTTCTTCTCTTCCAAAAGACAATGATGGATTGTATTTTTTTCATTTAAGTATTGTTGATATACAATCTTATATTGGTTTCAAATACACAACACAATGGTTCAACAGTTATCCATATTATTAAATCCTCACCCCCACTAGTGCAGTTACTGTCAATGTAGGAAGATGTTATGGAATCATTGGCTATATTCTCAATGCTGTACTGTTATCCCCATAACCAACTTATGTTATGATTGAGAATTATTTTGCCTCTTTATTTAACCATCTACACCTACCCACCACAATCCCTCCCCCATGGGAACCAGTAGTCACTTCTCAGTATCTATGAATCTACCACTATTTTCTTCATTCTGTTTTGCTTTGTTTTTATATGCCACAAAGAAGTGAAACCATAGGGTATTTGTCTTTCTCTGCCTGGCTTGCTTCACTGAGTATAATACCCTGTAGATCCATCCATGTTGTTGCAAAGGGCAGGATTTCTTTTTTTTTATGGCTGAATAATATTCCACATATATGTACCACATCTTCTCTATCCATTCACCTATTGATGGAGACTTAGGTTGCTTCCATATCTTGGCTATTGGAAATAGTGCTGTGATAAACATAGGGGTGTATATGTGTTTTCAAACCAGGAATTTTTTTCTTTGGGTAAATTCCTAGAAGTGGAATTACTGGGTTGAATGGTATTTCTATTTTTAGTTTTTTGAGAAACCTCCATACTGCTTTCCACAGCAGTTGTACCAATTTACATTCCCATGAACAGTGTGGGAGGGCTCCCTTTTCTCCACATCCTCACCAACACTTGTTATTTCTTGTCTTTTGGATGTTGGCCATCCTAACTGGTGTGAGATGATGTCTCATTGTGGTTTTGATTTGCATTTCCCTGATTATTAGTGATGTGGAGCATCTTTTCATGTGCCTGTTGGTCATTTGTATTTCTTCTTTGGAGAAATGTCTGTACAGGTCCTCTGCCTATTTTTTAATTGGGTTATTTGGGGTTTTGTTTTTGTTTTTTGGTGTTGAGGCATATCATGGATCGTATTCATTATCAAGATTCTGAGAGGAAAATTTGGTTGTGGAGATTTAACAGGTCTAAAATATTTCTATACTGGTGATCTGGTCAGAGAAATGTTTTGATTTCTAATAGTGCCAAGTTTGTCTCCCTAAGTAAGATTCAAGTCAAGGAATTTGCTCCCCACCAGCCAGCCCTGATGCTTGTTGGGTAGGGAGCTGGGTGGGCAGGCTGCAAAGAGATATATCTTAATGTCCCAAGGCATGACATGAGTCCCAACCGCCACCCCCCCAACTTCCCCCATAGAATCAAGCAGCATCATTACAAAACAAAGCAAATCAGTGATGACAGCAGCATGTCATGGTCTCAAGGGGGGTTCCAAACCCTTCACAATCATCTCCAGCTCCATCATTACTAAGGAAAAAGGTTCAGACTGAAAACCTCTTTGATCTTGGGCTAGCATGAGCATAAATCAGACCTCCCTAATAATGCTGGCAGGCTAGGGACATCTTAAATAGACTGTCTGTACATTCTGCCCAGAACCAATTTCCCCAACAGCATTATTATAATACCCCCAGAGAGGTTCAGCAGTTTGCTCAAGGGACCCAATTAGTAAGTGGCAAAGCTGGGACTGGACTTCTAAAACCTTAAATGTGCTCTTAACCACTGTACTGTATTTACTGTACTAGAACCAGCCAGTGCCTTACCAAAACAACCTCTCTTCCTTTTAGGAAGTAGGAGAAAGCAGTGTGGTAATAGCATTTTTCTTTCTAATCCTTTTCCTATACATAATTCATCGTTTTTATGAATACTATTGTATATACACATATATAGCCTTCTTATTCTCTTACCATCATATCATTAACATTTTCCCATACAAAAGTTTTTCTTAGACACTATTTCTAGTGGACATATAATAAAATCCCCCTAGGGGATGTGCCCTTGTCTCTGATTCCCATCCTCTTTCAGTGACTCAGAATATTTCTCTGTTAGCACTTGGATACGTTTTTTTTTTTTTTTTTTACTGTTTTATTGTGAATTATATAGAAAAGTCCAAATAACAACAATGTATAGTTCACAAGTAATCAAAGGTAGGCTCTCTTATAACCATTTCCCAGGCCAAGAATCAGAGAAAAACAATCGCCAGAACCATGCGCTTCCTACCTCCTCCAGACTTCCTGCTGCATTTCAATGAGTCAATATAATATGATATTCATGACCTAATGACTTTGTACCACATTAAAGGAGCAACCTTTGTCCAAAAAGGGACCGATCTTTTACCTGGGCTTTGCATGTAGCTCAGAGACATCTGACCCCTTTACTTTATTCCCTCCACAATTTGTTAAAAATTGCACACCTCTTGATAGTCATTCAAACACCATAGCTTTACCCTAACTTTCTTCTGCTCTGACTCATTGGCTTTCAAGTTGCTCTTAATGACTATTCCCAGATGCCCAGATCCTCTTGTTCTGCAATCTGATGTCATGTTCCTAAAAATAGCTTCCTTTTATGTTTTACCCTGGCTTTTCAGATCTTCTCAGAAGTCTCTCATCTGGGCCCTTACCTCTTATCTTACTACCTCTGTCCTGGAACCTCTGCCAGGCAATTCTCCCTTCTCCCATTATGCAAACATTAACCCACTTCAACATCTACCGATTAGAACTAGACAGGGAAACTCTCAAAACCACTTGGAAGGGGTATAGACATTTTTGTCATGCTTCAATGCTCCCATATGTTCCTCCTACTTAGAGAAATAATGCTCTGGAATTATACCACTGGGGTTATTCCTTCCAGTCCTGAGGACTTTTTGACCTGTCAGTATTTTTGTTATGGGTCTAATATTCTTGCAGTGTAAATATCATACATGTCCATGACCCTGCAGTGCCATAGGAGGGAGCAAACACTGAGCTCAGTGTGCTGATGGGAGGTTCACACTGGTGGAGGTCTTCAGGGAGGACAAGCATTGTAAATATCAGACAAAAAGATACAGTGACATCCATGATGGAAACAGTGTAGCATAAATCAAAGCTATCAGGGACAGTATAAGTAACAATGTTTTTGAGACAGAAAATAAAAACAAAGAAAATTTATGACTATTTTGGTGATATTCAGTCTAGGACACCTCTGCTTGTGGCCTGTTGGTTTGGTCCTGCATGGTCCTCTGGGCCCACGATACTTTTGACTGTCCTTCAGTCAAGTGAGACTTAGGCCATGGTTGGCTAAGGTTTCATCCTCAGTTCTGATCTTTTGAAAACTGTCCAAATTAGAGTCATTTTTAGTTCTCCCTGGCAACCTCTCAGCTTCTTTTCCTTGTGGTTGCCCTGGCCCCAGCTCTTCTCCTGCACACTGCTTCTTCTTTCCCTTGGTGTAGAATTCCTAGGAGAGAATTATTAGGAGAGGGTGCAAAACGGTTACCAGAGTCCTAAGAAATGGATGGTAGTTAGATTTGGTCACATGTGACAGAACCCAGCCCAAACTGGCTTCAGCAACAAATGGAATGTATTAGCTCTTCTACCTGAAAAGTCCAGGGGAATTCTGACTTCAGGCCACTCAATTCATAGGGTCAAACAAGGTCATTTGGATCTGACCTCTCTATCTTTCAGCTCTACCTGCTTCTCGGTTGACTCCATTAAAATGAAGGGCTTCATCTCACACCTCCAATTCCATCCCTGGCTCACACTGGGTCACCTCACAGCCAGTAACTATGGTCAGGAAGTTGAGATGAGTTGCATGCCCTGGAGCAGGGCCAACTTTTTCCAAACCTGAGGTTGGAGAGGAGAGACTCACCTAATAAGAACCAGGATCCATTTCCAGAAAATTGGGGAATGGATGCTAATTTGCAAAAAAAGAAGCAGCAGATGCCCACCACATAGGTTTAGAGCAATAAGCATACCCTAATAGAGTGATATTCAAGCTATAATCCATGGACTATCAGATTCATATGCCTCCCTTTTTTCTTAATGCAGAGACCTACTGAGTCAAGATATCTGGGAACAGGGCTTTGCAATCAGTAAATTTATCAAGTGTCCCATTGACTCGTATTTGCAGCCAGGTTGTGAATTATTACCATAACTCATAACTATGGTTCAGGACCAAGGATAGCAGCCTGTGTGCCCTATTGCTATGACGGACCGTCTTGGGTGTGCTATGCTCAAGCAAGAAAGGCCTGGGTGAAAAGAGGGGCGATGCTCCAGGAGAGGGAAAATGTTCCCAAGAGAGCGTCTCCGGTGAAAGCCCTTGTCCAGGTACCGGCAGATGAAGGAATGTGAAGCTGCTCTTCTTTGCCATTCCATTGCTCACAGCTCACTTTGTTCCAGAACCTTTGTCCTAGCAACACCGGCTGCTAGCTTTGTCCCTTAGCACCTATAAAACTTTAATCTTCATCATTTCCTTAATATATCAATAAATCTATAGCAGGTTTCTGTGAAAGAGACACCACTAAGAAAAGGAATGTAGCTGCTGGCTTAACAATTCCATTTTTGTTCAAGTTTGTAAGAAGAGGGGAAAGTGTTTTTAAAATTCATAGGTTTAAAAAGATCAAGGATGTTACAGCAGAGGCTTCTCCAATCTCCCAGATGTCAGCAGCTCCTGAGAAATCCAACCTGGAGCGCAAATCCTGTCCTCCTGCCCACAGGAACTGTCTGTCCACATGTCCTGTGGATGGATGGGAGGAGGCACTGGTGGAGATCGGCCAGCGCTGGGGTCCCAGGGATGCCTTCCCTGGCTCTCCGAGCGTCCACCAAGTGTCCATTCTCCTTCCTTCTGTGAGCAGCATACCAGGTTTCCTGCTGAAGAATCACCAGAGATCAGATGTCCTCCAGGGGGTCTGCCCAGTGCTTCCCAAATTGCAGCACAAGGGCTTCAGTGCCTTCTACTTTTTGACAACTCAGAATTTCCTGGGACTGTAGAGGATTCCTGGGCCAAGGGGTGTCTAAATGTCTGCACTAGCAACCCTACGTCTGTAGAGACTGCAAAAGAGACCCACTGCCAGGGTCTAGTCCTACTTCTTTCATTCATTAGTTGCTGGGCCTTGGGAAAGCCCATAAAATCCACATTAGCTCATAACCTAGTTGAACTAGGGATTAAAAATCATCCTAGAGATTCCTCAGAGGAATTGTGAAATTGTTTAAATTGTATTTGATAAAAATGATAAATGCAGCACTATTGAGTACTATATGAAGGAAGAAAATCTTTAAAAAGATAAGTCAGCTTAGGACATTAAGAATTTGCTTTGGCATTAAATGGTCAATTTAAAGTTATGTTTAGAAAAACTAGGGGGAGTGATGGTAGTTTGGTGATAAGCTATGAAAAGAAATAGTCGTTGTTAGTACCTCAGAGAAAGAGTTCAGTTAATTAAAAAAGATTTGGTCAGGAAGTTCATGTTTTTGATTAATTATTATTAGAAGGAAAGAATGAACCGTAAATTGACAAATAATTATGCTGGTGTGAATGACCAACCAAATTAGGACCAGCAGCTGCTGGTGAAAGAACAGGGTACAGCAAAGCTTTCACAGCTTCTTGGAAATCTTTGTCAAACAGGCAAATTCAATAAATGGCTGTATTAACTAGAAGTGAAGAGGCTTCTTACAAAAGCAGAGTGCAAGCTCCATGAGGGCAGGGGCCCCATCTTCTCTCACTCATTGCTGTACATACAGGTGGCCACACAATAACTATTTGTGAAATAAATGAAATGCCCTATTTGTTCTGAATGTTGATCTTTTCTGATTTAGTAGTATAATTACAGGAATTCAATTATATCTTTATTAATAGATTTCTTACTGAGGAAATACAGTTCTGATTTAAATTATCACTATCCAAATAATTAAGATTAGGGTTGCTGGATTAGTCAGCCAAAACCATCAAACCCTTGCCATTTACTGACCCTCTTTTTTTGTGGCCTGAGGCTGAGGTGGTACACTAGCTGTAACCTTAACAACCTTTGTTAAGAATTTCACTACTGTAATGAGATACTACTACACACCCACCAGCATGGTTAAAATTAAAAAGACTGATGTCAGGATAAGATTGCCCCTGGTGGGGGGATTATTAACTTTGAAGATGATACTTTCTAGGAAGAAGCAAATGTTCATATGGAGTGGATGGTGGGTACATAGGGGTATACATATATAAAAATACACTAAATTATTTCCTTTAAAGCTTTGTGTGTTTTTCTGCAAATAATTATAACTCAATAAAAAATGGCCTTTAATTTGAAATCAGATAGGTGGTAAATGTCACAGCACTGAGGAATGAACAAATAGAATAGACAGGGAAAAGATAGTAGAGCATTTTTTTAAAGCATTGTTGATGTACAATCTTATATTGGTTTCAAGTATATAACAAATGGTTCAGCAGTTACCCATATTACTAAATCCTCACCCACCCCCACTAGTGCATTAGTATCTGTCAACATAGGAAGATGTTACAGAATCATTGACTATATTCTCAATGCTGTACTACTATCCCCATGACCAACTTATATTAAGGTTGAGTACTTTTGCGCCCCTTTATTTTCCTTTACCTCTACACCCACCCACCACAACCCCTCCCCCATAGTAACCATAGTCACTTCTCAGTGTCTTTGAGTCTACTGACATTTTGTTCATTCTGTTTTGCTTTATTTTTATATTCCACAAATAAGTGAAATCATATGGTATTTGTCTTTCTCCACCTGGATTATTTCCCTTAGCATAATAATCTCTAGATCCATCCATGTTGTTGCAAAGGGCAGGTTTCTTTTTTATAGCTGAATAATATTCCACATATATGTAGCACATCTCCTCTACCCATTCATCTGTTGATGTACACTTAGGTTGCTTCTATATGTTGGCTATTGTAAATGATGCAGTAATAAACATAGGGGTGCATATTTCTTTTTTAATCAGGGATTTTATTTTCTTTGGGTAAATTCCTAGAAGTGGAATTACTGGATCAAATGGTATTTCTATTTTTAATTTCCTGAAGAAACTCCACACTGCTTTCCACAGTGGTTGTACCAATTTATAATCCCACCAACAGGGTAGGAGGTTTCCCATTTCTCCCCATCCTCTCCAACACTTATTATTTTTTGTCTTTTGTATAGTGGTCATTCTAACTGATATGAGGTGATATCTTATTGTAGTTTTGATTTGCATTTCCCTGATGATTAGTGATGTGGAGCATCTTTTCTTATGCCTGTTGGCCATTTGTATGTCTTCTTTGGAGAAATGTCTGTTCAGGTCCTCCACCCATTTTTTAATTGGGCTATTTGTTTTTTGGGTATTGAGGCATGTGAGTTCTTTATATATTTTGGATGTTAACCCCTTATCAGATGAGTCTTTTATGAATATATTCTCCATCTGTAGGATGCCTTCTTGTTCTGCTGATGGCATCCTTTGCTGTTCAGAAGCTTTTTAGCTTGCTGTAGTCACATTTGTTCATTTAAAATTTTGTTTCCCTTGGTCAAGGAGATGTGTCCAGGAAAAATTGCTCATGTTTATATTCAAGATATTTTTGCCTATGCTTTCTTCTAAGAGTTCTATGGTTTCATGACTTACATTTAGGTCTTTGATCCATTTCGACTTATTTTTGTGTATGGCATTAGACAATAATGCAGTTTCATTCTCTTACATGTAGCTGTCTGTTTTGCCAACACCATTCTTGAAGAAACTGTTTTTTCCCCATTGTATATTCATGGCTCCTTTATCATATATTAATTAACCATATATGTGTGGATTTATATCTGGGCTCTCTACTCTGTTCCATTGATCTATCAGTCTGGTCTTGTGCCAGTACCAAACTATTTTGATTACCATAGCTTTGAAGTAGAGCTTGAAGTTAGGAAATGTAATCACCCCAGCTTTGTTATTCTCTCTCAGGATTGCTTTGGCTATTTAGGGTCTTCTGTGGTTCCATATGAATTTTGGAACTATTTACTCTAGTTCATTGAAGAATGCTGTTGGTATTTTGATAGGGACTGCATTGAATCTGTAAATTGCTCTGGCCAAGATGGCCATTTTGACAATATTAATTCTTCCTATCCATGAGCATGGGATGTATTTCCATTTATTGGTGTCTTCTTTAATTTCTCTCATGAGTGTCTTGTAGTTTTCAGAGTATAGGTCTTTTACCTCCTTGGTTACGTTTATTCCTAGGTATTTTATTCTTTTTGATGTAGTTGTGAATGGAATTGTTTTCCTGATTTTATGCTATTTCACTGTTAGTATATAGGAATGCAACAGATTTCTGTGTATTGATTTTGTATCCTGCAACTTTGCTGACTCCAGTTATCAGTTCTTTAAATTTTTTTGGTGGAAACTTTAGGGTTTTCTAGGTATAATATCATGTTGTCTGCAAATAGTGGTCATTTAACTTCTTCCTTACCAATTTGGATGCCTTTTATTTATTTGTGTTGTCTGATTACCATGGCTAGGACCTCCAGTACTATGTTGAATAGAAGTGGTAAGAGTGAGCATCCTTGTCTTATTCCTGATCTTAGAGGAAAAGCTTTCAGCTTTTTACCATTGAGTATGATGTTAGCTGTGGGTTTGTCATATATGGCCTTTGTTATACTGAGTTATGTTCCCTCTGTACCCATTCTGTTGAGAGTTTTTATCATGAATAGATGTTGAATTTTGTCAAATGCTTTTTTCAGCATCTATTAAGATGATCGTGTGGTTTTTAATCCTTCTTTTTATTGATGTGGTGTATGGTATTGATTGACTTATGAATATTGTACCATCCTTGCATCCCTGGAATAAATCCCACTAGGTTGTGGTGAATGATCTTTTTGATGTATTTTAAAATTTGGTTTGCTAATATTTTGTTGAGGATTTTTGTGTCTGTGTTCATCAGGGATGTTGGTCTATAATTTTTTTTTTTGCAGTTCTTTGACTGGTTTTGGTATTAGACTGATGCTGGCTTCATAGAATGAGTTTGGGAGTATTCCCTCCTCTTCCTCTTTTTGGAACATTTAAAGAAAGATGTGTATTAGATCTTCTTTAAATGTTTGGTAGAATTCAGCTGTGAAGCTATCTGGTTATGGAAATTTGTTTGCTGGGAGTTTTTTTTTTTTCTTTTCATTTAAAGCCAGGCTGTATTGCAGAAGATAAATTTCTTCCATTTCAGGGAGTCTAGTTTAAAAACCTCCCAAGTTTTGAGGATAATGATGAACCAAATAAGAATAATAAATTTCCACCAAAATAATTAAGAAAATTAGTTCCATATTGTAGTAGTCTATGGGACTTTTGACTATGTTCCTTCCTTGTGGCAAAATTAATTTAGCTGCATAACCTTATTATATTGTATACTTCTCTAAAGGGCCAAACCTCTCCATCAGAGAGTTTGTATTGAGCCCAGGCTTGTGTTCAGAAGATAAGGCACCTCTTTTTCAGTGGGTCTGGGGATCAAATTGCTCCCATTTCTTTATAATGCATGCCAGAGGCATGTCTGGCTTTAAACCTGAAGAGGATGGCCCCATCTTGCATTGATGAGCATCAGGTTCCGTGAAGTTGATGAAGTTAAGAGAGAATTAGGAACACCCTCTGCTTCACTCTGAGGCCAGGGCAGCCTGAAAAAGCAGGCTCCAAAGCTATCCTGGACGAACCCCCAAAGATGATGCCAGGGTTGTTGTTTGCAGAGTTGAAGAATGAATTTAGCAAACACCAAAGGTAGGAGAGCCAGGGTAGAGGCTTTTATTGAGAGAGAAAGTGAGAGGATAGAGCTCCTGGCTCACACCAGGAGGGGACAAGAGAGCCCTGTTGGGAGTTTTTTTTATTACCAATTTGATTTTGTTGCTGGTAATTGGCCTGCTCAGATTTTCTGTTTCTTCCTGTGTCCATCTTGAAAGATTGTATTTTTCTAGGAATTGGTCCATTTCTTCTGGGTTGTCCAATTTATTGGAATATAATTTGTCATAGTATTCTCTAATAATATTTTGTATTTTTGTAGTATCTGTTGTGACTATTCCTTCTTAGTTTCTGGTTTTGTTTATTTGTGTGCTCTTTTTTTCTTGGTAAGTCTGGCTAGGGTTTATCTATTTTATTTATTTTCTCTATGAACCAGCTCTTGGTTTCTGCTCTGATCTTTATTATTTTCCCCCTTCCACTAACTTTGGCTTTCATTTGTTCTCCTTTTTCTAGTTTCTTTAATTGTGCATTTAGACTTTATTTGGGATTGTTCTTGTTTCTTGAGGTAAGCCTGTACTCCTATGTACTTTCCTCTTAGAACTGCTTTTGCAGAGTCCCACATTTTGAACTGTTGAATTTGTTTTCATTTATATCCACGTATTGCTTGATTTCTGTTTTAATTTGTTCATTGATCTATTGATTATTTAGAAGCATGTTATTTAGCCTCCGTATGTTTGTGGGCTTTTTTTTTCTTTGTGCAATATTTCTAGTTTCATGCCATTGTGGTTTGAGAAGCTGCTTGATACAATTTCAATATTTTTGAACTTATTGAGGTTCTTTCTGAGGCCTAGTATGTGATCTATTCTGGAGAATGTTCCATGTACACTTGTGAAAAATGTGTATCCTGCTGCTTTTAGGTGGAATGTTCTTTAGATATCTGTTAAGTGCCTCTGATCTAACATGTTGTTCAGTGCCTCTGTTTCCTTATTTGTCTTCTGTCTGGTTGATCTATTGATATGAATAGTGTGTTAAAATCTCCTAAAATGAATGTGTTGCAATCTATTTCCCCCTTTAATTCTGTTAGTATTTGTTTTGCATATTTAGGTGCTCGTCTGTTGGGTGCATTTATATTTTTAATGGTTATATCCTCTTGTTGGACTGACCCCTTTATCATTATGTAATGTCCTTCTTTGTCTCTTGTTACTCTGTTTTGAAATCTATTTTGTCTGATATAAAAGTACTGCTACTCCTGCCTTTTCTCCCTGTTATTTGCATCCCTTCACTTTTAGTCTGTGTATGTCTTTGGGTCTGAAATGAGTCTCCTGTAGGCAGCATATAGATGGCCCTGGTTTCTTTATTCATTCTGCCACTCTGTCTTTTGACTGCATTTACCTTTAAAGTAATTATTGATAGGTATGTACTTATTGCCATTTTATTAATTGTTTTCTGGTTATTTTTATAGCTCCTCTCTGTTCCTTTCTTCCTCTCTTATACTCTCCCCTTGTTATTTGATGGATTTCTTTAGCATGTGATTGGATTCCTCTTTTTAATTTTTTTGTGTATCTACTATAGGCTGTAGGTTTGTGGTTATCCTAAGGTTCAAGGATAGCTTCCTGACTATATGACAGTCTATATTAAGTTGATGATTGCTCCATTTCAAACACAATCTGAAAGTACTTCTTTTTTAGCTTCCTCCTCCACACTATGTATTAGATGTCATAATGTGCACTTTTTATGTATCCCTTACTGATTTTGTATTAGTTGGTTTAACTACTTTAATTTTAATTTTGTATGTGCTTGGTTCTTAATTGGTCTGCTACCTTTACTGTTAGTTTATTTTCACTGGTGAAAACTATTTAGCCTTAGGAACATTTCCTTCTACAGCAGTCACATGGGGTGCATATATCTTTTCGAATCAGGGATTTTTTTTCTTCTGGTAAATTCCTAGAAGTGGGGCTACTGGGTCAAATAGTATTCCTATTTTTAGTTTTTTGAGGAACTTTCATACTGATTTCCACAGTGGTTGTGCCAATTTACATTCCCACCAACAGTGTGGGAGGGTTCCCATTTGCGAGAAGAGTATTTAAGACACCTAGTGTTTAAGAAACCTAACCTTCATGTTCTCTTCTGCTAAGTGGGGATAATAAAGAGTATAGAAATCAGTAGAGGACAAGTACATCTGGAATTGGTTCATAGCTGAGATGAGTCATCTAAACAGAAACCAGTTGAGAGTGTCCCTCTTCTGTTCTGAAGACTCAAACACTCACTTTCTGTCCTTGAAGACCAACTAAGTGAAAAGCTCCCACAAGAAGGAGGCAGAATCCAGAATGCCCATTTATGACGTTATGGTGAGAATTACAGTTCTCACATGGACTGACGGCATCTTTGTGGTCTTGTAAGCAACACATTCTCGAGTAGTGATGAAGCTGCAGGGAAAGACAAAGAGACAGTGTGCTGATTCACCATGGGTGCTGTCAAGCCTGGCATGGGATACCCGTGATGCAGACAGCATGTCCTGTGGGCCTCATAAAGGTGTCTGGTGAATGTGACTTCAGAGCAAGGGGAACTAGATGGCTTCAAAGTGCACCAGCCTCAGGCCGAGGGACTCTCATGGCTCCCTCACCAGAGGGATGCCCTTAACAACTGAACCAGAGATATTTCAGATCTACCCCGTAAGATGCCTCACACCAGTGACTAACATTTGTCACCATGTGTCTCAGTAATGTCTTGCTACCTAATAAATGACTTCACTTTATTTTGTTGGTGATGTTGTGCAGCAGGAATTCAGGAAAGGCTCAATCAGGTAATTTGTTTCTTATCTACGTGGTATTAGCTGAGACAGGCTGAGGAAGCAGCGGCTGCAGGATCTGTTTCCAAGATGGCTCATCACTCACATGTCTGCCACCCATGTGCTCCTTTCTCTCCTCCGCCTCCCATCCCTCCTGCAGCACCTCACTCTCCAGGGCTTCCCCACATGGCTTGGGATAGATTTGAGCTGACTATGATATGTGTAAGTGAAGATGTTGATACTCAGGTTGGGAACTCATGGAAGCATATGGGCTGGAGATTTAAATTTGGGGATTGTTAGCGTACTGTCTGTGGTAGATCATCTGATAGATGTCAGGAGTCTGGAAGAATTAACTTAGGGAGTGTAAGTGGAGAAATCCAAAGACTGAGCCCTGGGGCTCTTCAGCACTTAGAGATGGGAGAGACAAACAAGATGGAACAAAGGAGACTGGAAATGAGCAGCCAGGTAGGTGGGAGGAGAATCAGGAGTGTGGTACTCTCAAAGTCAAAGCAACAAACTTTCCAGAATGAAGCTGTAACTTTGTCAAATACTTTATATGAGTAAGCTGAGGACTAGGAATTGACCATTGGATTTAGCAATGAATTAGTTGATGACCTTGATTAGAGTGGTTTTGGTGAAGTGTGGGATGTGTCAGGTAGAAGAGCGATTGGAGTAGGTTCATAAAGGGTCCAAATGTCTTTCAGTGGATGAATGGTAAACAATGTGATACATCTATGCGAGGGAATATTATTCAGTCATTAAGAGGAATGCAGTACTGGAACATGCTACACCATCAATGAACCATGAAGACATTATGCTATGTGACAGAAGCCAGACACAAATGACCATGTTACATGATTCCATTTAAATGAAATGTCCAGAACGGGCAAATCCAGACAGTAGATTTATGGTAACCAGCAACTGGGGGAGGGGGAGTTTGGGACTGACTACTGAGAGGTGCAGTGTTTCTTTCTGGGGTAACACAAATGCTCTGGAATTAGATAGTGGTAATGGTTACACAATACTATTATACTTC
Organism: Manis pentadactyla; assembly: GCF_030020395.1. Classification (NCBI taxonomy): domain Eukaryota; kingdom Metazoa; phylum Chordata; class Mammalia; order Pholidota; family Manidae; genus Manis; species Manis pentadactyla. The sequence goes on along the minus strand of NC_080026.1, from coordinate 103,938,820 downwards.
AGTATAAATGACTGAATTGTATATTTTAAAGTGGTGAATTTTGTTATATAAATTGTAGCTCAAAAAAAAAATTTAAAGAATGAACAGCAAGAGTGAAAGTGGAGACATGAACAAGTCTTCCAAGAAGCTTTTCTGTGAACGGAGAAATGACAGTATCTGGGAGGGGATGTGGGTCAAATTGTTTTTTTTTTTTTTTAAGACTGAAGGGTATGTGTGTGTGTTTGTGTGTGTCAATGTTTCATTAGAAAGGAAAAGATTTCTGATACAGATGTTCTTGGATAGGAAAACTGAAAGTTTGTCCAATATAAGAGGACAGGTAGATTATACTATACATGCATATAGATGTGTAGGTAGTTTTGAGGGATTTGGAGGAGTTTATGGGTTTCTTCTGACCACTTCTAATTTCTCAGTGAAGCAGGAAGCCAGAAGCAAGGTCATCAATTGAGAGTGAGGAAGGGAAGGATGTGTTGGAGATTTAAGCAGAGAAGAAAGTGTAAAGGAGTTATTTACCACATGCAAGATGCTGAGTACACTACACAGGCAGTACAGGGGAGTCCCTGCTTCCTTACATTCTAATCCACACAGCTGGCTACCAAAAGTTTTGAATTCACTCATGTTGTGAATTTAAATGGGCCAATACACTTAAAGAGTTTTTGACACCACTTGGCACAGAGCAGGTGCTCAATAATTCTTACTATTTGCTGATATGAGAAATGAAACATGGTATCTCATCCTGATTTTAATTTGGATTTCCTTTTTATGTATTTCAATCCCATGTTTTTGTAAACTGGTTGCATTCTTTGGCTTTAAAAAAGATTATCAATCTTTTGTTTATCCGTTTAAAGACATATATAAAGGAAATAAGTTCTGTATGAGTTGGGACTTTTTCCATTTTACATTTATTTTAACATTCTTTTATGCAGTGTTTAATGTAGTTTAGAATTTTCAGTCTTTTATGATTCTTTAAAACTTTCATGCTGTAAATCATTAAAAATACAACTCTTCAATGTTTCATATAGTGTAAATATTTTAAAATTAATAGACTTCATTTTTTGGAACAGTTTTAGATTTACGGAAAAATTGAACAGATGGGTACAGGCAGTTCCCATATACCTGCCCCTCCATTCTTCCACCTAGTGATCCCTGTATACTAATATTGCATTAGTATGTTACATTTATTACAGTGAATGAATCAAAACTGATACATTATTATTAACCTAAGTCTACAGTTCACAGTGTTCACTCTTTGTGTTACACAGTTCTATGGATTTTGACACATGCATAATATCATATATTAGCCATTAACAGTATCATGTAAAATAGTTTAACTGCCCTAAAAATCCTGTGCTTCACCTATTCATTATCCTTGCCTCCACCCCAAGCACCCACCCATGAAACAACTGATTTTTTTCTGTCCATATAGTTTTTTCAGATGCCATATAGTTGAAATCATGTAGCTTCATCAGGCTGGTTTCTTTTACCAAGCAATATATATTTAGGATTCCTCCATCTCCTTTTTTTTTTGTGGCTTGACAACTTATTTCTCCTTTTTTTGATGAATAATAATCCACTATATGGATATACCACAGTGTATCCATTAACCTTGGAGGACATCTTGGCTGCTTTCAGTTTTTGACAATTATGAAGCTGCTATAAACAATAGTGTGCAGGTTTCTGTGTGGACAAAAGTGTTTCATTTGGGTAAATACCCATGAATACAATTGTTGGTTGCACAACAGCATGTGAAAGACTATTTAGCTTTGTAAGAAACTACCAAAGTATCCTCCGAAGTGGCTGTAGCATTTTGCATTCCCAACAAAATGAATGAGAGTTCCTCTTGCTCCACATTTTTTGCCAGCATTTGGCAATTATCAGTTTTTTGGATTTTAGCTATCCTGAAGGTGTGTAGTGGTATCTCACTGTTATTTTGATTTGTTATTCCCTAATTATATATATATATATGTAATATATATATATAATGTTGAACTTTTTTTTTGCCATCTATACATCTTTTTTGGGAAAGTGGATGTTCAGGTATTTTGCCCACTTCTTAACTGGATTGTTTTCTTCTTTTCGAGTTTTAAGAGTTCTCTGTTTTGAATTCAAGTCCTCTTTCAGATATGTCTTGCAAATATTTTCCCCCTTTTGTAGTGTTTTAATGGTCAAATTTTTTGGATTTAAATTTTTGTTCTAACTGGAGTTTACTTTGGTAAATGTAATTTGCAGATGGCTACCAGTCGCTCCAACACCACATACTGATTAATTCATCTTTATTTTTACTGACTTAAATGCTACCTTTTCCATATACAAAATTCCCATTTGCACTTGGGTCTATTTGTAGACTTCTAGTCTTTCCAATGTTTTGTCCATGTACATGACAGTACCACACGTTCAATATATTCAGTACCCCTTTTCAAAATACTTGAGTATATGAGGCTAGTATCAATATCACTTTCTTTTTCAGAATTTTCCTCAAGACACTGTGCCTATCTATGTTCCTTTCTTTCCATCTGTCAAATTCATATTCATATTCCAAGATCCCCCTCTGGGAAGCTCCAACCTCTTGCTACCTCTGTACCTCTTCTGTCATTTCACTTTTCACTCTAGATTGGTATTTATATTTTCCTGGCTGTCCCCCTCTACACTGTGAGCTCTGTGTGGGTAGAGGAATGTATCCCTGGGTAACTTACTTAAAAAACAAAAACAAAACCAGAGTGCCTCAGTTACCTCATTTTTAACATATTACAATTTGTTCATGGTATAAAAACAGTACATCTGGGTTGTGAAGATTAAGTGAGTTAATACTCATACCTAGAACAGTACCTGGCACACAGCAAGCATGCAATAAATGTTGGATACTACAATAGACATTACTATTAATTCTGAATTTCCAGTGCCTAGATATAAAGTTCTCAAGAAATGTTTACTTAACAAATTAATGAGTGAATAAATGAATCAGTAATAAACCTTCAGGTTATGTTAATTTCCTGCTTTAATAAGTTCTAGTATCCATTTTTATGGGGTGGATAGCTTTTTCTCAAAATCCACTTATGTAAATTGCTGAACAAAACTAGTTATATGTTCTATTAAAAATGAATCTTATGGAAGTAAATTCAGTTCAATAAACTTTTTTTTATAGTCTATAGACAATCTTATTATTAGTTTCAAGTACACAACACAGTGGTTCACCATTTACCCACATTATTAAATTCTCATTTCAATAAACATTTTTGAATACCTACTGGAAGATCTATTTGAGGGAGATGCAAAATCATTTCTCAAAAAAAAAATAACATCGATCTTTAGAAAGGAGAAACTTGCCATGCAGTTCAAATGTTATTATCTTCAAAAGAAACAGAAATTCCTATTTGATTTTCAGAACTGTCCTCAGTGGGAAAATTAACTCTTAATTACTTTAAAAATAATGTATATACATAGTTAAGAAAAAAGTATTAAGGTAACAGTAAATCTCCCTACTATCCCCCACCCCATCCTCCTAGTTCCCAAACCTCCTGTAGATAGCTACAGTTTTCTTATGTATCTTTCCAGAGATGTTTTAAAGGCAAAGATAAATGTTTATACAAATTCCCCAGTGCCTGCCCTTTTCCGCTAGTGGTAACATACTATAAGCTCTCTTCTACATCCTGATTTTTTTCCTTTTAACAACATATATTAGAAATATTTTTATAACAATATGTAAACAGCTTTTTCATTTTTTTATAGCTGCATAGTGTTCTATTATGGATATTAAACAATACTTGGTTAACCAGTTCCTGACATTTATGTTGATTCCAATCTTATTACATACATTGCTGCAACAAATAACTTCATGTTGCTATACCCAAGTGCAAGTGTATCTTTGGATAGGTTCCTTGAATTGGAACTGAGTTAAAGGGTGTATGCATTTGTAATTTTGACACATACTAATTGTCCTCCATACCAATTTATACCCCAACAAGAATACATGAAAACAGCCCATTTATCATCCTGGGTGTTATATTAAATCACTGTGGTCCTTTCTGTGAATCAAATATTTCAGGATTAAATGACTTTCCCAAATACTTTCTAAGCTATTAACTGAAAAGAGGTCGAGATTTTGTTTCCTTGTGGTAGGGGTGGGGTATATGTCAGAGATTGACTAGAATGGGTCACAAAAAAGGGCACCGGTTTCACATGCCAACATGCTCTGTTCCAAATTCACCCTTCTTAGCTCAACTTTATAACACTGAACTGGATCTTGTTAACATATCTCCTTTGGAACACTAGCCTTTTTGTAGAGGGCACTGGGGTGACACTGCAAGGCTGTTGTGTCAGGAAGATACCTTCCTCCTGTTCTAGCCTCCATTCTGACCTTTTAGCAGAGCCCAGCAGCTATGCAGAAGTTTAGTGGCACCCTCAGCTCTCCTTCTCCCTACCAGCTCAGCTTCTATGTACCAGCTCCAGCCTGCCCTCTGGCAGCTTTCTCTGCCACCTGTGGGGCACAGTTCTGTGGTAGCCATGCCTTCGTCAAAGGGGTTTGAACCTTAGCTTTGTGGGTAGAGGCCTTCTCTTGCTCTTTACTTCCCCTTGTCTCCTCTTCTTCAGCCTTGAAGTGGTAGCTGCTTTGCTTTGCCTCTATTTTGCTTTAAAGTCCTCTTTACTCCTTGTAGTATTTACTTTCTACATGTCAACAATTCCTCCTATTACATTTTCCCTGTTCAAATAACTGGTGTGATTTGTCTCCTGACTAGACCCCAACTGATTAGGTATGTGATCATTTGACAAAAATAAGAGATTTATCCTTAGAAATTGTGTACTTTGGCAAGTCTTATTTTGGGTGCACAATTATCTGAATTGATAAACACACTAATACATATGGATAAACTGATGTGTACCAAGGGATCACGAACATACTACCTTAGCTCCTGTTACTGTTTCCTGCTAATTTAACCTAGAGACAGTCTACACTTAAGTACTGCACATTTTCTAAGGATTCAAAATATTCCACAGTGGCCCATGAATGTTTTTAATTTGTGGCATAGAACAGTAAAAACCCAAAACCCAAAACAAAAAACCCCACCCCTACAGGTCTTACATTCTTGTGGTGGTAATACCGTAAGGCTCAAAAGATGTTTTGTATTTTGAAGACTGTAAAATCTTAAAGCGGGTTTCTTTCTTTTTACCCCAGGACTTAGCCCGGTGCCTGGCTTAAATACTCAACAAACATCTGGTAAAGTAGTGTATGTTGTTGACACACAGTACCTGGGGGAGGCTGTTATATGTTTAAATCCACCTGGGTGAAGTTAAGTGGGGACCAGATTGACAGTGTAGCTCCTGTTGTTTGCCCAAGGCTTTTACAACCATTCAGCCACACACTTTTCTCTTCCTCTTGCTCAGGATCTTGGTTTCACAAAGTCAAGTAAGACTTTTCATTTTTCTGCCATTTTTAGTGAAGGGGTGTGTGTGTGTGTGTGCGGGGGGGCAGTAGGCAGGAGAGAGGCAACCTTGAGATCCCAGGAGACCAAAGACAGCCTCTACTTCAACCCAAAGATTTACTTTCTCTGAACATTGAATTGTCCTAGAATGTTATCCCACTTAATCCTCACAATAGTCCAGGAAATATTTTATAATTAAATGTTTGTATAATGTTTTGTAATTTCACAAATTATAATTTGTCTTAAAATTGATGAGGGAACTGAGGGTCTGAGAGACAAAGTAACTTGCCCTACAACTAAGTATCATCTAGAATATGCATCCCTGACTGTCCTACTCTGTACCTTTTCTTCTCTGCTGGTAAAGATGTGACCTAGAAACAATGCATACCCACCATGGATAAAAGAGCCTTTATTTGATGTACTCATTCTAGAGAATTCTAATCTTCAGAAATTTAGGCTCTTACTATCTCAGAGGAAGCAACTTGTTTTCACAACACTTGAATATAATTTAGGATATCCAGCGGCATGACACCACCCACAGATCTTGTCTAGTTGCTTGTCCAGCCAGTCAGTCCAAGTGGCTCTGAGGGTAGGTGCAGGGGGTACATTTAAAACATTAGAACGTATTTGGAATTTAGGTTAGCCTGCTTATAAAATTAAGATAGAGTCTTCTGGTTTTTGAAAATTCCAATTTTTACTGAAAGAAAAATATCACTTATTTTGGTATTTAAAAAGAACCATGTAGGCATAGAATTAACAAATTATGTTCGAGGAGTTGTTCAACAGACCAAGAATGCCTAGGGAACATAAAAATTCTTTATTTAACCTAATCTGGCCAGTACTGAGATAGTCTTCTATATTAAAAACAAGATGTTTTTAAAAATTACAGCAGGTTAGCAAGGCAGTGACTAATTAAGTTACTAAGTTTAATTTTATATTCTTCAGTCATTTGATAATGTAATGATGAACAGTATTTTCAGCCACTTTGGAGATAAAAGTTCTGCAAAGAAGAGAATTTTACTAGTTGTCACTGACTTTTATAAAAGTGGTTTGAAACACTAAAATTTATAAAAACACAGTAAAGCAACACAAAAATAAACTGGAAAACATCAGAAATACCCATCCATCCCCCAAATCTACAGTATCCCTCTAATCTGTCTCCTAGTATCTTTCTTTTACCTCTTCATTACCTCTTCCAAAAGTGTGTGTGAACAGACTACCCAGCAATAAAGAAACAACTACTCTGTAGGGGCCATTTCAAGCCTAGTGTCTCTGTTCCTTTCATTCTTAGTTAATCCTATAAATAGTCTTCTGGGATAAGTATAACTTGAATTACAGAGATGAAGAGAACTGTAGCTGAGAGAAAGTCACTTGGCAAAGGTCATACATAGTTATTAAAAGCGGAATTACAGGATCTGAACCCGGGTCCATTCAACTTTAATCAGACTACTCTTGTTTCATGGTGGTGCAGGTCATCTTTCTGAAGAGACTGGTACATGGTACTTGAGCTATGGCTCTTTAGAGGCCACTGTGGTCCCCAGGCACTTGTAATTCCCTCCCCATAGCCCTAGAAACCCTTCCCTGATGTCCCCAAAGGATTAGGGCTGTTTCCCTGGCCCTCATGAGCCCTGGTGCCGATAAACCTGACCTCCCATCTTGGGCTTTAAAATAGTAAGTGGGGAACCATGTGTTGGTATAACTTTAGTAAAGGCTGCTTAAAAGCTGTTCTATATAACAACATTATGCAGGATATCTCCAATATGTCTTTTCATATTGAAAATTAAAGAAAAGCCAATATATTTTATAATTACAGCTATATAATCTAAGTTTATTTTTATATATAATCATAGGTTTTACATTTCCCCTTCAGAATTATAGCAGTGTTCTTAATAAAGCTCACTGTCAGTCTAATATTCCCTTCTCCCCGTATAATTACAACTTTGAATGTTCAACAGCCATTCACATAAACTTCTAATTCAAAATTAAGACATTCATACTATAGAAAGGTATCAGTCTTAAATTACTAAAATTAACATATTATTGTAATCTAACATAGCTCAGTCTATATTTGCTAGACTCCTAAAGAGAAGTGGCCTTTTATCAGTAAGGGGAAACATATATTATTGTCATGCATTAGATACCATGAACATAAGACAGTGTTTTTGGAAACTTGATTTTAATTAATGAAAGTAACTGCAAGACCATTCTGATTGTTGAACATTAAAAGGGCCACTACTGAAAATGGCTTAAAATAAATAACTGCTTTTGAGATATGAACATAAAACTAGTTAAACAGTGATGATTAAGGTGCTAGCCTCATCGATATGACAAGCAAATAAAGTCTAATAACATCAGTTTTTAAATAAGTTGATTTAAGCCAAAAACAATGACTTCAATATTTACTCAAGACTTGTTTTCATAATTATCTCCTCACTGACTGGTATAAAAACAAAGAGCTCAAGGCCTCACCTTGGTTTGCTCACTGCTGGTTTTCTATCTGTTGAAACTAGACTGTAAACTACATAAAGGCAGGAACCAAGTCTGTCCTGTTCACCCCTGTGTCCCACAGCACTCTGCATAAAATAAGAGGTGATCAACAAATACCTGAATAACTGAATTAGGGAGAGAGTAAAATCACATTATTGATTTTTTGCAAATCATTCTCTATGCTCAAACTACTATAAACTGGTAGCTTTGATTTCTAGAAATATGGATTTAAAAACCTTATTCCAGTGATGAACCAGGTGACTGACTCTCTCTCTCTCTCACACATACACACACAGAGTAATTAAGACTGCTTGAGTCAAAATTACATTATGAACTATGAGATGTCAATATTATATAAATAAAATTTAATAGTGAAAAGGTGATCTGGAAGCCCCATGAATTTTTACCCTACACATTTTGGAGGACATCACATGGGTTAAGAAAAATACAACAAAATTGCATTTGTTCAGATAATCATTTGAATGTTTACATACATTTTTGGTTTGTTATTTATAGCTAATTTAATTTACATTTCCTCATATTAACATATACTCCTGTATAGCATGTAATCAAATTATGCCAGTGAGAAAAATCCTTAAGAGTACCTTCATTGAGTTGCTGATTCTAAGAAAACACTTAACATGAACATGTACAAAAGAGGCATTTGAATAAAACAGCATGTGCATTTTTAAACATTTGCAGTTTGATCTTTACATTTCTTTCTGGAGAAAACAATAAAACCCAGGTTTACCAAGCTAAGGTGATGTTTCAGATGACTGCCATAAAGATGTAAATAAAACAATAAGACCAAACCACATCCTTAGGTTCCATGATTACTGAGAGGATTTCCCTTGCCCTAAGTGCTTTATTATATTTCTTAAAAATATGAGGGCAGCAACTTATCACAAGTCTCCACTACTGTGCATTAATGATGGGATCAAAACCGACACAACAGACTCATAAGGATAAGAGGACTGCAGAGCAACCTGAGTCACAGTTTTATGCTTCTTCTTGCTCTGGATAATTTAGAATTTTTCGGTGTGCCTGACGTAAATATTGCTGTTGTTTGAAGTAAACCTTGAAAGCTCCTTTTATGGCAACAAAAGCAATTCCACCCTAAAATAAAAAGGGAAATTAGCTTCTTACAATGCAGATTTAGAGAAACACAATTAATAAAATAATTTTACTTGGATCACAAGACAGAGGCATTGATGCTAGTTCAGATGAATGCAAATGAAATAATTCCTTTTCTACTAGGAGATGAGATAGGGAGAGACTACAGGTAACAGGTCAGAGACACCTTCCCTGTTATCCTGAGTAATCTTCCACTTAGCTTTACGTCCAATCTGATGTATTAGGGAGAATGCCCAGGCACAATGTGCAGGTTGACTCCAGAGCGGGGAAGTGGGAGTAGTAATGACATCAAACAACATAAAGGTTTTACTGTGTGCTAGTACTTCCAATGAACTATTTCATTTAATCCTCACAATTATCTCAAGGGAGCTATCATTACTATCTTCAATCTATAGCACAGAGAAGAAATGATTTCATTTCCTCAGCAAGGCAGTATCTTTGCTAGGAATTTGAACCAAGCAGTCTGACCCTAAAGTACAAGCTCTTCACCACAGTCTTGTTGGCAGGAGAAAAGGTGCTTTGATTTATGCACATTCCAGGAGGGAAATTGCTCACAGCATAATCCTGGAAGGCCAGAACTACTGCAGTGAATCCTCCCCTCTTTACTGCTATTGGATGACAGTACAGATCAGAGAGGCTTAAGGCACAGAAGCCACTCTATATATAGCCCATTGGGTACTTGTTTAAAGAAAAAAATACAGAGCTTATTCTGTTTTGTATAGTCACTTGAAAAAAGTAATACCAAAGCCATCTTACCAAGATTGTCCTTTGTAAATTAGAGTTAACACTACTGAACATCAGTTTACCAACTATTGTTGCAATAGTAGGAAAGACAAGGGCTCCACACAAAATTCGGGTGGCAGAGACATGATCTGCTAAAGGATTAGCCTCAGCTGGAATTCGAGGAACAGGACAACCAATCCCTAAAGAAAAAAAATTCAGAGTATTAGCGCTAATAAATCAGAACAGTTGAGATATTTTTGCATGCTAGGATTCATCCACAAGATTAATTTGGCATGCTCATTACAACCACAATTTAGGACCTTACCTGGAAATATACTGTTCAAAATTTGTAGTTTATTTGAGTATTTGCGCCATAGTCTAAGCACATAGTCTTCCCAGCGAATCATCTTGCCTAATATCAGCATGACAGGAATAGTAGGAAGTCCAATTAAAAGGAATAAAGGATCAGCTCTCTCCATAACATCCAGACCTTCTTTATGGCCTACAACCTGTGAAGCAGATAGCATTTGCTAGAATCATTTCCTTATCTAATGAAGGTTTTTGCTTCTATTCCTCTTACTTGATTTGGTTTTGACTAGGCAATAATTTTAGGTTCTATATGTCTTCAAGCGGAGCCATCTGTTTTCCTGCTCTTCCAACTAGGAGGGTAAGGATAGCCAGGGGCAGGACCAGCCCTCAGGAGATGGCCTGAAAGCTCATCTCTCTGGCTCTTTCTCCTTATTCAGTGGTGTCTGGGATAAAGTGTGACCTCTCTGGCTGGCAAAATGCTCTACTGGCAGACTAACTCTCCTCAAATGCAATCCCAAGGTCTAGATTTGAGGGACTACAGTAGGAGGTTCAGTTTTGGCTACAGGTTCCAGTCACTTTTTCTAATCTATGAACCTTAGGGTGCCCTATCTATGGGGTAATGAAGCTAAAACAGCCCTTCTCCTCTCATCTGGGTCCTGGGGCTATTTCTCAACTGGTTTAGATCCAGAAGGCAAGAGGACATGGTTAATTTGTACTTGTGAATCTTCATACTTGCCTCCTGGCAAAATCCTTTTCAACCATGGATCAATCTTGGTCTCATACTTCTCTCCACATGGCATTTTGTTGGTGAGCTTCTTACTTTTAATTAGAGAACTTGCCTGAAAATTCTTTTGAAGGTCTTAAATGACCTCCCTTTAGCTGAAATTCTCAACTGCTTGCAAATTAAACATATTTCTCTGAGGAATTATTCTTAGTAGTTATGACAGGGGAAAGAGACTATTTCAGAATGATGGGCATTTTTTAGCAAACCCAGGTATCACATGGGGAGACAACAGCTTGATAGGAGGACTATGATTCTATGATAAATGATTCTAAATTGATCACATAAGCCTGGAAGAAAAAAGGAAAAAGTCAGGAAGCAAGGACTGAAAGGACCTTGTCTATATCTTTGATATGTAGAAGGGGAAAGGAAGGTAGGGAAGATGAGAAAAGAAGGTAGGCAAGACTAAAAGCTGCCAGGGGCAATGTAGCTCAGGAAGGCAAGTCATGAAAAAGTAAATGTGATTTTTTCAGTAACAAGATGTTCTTTAGGTCAGTTATTATTAGCAGATTTTTTTAGGTGGACTATAAGGAGATGTGAAATAAGGTCAAGCTGAGAATGGTCAGGGTAAATTGAAATTCTAGACAATAGACTTGATCCGGGTAGAAATATTTTATAAAAGTATGTGGAGAGGACCAAAATGGGTTCTTCTAAAATTTCAACTAGGTATAGAGCCCAGACTCACAATTAATTATTTATCTAACTAAGATGTAACATTAAATGGTAGAAGGCTAGCCTCTTTCAAATGGTCAAAACCCATGGTATCAGTCAATATCTGATAGTCTGTGTCTACAGGTAGAAATGTTAACGACTTTTCATCTTGTAAGAGAATGTGAAGGGTGATCATTTGGAGTTGCCTTAAAATGAAACTGTTTGGTTCTCAGTATTTTATAAGCCCTAATCCTGCACTGGTAGAAAAAGTGGATCAGCCCAGATTTTGTCTTTACTTATAATGCTTCCAAGGACATCACATCTTTCTATCATTTATTATATTCAGTGTAATCACTCTAAGTTATAGCTATGATATAAATACTCTCAAAGTGTTAACAAATAATTTCAGACATTTGAAAAATTCCTTTGCTGGATTATGCATTCTTTTGAAAATTTAGGGTTTAAAAATATAAAATGAATATTCAGATACGGACTATAGTAACAAAAATTTATTCCTCATGGGTGGCAGTAAAAACCTTACTAGATGTCTAAGAATGAGGAAATAAAAAAGGAAACAGGGCAAACACTGAGCAAAGGCCTACTGTCCACTTCTTACAGCTAAAATGGAGGATGCTTTGTGCTCAAGCAGAGGCTCACCATGCACACATACTTGTACTGGTTCATTCATTCAATTTAATACTGATTGTGTGCCAGAAACAGGCCCAGATGCTGGGGATAAAATGGTGAGCTAAATAGATGTCTTTTGGAGGTGAAAGACAAACAAGTGTACAAATATAAATGCTGTAAAGGAGATAGGATAGTGCAATACCTGCAGTATACCACCTGTTACTACCATCACACTCATGGGCAATAAATGAAAGCTAAATTAAGCTACGCTTGCAGATCATAATGCTGAAAGGCTGAGACTTTTAATTAAGGCCTGATCTTTTAAAGCACTGACTATTAGAAGCCTACTTTTAATGTGAGAATGGAATAGCGATGAACTAATAGGTTTTCTTAGTCAGAATTAAGGATAAATAAAATGCAGTGTAATTAAGAATGGACAATGCTTATGGGGGTTGTCTTTACACTATAGCAAAAGTGGAGCAGGTTGGATATTGAGGTTCCACTATCCTGTTTCGGCTGCCTTTGGGACCAGGTTTCACTTAAGGAGCCCTAGATTAGGGACAGGAGTCTTAATGCTTCTTCCTTGCCATGTGGTACCAGACATATAAACTCTTTGAACCTGTAAACTAGGAATAATTGATAGTATCTATGTCACAATATTATTACAAGGATTAAATGCATCAGTGCTTAAAAGGTGTTTCATCCCTATGCTGGAAAAAACAAGTTAACTATTATGTTGTCTTTTTATTAAAAATGTTAAGTGACGGTCTCATTCAAATTCATTACAACTAAGAGGGGTTGAACCTCAGACTGGTTCATGAGAAATAAATGGGAAAAGAACAGTGATCTCATTCCTTAATCTGATTTACTTGACCTTCCGAGTAATCAGAGGACAAAAGGAAAAGAAACAGTCAAATGTTAAAAAAAAGACCATATATCCTACTGATGGTACAGTGGGGCACCTTCCCTATCAAATTTGCTCAGATAGGTAAAAGTCTTCCCAGTGCTCTTAAATCACAGAGCAGTGACTGCCTACTGTCATACCTAATCTCCCTCATTCCTGGGCTAAAAAGAATCTTCAAATGAGACAGTACATGTGAAGGTTATTTCTAAATGGTCACATAGGATATACATGTCTTATAACTTTAGGTCTTTTTTTCTGTCACCATTAACCAACACGTTCATTTTTGTCTCCTTGCTTGTATCATTTCCTTCCCTCTACCAATCAAAATTATTTCAAGGGTCACCTCAAGACTTACTTTTTTAATAACGATACTTTGTTTTTACTGAATTAAAATACTGTTTAGGCATTATCTGTGCTCTCTTCATATCTGTGTATTTAACCTTATAACTGTTCTCCAGTTATTCACTTATGTACACATTGTCTTAGACTATATTCCTTGAGGTTGGGGATCGGAGCTTTTAATTTGTCTTGTATTTGATCAGGCCTCAGCTTTATGCTAACTTTTTGAATAAATCATACCAAATATGGTTCAAAATGCCAAAATCCGGTTGATAGCCCTTTTTGGAGGATACAGACTATATTTATTAATTGGGTCCTGTTGAAGTATCCTGTTAATTATCAAAATTCTTTTAAGATTTTAGGCTAGTACAATCTTTTCCTCAGAAAGAGCCACCCAATTTCTTATGGTCTATGAGGCCTTAAGAGAAATCACTCAATCTCAGATGGCCTTAGTTTCCTCATCTGCAAAAAATACACACCTATTAAATAATGTATAATTATAATTATAATTATTTATATATAAATATGTAATTATATATCTATTCTATATAAATATATAATTACATATAATTATAAGTATAAATTTATATATAAATTATAAATAATGTATAATCTGCTCTAATTTTACATATCCATCAGTCCTAGTAAATCATCCTGAACTTCCTGGATATAATGATGTACTGATACTCATTATATTATCACCAGTCAAATCTAGTACTAGCTGACAGAACCGGTCAAAAAAAAAATTTCTGAAAGCCTTTTAAGTGTTAGCTCTTGTATATGCTTTACAGGAGACAGCTCCATAGGCCTCAAAGTAGAATGAAGTAAGATTATGGAGGACTCTGCTTAACAAATCAGGTTAAGGAAATGGAATCTTTTTCAAGTCAGTGATTCTCAATCTTTATCTAGTAGACTCATGATAAACGGTGGTTTACTATTTTTGGTTCATTCCAGTGACTATATCCAGACCTTTGGGGTGTTACCAACATAATAATGAAGGTATCCTGCAATACTGTCTCACTATGACTATTAGTGAAGCAACCAGAAAGGTTGATCACTATGGACCCTCCCATAGATAGGTTATGTGCAATTTCTAGAATATTCTATTTAACTCTATTGATCCCTTTTTTTTGGTGAATTATTTATATTAAAGAAAAGCAAGTTATATCATCTATAAACCATACTGTGTTAACTGTTGTGAGTTATTTATGAAACACCTCACCATTTTAGGTGCTGATTTTGAAAAACAATACTAAAGGTAGAGGAGGCAATAAGCTTGGAGTATGCTGAAGGTACTATATTTTAGGAAGATTTATTTGTAAGGATGGATTGATAGAAGAGAATGAAATTAGGAAAACCAACCAAGAGGCTCCTTTAAGCCATCCAGGTATGATGGAGCAGTGGAAGAAGTCAGGTGGTAAAGACTGTGGAAAGGAAGCCACAGATACAAGACATATCAAAATAGAAACTGCTTGGACTTGGTCAGTGGACTGGACATAGGGCTATCAAGTAGAAGGAGTTAAAGGTAATCCTAAGAAATAAAGTACATGGGAAAACACCAGTAGGAATCAAAGGTATAGAGAAATTATAATGGAGAATAAATTTAGGTTTCAAATTGAGGAAAAAACAAATCTGATTACAATAATACTGAGTGTGAAGTCCCAATAAGTCATTTAAGGAGGGTCAAGCTTCTATTGTAGGGCTGGATTTGGGGAAAGAATAGGGTAAAAGACAGATCTGAGCACAAAAAGCACAGAGATGATAGATGGAAATCTTTAAGGAAGAGGTGTAAAGAGAGAAGCGTCAAGAGCCTGGGACTAATCTTCAAATTTAAGTCTTTCTTACCTTCATCACCAGTTATGGACTACAGCACTGTTTGGTAATAGCAAAAAACTGGAAGCAACTAACTGTCTAATCAACAAGAGATTGGTTAGTAAATTGTTGTAATTTATACACAGAATGCTATGCAGGCTTACGCATACTTATATGAAAAGATTTCCAAGACTCACTGTGAGAAAAGGGATGCAGCTGCAATATGCTTCCTTTTGGGATAAAAAAAAAGAAAAGTGTATGTATGTGGGAGAATGTATTTACTTTCTTGCACATGCACAAAGAAAGTCTGGGAGAATATATATGAAGCTAATAATAGTGGCTACCTGGCGAGGTAAGGGGGAACCTAGGTAAATGACGGACAGGAGTAAGATGACTTTTCACTAGATAGCTTTTTATATATTTTCTTATTTTGCAGTTATGTTATTACATGTTCAAACTAGTAAATTTTAAAACTCCTAAGAGATACATCTTCATATCAAATGTACATCGTTGAACAGAGTAAAATAGTGAACCTGCATCACTGTCACTGCTCCATAAGTCACAGCTGTCCAATAGATAGAGCCAACCATTATTCCTGCTGCAGCAAATGGACAAGCTTTTGAGATCAGTCTATCTGCAAGATCCAAGACGTAAACAACTGGACCTGCAACACAAAGAAAACAAGTAAAGTTTCAACACAAGTTGGATTAAAATACAAAAAAGACTCAGTATTTTCCATAGATCCAAAATATTTTTATAACGTTGGATGTTCTGATGCTTTAGAAATAACTGTTATAAATGTGGTGGGAACATAGATTTGAATAGATTTAGAACTTCTCAGTCATTTGAATAAATAGTTTTACTTCCTAAACTCTGGGAAACAGCATCTTCACATTTTTAACTTCATAAAAATTTAAACCAAAAATATAAACCAAAGATTAAAGCCTCAAACACAGCTGCTTCTTTATAAAGGAAATAGCTCTCTCACTTCTATCTTTTAATAACACTGGCTACTGGAAAATGAAATGGCCAACTTAGCTTGCTCTTCCCAAACAGTTTCTGGCCACAATTAGATTCTCTAGTACTTAGTAAGAATATCACTTCAACTTCCCTCATTTTTTCTGGTATAGTGTGTGATGGTAACCAAGGCTATCTTCTTATAGTTACACACTGTCATTCTATCTTTGATTTTCAGTATGCTTGCTATATTTAGTAGAGTATTATTCTCTAACAAACTTGTTTTAATGGTTACGCCACCAGTTTTTATGGCACTCCAACAGCTGTATGTGCCAAGCATGCTTCTATTATTATGTGCTTACTAAGAAATTTAGCTACTACTTCCCCCTGAAGTTATTTGGATTAGGTACATTTGGAAGTGTTCTAGTAACTGCCATTAAGCCCAATATAATTTAGCTCCAGAATTTGCCATAATAGTGGAAGGGTCTCAGGCCTTAAATAAATCAAGGCCTAAAGAGCTGGATATCTAAGTTTAATCAAAAGAATATGAAACCTTTGATTTAGTAATCACCACAGTTGTTGAATACCCCCTATATACCAACTATTACTTGAGACTTTTTCTTAGAAATTATGTATAGAGTTATTACCTACCTTCTGGGGGCTTACAAGCTACAGGATGATGTACACAAAAAAAATTTGCTTTCATTGGACAAAGAAATTAATACAGCAGTATGATGATAAAATACTTGAACATGTTAAGAACAAACATCCATGTTTAGTGCTAGTGATCAGTACTTCCCCGATGGCTGAAGCCAATATATCACTAGTTATCGTATAAAGAGAGACCACACTGTAAAGCAGAAAGAACATTAGGAGAGATGTCAAAGGACCTATGATTTAAATTTAGCATATTTACTTAACCAATGTCAAATCCTAACTTACGTAACATTTACAAGGTAACTTTTTGGGCCAGAGAGATAAAGTCTGTCTAGTTCAGTGCACACGGACTCAACATCCTCTAATAAGAGTTTTTCTTATGTGCCTACATGGTATCAGGCACTGGGCCACAGGGAATTATATGTAGCATTACATATTCATCTCATAATGTAGGGTTTAGTCCTTGAAACACACAAATTTGCTGGGTTAAGTTTATAACTCCCTCAGAAAGCAAAATAGAAGTAACTTTAATGACTCACCAAAGATCCCTCAAATATTGATACTAAAAGTTAAAGACCATAAATATATATGTAAAAGCTCAACACTTCAGCTTTCATATTCTCTACTGATAAATCTTTAATTAGAAAATTGAAGCTACAACTACAGACTCTCCACAGCACATGTAACTTTCTAGCAACATCACACCTACCTGAAGTCAACCCCTTCACATAAACACCAGATCCCACCCTATCTCCAACTCAAAGCCACAGATCCAGCAATTCTCTCCTATGTCATTTTCCCAATACTGTTTACTGGATTATTTCCATAAACAAAAGTAATTATGTCTTCTATCTTAAAAAAAAAACAACTGTTCTCTTGATCCTTTCCCCCCACTACTTCATTTCTTTGCTCCTTTTACAACACAATTCCTCAAAAGACTTATACCTGTTTTCACACACACTCCTTCCACTCTCTCTTGAATCCACTCCACAAAACTGTTCATTAAGGTCACTAACAACCTACACACAGCTAAATCCTTCCTCCTATTTGGCCAACAGCAATATCTGACACAGGTGTTTCCTTCTTCTTCCCCATACATGATTCTTCCTTCCATTTCCAGGACACCATCACCTCTTGGCCTTGGTTTTCTTTCCATCTTGCCAGTCTCTCACTTTTCAGTGTCCTTTGCTGGTTCCTCTTGTTCCTGACTTTGGTGAGGCCCACCCTGCCGACTTCTACTTCAGGATGCTCCCTATTTGATTACTCTGTTCCTTCTTTTTCCCAAAGCACTTATCATCGAAAACACTCTAATTTACTCACTAGTTCTGTTTCCACTTACTACAATAAGAATTATGGCCCAGGGGCTAAGTCCAGCTTGGCTGCCTGTTTTTGTAAATAAAGTTTTATTGGCTACACACAAAGTCTCAAATATTTACTACATGGTTTTTTAATAGAAAAAGTTCACTGCCTGTTGAACTAGAACATAAGCTCCAAAGGGAAAATAACCTTTTTGTTTCGCTTATTGATGAATCCCAAGTTCCTATGACTCTCTAGTTAGAATTTGCTTAATTCTCTACTGAGGTACTTGATTAAAACTAGGATAAAATCTCTAGATCTTCCTTCTTCATTTCTCTGCACAGAGCCCAAGTTATAAGACTATTTTTGACCTAGTTAGAATCAGAATTTATAAGAAGAAAAACTATTTCGCATGCTTCCAATGTACCTTCAGCTCCCCCTTTCAACAGCATTATTGAAGCTATCTATTGATGGAGGGAAGGAATATAATTCCTTGAAAAATGTAATCAATCATTGGGATGAGAACATCATTCTTAAAAAGTAATCCATCACTACTACTTTTACCTATCATGAACATAGACAATCTAAAGATGATTGAATTGTCTTCCCTTTAAAGATCTCAGAAGGTTCTAATATGAGCTCATTGTCAACTTTCTTCCCAAATCACTGAGTGTAAATTCTTTCTGTAAAGCTAAAACAAACACACATCCTCATACTTCCTTTTGGAAATTTTCTACTCATCCCTTGGATCATATGTAAAAGATGTGTTGGATTGAATGGAAACAGAGACTGTACTTTTAATCCCTATTTTTAGTTTTTCTGAAAAAATTCTGTCTAGGCTTTTGTCTTGTTTATCTACCTAAACTTCTCAAGGCTGTTCCAGATAGACTAGTCCAAGATTAGTTTAAGATTTAAAAGGAAGGATAACTGCCTAGCAGAAACAATCCATTAGAATAATAAACTGCCACCAAGGGGAGATATTTCTGAGAGCTGAAGATTATCTAGGCAAGCTATTTGGTGAATAAGAACAATCACTGAAATCGTCTCTAAACCATGCTCTTCCTACTTAGGAAGAGTATCACACACTACTACTATCCCATGACTGGAGGTCATAAAAGGGAAAAAGAAAAGTCACTAGATTTTACTTATTGTCAGATTACAGCACAAAGAGTTATGGGAAGTGAGGAAAGGCAAGCCTCTACCCATTGAAAACCTCAATTCTAATGGGGAGGAAGAAGTATGAATAAATATCTCTCTCAAGTTAAATGTATAAGGACATAAAAAGGTTTCAATATTTTTAAACGGCATTAAATTTTTAATGCCTCCATGGGTTTCACCACTTATGTTTTCAACAGTATTGTATTTCTATAATGGATAGCAATTGAAGAATCTTTGTATAAGTGTAACTTTTGAAAATCAGTAATTTAAAGGGCACTAGGGAAGCTTGTAATTAAAAAGAATCTCTTGTGCATTTTTTTTGTGCAATAAAGCTTTTATAAAGAAAACAAACCCTAATATGTTGGATAAATTCACACCTGCATATTTCAGATTTGAATGACATCAAACAGTGAGCTGAGAAGTTATTGGCGAAACTCCTAAGTCTATATCTACTGAAAAAGAAGTAATCAGTTTTATCTAGCAGATACTGCAAAAGTAGATTTACTGCAAGTTTGCTTTAAGTTCAAATCTACATATACCTGGTACTAAAGGCACATCTTGGAAGGTGTGGAATGAATGACTGAATAGGTGATACTCAGTGTTCAGTATCTGATGGCACTGTTTTCAGGAATACCCCAAATCCCCAGGACCTTTCCTTTGGGATAGGAAGGTATCCTCAAAACAATAAAACACCCCTCTGACCAACTCTCTGAGAAATAATTTCTATACATTGCTCAAGTGCTAAAGTTTCTAACACAAAACATAATTTATAGGTGCTCCACAAGATAACCTTGCATTAAGTTCCTGATAACAGCACCCATGAATCCCAAGGTTTCCATTAAGTGGCCATGGTTTATAAAAGAGAAATAATCAGCAGAATAGACAGCTTTTAGAAGCTACTCAAGTTTCCAGGTTTTTTTTATTTGCTTTTTGCTTGTATTGAACTAGTTTTGATCTAGACCCAACTCAAATGCCAACTTGCTAAGCCAAAACATAACCTCCCTTTCAGATTCAGAAGCAACCAGAATTGCAGATTTTGGAAGCCACTAAGTCTCCAACAATATAGTTCTAAACTTCTCCTTGTTCCAACTCTTCTTTTGCTGCACTCTATTTCTGTCCCTTCTTTAAGTCTGTATGAAAATCCAACTTCCCAATGAAAACTAACCTAACCTGATAGAGGTTGACTAATGCGCTACCCCACCCTGTTCATGTCCCGCCAGGCTTCCTTTATGTACTATCCCATAAAATGCACTTACCCCTTTGCTTGTGCATAATATTAGTACTTTATGTTCTTGATCAATGTTTGTTCAGTTGTCTCAATATCCTTTATGTCTGTCCATGTCAGCATCATCTTAGATTGAAAACTCCCAGGGGGCAGGGGCCATGTCTGTTTAACTCGTTTTGTATAGTGCCTAGGATAGAACCATGTACAAATAGGTGCTTAAAAAATGCTTTTTGATGATGACTGACACCACTCTCAGGGACTCTCTAGGCCACAGCTATCTTAGCACGTGGTATCTGGCAGTACATCAGGACACTCTGGCCTGTTCCACAGGGCATAACAGTACAGGTCCTAGCTACAGCACTATTATTTGACTCTCAAGTACTTGACTCAATCTTTTGTTGAAAAGGACTTTAAAAAGAGAATAAATTATATAGATCCAAATCAACAAACGTGGATTTCTTGAAGACATGAAATAATACCACAGCAAACTCAATTAAGAGTTAAAAGTATGTGGGAATCCATATGGGACAGTAAAGAGTTTTAACTCTTTCTCTAGCATTCATCACTGTTTTAAACACTAGACTTTAGAGGCTAGATCTAAGGGCCTCAGATAAGCCTATGCAAGTTTCATCTTTGATTGCTTTGCTTTTAAGATTTTACCATTTTTATATAAGAGTAAACATCCAGCAAACTTACGCTGTAAATTACTTTGCTTAATAACAACAAGTTAGTCATTAGACTGTAGAAAGGATATGTCCTTGAACAAGTTTTTACATAGCCAAACTAATAACAATTGACCAAAAAACCCTCAAAACAAAACACACCCCAAACAACTTGAAAAATAAAAGATCCAGAGCAGGTGGGTACCATTCCTTCAGCTATATATATACAGCATATTAACAAGTGTAGTAACTAAAGGTTATTATGGTAGTTCTTTATTATTACATAGTTTGTGCCAAGGGAAAGCTTAAACTTATCCCAAGGATAGAACAGCCCAAGGAATATCTGTGGGCTGTAAGGTCAACTACTAAGTACCTATTAAGCACCTATTGTACACACAGCATTTTATTAGCATTAAAATAAATGTAAATACAATTTAAAACACTAGCCTCTATCTCCAAGGAGCCTACAATCAAATGAGAGACAATAAATACACATTGAACAACTGAAAGACTTTGAGAGGCAAAATTAACAAATGTATGATGGTATGGTACAAACTATACAGATACATGTTAGAAAAATTTAAGTAAAGATTATCTGGCGGTAAGGCTACAATGAGTTTTTTTCAATGCTGTGTGTATGTACATATTTACTAATTAAAGAAGGCTATGAACTGAAAAGGGGGCATACTAAAAGACCTTCTAACTAGAGGCAAAAGACTTTATTCCAAGGGTTAATATGTTTTTTAAAAGCTGGTATACCAGTAAGGTGGAGGTTAACTGATAGAAACCTTGGCCAGATCTTTGAAAAATGTGATATAATAGGTAAAAGTTCCTGATGAGAGATATGCTAAAATAAGATAATTTAGGAAAACTAGTAACAGATTATTTAAAGTCAGAGTAAACTGGAATAGAATCCACAAGATTTGTATCCAGAGCAAGTACAAAGATAAAGGTACTATCAATAATAGCATCAGTCTAGAGAAGCTTAATATAAAAGAGTTGAGTAAAGGATGAAGGCTCATTAAAACTTATTAGAAAAACAGCAGTATTTTTCTGCTTTTTGGAGAAAACCATGCCTAAGTTACTGAATTCTTTTAATTTCAAAATAAAAAGTTGGAAAAGTTCTTTAAGGTGTGGCGAAAGAAACACCACCATCAACACCATTAATTAATAAAAACAGATGGCAATATTAGACTAGATATATGCCAAGGAATTGTTATTACACATTTTTTCCTTCCTTAAACATACCTTATTTTTTCAAAATTTCCATGATCAGAATACAACTGCTTTTATTAATAAGAAAAACTGCTTTACAAAGAGTTTATATAAAATTCAGATAATCATAACACTGAGGAAAATTAACCTGACATTACTGTTTCATTTTCTTTTTACCTGAGCAGCTTATATTAGGTTGCTTAGGAGGCAACATAACAAAGTAGGTAAGGATTTGACAGGGTCTGCTGTGTGAATTTGGACAAATTACTCTCACCAGACCTCAATTTCTGCTTCATCTGTTCAATGAAGATATTGCCTACCTCAGAGTTGTTGTGAAAATTAAGATAATGCAGTACTCTGAATACAGTACTTTAGTGTTACATAGTAACAATACCAGTTCTTAGTTGTTCCAAAATTAACAGACAAAGTTAAGCCCGATAGAATTCTGGGACAGAAGGTATAATCCAAGACAGATTGGATATAAAGCTCTGGTAAAGAAACAAAACTGTTTCAGGAAATCCTCAGGTAAGAAATAAAGGATATAGATTCTTTTTGCTTAAAGGTCTGGGACAAGGAGGGGGAAAATTCATGAAGCCAGAAAATCTGGGAATGAAGAGGGAGAAAGAAGACAGTAGACTTAAATTTAGATCTACAGTTAGTAATTACCTTTTAAAAATGATTCTGTAATTGTGTTTTGGACCTATAATTCAGCTACCTGTATTTATATACAGTGTGCACCTAGAAAATCTCACATTACTGAATATCCTTCTTAAAACGAATCTACTTTTAAATTTTAGGGACAAATACAGAAATGATCCAGCAATAAATACAAGAAATCCTTATTTTGAAGGTACCCTAGTCATTTGCCTCATAAGAGGGTTTATAAATGAGGACCAAAGACCTAATGAGATGTCTAACTATAAACTTTTGAAAACAGAGGGTACTCCAAAACTGAATCACTAAGGACTTTGGTTCTTAAATTTGATTATCCACAGGAACTCAGACATAAAGCAATGTAAACATGAACACTTCTCAGATGGCTGAGTGTAAATATTACTCGAAGCTCTTATTAATATAAAGTACTCCAATTCTTAAATCTATACTGGTTTTCAAGTAGTGAAATAAGCCAACAATATAGTTTGTGAGAGCAGTCAGAAAAGTAATAGGTTAAATTCATACGAGTAATAGAAGGTTATGTGGTTAGAAGAAAACAATGTAGACTATTCTTAGAGAGTAACTGATAGGTCAGGAACTACCAAAAATATAAAATTTCCATAAAATGGAAGCCATAAAAAATATTTAAAAAGCCAAAAAAAATAAAAAGTATTTCATACTTTGCAGTACCTTTTCAAAGTCTACAGTGTTCTTAGTTGCTTTACAATGGCTTAGCCACCTCACTCATAAATTTAAATTAAAACTATGAGATCTCGCTTCTCACCTAACAGATTGTCTAAAATTTTAGTTCATCAACACCATTTTATTGGCAAAGGTGTCAGCAAAGTGGCACTCATCCACTGCAGGTGGATATACAAATGGTATAGTACCCATGGAGGGGAATTTGGCAAAATCTAACAAAAATATATGTGCAATTCACCCTTTGACTCAGCAATCCTTTCTCTGTTCACCTTTTCATAAATATTCTAAGCTAACTGCATATTAGAATATTCTAATCTGTTGCAAATGGCAGAAAGAATTAAAGAATTATGTCATTTTTCTGTACCACCTAATGAAATAACAGATCGAGAGCAATGAATGAACAATCATTTTTGCTAACACTGGTAGGTAGAAGCTAAAGAGAACTTTATTGGATGCATCAGGCTGCTAAGACTAATCAGTGGATACAGATTTTACCATAAAAAAGACTACACATTTTTTTCCAGGTTTACTGAGATACTGACATACCACATATGTAACTTTAAAGTGTACAATGTGATGATCTGTATACATGCATATTGAGAAATGATTACCACAATAAGGTTAACTAATACTAAATCCTGTTATATAAAATTACCATTTTTGTGGTGATAAAACTTAAGATCTACTTTCTTAAATTTCATGTATGTAATACAGTGTTGTTAACTATAGTCACCACACTATACATTAGATCTCCAGAACTTTTAGATGGATGTTTGTACCATCTGACCAACAGCTCCCTATTTCCCCCACTCCCTAGCCCTTAGCAATCACCTTTCTACTATTTCTGTGAGTTTGGCTATTAGACTCCACATGTAAGTAAGAATATACAGTACCTTTCTCTGTGACTTATTTCACTTAGCAAAATGCCCATAAGATCCACCTATGTTGCAAAACGCAGGATTTCATGTTTTATGGCTGAATATTTCACTGAGTATGTGTGTATACCAAACACACTTACACACACATTATCTTTATCTATTCATCTGTCAATGGATACTTAGGCTGTTTTCATGTCTTGGCTATTGTGAATAATGTTGCAATGAACATGGAGGTAACAAGTACTCTTGGAGAGAGTGATTTCATTTCTTTTGGACTGTTGGATTCTGGATTGTCCCATTCAGAAGTGGGACTGCTGGATTGCATGATACTTTCATTTTCAGTTTTTTTAGGAAACCATCTCCATATTGTTTTCCACAGTGGCTATGCCAATTACATTCTTACCAACAGAGCACAAGAGTTCTCTTTGCTCCACAGCCTTGCCAACAACTGTCTGTCTTTTTGATAACAGCCTTTCTAACATGTGTGAAGTGACTGTGGTTTGGACTTGCACTTTCCTGATGATCAGTGATGTTCAACATCTTTTCATACATCAGTTGGTCATCTGTATGTTTGTTTTGGATAAATGTCTGTTCAAGTCCTTTACCATTTAAAAAAAAATTAAGGTATCATTCATTGATATACAATCTTATGAAGATTTCACATGAGCAACAATTGTGGTTACTACATTCAGCCACATTATCAAGTCCCCCCCACATACCCCATTGCACTCACTGTCCATCAGCGTAGTAAGATGCTGTAGAGTCACTACTTGTCTTCTCTGTGCTATACTGCCTTTCCCGTGTCCCCCCACCCCACATCATGTGTGATCATAATACCCCTTAATCCTCTTCTCCCTCCCTCCCCACCCACTTTCCCTTTGATAACCGCTAGTCCCTTCTTGGAGTCTGAGAGTCTGCTGCTGTTTTGTTCCTTCAGTGTTGCTTCGTTGTTATACTCCACAAATGAGGGAAATCATTTGGTATTTTTCTACTCAATGAAAACAATTACATATGATTATTATCACTGAGCATAATACCCTCTAGCTCCATCCATGTTGTTGCAAATGGTAGGATCTGTTTTCTTCTTAAGGTTGAATAATATTCCATTGTGTGTATGTACCACATCTTCTTTATCCATTCATCTACTGATGGACACTTAGGGTTACTTCCATGTCTTTGCTATTGTAAATAGTGCTGCGATAAACATAGGGGTTCCTTTGCCCTTTTTTAATGACTGTTTTTTTGCTATTGAATTGTATGCATTCTTTATACATTTTGGCTGTTAACCCTTATCAAATATAGATGTTTTGTAAATATTTTCTCCTATTCCATAGTTTGCCCTTTCATTTTGCTGATGAATTGCTTCTTCTGCTATGCAGAAGCTTTTCAGTTTGATATAGTCTCACTTTTTTTTCCCTTTTGTTGTTTGGTGTCATATCCAAAAATATTACTTGCCAAGACCAACGTCAAGGAGCTTACCCTTGTTTTCTTATAGATGTTTTACAGGTTCATGTTTATTTAAGTCTTTAGTCTACTTTGAGTAGATTTTTCTGAGTGGTGTAAGATAAGGGTCC
The DNA here is from genome assembly GCF_030020395.1 of Manis pentadactyla. Classification (NCBI taxonomy): domain Eukaryota; kingdom Metazoa; phylum Chordata; class Mammalia; order Pholidota; family Manidae; genus Manis; species Manis pentadactyla. The sequence continues at coordinate 103,912,661 of NC_080026.1, read as the reverse complement.
AGTTTCATTCTTTTGCATATGAGTATTTAATTTTCTCAGTACCATTTATTGAAGACTATTCTTTACCCAGAGTATTCTTGGCTCCTGTGTCAAATATTAGTTGAATATATATGCATGGGTTTATTTTTGAGCTCTTGATTCTGTTCCACTGGCCTGTTTTTATGCCAGCACTGTATTGTTTTGATTGTAATGCCTTTCTAATAAAGTTTGGAATCAGGAAATATAGTGCCTTCCACTTTCTTCTTTTCTTTGCTTTGGCTATCTGGGGTCTTCTGTGGTTCCACACAAATTTTAGGATTTTTTTTTTACTTCTGTGAAAAATGCCATTGGTATTTTGATAGGGATTGAACTTAATCTATAGATGGTTTTGGGTAGTATGGGCAGTTTAACAATATTAATTCTTCCAATCCACAAACATAGGATGTCTTTCTATTTATTTGCTTTTCCTCAATTTTTTGCATCAATGTCTTATAATTCTTAGTTTTATGCCTATATTTTATTTTTGATATAAAAGGGATTGTCTTCTTTCTCAGATAGCCTGATGTTAGTATTTAGAAACAATTGAATTTTGTATGTTGATTTTGCATCCTGCAACTTTACTGTATTCACTTATTCTAACATTTTTTTTTTTGGTAGTTCTTAGGATTTTCTATATATAAGATCATATCATCTGCAAACAAAGACAATTCTATTTCTTTCTTTCCAATCTGGATAACTTATTTGTTTCTTCTCACCTCATTCCTCCAGCTAAGACTTCCAGTACTATGCTGAATAAGAGTAGTGAGAATGGACAGCCCTGTCTTGTGCTTGACCTTGATATACTGGGAGTTTCAATCTATCATCACTGAGTATGTTAGCTGTGGCTCCTTATATAAGGCCTTTATTATGTTGAGATACATTACCTCTATACCTATTTGTTGAGAGTTTTTATCATGAAAGGTTATTGAATTATATCAAATGCTTTTTCTGTGTTGAAATGATCCTATGATTTTTATATTTCAATCTATTAATGTGGAGTACCACATTGATTGATTTACAGATGCTGATGAACCATTCTTGCATTCCAGGGATAAGTCACATTGATCTGGTCATGGTGTACAATCCTTTTCATGTGCTGTTGAATTTGGCTTGCTAGTATTTTGCTGAGAATGTGTGTATCTATATTCATCAGGGATGTTAGCTTAGTTTTCTTTTCTTGTAGTATCCTTAACTGGCTGTGGTATCAGGGTAAGGCTGGCTTCATAAAATGAGTTTGGGAGTGTTTCCTCTTCAATTTTCTGGAAGAGTGTTAGAAGTATTGGCATTAATTCTTCTTTAAATATTTTGTAGACTTCACCAGTGGAACTACCCGGTCCTTGTTTTTCTTTGTTAGGAGGTTTATGATTCCTTACTTGTTATTGGTCTGTTCACATTTTCTTCACATATGTCTTCAAGATTCAATATTGATAGGTTGTATGCTTCTAGGAATTTACCCTTTATTTCTAGGTTATCCAACTTGTTGACATACAACTGTTCACAGACGTTTCTGATGATCCACTGTATTTCTGTGGTGTCAGCTGTAATATCCCCTCTTTGAAAGGCAACTATATGTTATGTGTTCATACTGTGTTGTAATAAGTGCACAGAACCATTTATGAAATTTTCTTGTAAAAAAAAATCATACATAACTTCATTGATGAGGTCTAACCACCTGCTTATAAGAAATACAGAACATAGAACTTATATAAATATTATGGGGATTTGAGTAATAACACAGAAAATGGGAAATTCTATGATGACAAATGACCTTTTTCCACTCCATGAAAAAAATTACAAGGGGAAGAGCTAAAATACTGGGTTTTACAAGTCATAAAGGTCTTGGGTCTGCATAATGTTGGAGAGCTGACTCTCAGACCCTCAGAAGGATTTTATACCCTTTTACCCTTGAGTGAAAGGGTAATCTAAGAAAAAAAAATGCACATTACAACAAAGTGAAAGAAAACTGTTGTATCTTCAAGAAGAAAAGTATGATGAGGAGGGCAGTTTCCTCTAAGAATTTGTGACCGTAAGTCAACTGGCATGCTGATTTAAGGTTAGAAATCTGTCTGTGCTATGGAAGAAATCTCAAACCCAGAGATTAAATCCCAGATTGGTAGCATCCCTTGGCATCCACGAAGAGCACATGTAAATCCTTTTTGGAGTTCCTTCACCTTCAGGATACCCACAGCCTACAAAATTAACACAGTTCTCACACTCAAGAGAAATAAAGCATCATGAGCGAGAGCCAGAAGAACAACAACAGATTTAGGCTACCAAAGACCACAGATAATGGGATTATCAATCTGAACATAAAACTATGTAATGAATACAAGATAATTTATAAATGAACAAGAAGAAACTGTACAAAATACAAGGCACATTTTAGAAACAACTAGAACTTATTAAAAAAACCTGTAGATGAGACACTGCTAAGAATTTGAGAACTTGCTAACAATTAAGAAGAAATTATAGTGCTGCAACACACAGACACAGATGAAAAACAAGAGAGTGAAAGATAATATGAAAACATCTAACATAATTCTATCAGAGTTCTAGAAGATTAGAATGGAGAAAATTGGGAAAAAGCAATATTTGAAGAGATAAAAGCTAAGATTTTCAATGACAGCCACTTAAATAGGGAAAAAAGTATAAAACTTAAAAACTAGTACAGGGGAAAATACAGTATCAGAGGGGAAAAAATACTTGAATCCAGAAGATGATCAAGAATAGGAGGGGGAAAAAGCCAAAAAGTGGGACAAATACAATGCACAAAATTTGACAGTAAAAACCCAAATCTATCAGTATCACAATAAATGTAAAAGAATGCAGAAGAATTGAAAATAAAAGGAGAAAAAATAAACAGGGCAGATGCAAAAACAACAACAAATTAAGATGGCATAAAAGGGGTAAAAGAGAGTAACTTTACAGTGAAGAAACTTGACATACACCACCGTAGCCAGATAACTGAAGTCATTATCACCAGTGATTTAAGTAACGTATGTGCCTTTGATGTGCTGTGATGAAATGGCACTTTACCTCTGTGTTCTTGCTTCCCAAAACTCAAAACCCCAATAGATAACAAAAACATTAGACAAATCCCAACTGAGGGATATTCTACAAAATATGTGACTAGTATCCTCAAAACTGTCAAAGTCATCAAAAATAAGAAATGTCTGAAAAACTATTATGGCCAAGAGGAGTTGTAAAGACATTATGAAATGTGATGTGGTATTCTGGAACAGAATGAAGACATTAGGTAAAAAGGAGACCTGAATAAAGTATGAACTTTAGTTAATAATAATGTATCAATATCGGTCCATTAATTATAACAAATGTACTATAATATGTCAATAACAGACGAAACTGGATGCAGGATATATGGAAACTCTACTATCTTCACAATTTTCCTTTCAATAAAAAACTGTCCTAAGAAATCGATTTTAAAAAAAGCTGATGTAGTTATATTATGTCGATTCTGTATTATCATGACTATATTATATATACCAATTTAAGACAAAAAATTATTGTGGATAAAATAGTCACTACTTAATGGTAAAAAGCTGAATTCAACAGGATATTTTATTTCTAAATCTGTGACAGTTTATTAGTCTTTACTCCTCGTATGTAGTTACATGTTCCTTTTCAACAAATGAAGTATTTCATAATAAAGTAGGAAAAAAAACTCCTGCATGAACATTCTGCAGGGCTTTGATCATTGGAAAGGCAGCAGATATATTAGTTCTGCATAATAACACCAGCATGTTGGTAAAGGCAATGGAGAAGCAGGCACTCCAATAAACTCCTGGGAAGATCAAATAGGTTTGTACTCTCTACAAAAGTCCATCTGATAATATGTTAATGTTATAAATGCACATACCCTCTGACCTACCAATTCCATTCTAGTCATTCATCTTACATATGTATGTGCACATGTGCATAAAATTAATTTACACAGTCATTTATGACAGTGCTGTCTGTAGTGATAGAAGATTAGAAACAGCCTGGATGTCCATAAACAGGAGACTGGTTATATAAATAACCATACACCTATAAAATAGAATACTATGTAACTGTAAGGGGGAAAAAAGTTCTTTGTACATTAATATAAAATGATATCTACCATTTATTGCTAAGAAGGAAAAAAAAAAGCAAGTACAAAGCAGATGTATAATATACCAGTCCAGAACCTATTGACATACAACCTAATTGTGTTCAGTATTCTATTTGCCCTTCTAGGTTTACTTTTCATCTTTCTCCACCCTTCTTTGTGCAAAATGAATTGCACTTTCCTCACTCTCTAGCTTCTGATGTGTTCAAATAACGAGCAGAATGGCTAGAAAATCAGAGGGTGGTAAAAGTGTTTAAGGAACTTTTATTCCCTGTCTCCTTCACTACAGGCAGTTTGCATTTCTCTAAGACAACGGATCCTGTTAAACAACCCCTCTCCCTCTGTTACAGCTCCTGTCAAGTTCTGTCAACAGCTCCTTTCTGCTGTGCTTTCAGGCTAAAGAGCAGAATTGGCTTCCTACAGTTGGGGTTCCCTGAGTATTTCCCTGTCCCGTTTTATTCCTTTACTCTAATGTTTGTAGATTGTGTGTGTGTGTGTGTTTAGGGAAGGAGGAGAAAACAGGGAAAAAGACAGATAAGGAGAAAAAGAGGGAAACCACCTAGAATGAAACACCAGAGACTTGTAACAATAGTTGCCTCCAAGGAAACTTACTTGGCATCATGGCTGGCGAGCATGGTAAAAAGACTTTTCATTGAATAGCCTACTTGTATTCAGTACTTTTGAATTTTGGTCCATGTGAATGTATTATCTGGAGGGAAAATATATAAAGTAAACATTTCAAAGAGTTAGAAGAAAATACTATGAGAGTCTATGAGATATTGTAGTAGTACATCTTTTCTTTCATGTATTTGCTATTCTTTTCCATTTCCAGATGGACAAATAAGAAAACAAAGAAAAAAGAGAATAGACCATTTGACAGAGTAAGCACAATAATTTTCCTTTTTGGCCATGTTTCTCCTTCAATGCCAATAGCATCAAATCACAGAAAATCCATTTACACATTATACATCATATACTTAATTTATTAAGTCTCTTAAAGAAATTCAAGTTCAAGTGTAGCACAGAGAAGGCACATAGTGTATCTGTGGCATCTTGCTGCACTGATGGACAGTGACTGCAATGGGGTATCGGTGGGGACTTGATAATATGGGTAAATGTAGTAACCACATTGTTTTTTCATGTGAAACCTTTATAAGAGTGTATATCAATAATACCTAGAAAAAAATAAAAAAATAATAAAGTAAAATAAAAGAAATTCAAGTTCACATTACCCCTATTCTTATGGTACATGAAACTACTTACTTCCTATCCATATGTAGCCTTGTAGCTGACTAAATGAGTGGAAGTAAGAAATTCAGCAATTTAAAATTCTGGCTCCTTCACTTACTTGCTAGAAGCCCAAGGGCTTCCATTAAATAAATTTGCTGAGTCTGTTTCCTTATCTATAAAATAAAGACAGTATCTACTGTGCAGAGTTTTGAGAGGCTTAAAAACAAAAGAAAACACTGCAGAGCAACCAATGGAGTGCCTGGCTAACAGTAGGGGCCTGTTAATGAGTAATAGCTACTGACATCTCTGTTAGTATTATTTATAAAAACAAAACTGTAAACAAAACTTAACTTGAAAGCAATTTAAGAATTTACTACTAATCTATTAGGACAAAGAGTGAAAGAAGCTACACTAATATCGGTTGAAAATCAACTTTAAGACAAAAATTGTTACTAGAAACAAAGAAGGACATTTTATAATAGTAAAAGGGACAATCCATCAGGAAGATTCAACAATTAGGAACATCTATGCACCTAACAAAAGAGCCCAAAATAAATGAAAGCAAAAATGGACAGAACTGAAGAAACAGACAATTCAATAGACTTCAATATTGTACTTTCAATGAAAAATATATATAAGATCAACAAGGAAATGGAAGACTTGAAAATACTAGGAACCAACTAGATATTTATAAAATGCTCCAGACAACAACAGCAGAATACACATTCTTCTCAAGTGCATGTGCAACATTTATGAGGAAAAAAGCATGTTAGGCCATAAAACAGTCTTAATACATTTTGAAGGACAGAAATCAAAGTATGTTTTTGATCAAAATGGAATGAAACTAGAAATAAATAACAGAAGGACTATTTGGGAAATTTACAAATGTGTAAATTAAAGAACAGGCTCCTAAATAATAATGAGTCAAAGCAGAAATCTATGCAGGGCTTAGAAAGAAATTTGTAACTATAAATGACTACATTAAAAAAGAAAATCAAGAGAATGAGAAGATAAGCTACAGAATGGGAGAAAATATTTGTAAAAGGCATAACTGATAATCCTGTTATTCAAAATATACAAAGAACACTTAAAACTCAACAGTAAGAAAACCAACAATATGATTGTAAAAATGTTCAAAAGACTTAATAGACACCTCACCAAAGATAGAGGACTGCAAATAAGCATATGGAAAGATGCTTAGCATCATATGTCATTAGGAAATTGCAAATTAACACAGTAAGATATTACCAAATATCTATGTGATGGTTAAAATGGCTAAAATCCAAACACTGACGACACCAAATGCTGATAAGGATACAAAGCAACAAGAATTCACTGCTGATAGGAAATGTAAAATGTACATCCACTTTGAAAGACAGTTTGGCAGTTTCTTACAAAGCTACACATACTTTTACCATAAAACCCAGCATTCACACTTCTTGATAATCACACTTATGTCTACACAAAAACCTGCACACAGATGTATACAGAAGCTTTATTTGTAATTGCCAAAACTTGGAAGCAACCAAGATATCCTTCTGTAAGTGAATGGATGAACAAACTGTGGTACATCATACAACAGAATGTTACTTACTGCTAAAAAGAAATGAATTATCAAGCCACAAAAGACACATAGAGACTTTACTGTACCATCCTCTCAACTGCTCTTAAAAAATGTCTATCAAAAGAAAATATCAAACCAATAGCCTGACCTTCCACCTTAAGAAACTAGAAAAAGAAAAGCAAACTAAACCCAAATCAAGGAGAAGGAAGGAAATGATGAAATAGAATATGGAAAAATAGAGTAAATCAAAGAAATCAAAAGTTGAGTCTTTGCAAAGATTGACAAAACTGACAAACCTTAGCTAAGCCAAGAAAAAGGAGGGAAGATTCCAAGTGCTAAAATCATGAATGAAAGATGGACATTAATACCAACCTTACAGAAATGGAAAGGATTATAAAGGGATACTATGAACAATTATATGCCAACAAATTAGATAATCTAGATGAAATGGGCAAATTCCTAGAAAGACACACACTACAGAAACTGACTCAAGAAGAAACAGAAAATCGGAATAGGCCTATAACAAGTAAAAAGACTGAACAAGCAATCAAAAAAATTTTTCTAGAAAGAAAAGCCCAAGACCAGATTGGTTGTACTGGCACTAAACATTTAAGGAAGAATTAACAACAGTTCTTCACAAATTCTTCCCCCAAAATTTAAGAGTAGAGATTGCTTCCCAACTCATTCTACGAGGCCAATATTACCCAAAACTTAAACCACTGAAAGATATCACAAGAAACTTACAGACCAATGTCCATTATGACCACAGACAACAAAAATCCTCAACAAAATGCCAGTAAGCCAAATCCAGCAACATGTAAAATGGATTATACACCACAACCAAGCTGGAGTTACCCCAGTAACACAAAGTTGGTTTACCATGAAAATCAATCAAATCATGTATTGTATTAATAGATGCAGAAAAATATTTGACAAAATCCAGTATCTTTTCATTGGAAAAACAACCAACTAGGAAGAGAAAGGAACCCCTGCAACCTGACAGAGGTTATCTACAAAATACCCAGAGATAACATACTTAAAATAATGGAAGACAGTTTTGCAGTTAGGATAAAAAAAAGACAAGGATGTCTCCTCACCCCTTCCATTTAAATTGTACTGGAGGTTGTAGCTGAGGCAATTAGGCAAGAGAGTGAATAAAGGCATCCACGCTGGAAAAGAAGAGGCAAAACTGTCTCTATTCACAGGTTACATGATCTTGTATATAGAAAATCCAACCCAATCCATTAAGAACTATCAGAATTATTAAACAAGCTTAGCACAGTTGCAGGATACCACATCAAAACATGAAAATCAGTTATATCATTGTAATGCACTCACAATAAACAACTTGGGGCTTGAAGATGGTGGCATTAGAGGTGAGACAGAAATCTCCTCCCAAAGCCACATATAATATGAAAATATAGCAAATACAACTCATTCTGAAAAAGCAACAGAGAAAAAGGCTGGGACACACTACCTACACCTGGGGAAAAGAGAAGACCTCACAGAAAAGGGTAAAGTATCAAAGCTGTGATCTGCTGGGACCCAAGCCCTTCCTCTACCCCATCTCACTGGCAGGGAGATGGTGGAGGCCTAGGACTGCTGAACTCCCAGCCCTGGAGATCTGCTCTTGGAGCACGAACCTATATTACATGGTGCTCTGGAGATTAGTGGGGTTGGAAAGCTAACACAGGTGGAATACTTGGCGACACTAAGATTCCAGGTGCTTGTGGAGAACAGGTACCCACAACTGGCTGCTCAGGGACAAAAGAAAAGCAGGCACTCTGAGAGACTTCCCAACAGTGAGAGTGCTTTCAGGGACTGCACAAAGCTTGCTGCTCAGAAGAAAGGACACGTGGACAAAATTGTCCCGGCACACTCAGTCCAGCAGGTTGGGAACTGTCAGGAGATTCAGGAGCTCCATCTCTTGGCTGGCAGCGCAGCTCTTAGGCCCCCACCATGATAAGCAACTTGCTGTTCCTTCCTCACACCTGGCACCGGGTCACAAACTTGCTGCTCTACCATTGCTCCTGGCCAGTCAGAAGGCAGCCCTGCCACCAGCAGCTGTAAGGGGGTAGCATACAGATTCTTCCCTGTGCACTCGACCCACTGGCCCTGGCAGTGGAGGCAGGCAATACAGCTGGGAAGCAGCAGAGTTCTTTCCTCCCGGCAGGCACCAGCGCTGCTTGCCTGCAACCCCCACCATTGCTCCAGGGGCTGAGAAGCTCCAGAGAGTAGAGCTTCTGGGCACTAGAGAGTGTTGCCTACACCAAGTTATTACAAATATGAAAAGTCAAAAGAACCTGGTACAATCCCAAATCCCACAAACACCAGAAAGAGGACCAAGTGAAACTGAACTCACCAATCTTCCTGAAAAAGATTTTTTAAAAAATCATAAACATGCTCATGGAGCTCCAGAAAAATATTCAAGACCTCAGGGAGGAATTCAAGAGATAGAAACTTTGAAAACTACAGTATCTGAAATGAAACATACAATGGAGAGATTTAAATGCAGATTAGATGAAGTAGAAGAGATGGTAAATGAAATAGAAATTAGAGAACAGGAATACAAAGAAGCTGAGGTACAGAAAGAAAAAAAAGGATCTACAGGTATGAAAGAATGTTAAGAGAACTGTGTGACCAATCCAAACAGAATGATATTTGCATTCCAGGGGTACTGGAAGAAGGGAGAGAAAAAGGGATAGAAAGTGCCTTTGAGGAGGTAATTGCTGAAAACTTCCCCAGTCTGGGGAAGGAAATAGTCTCTCAGTCCATGGAGGTGCACAGATCTCCCAACACAAGGGACCCAAGGAAGACAACACCAAGACATATAATAATTAAAATGGCAAAGATCAAGGACAAGAACAGAGTATAAAAAGCAGCGAGAGAGAGAGAGAGAAAAAGATCAAATACAAAGGAAAACCCATCAGGATATCATCAGACTTCTCAGCAGAAACCTTACAGGCCAGAAGGGAGTGGCATGATATATTTAATGCAATGAAACAGAAGGGCCTGGAATCAAGAATACTCTACCTGGCAATATTATCATTTAAATTTGAAGGAGGGATTTAAACAGTTCCCAGATAAGCAAAAGTTGAGAGAATTTACCTCCCACAAACCATTTCTACAGTGTATTTTGGAGGGACTGCTATAGATGGAAGTGTTCTTAATGCTAAATAGCTGTCACCAGAGGTTACAAAACCACAGTAAAGAAAGTAGAACAATTAATTACTAAGAAGATGGAAACTTAAATCAACTACCCCCAAAGTCAGTCAAGAGACAGATAAAGAGTACAGAATATGATACCTACTATATAAAGAATGGAGGAGGAAGAAAAAGGGGGGGTAAAAAAAAGAACCTTTGGATTGTGTTTGTAATAGCCTACTAAGTGAGATAAATTAGGCTGTTAGTAAAGAAGCTACCCTTTTCCTTTTGGTAACCACAAATCTAAAGTCTGCAGTGGCAATAAGTACATACCAATCGATAACCACCCTAAATGTAAATGGTCTGAATGCACCAATCAAAAGACAAAGAGTCACTGAATGGATAAAAAAACAAGACTCATCTATATGCTACCTATAAGAGACTCAGTTCAAACCCAAAGACATACACAGACTAAAAGTGAAGGGATGGAAAAAGATACTTCATGCAACTAATAGGGAGAAAAAGTAGAAGTTGCAGTACTTGTATCAGACAAAATAGACTTCAAAACAAAGAAAGTTACAAGAGACAAAGAAAGACACTATGTAATGATAAAGGGGTCAGTCCAACAAGAGGATATAACCATTATAAATATCTATGCACCCAACATAGGAGCACCTACATATATGAAACAAGTACTAACAGAATTAAAGGGGAAAATAGAATGCAATGCATTCATTTTAGAAGACTTCAACACACCACTTGCTCCAAAGGACAGATCAAGCAGACAGAAAATAACTAAGGAGACAGAGGCACTGAACAACACATTACAACAGATGGACCTAACAGACATCTACAGAACACTCCATCCAAAAACAGCAGGAAACACATTCTTCTCAAGTGCCCATGAAACATTTACAATAGATCATATACCAGGTCACAAAAAGAGCCTCAATAAATTCAGAAGGATTGATATTGTACCAACCAGTTTCTCAGACCACAAAGGTATGAAACTACAAATAAATTATGCAAAGAAAACAAAAAGGACTACAAACACATGGAGGCTTAACAATATGCTCTTAAAAAATCAGTGGATCAATGACCAAATAAAAACAGAGATCAAGCAATATATGGAGACAAATGACAACAATAACTCAACATTGCAAAATATGTGGGACCCAGTGAAGACCGTGCTAAGAGGGAAGTATATTGCAATACAGGCTTACCTTAGGAAAGAACAATTCTATGAGAACAGTCTAAACTTACAATTAATGAAACTAGAAAAAGAACAACAAATGAGGTCCAAAGAGAGTAGAAGGAGGGATATAATAAAGATCAGAGCATAAATAAATAAAATCAAGAAGAATAAGACAACAGAAATAATCAATGAAAGCAGGAGCTGGTTCTTTGAGAAAAAATTAAGAAAAATAAACCCCTAGCCAGACTTACCAAGGAAAAAAGAGAGTCTATACACATAAAAAGAATCAGAAATGAGAAAGGAAAAATCACTATGGACACCACAGAAATACAAAGAATTATTAGAGAATACTATGAAAAATTATATGCTAACAAATTGGATAACCTAGAAGAAATGGACAACTTCCTAGAAAAATACAACCTTCCAAGGCTGACCCAGGAAGAAACAGAAAATCTGAATAGACCCAATTACCAGCAATGAAATTGAATTGATAATCAAAAAACTACCTAAAAACATAATCACTGGACCAGATGGCTTCACTGCTGAACTTTATCAAACATTTAGTGCAGTAATGCCCATCATCCTTTAAAGTTTTCCAAAAAGTAGAAGAGGAGGGAATACTTTCAAACTCATTCTATGAGGACAGCATCACTCTAATACCACAACCAGGCAAAGACAGCACAAAAAAAGAAAATTACAGACCAATATCCCGGATGAACAATGATGCAAAATACTCAATAAAATATTAACAAACTGAATTAAAAATACATCAAAAAGATCATCCATCATGATCAAGTAAGATTTATTCCAAGGATGCAAGAATAGTACAATATTAGAAAAATCATCAACATCATACACCAACAAACAGAAGGACATTCAACAAAATTCGGTATCCATTCATGATAAAAACTCTCAACAAAATGCGTATAGAGGGCAAGTACCTCAACATAATAAAGGCCATATATGACAAACCCACAGCCCAACAGTATACTTAACAGCGAGAAGCTGAAAGCTTTTCCTTTAAGATTGGGACGAAGAAAAGGATACCCACTCTCCTCACTTCTATTCAACATAGTACTGCAGGTCCTAGCCACGGCAATCAGACAACACAAAGAAATAAAAGGCATCCAGATTGGTAAGGAGTAAGTTAAACTGTCTCTGTGTGCAGATGACATGATACTGTACATAAAAAAACCCTAAAGAATCCACCCCAAAACTACTAGAACTAATAACTGAATTCAGCAAAGTTGCAGGATACAAAATCAATACATAGAAATCTGTGGCATTCCTATATACTAATGATGAACTAACTGAAAGTGAAATCAGGAAAACAATTCCATTCACAACTGCATCAAAAAGAATAAAATACCTAGGAATAAACCTAGCCAAGGGGGTGAAAGACCTATACCCTGAAAATTTTAAGACACTCATGAAATTAAAGAAGACACCAATAAATGGAAATACAATGGACATACATCCGTGCTCATGGAAAGGAAGAATTAATATTGTCAAAATGGCCATCCTGCCTAAAGCGATCTACAAATTCAATGCAATCCCTATCAAAATACCAACGGCATTCTTCAACAAACTAGAACAAATAGTTCTAAAATTCATATGGAACCACAAAAGACCCCGAATAGGTAAAGCAATCCTGAGAAATAATAACAAAGCTTGGGGATTAACGCTCCCTTATTTCAAGCTCTACCACAAAGCCACAGTAATCATGACAATTTGGTACTGGCAAAAGAACAGACCTATAGATCAAACAGAATAGAGAGCCCAGATATAAACCCAAGCATAGAGTCAATTAATAAACAATAAAGAAGCCATGTGGATATACAATGGGGAAATGACAGCCTCTTCAACAACTGGTGTTGGTAAAACTGGACAGCTATATGTAAGAGAATGAAACTGGATTATTTTCTAACTCCATACACAAATTAAACCTAAAATGGATCAAAGACCTGAATGTAAATCATGAAACCACAGAAGTCTTAGAAGAAAACAAAGGCAAAAATTTCTTGAATATAAACATGAGCAACCTTTTCCTGAATGCATGTTCTCTGGCAGTGGAAACAAAAGCAAAAATGAACAAATGGAACATCAAACTAAAAAGGTTCTGTACAGCAAAGGACACCATCAGTAGAAAAGGCATCCTAGAGAATGGGAAGATAAATTCCTAAACGACATATCTGACAAGGGGTTAACATCTAAAATATATAAAGAACTCACATGCCTCAACACCCAAAAAGCAACCCAATTAAAAAAATGAGCAGAGGATCTGAAAAGACACTTCTCCAAAGAAGAAATTCAGATGGCCAACAGGCATATGAAAAGACGCTCCACATCACTAGTTATCAGGGAAACACAAATTAAAACCACAATGATATATCACCTCACACATTAGGATGGCCAACATCAAAAAGAGAAGGAAAAACAAATGCTGGGGAGGATGTGGAGAAAGGGGAACCCTCCTACACTGCTGGTGGGAATGTAAATTAGTTCCTCCATTGTGGAAAGCAATATGGAGGTTCCTCAAAACACTAAGAACTGAAATACCATTTGACCCAGGAACTGCAATTCTAGGAATTTACCCAAAGAAAACAAGATTCCAGATTCAAGAAGACATATGCAACCCTGTGTTTACTGCAGCACTATTTACAGTAGTGAAGATATGGAAGCAATCTAAGTGTCCATTAGTAGATGAATGGATAAAGAAGATGTGGTACATATACACAATGGAGTATTATTTGGTCATAAGAAGAAAACAAATCCTATGATTTGCAACAACATGGATGGAGCTAGAGGGTATTATGCTCAGTGAAATAAGCCAGGCAGAGAAAGACAAGTGCCAAATGATTTCCTTCATTTGTGGAATATAAAAACAAAACAAAACTGAAGGAACAAAGCAGTAGCAGACTCACAGACTTGAAGAAGGGACTAGTGGTTACCAAAGGGTAGGGGAGGGTGGGTGGGGAGCGATGGAGAAGGGGATTAAGGGGTATTATGATTGGCACACATGCTGTAGGCAGGGGGTCATGGGGAAGACAGTGTAGCACAGAGAAGACAAGTAGTGACTCTGTGGCATCTTACTACACTGATGGGACAGTGACTACAATGTGTGTGGGTGACTTGATAATATGGGTCAGTACAGTAACCACGTTTTTCATGTGAAACCTTCATAAGAGCATATATCAGTGATATCTTAATAAAAATAAACAACCTGAAAATAAAATTAAGAAAATTCCACTTAAAAGAGCATGAAAAAGAATGGAATACTTTGGAATCAATTTAAGGAAGGAAGAAACCTATACACTTAAAATTAAAAAACATTGTGGGAACAAATGAAAGAAAAGTAATCTAATGTGAATCAGTCCCTGTATCCTTAGGAATCAAGAATCCTGCTGTTGAGATCCTCTCTGAATTCTTCTGTTTAGCTAAACAAGATCACTACCTGTTCTTAAACTTCATGAAAAGGCTTAATTTTTAATGGAAGACAAACTTTCTTCAGATGGTATGCTCTTCATGTTTTAAAGCAGTGCTTGTTCGATTTAACATGCACATAAATTATCTGATGATCTCATGAAAATACAGATTTTAATTAAAACTGGGTGTGGGAAGGGGCTAAAGTTCTTCACTGCTAATAGCTCTCAGAGGATTCCAATGTTGCTGGTTCCTCAGACCACAGTTTCAAGCAGTTGCATATATACTACTGGCCTAAGTCATTTGAAGAAAGAAGCAGCAAACCTTAGGATGGGTGGCAAATAGCAGAATGAAAGTCTAATCCATCCTCTAAATTCTTCATAACTGAGCACAATATATTCCCTAACAACAATTAAGAACACACATTTGCCACCACCCCTCCATTCCCGCCACCACTAACTACGAGAAAAGATGCAGACTTAGCAGGTCAGACTAAGGCTAAATTCATATGAAAAAATTTTTTAATACCTGCCCAATAGAGATCATTCCCTTAGAGTGTTAACCATCATGTCTTCCTCTCTACATCTTCTGCCTTTTATTCCTTCTTTTAGCCAGTGTTTCTTGTGTCACTTGGGGACTAATGGTGGTTCCCTGGCAATCTAGTAACTGGTGTACAGACAACTTAATTGTTGTTCCAATGGTCACACATGCCCTATAAAGACAGTCAAGAGGGGACTATTTGTTTCAGCTACCTACCTTTCACATTATGTGAGTTGTTAACATTGGTTAAATACATATTTTGTTGTTGTTACTATCATAATGTGTAAAATCCCCAATTTAAGAAAATTTACTCAAAAGCATTCACAGAAGAGTAAAAATGACAAAAAACATTTAGATCAGAATGTCATCAATGAATAAATGGTATGATCTTACAGTGAAAACAGTGTGATCTCAGAATGATTTATGTCAAGTGGATTAGAAGTGATTGGTTTACACTGGAAGACCTTCTGACTTCCTTGTTCCCTCCATACTGTAATACATTATTGAACAGGGGCTGAAACATTATTAAACAGGGACAAGAAGCCAATGAAGCATTCATATAATTTTCAATTACTCCAGGTAAACCAGTCAAAACCTGCATTATAAATTTTGTCATTAAAGCAAAGATTAATGACTGCAGTCAAAGGAACTTTAACAAAAACAGGCATAACTATGGTCAGCTGCAAAATTAATGACAAATATGCTCAGAGAGAAACAAAATAATCTGGCTAAATTCTATCATCAGATGATATTACTGGACATTGTAAGTGTTGTATACAATGAGGAAGAACAAGTACTATCACAGATGCGTATTTTGTTTTATGGCTGCAGGAAGCTACTAGTGTTCAGAGTGTGAATCAACTCTTGTCATATACATAATACATGAATCAAGAAATACAGGCAACTTTTACTGATCATCAATGAAAACACGGTCTAGAAAAGGAATTTTCTTTTAACCACAATTATTTTTCAACCTTGACTTGAAAAGGTATACTGGGAGCAGTATGTCCAAGAGTACTAGCCATGTAAAAAAGAAGAGTATGGCACCTGAAAGGCAATTCACACATGGCTTCACTTACAGATAACAGCTGGCATTTCATTATAAGCCTTCTATTCTTGAGTCAGTGTAAAGACTGAATGGAAAATTGTAAATATAATTCAAATTGCAGCCCCTGAGCAGGTATCTTAAGTTTACATTAAAAAAACAGCAGCAAATACAAGACTCTGCTTTTCTATATTGTGAGGAGGAAAAGTGCTAACAAAAATAATTCAAATGAAGGATTATAACTTTTTTTCATGGTACTGATAAGGTCAGTAAAAATTTCTGGGATTATCTGAGGCTTACTCAAATGGCAGACCTTCATGACATACAGTATAGTGAAGACCTGAACCTATCATTTGAGGGTAAAACAAGAATTCTTTTTTTTCCCTTTTACTTATTTATTTATTATTTTTTGAAGAACATTATGTTTACTAGGCTCCCCCCTTCACCAAGTGCCCCGCACATACCCCTTCACAGTCACTGTCCATCTGCATAGTAAGATGCTGTAAAATCACTACTTGTCTTCTCTGTGTTGCACAGCCCTCCCCGTGCCCCCCACGCACTATACATGCTAATTGTAATGCCCTCTTTCTTTTTCCCCCCCTTATCCCTCTCTTCCCACCCATCCTCCCCAGTCCCTTTCCCTTTGGTAACTGTTAGTCCATTCTTGGGTTCTGTGATTCTGCTGCTGTTTTGTTCCTTCAGTTTTCCTTTGTTCTTATACTCCACATATGAGTGAAATCATTTGATACTTGTCTTTCTCCGCCTGGCTTATTTCACTGAGCATAATACCCTCTAGCTCCATCCATGTTGTTGCAAATGGTAGGATTTGTTTTCTTCTTATGGCTGGATAATATTCCATTGTGTATATGTACCACATCTTTATCCATTCATCTACTGATGGACACTTAGGTTGCTTCCATATCTTGGCTATTGTAAATAGTGCAGTGATAAACATAGGGGTGCATCTGTCTTTTTCAAACTGGAGTGCTGCATTATTAGGGTAAATTCCTAGAAGTGGAATTCCTGGGTCAAATGGTATTTCTATTTTGAGCATTCTGAGGAACCTCCATACTGCTTTCCACAATGGTTGAACTAATTTACATTCCCACCAGCAGTGTGGAGGGTTCCCCTTTCTCCACAACCTCACCAACATTTGTTGTTGTTTGTCTTTTGGATGGTGGCGATCCTTACTGGTGTGAGGTGATATCTCATTGTGGTTTTAATTTGCATTTCTCTGATGATTAGCGATGTGGAGCATCTTTTCATGTGCCTGTTGGCCATCTGGATTTCTTCTTTAGAGAACTGTCTATTCAGCTCTTCTGCCCATTTTTAAATTGGATTATTTGGTTTTTATTTGTTGAGGTGTGTGAGCTCTTTATATATTTTGGATGTCAATCCTTTATCGGATCTGTCATTTATGAATATATTCTCCCATACTGTAGGATACCTTTTTGTTCTATTGATGGTGTCCTTTGCTGTACAGAAGCTTTTAAGAATTCTTAAAGATAAAATATGAAGACCAAATCATGCTACAAGTGGCTAAACTGAAGAGGTTCACTTTTCCTACATCTAGCCAATTTCTTACCCTGTTGTAGAAAGACATCAGCGTATTATTATTAGGTATACTTAAAAATCACATTCAATTACCACTAGACTTAAACATTTCCTAGAACTGAATATAACCAAAAGGACAGATTTACACAATGCCATCTTCCAAACTGAAATATACAACTTCAATAGTGAGTACTACACATTTGTCAACTCAATGTTTCACTGAACATTTTATATACTTTTCAGTGAGAATTCTTTCAACAGTATTTGTATCCAAACATTTGGATATCTAAAACATCTAACAGAATCATCCTATACTTGCTATTATTCCCAACAACCCGTAGTTGAAAAGTAGAATTCAGAACTAAAGAGTAGGAAAATAAAACAGTTAGATATGAAGTCTTCACTTTGATTTTAGTGAGAAAGATCAGTGTGGTGAAAGATTACAGCAATAACTGCTTTTCCTAATGTTTAAATCATTTTAAAATGCTTTGATATTACAATGTCAAATTTTGAATTACTTTTGTGTTTATTTAAAATTGGTGGTGTGCATGAAGACCCATCACATGATCCACAAATTCTAATGTCTGAGAAACACTACCTTCTCTACTATCCTACTTTCCTTTCATTGGAAGCATTAATTTCTTTCTATGCATTATGCTAGAGAAATACAGACGACCATGGAAATTTTGCTTGCTACTATTTATCTTCTCACATTAGAAAAGCACTTCATTATCTGCATTTATGTTACCTCATTAAAAAAAATAAAAGAGGGCCTTATTTCAATATGCATTGCACCTAGAAAATACATCTAATAATTACTTTCAATTTCTCTTTGACCCTACTTCCCCCAAAATCATTCTTTCCTTCTGACTTTTCCAGAACCCAAACTGCCTTCATGTACCTTTTGATTACAGTCAAGGTGATATTAAAAAAACAACTGGCATGGCAGAAGCACCAAAGAGAATGACACAAGTTCACAATCACATGGCTGTAGTGGTACATGCTAACTAAGTATCAGCCTTAGTTACAGGTTCATTTAAACAGCTTGCTATTTAATGCTAGCCCCATTCTCAAAGACCTTTGGTATTCCTTGCCTGACAATTTGCAGGGAAAGGAAAGCAGTTTTCATGAAAGACAACATCATCAAATGGATTCCAAAGATGAATTTAAGGCTATCTTTTATTAAATCTTTAATTTCTCTTTTATTCCTTAATAGAAGAATTCAGGATAAGTATTAGAAAGAACACTGTATTGTTTTCTTTCCTCTATATCAGTGGTCTCCAGAAAATGAGACTCTTAAGTCAGCTTTTTTTTTTATAGCTTTGTTAATTTTATCCAGTTAGATGACCACATTCTTTATCCACTCAACCAAATGCAAACATTTTAATATATAGACAAATGGACAGATCTGGGGATATATTAAGGATACTGTAAACTGTTAGCAAACAAATAAATATCTGACATAGAAAGGAAACAACAGAAAGAGAACAGAGAAATTCACAAAAAAGGAAAGATGGGTCATTTAAAAACAAACTTGAGATCATAGAATTATGTACAATAACATCACAAATAACAGTGTTGTTTTTAAGGATCTTCTTACCCAACTTTGGAAAAACTATTAAGTATTCAGCATTGCACTGAGGACATGCCACTCTGGCTGTACTGTTTCCTCTTTGTTTTTCATCCACCCAGCGCTGGAGACAAGCCTGGTGAACCCATTTTGTAGATCCTCTGCATCTGCATGGTCTCACCCACTCAGCTGTTCTATCATCTTCATCAGTGGCAAAACACACCCAGCAACTTCTGTAAGAGAAAATAATGACAGGTTATATTGTTTTAGTATAGTGATATAAATTTGGCCCTACATGTTTTCATTATAGGTATGACTGGTTATCCTTTTTTCAGAATTATATGTATTATATTTGAAATTAAGAAATGTCAAGTTTGGGATGCTTATATTAAAGAAAAATTCTATTGAGATGATTAATTAAAAACATTTCCCATTTTGCTTTTACGGGTACTTCATTGAAGTCTAATTTGTTCTTGTGTAATTAGGCTGCAATTCCTTATTTTTCTCCCAGTTAGTACAAGTTTTGACATTGATTTTCGTTAGGGCAAACACAATTTAACTCAGGGAGACCAGTGACTCCTCCCCATTAAAGTTTGTACAACTGAAAATAACTGCTGATTAAAGCTTGTTACCTAGTGTGCAGTTTTCACTTATTATTTAGATATGTGGGTTCTGTCAGAACTAGCTTAACTATGCTCAGTGAGAAAGACGATATAGTCAGGTACTATATAGACAGGTGAGGTGTCTAGACCTTTTAGAAAAGCATGAATTTTAATTCTGTCCTCCAATTAAAACGGGGGAAAAAATGGAATTGAATCTATGGCAACAATATCCACACTTGCAATTTTGATTCAGCTTTCAAATTCACTCAGGTTTTAAATGACCTAGGTAAAAAATGGGAGGTAGGTGGCATACTGTTAGCATACTGACCCTCTGACCCACCTCAGTCAAGCTGTCAGTGCTCTCATACTATCTTAGGGTTATCCAAAATGCCTTCTCTTTCTCCTTTTATATTTTACTGTGGTAAAATATATGTAACATAAAATATACTACATTAGCCATTTTTAAGAGTACAATTCAGTAGTTTAAGTATATTCATATTGCTGATGGCAACCACCATCACTATCCATGGTTTGGGTTTTAACCTACAATTTTTGCATAAAATTTCAATCGAAAATATACCATACAGACCAGTTAACTGAAGTGTTAGTATATATTCCCCTCACAGCTGAGGTCATTTTGTAAATACGTTTGTATACCTCTTGGAAGTCAGATCTATCATTCTGATAACAAAATACAGGCAGAGTATCTAGTTCTTACAAGTTTTTCATTTCAACAATGGAACATATATGTACCTAAGTACAACTAGATCAGCACAATTAATTAGTATTAAAGTGAACTGAATAAAGCCAATCTCAGTCATCAGGGTAAAAAAAGTACAAATGTATCTACTCAGAACTTTGATGGACTGAACCAAATGAAGTTGCCTTATTTGTCTGTTTTTGACCTACAAAAATAATGGCAATTTCATTTCAGTATAACGGGAATACTTATACAGCTATATTCCCCATAAATTCTGAGTTAGTTTTTTCCCAACATTATAAAAAATTTCAAACTTCAAAAAAAAGGCTGAGAAACTGTTCAGGGAATATGCATATTTCCAGTATCTAGATTCTACAATTCTTACATTTTGCAACATACGCACACATTTACTCACTGATTCATCTTAGTTCTTGATGCATTTCAAAGTTGAAGGCATCAGTATACTCCCCACTACTTTTATAGTTTTCCTTTTTTAGAAGGTACTCAACTAATATTTAAAGTAAGCAGTTTTAGATTTCTTTCTAATTTCACAACTATGGTAGATAAGATGGTTGAACGATTTTACAGTGGAAACTTACTAGGAGTTAAACCTAATTAGAAGCGTTAATACAAATAACCTTGTTTTTATTGATTCACAGTGACTATGAGTATACAGTTTACAAATCTGGATTTTGAAGCTGATGCTCATTAGAGTTTAACTGAAATTATCTTACAAAGGTGGTATCAAAATAAACCTTACTGATAGTAATGCTCTCAAAAAGTTTGCCTTATTATTATTTTTTTCTGTTTATAACAGCTCTTTATGAAATCACATGAGGGCACACTAAGGTTTCATCTTAGCCACTATAACCAGGCCCACTTAATTGGTGGATTGCATTTTTTCCTGGGGTAGGCAGTGTATGGCAAAGGTTGCTGAGTTGCTGTTGCCACTCAATTTTTTCTCTTTATTTCCCCTCTTCCTGCAAAATTTTCCCTTTCTTCTCTTTCTTTCTCTTGTTTCTGATCTCCCGTTTTTCTTCCTTTTCCTCTTATCTGCTCTTCTCTCCATCTCCCCTGCCTTTGCTTTCTGGAGCAGAAACAGAGGGAGAATGCAAAGAACCAAGAGATCTTGGATTTTTAAAAACCTTAAAGTTTGCCTGCTTTCAGCATTACAACTTACCACATCCACTTTCTATTTATTCCAATGGTTAATCAGTAAATCTGATGGTCATCTGAGATCAAATAGTATTGTCCACAACATGTGAACTTCTGGTAACACCACCAAATTACTTCATCTAAAAATCAGTTTACAAACAAATAAATATGAAGTGGAAATTTCTATTTAATTCCATAAATTATTTCTGGTAATAGTACAAAACAAGCAAGCAACTGAAAATTATAGAAACTGCCAGCAACACAACACTTACTGAGCACTATTCCCATGTGGTTTCACTGGTTCCATGTGGTTGCACAAACAAAATAAATGAAGATTTTTCTATCTGGACCCTATAATAACTGGAATCATGCCCAGTAGATAGCTTTAAGGTTCCAGTGAAATTACCACAAGTACTTTCACTTTAAGAACGAACAAAAAAGGTCTATTAGGATAGATCAGGGAAGGCTTCAGGGAGGAGTGATAGTAGACATCAGTAGAGACAGGGACAAGTGATTTTATTACTGGGGTTCCCAAAACAAAGACCTTAAGATCATTTGGGAATTTGGACATTCTCTGACTCTACCCCAGATCTAGTGCATCAGAAATTCTGACGAAGGAGGGTCTAGAAATCTATTTTAGCAAGCCCTCCAAGTTATCCCAATGTAAATAAAGTTTGAGAACCACTGGTGTAGAAAAATGGCAGGTAAAAAGAAGGCAAAAAGATTGGAGAAAGCAGACCATATAAAGTAAACAATTACTGGATTTGCATTGTTAGAAATAGTTGTTTTGGATTAAATACATATAAATGACAGTACAGAAAATGCTAAATTCTAAAGACTGATTTACTACCTTACAGGTAATGAAAAAAACATTAGTCTTTGAAGGAAGGGCCAGGCACATGGCAAATTTACTTTCAGCATATAAAAATGAATGTTTTTAGGCAATGAATGTTTTTAGGCAATACAGCCTGGTCTTCAGGTCTGGAGAAAAAGACTGGAGGGAACAAAATATGTATATGGATCCTTTCTTTGACTTTTTTTTTTTTCTTAACTTCTGAAAAGACTGACCAGGAATATCATCTGAGAAGATCTTATAATTATGCTTTCTGTCTTGGCTTCCCCATACCCAACTCCCTTCATGATGCAATCTACTTCAGCTGTTTATTCCCCAATTCTCCACTTCCCTCTTTGTAAGAGAAAAGTTATCTTTGAAAATGATGGGTTTATGGTTTCTCAAGGTCTTAGAATGGAGGGGAGTAGAAACTTGTGGTTTAATGTACAGCACAATTTCTTTTTTTTAGGAACAAAGTATCCCACACTTTCTACAGAAAACCACTCTTCCCTCCAACCTCAGCCACATATGTAGTTTTGGCAGTTAATCCTCCTGAATCTTCAACTCCAGGAGGGGTAATTCTTAAATTGGTTTAAGGGTATATCCCATGTCCCAGATTATAGCAATTGGGAAGCAGGGCCCATAATGCTAGTTTTAGCAGAATGAACCTCAGAATTTTTGCTGGGAAAGTTTGTGCACAGACTTTTTTTTCTACTGGGCCTGAAGGCAGGAAAGTGTGAGGCTAAATGAGGGTGTGACACTTCTGCTGCCAGGAGAGCCACCAAGTGGAGTCGAAAGAACCCAGAGGATGCTAAAAGATGGAAACTAATGGCTTTGTTTGAGACATGGATCAAGCTGTGCTTAACGCTAAATATACTCTTGCACTGTTCACTTACATAAACCCACAGATTTTTTTTTTTTAAGCTTAACCAGTGTGCAGCAGATTTCCCACCAAATGCAACCCAGTCTTGATACAGAGTTTATGGAACTGGCTATGAGATGGCCCCAGAACAGTCATATAATGTAAACTCTAAACAGATTTTACAAGTGCACACAGTATTCTGTGTCAGTAGCTTCATTTCCTACTGATCAGAACTAGAGCAGAAAAGCATTAAATAATCCTAATTTCTACGGCAAGTACTCTGAGTCTTGCAAGCTTTTCTATTTCTCATAGAAAAAGAGCATAATGGGCAAAACAGGCTCTTAATTCTGCTATTGGATCAGGTCATTTCTTCGACAAAAACAGTCAATGAAGATAAAACCAAACATTTTGAAATTACATATTTTAATATTTTAATTTATGGGATGGCTATCTGAATACCCTTAAAAGGTGAGAGTAATTGGCAATTTCCCATTTCAAAGGACGAAGCCAAACCTTTCAAAGTTCATACCCAAGAAAAGGTTGCAATTTCTGACCAAACTGTAGTAGTGGCTCTTTAAGTCATTTCCCCATCTTGTTCTCTTCAATCCTCCAAGGTCTACCTTGACCTACAGTATTGTGAATACTGCTGTTATGGTGTACAAATAATCTCTTTAAGACCTTGCTTTCAGTTCTTCAGGGTAGAAATGGAATTGCTGGATCATAAGGTAATTCTGTTTTTAATTTTTTGAGGAACCACTGACACTATTTTAATAAGCCCCTCAGGTGATCAAGATATCTAAAGTTTGAGGACCTCTACTCTAGCCATTCTTCTTTTTCCTTATTTCTTCCCTTTTGTAAGTCTCTTCAACTCACCATAATACAGGAATGAAATTTCATTTTATACTCAATGTAAATATTTTTAAATTGTTTCTTTTTTTCTTATGATTTAAATTGTTTTTTAATTTAAACAGTAAGTAAAATGCTTTAGATCATTTTTTCTAAGGAAAAAAAACTAGCTAAATTTTGGGAAAAGATATGTGAGTTCAGAATATTCTAACTTGTTCAAGAGCCTGGGCTTTGGAGTCAGAATGAATTTAAGTCCTTGCTCACCAGTTATCAGTTTAATGACAGAATTTCAGAGTTGTTGTAAGATGGGTTCTTAATTTGGGGTCCATGAAAATGTTATCGGGTAAGTAAATTTGGATGGTGAAAAAATTACTTCTTTATTTTTGCTAATCTCTAAATAAAATTTAATTTTCCTTCAACGATGAATATAAGCAAACCTTAGAAATAATAGCAGTATAGCAACAGAAATTAGTGACCAGAAATTTTCGTATTACTTTGTAGCTGTGGAGCTCCCAAAATAACATTTGGTTCATCACTAATTTGAAATTATTTATTAGACCCACCAACAGTGGTCTAAGGCATTTTAGTGTGTTAAAGCTCAATTATTTCCAGATTTTTAATATTTTGATAGTTATATTTCAACATAATTGGTTTCATTTCTGATCTTACACATTTTATTTTATTCTTTCAGAACATTCTGATGAGAAGGAACCCATAGGCTTAACCAGACTACCAAAGTGTTATCGGCATAAAAAAGGTATTATGTTAAGATCCTCTATTGTGAAGAATTAAACAAATGATTATGAAATTGCTTAAGAATTTCGTGGCACATATATAACCACCAAATGAGCACTTGATGAAGTTCCCAGCACCAATAAAGATGAGAATTGTGTCAACTTTACATCGATGCATTTTATGGATGCATTTTCTTACCCAAATTAGCAGATAAAACAATTCTGCTTGGCATGCTGGTATTCAGTGGAAAAAGTCTGAGATTCCTAATCAGGTCCCTATTTTCCACCAAGCCACCACCACTGCTAAAGATACTCATTTAAATCCTCTCAATTAATTTTCTTCCACCCCTTTTCCTTCCACTAGCTTTTCTAAATGCCTCCTGCTTGCTGATGGCATCTTTACTTCCACACTCTCCCACCAGCTAAGTTGTGGCACATTAGTTTACAAAGTAAAGGGAAATCTGGGAATTGTCATGATTGGTTAAGAGAGCAAAAAAAAAATTACTACTATAATATGAAGACAAGAAAAAATAACTAGACAAACCTAAAGAATATTACTTATTCCTTAAAGGTACAACCTTATTGGAATTGCTAATACCACTGATCTATATAGATAACATGCCACTTCTTCTAATAAAGTGACTTAGTCACTTTATCAGTCACTTAGTTCTGTATGATTTTAAAACTGTAACTTATTTTTCCAGTTTATATCCTAACAGTAAAGTGAATAAACAGTTCAAGGAATACATGGCTAGTTTGCCTTAAACCTACCATTTTCCAAGATCTCCTAAATCAACCTAAGTACCTACTAAGACAAATCATTACTTGATGCCACAAGGAACTAAATTTAAGGAATTTACAGTCTAATTAAGAAACAAATATATGCATAGAAGGATCACATAAAAACCACCATACAAAACATCAAGTGCCAAGAAAAGATGCTGAGACAAAAGTAATACAGAAATGTAATGATGACAGTAAGAAACTCAGGATGAAATAGCTGAGAAGCTTTCACGAAAAGGAGAGAACTACAGATGAGAATTCACGTTGGATTGAGGAGTGAAAGGTATTCAAAGTAAGAAAAATAGCATAAGTAAGCTTAGAGATGGAAATGAGCATATTGTCATGGACAAAGTCCAATGAGGTTGGAAGAAAAAGGTTTTAAGATAATCCAGTTGGGAAGGATGAATGACAGTGATAATCTCACTTCATGGGGTTTATTTGTGACTCATCTACTGTTTATATGATTAAGTTATTTTTTGTAAAAGAATGTGGAAAAAAGGGGAGGAAACATCAATAAAATAGTTTCTCACTGGCACATAAATTAACTAAGCAAGATAGGTATGGTTATCTAATCAAAGCTCACAATAAAGTCTACCTTTATAGATTTGAATTGCAGGTGTTAATCTGGGATTATTACAAAGATCTGGGAAATCATAGACTCCTGCCCCCAAGATCACACTGATAAAAACTGAAGTGTAGCAGTATAGAATAATTCCAAGGAAAAGGAGAGCAATGAAACAAGCTTTAAAAGTGCTGCTGTTGTGTTACATACACTGCTTTAACAATGTATTTTTGGGAAAGTTTTAAGGAGAACAAGCACTCCTGAATTCAGAACGTGCTTAGAGATCCATACACTGGTTAATGCAAGGAAGGCCCCATTTAACAATGGAAAAACTGCACACCGTAGACTCATAGACACTGAGAAGTGACTAGGAGTTACCATGGGAGAGGGGCTGGGATGGGTAAGTGGGGGTGGGGAGGGGGATAAAGGAGCATAAAAATTCTCAATCATAATTTAAGTTGGTCACCAGGATAGTAGTACAGCATGGAGAATATAGTCAATGATTCTGTAACACCTTTCTATGTTGACAGTAACTGCACTAGAGGAAGTGAGGATTTAATAATAAGGGTAACTGTAACTGTGTTGTATATTTGAAACCATTATAAGATTGTGTATCAATGATACTTCAATAAAAAAACAACGGAACACTGCTTGCTTTGTCTTAGGATTAAAGGTGTCACATCCCATGTTTTCTGCAACAGGAACTATACCTTCAAGAAGACTAAAAATCCCTTTACAAGTCTGTTCACCCAACTGAAATGGATTCATCAAAGAGGTATAACCACAATCATGACACCTTACCTTCTGACAAAACTGCAGGGAAATAAACCACAATGAAAGCAATCATTTATTGAGAATATATTTATGCCATGCTCTTTGTCTCTTATTTTTTAAACTCTGCAAGCATAATGATTTCCATCTTAATAAATAAGGAAGCAAAGCCCAGAAAGGTTAAGTAATCTGCCCAAGGCCTCAGAGTTAGAGAGGCAAGGATGCAACCAAGGCCTCAACTCCGAAATTTCAGCATTTTTCAATGCACCATGCTGCCATATATATAGAGTATGCTGAGAAAAGTTTTCATTTTTCATTTTTAAGGGAATTATAGCTAGTACAAGAAATTGTTTCATTTTTGCAAGGATACTTTTAAGCAGCCATAATAAGTTTTCACCAGAGATCTAAACCCCTTGCAGTCTACTCCAATGTGCCATACAGATGTATATCATCTCTCATCAACTTATGGACTATGGCATGTAAAAAGTTGGGAGCAATGTATGTATGGCATGAAAAGAATTGCTACATAAGTCTGGAGAAGAGGAGAAAAATATTTCTGGATGAAATGGTCAGAAAAGCTTTATGAGGCAGAATCGTAACTGGGTCTTGAAAAATAAAGACAAGATACTGAAAAGAACACCTTGTGTTCAGAGGACAGTAAGCAAATCAGTTTGGCCTGGGCGAAAGACATGTACTTATGGACTCATTCTTACAGAGAAGCAAAAAGCTTTTAAAAGGTAGTTGGTGCCGAACCCTCCTACACTGTTGGTGGGAATGTAAGCTAGTTCAACCATTGTGAAAAGCAATATGGAGGTTCCTCAAAAAACTAAAAATAGAAATACCATTTGACTCGGGAATCCCACTCCTTGGAATTTACCCAAAGAATACAATTTCTCAGACTCAAAAAGACATATGCACCCCTATGTTTACTGCAGCACTATTTACAATAGCCAAGATATGGAAGCAATCTAAGTGTCCATTAGTAGATGAATGGATAAAGAAGATGTGGTACATATAGACAGTGGAATACTATTCAGCCATAAGAAACAAATCCTACCATTTGCAACAACATGGATGGAGCTGGAGGATATTATGCTCAGTGAAATAAGTCAGGTGGAGAAAGACAAGTACCAAATGATTCCCCTCATTTGTGGAGTATAACAACAAAGCAAAACTGAAGGAACAAAATAGCAGCAGACTCACAGACTCCAAGAAGGGACTAGTGGTTACCAAAGGGGAGGGATGTGGGAGGGCGGGTAGGGAGGCAGGGAGATGGGGATTGAGGGGTATTATGTTTAGTACACATGGTGTGGGGGGTCACAGGGAAAACAGTGTAGCACAGAGAAGGCAAACAGTGAGTCTGTGGCATCTTACTACACTGACGGACAGTGACTGCATTGGGGTATGGGTGGGGACTTGATGATATGGGTAAATGTAGTAACCACATTGTTTTTTCATGTGAAACCTTCATGAGAGTGTATATCAATAATACCTTTAAAAAAAGAAAAAAAAAGGTAGTTGGTGCCAGGCATGTGTACACAGTGTCTGAAGTACAATAAATGTCTTGAAGACCAGGCTCAAGAATTTGAACTTAAGTTTAGTGTGCAATATACAGAAATTTTTAAGTAAATGAGATGATTTTTAAAATGGTGCTTCTGTAAGATTATTCTAAGCACTGATATGTCATAAAGAATGAAAAGCAACTTACTGCGATTCAACAGTGCCTCCAATGTATTAGGGAAATGGGATAGGGAATAGTTTCTGTTCTCAGTGAACTTCCAGTTGAATGTGTGTGGAAGGCTCCAAGACATAGGATAGGTGCTTTAAAAGAATTACAATACAATGTGTTATACAATGATGAATTTATAAAGATCCTATGGAAACACAGGAAGGAGTAACTCACTCTGCCTGAAGGAGCAGTGTAATGCTTCAAGGTGGTAAATTTGAATTCTAAAGCTGGGTAGGAGCAGGTGTTAAAACAGGAATTCATCTAAAGCAAAATAAGGAGATGAAAGAGCAGGATATATTCAGAAGACAATGAACTGGAGTACAGAAATATATGGTTATTAAGGTAGGTTGGGGCTGGATTATATTAATAGATCTAAATCCCTCAAATAGGGTCTTGAAAGTTTAGAATTTATCCTGTACATGATATAGAGAATGGCAGGTTTTAAAGCATGGAAATGACGTGACGATAATTGTGCATTGGCCAATTCTAGTGCCACTCTGTAAGTCAAACTGGAGAAGAAAAATTGGAGGCAGAGAAAGAAGAATCTGCAGTATTTCCTAAGCAAGTGGGTTTGGAGGGAAAGAAGAAAAAAAAAAGGCTTAGGTTTTTGGATGGTAGACTAGAAAAATGGTCCTATCAAAGACCAAAAACTGGGAAGTCAAGAGAAGTAAAAGCCAAGGAAATAGCAGTGGTTGAGTTTTAGATGGGTCAAGGAGCTAGTAATGTTGTGGATACAGAAATGGAAGTATCTATTGGGCACCTAGAAACGAGACACTAAAATGCAGGAAAGAGGTCAGGAATAAAGACACACATCTGGGAGTAACTCAAATAGAAATGAAAATGAGAGAGTGGTACACTTTTCTGAGAAGAATGGTTAAGTGTGAGGATTGAGTCATTCTTAAGTGACTGGAGGGAGTAAAGGTAAGGTAATGTATAAGAAGAGACAAAAAGCAAAAAACAGAGAAATAGTATAGTATAATAGAACAGTTTCAAGAAGTTAGGAGGTGGCAGTGATCAGTTTTATTTTCATTACATAAATGTCAAGGACATGAAGACCCA
The DNA here is from genome assembly GCF_030020395.1 of Manis pentadactyla. Lineage (NCBI taxonomy): Eukaryota > Metazoa > Chordata > Mammalia > Pholidota > Manidae > Manis > Manis pentadactyla. The sequence continues at coordinate 103,882,635 of NC_080026.1, read as the reverse complement.
GGAGAAAGTCATTAGGTTAACTGAGACTGTTAATATACTTATAGTAGAGTTATGAACAAGAGAGAGGAATGAAAGTCAAATTGTAAGAGATAGTAAACAGAAAATAACAACCTAAATGTGATAAATAGGGACATGGATTAAGAAAAAAAAGAGTAGTATGTTAATACAATGGGTATTTTTCATGTATTTTTTTTAACTACCACTGTCTACTTTCTCATTTTACCTTAAATTTCTCAAAATTAGGATTGAATGTGTAGAGAATGCAAAGACTATTGTAACAAACTGCAGGAATTGATCTCAGGTTCGAGTATCACAGAACTTATTAAAAATTCTGAAGGACTAAGTAGCATAAACTGAACATTCATCTTACAATTAAACAATCTCCATTTTACTTGACAGTAAAAATATTTTACATGGTACATATAGAGCATTAAAGATTAGAAGAATATAAACCTATTTTTGATAGTTGAGTGGGGATAGAAGAAGATGGGTCTGGGAACAATGGTCAACAGGGACTTTATAATGTCTCCACTTTTTATATACAGATGGAAGCCAATGTAATTAATTGCCAATGGTTTTTAATTGCAAGTATTGGCCTGAAATTGTCAAAATGGGATAGTGATATGATTAAGGAAAAGATACCAAATGACAAAGAGAAGGAGAAATTGCTTTAATGGAAACTAAGAGATGGCTACATAAATCAAAAAATAATATGCATGTTCCTATCAGAATATTCTGCATCTGTCAAAAAGGAGGTACATCTGTGGTTGATAACACTTCCACAGAGTGAAGATTCTGATTCACTCTGCCACTGCACCAGTGGGGAGGAGAGCAAACTATTCTCCCTGCTTTTCCTCCCAACTGACTGTTCGAGGGGCACTGGCTTTGTGCCTTGTCTACTCACTAGGTGCAAGTAAGTGATGCAAAATAATGTCCAACAAATTCCTGAGTGTATGTTTACTGTGAGATGGGGTACACAAAAGTTGTTTCCAGAAGCACCTCTCAGCAGGCCCAGGCTTCAAACCTGAGGTCAATTCCTACAGTTTGTTACAATAGTCTTTGCATTCTCTACACAATCAATCCTAATTTTGAGAAATTTAAGGTAAAATGAGAAAGTAGACAGTGATAGATTAATATATAACAAGCTTCTCTTTAAAAATGTGTGGTAATGAAGGAAAGTGAAACTGATTAAGGTTCAGAGAGCCTCATATAAAGGGTTTCAATTTATGAATGGTAAATTGGGCAACCATTTTTTGACCCCAAATCATTCATGACACTAGAAAACCACCCCCCTCCCCACCACTCTCAAACTGTTAAACTACAGCACTTTAAAAGGTTAAAATAAATTTACATAAAAGTTTATTGTTTATATGAATGAAAGACAAAGGATAGACCTCTATATATACTTTCTTCACCCATAAATTTATTTTATGCAATAAAATTTATCAAGATAAATAGTTGCTAAACCAAATTTGGTTACAAAGGACAGGGCAATTAAACTTTGGCTATTAATAACTTGCCATAAGTTTAAAACCCCCCACAGACTGGGTGTTATAAACTGAACATACCATTTATGCTATAATTAAACATAATCTTCACTTTAATTGACAGTTTATGGAAGAGAAACCTCATGAGAATTTAAGCTCCATATGAGTATTTTTGGTTATGTTCACTACCATACACTAAGGACCTAGAATGGCACTGGGCATGTGTAGGCATATTAATTAATAATTCATTATCAAATACCTAACTTTTAAATTAGAAGCAAAGAATAGTATGTTAAACACATTTCTTTAGTCTTCTGAACGATAAAACCTGCACTGAAGAAATTAATATATGGGCAGGTTTCTGAGCAAAATTCTGTCCCTCAAAAATTGCCACACAAAGACCATGTGTGTGTTTGTGAATTCTGGGCCCTAATAGGCAAACAAACCTACCAAATATTTTTGCGTTCAACTTGCATGTATGGCCAGCCCAGATTAGGATGGCAGTAATATGAAGGATATGGGGGGAAAATTGCTACAATGGTTGGTTAAACTAGAATCCCAAGTACCTTCTGTGTGCCTAACATATGAGTAGCATTTTAATTATAAAGTGCTAACATATGTTCTCATTTGATACAATTCAGTGAAGTAGGATATTCCCGTTTTGTAAATGATGATGTAGAGCCTCACAGTTTAAGTTCAAAGTCACACAGCTATAAGTGGCAAAATGAGAATTTCAATATTCATCTCTAAACCCGAAGTTTTTCTCACTAAGCTGTACCATCTCTTATGAAATAATTCCTTAGGGTTTAGGGTAGTGGTTTTCAACCACATCAGAAACATATGGAAAGCTTCTGAAATTTCATGCTTACATCCCATTTTTCAGAAATTTGTGATCTAATTGATCTTGGGTAAAGCAAGGCACCCATCCTTAGTTAAAAATGCTCCCCAGATGATTCTAACACGGAGCCAAGGTTGAAAACTCCTGATTTAGACAATAAAGGTCTTTGAATGTCATCTCAAGAATCTACCTTGAGTTATGTCAAAGAGGTACAGAAGATGAGAGTAGGCCAGTATTATAGTCACCTGCTTCAGTAAATGCAGCCAGAAGTTCCAAGTTTCAGTTGAGAAGTTTTAAATGCCTCATGAGCACTCCTTGGCTTTTTACTTTTATGGAAATCTCCAAAGAGTTTATGTGAAAGCCAGGTCAGCTTTTGGACACAAAAACTTTCTAAAGGTCACCTACATACAAGCGACAGTAGCAGGCCTTCAGAGGGAAAAAAATTCAGTTACAAAATACCTCACACCACAATATGGTCTCATTTAATTGGAAATGGCAGTGGCAGGAGGTGGTCTCCTCCGGGTGTATTTTAGCAGTCCTATACAATGGCCAGTATGTTAAATTATAATGAAAGAAAAACCTTATAAATTATCGGACCCATAGGCAACTGGGGAAAATGACAAAAAGTTCATGCATTTGTCATAAAATATTTACTGATCCCCTGCTCAGTACCAGGCTCTATTTTTTTTCTAGGAGTCAAGATACATAATGATGAGTTAAGTTTTGCTTTCCCAGAGCTTGTAAACTACTTACATTAAAAGAGGTAGCCAATACAACCTGACCTGAATGCTGACTTCAAACAAAGGTTGGATTAATCATCGAGTCACCCCAACATAAGACATCAATAATATGATTTCTATCATTCAGATGTCTCAAAATGCTAAGCTCCAAAAGGAAATGTCTGTCACTCTGGGAGGGGATGCACTCGGGTGATTTGGTGTTCTGGCTGTGACAGATCCAAAAAGCATTTAACTGGGTAAAATCTCAATTAAGGGAGGCCTTTCATTTAACGCCTTACAGTTGGACCTTTACTCAGTACAAAGAGCTGGACTGCCTACTGAACAGGGTGGCTAGTTGAGTTGTAAGCAACCACAAACATTATGCATCAGCCCGTAGCACTGGCTATCAGCCAGAAGTTAAGACCTGGCTAGGGGGAAACAGCCTCCAAAAACTCATGGTAGAACCCATGGACTAGAATTTGGACAGCAGAGGGCGATGCAACTGATTTTACAAAAAGTTTTATCGACTGGAGCCCCCCAGGAACAGGCAACTGGCCCCAGTATTAAGATGAAACTTTGTCAGTGAACTCAACGAATCGTAAGGGACGCTGTGTTCAGTGCGGGACTCGTGTGGCTGTTTTCCATAACCTCTACTCCGGTGTGACCGTTAAAGCTCCCTTGTGGATACTCCTGACATTACAGTTTGGGGTGGGAATGGGATGGGGCGCGAGGGGGGAGGAGAAATGAAGTCAGCCTATCAAGCTTCCCTAAAGAACGCTTATACTTCGTTTCTGGAAAGTCTTCAAATTGTAGGGGGGATCATTCCTGATAGTCTGGTTCTTCTTGCCAGTGACATCGCGGACAAAACAAGTTACAACACAGTTGTGAGTGGGGTGGTAAGAAAAACAAAAACTAATTCTTACCAGGCCCTCGCTTGAAAACAGCGTTCTAACAAAACTAGAAACCACTTCTTGGAACTAAGTTTCGCTTTAAGTCTACGCGCCCAGACCGCCCGCCCTGTCCTCCCCCAAGTACGTATTCCAAACTTTCTGCCCCCCTTGCAGCCCCCAGGCCGTGGAACAGCTCTCGGCACGCCGGGCTCCGCTTACGATGAGCCTCGAGGCCGGGCGAGAGCAGGGCCAGAGCGGGGGTCCGCGGCTCGCGTTCTCCCCACGAGCAGCTCGTACCTGTCCAGCATCTGCTGTAGAGCTTGATCCGGCATCTTCAGCGGAGCCGGCGCACTAGGCTCTCCCCGGTGGACCCGGTCAGGGCCGGGCCCAGGGACAATAGCACTGAGAACCGGCGGAGTAGGCCTCAGTCCAGCGGCAGCCGCGAACCCGCCACCCAACCTCCCGGGGCGACTCCGTGAGCCCTGCGGCGGCAGCGCGCGGCCTGTGGGCGTCCGGAGGAGGCGGTGGGGAGCGAAGAGGAGGAGCCTGGGTCGGGGAGGCGGCGATCACGGCCCAGGTTCCTGCCTGTCGGCCCGACGTTCCGGTCCATGGACCGTGGGCGCCGAGCCGCTACCGGCGAAGGAGCACCTCTGTGAGGTAAGAGTCACCGCCTCCGTGCGTGCTGGTGTCATGACGCAGGGCGGCCCAGAGCAGCCTGGGAGATGTAGTCCTAGGACCTTCTCCGCTGCCTGCTGCACAGCCGGACCACTGCCGCCGCGCCTGCCGCCGCCCGGCCGGCGCCCTCCCGTTTCCTTCCTCCAGGGGGAAAAATGTCCTTCGGGCAGCTTTCCAGGAAGCAGCAGAATGTGCCGCTCCACTGTCAGTAACAACAAGGTCAGCCCTCCCTGCCTGTTTTCTTTTTTTTTTTTTGGCTCAGCTCTTGTTCTCAGGTGGGACCGGGCCAGGTGAGGGGAGGGGGCTGAAGGGCCATTTCTTGTCATGGTCCCCAGCTCCACGGCGTCGGGGCGGGCCGTGGCGGGTGTCGGGTGGCTGAAGGGGTTCTGAAGCTCCCGGCGTTGGGGCCAGCCTGTACCTCATCCGAGCCCATTTTGGGGAGTTACACAATTCACGTAGGGGGTCGGATGCCCTATTGCGGGAGGTTATAACTGAGGGGACGGTGGGTAGCGGCTGCCTTGACCAGACGGCTCCCACCCCAGCCTCTCAGTGTGTGTTTTGGCGGCGGGGGGAATAGGTTATGCTCTCCCTCTCTGTGAACCTTCTAAAATGTGCCTGGGCTTTCAAGGGCTCGCCGACAGTCTCCAAACGGAACATGTTCGTGAATAAACAGCTCTTGCTTACTCAGCTGTGGGTTGTCAGGGATGTTTGTTTCTCTCTCTGCTGCTGGTCACTGTTAACCATTTCTAGTCGCCTTGACACCTCCAAGCAGGGACAGCTTTGGCGGGAGGAAAGTGCTGCTGGCTAAAACGAATGCGTCGTTTGGACGACCTGTGGCGTTCTCCAGTGCTGTGATTGGTAGGACGTCTGGTAGTTTTCCCTTGATTATGCCTAATTTCTGCTGCAAGATATTTGATTTTCTTTAAATTAAAATGTGTTTTTAACCCTCAATTTTAATGTAGAGTTTTGCAATCAGCTCTCAATTCTGTTTAAAGTTTGCTTCCTGAATGTATTTGGACTAGAGTGTACATTGCCAGAAAGCAAAACAAAAATAACATGTGACCAGAAGTTTATTTGGCCTCCAATTTATGAAAGATGTTTTTGTGAAAGGCTTTGGGAATTTACACGACTAACTGTAATTAATGCTCCACCTATTCTCAGGAAATGAGAAACTGGTCCTCACTAAGGAAGGGGAATAAGTATTTAATCAAGGTATTTGATATTTTAAAGTCCTGTTTATCGCTGCTCCTACTGGGTACGCCTGCCCTTATTGTGTATGTATCTCTTAAGCAACTGTCAGCCACCAGGAGATGGATATATACATCTTGCTGAAAAAATAGAATCTGATCATAGTATATTGATTAAATAGACTAGTGCAACTCCATTTAGTTTTATGATTTACACTAAAAGGAGTTCTCATCTTATCTTAGAATTTCTGTTTGAACCCAAAGTTGAAAAGTAATGTGATCCAGTTCTGTTGATAGCAAAGCTGTGTGCAGACAAACCTTACTATTATATATGAAAAAAAATTTATGTTAATATTTTCATGAGAATCTGTTTCCTGGCTGTGTCAAAAACCCTTTGAAATAGAAAAAAAAATTGTTATTCATCTTAAGAGTGATTAGCACCTGACCTAGTAATTCCACTCCTTGTTATTTACCCAAGAGGAAAAAAAAATATATATATATATATCTACACAAAGACTTGTAGGTAAGTGTTCATAGCAGCAGTCTTCCTATTAGCCAAAAAGTGGAAACAACCAAATATCCATCAACTGATGAATGGCTAAACCAAATGTGATATATCCATAGCAGTAGAATATTAGATGATAACAAGATATGAAGTTCTGATGTACGTAACAACATGGATGAATCTTGAAAACATGCTAAACGAAGGGGCCAGTCACAAATACCACATATTGTTGATTTCAATTATTTTAAATGTTAAGAATAAACTCAGAGACAGAAAGTAGATTAGTGGTTGCTTAGCACTGGGGGGATTGAAGAGAAATCGAAAGATACTGCTAATGGGTAGGAGGTTTCTTTCTGCAGAGATGAAAATGTTCTACAATTAGAGGGGTGATGGTTACACAGCTTTGTGAATTGTATCTCAGTTAAAATATAAGATAAAACAAAATTAGATCCTGGTGATGGTGGCACAGCTCTGTAAATATACTAAAGAAAATTGAATTGTACACTTAATGAGTGAATTTTATGGTATGTAAATTACATGTTGATAAAGCTGTTAAAAAAGTTATTAGTTCCATGTAAAATGTTCATAAGGACGTCTACAGAGAAACAGATAACTGTAACTCATTATTATCAAACTTTAATTTTTTATATTTTTTAGTTAGTATGGGCGTAAATCATGATTGATAAAGCATGAAATAAATTAAGTCCTTGCATTTGAAATGGTGACACACATAGCCTGAATCTCCATTTTGTCTGTCCATATTGTTTTCTCTAGCTCTTGCATTTTCAAATAAGACTCAGAATAATTGGAATCATAATTTGCTCTCTGATTTTGAAAGAAAAAGTCACAATTACTTAGATCTTAGTCTGACTAAAGGGAAAAAAGAATTTGAAATGCACTCCTGCATTTTACATAGGATTAAAGGTTTATGGTAAATGATATTCAACCAAGAGAGTAAAAACATGACTAAAGCCCAAACAATATTTTCCTCAGTAATATATTTTGAAGTAGAAGTTAATATACTGAAAATATTTAAAACCTCTCCCAACTTTAGAGGATAAAACAAGGGTTGACAAGGTAGAGTTATCCTAAAGAGTTATGGAGTATATTAATAATTTTGTAATGGATTTAGAAATACCCGAGTATGGAACTGCTCTAAATATGTCAGGAAAATTAAAATAGTACATTACTTTAATGTTCTTCCATCACAGTTGTTTTGAACTGTCTGCCAAAAGGGCCCTGGAGATAATCCATAGAGAAATAGTATAAAATATCCAGGTGGCCTCCAAGGAGAATTGTCAGTTGCCAAATTTGGTGATAAACTGCAGGCTGAGTCAACATTGCAGACCACAGGAAGTTCTTCATTAATTCATTCAGTGGATATTTCAGAGGACTTATGTTATACCTTGGTACTTCAGTAGCAAAAACTGTAGCTACCTTTTAAGAATATACAAAGTACCTAACAATGCTTGTATTTTTAAAAATAAGACAAGGAAATTACATATGAAATACTACATAATGATACATGGTAGCATTTGATGAAGTGCTGAATGAATGGCATATAAATACAAAGTGATAGAGAAGTTTAGAGGAGACTGTTATGGACTGGTATGTTAAAGAGAGCTTTGTGTAACAAGGGAAATTCAGTCTCTACTTTGTAGCAATAGGAGGAATTAAGTAGGTGAAGAGGTGGAGAAGGACCTTGGGTTTGAGTAAGGATGAAAAGATGTAGAGAGATCTACACTGGAACTGTAGGTCTCTGTTGAGTAAGAGTGTAAAATATGGTTGGCTGGTTAAGGAGGGAATAGTTAAAAGGCCTTGAATTGATTAATTCTTTCAACAAATGTTTATTGAACAGTCACTATTTATGTGACAGACACTAAGCTAGGTACTGGGGGATACAATAATGAACAAAAACAAGCACAGTCCCTACCTTTGTGGAGTCCACAGTTTATAGTGGGAAAGAGATATCATACAAACACATTTTTTTAAATTGCAAATGTGGTACATAGTGTTATGAGAGGTTATTACTAGGGATTTGAATTAGGGAGTTTAGGAAACTTTCTCTTAGGAAGTGTTCATTATACTGAGGCCTGAAGAAGAGCAGAAGTTAACTAGATGAAGGAAGAGCATCGCAGGCCAAAGAACAGCATGTGCAGATGTGTTCTTGAAGGAAAAGTGCTGTGATGAATAGGAAACTGAAAGAGGGGATTTTGGGCAAGGTGAGACCAAAAAGGTCAATCAAGTGACAGGCTATGAAGAGCTTTGTAGGCCAATTTAAGAAACTTTCCCCTTATCCTAGAATTCTGCTGGGAAGGGGGAATTGCTGCATAAGAAATCAACTTCATTCTGTAGGCAATGGAAGGTAACTTGTAGTGGTTACTGCTGTGAGTCAGAGAATTGCCCTGGAATTTCTGGTCCAGGTGACTTGTAGTTGTTCCCAGTTAGCCATTTAAAAAAAAAAATCAAGTTTCCTCAGTGATTGTTAGGCCAATGGTACCCCTGTAGAGATCCTGCAGTGTTGAAAGCTTCAACTCACCCTTTGGCTTGAGTTTTAGTGTTGCTCAGCAGCTTTGGGTAGGTTATTGCATATCTTTAAGCCAAAGTTTCCTCATCTCCAAGGGGAGAGTTCTTGAACCTACCTCATTGTATTTCTGGGAGGATTACATAAGAAAATTCATTTAAATTTTTTGATAAAATGCTAGGCGTGTGTTTAAGAGCTCCACTGATGTCAGCTCTTAATTATTACTAAAAGTTCTTGAGTAAAGGTGAAGGAGTGATTTAAGGGGATTAATCTTGCAGTGGTATGCAGAGTGAATTGGAAATGAAGACTAGTTAGGACTGGGCTAGATCTCAGTAACTGTGCCATGATCTGTACTGTTATTGTGCTTTAACATGGCTTTAAGTTCTTGAAGATCATTACACAGGCTAAGTAGTTCTCCAGTAGATAATGTCCTTGGGCCTCTCTAAAGGACTTTTATGGGTAGACTTTGGTCCCCAGAATACATTTTACTGGTTTAACATTTTCAGGGTTACTTTGAATTCACTTTTTCTTAATTATGGCCTGAGGCTTCACTGGTCTTATAGAGGACAATCTAAAAACCTGTCTATTTTCATTTGCTACTCTGAGACTAGAATCCTAACAGTTTATAATCACTATAATGGAGTAGATATTTACAAAGGGTAAATAATTTTACAAAAATCATTACCTACTAATTTGCTTTCTCCTTCTAATAAATATGGTGGAAGACCCATTATTTTTCATTATCTTTTATTTTTCTCTCTGTGAGTTATGTGTCCCTGGGATATACAATGTTGTATTAAGGGTAGGCAGAAATCATAGGATAACTTGTCACATATCCCATCTCTTATCTTGTTCCTGGAGTATTGGTTTTATGAGAAAGTGTATATATAAGGAATTATTTTCCTTTTCGAACAAATATGGATGTCATAGAACAGCAGTCTTCAAAGTGTGGCCTGGCAGACCTCTAGGGCTCCCTGAAAACTTTTCCAGGGCTATGTGAGGGCAAGACTATTTTCTTAATACTAGTAAAACATTATTTGCATTTTTCACTGCATTAGCATTTATACTGATGGCACAAGCAACAGTAGATGAAACTGCTTGTACCTTAGTACCAGTAAAGGCATTGGCACCAAACTATACTAATGGTTATATATTTTTCATCACTACACACATGCAGGAAAAACAACAACAACAACAAAATTTCCCTGAAGAATGTCCTTGATTAAGCAGTAAAAAATACCCATTTTATTAAATCTTGACCCTTGGACACACATTTTTAATATGCTGCATGATGAGATGAGAAATGTTCACACTTCTGCTGCAGCTAAAGTATGAGAGTTGTTTCAGAGAAAAATTTACATGATTCAGATGCAAGCTGAACTAGCTGCTCATGGCATGCTGTTTTTACCCGAAAGACTGACAATCAAAATTTTAAACTTCTGTGCTGCAAAGGATACTCTTAAGAAAATAAAAAGATATCCCGCAGAATGGCAGAAAATTTTTGGAAATAATATATCTGAAAAGGGGCTTGTATCTAAAATATATAAAGATTTATTACAACTCAATGATAGAAAGGCAGATGACCCAACAAAAAAAAATGGACAAAGGATCTGAATAGACATTTCTCCAAAGATATGCAGATAGCCAGTAAGCACATGAAGAGATGCTCATCAACATTAAACATCAGGGAAATGCAGATTTTAAAAAAAGACAAATATTGGTGAGAATGTGAAGGAACTGGAGCTCTAGTACACTGCTGTTGGGAAGGTAAATGGTGCAACTGCTTTGGAAAACAGCCTGGAAGTTCCTTAAAAGGTTAAACACAAAGTTTCCGTATTTCCCTGCAATTCTACCACTAGGTGTATACCAAAGAGACATGAAAACATATGTCTACATAAAAGCTTGTACATGAATGTTCATAATAGCATTATTCATAGTAGACAAAAAGTAGAGCAACCCAAATGTCCATCAACTGGTGAATGGGTAGATGAAATGTGATAAGTCCATGCAATAGAATACTATTCAACAATAAAAAGGAATGAAATACTGATACATGCGACAACACAGATGAACACTGAAAACTGTGCTAAGTGAAGTAAATCCAAAAGAGCACATATCCTATATGAAATGTTCAGAATAGGTAAGCCTGCAGAGACAGAAAGAAGATTAGTGGTTTCTTAGGACTGAGGGAGATAGAGTTTTGGGGACTGACAACTCAGGGGTTTCTTTTTGAGTTGGTGAAAGTATTCTAAAATTGATTGTAGTAATGATTGTACAGCTCTGAATATACTAAAAGTCACTGAATTTACATTTTGGGTGAATTGAATGGTGTGTGAATTGTTTCTCCATAAAGATGTTACTTAAAATAACACCAGATAAAACCTTAAAATCCATTATTACTAGACTGTTTCAATAACTTACAGCATGGCCATATAACATAATATTTATAGCTGAGCTATTAAAACAAATGCAATATTTCTGTACAGGCCATAATGAAAAGTTGACAAAGATATAGTAGCCATCAGTTAGAATTTTTTTGTTTCACAGAAACCAGCTCTAGGTATATCAATCCCTTTAGGGGACATGTGTTAATGTCTGGAGACATTGTTTGTTGTTACACTACATGATATTGCTGGCATCTGGTGGGTAGAGATCAGGGATGCTGCTGAAACGTACTACAATACACAGAGTAGCCCCTTACAACAAAGAATCATGTAGCCCAAAATGTCAACAGTCCTGAGGTTGAGAAACTCTGAGCTTACTTAATCAAAAGAAAATTCATTGGAAGGTATGGGATATGGGTGAGCTCACAGGATTGAAGGTAAGGCAGGAGAACCAGCCTGGGAACAGTAAAGTAGCAGCTGCCCCAGAGAATTTTGGTAGCAGGAACATTCCATGCTCTTATAGGAGTTCAGCACTAGAATGAATAAGCTCCAGCTGTTTTTATTCTGCTCACAGTTCAAAATTTAAGGAGAGGACATCATGAAATTTCCTTTCCACTTTGCTAAGGGAGGGCAATATACCTTGAGTGAATGAAGGCAATTCATCAAATGGAAGTACATTCATTAGCAGATACTCATTTATCACATATACTTATGTTCCAGGTACTCTTTAGGTACTGGGTATAGAGTAGAGCAAAAGAAACAAAAATACTTTTGTGGAGCTTATATTCTTATGATGCTAAATCAGGGCAAATCTTTAAGTAATAAAGAAGGTAAAATAGTTGGCAAATACAAAACCAACAAATATTGCCTACATGTTAAGTGAGAAAAGCAGGGAGTAGATAGTATTATTCTATGTACTTTAAAAAAAATAATGTGTATCTAAGGATATTTCTACAAGGATACATAGGAAATTATTTAGAAAAATATTACCTCTGGATGGTGAGATTGAATATGGGGAGAAGAGCCTACTTTTCATTTTATTCCCATATGATGTTTTCATTTTTCACCACAAGCAGGTATATAGTTATAATTTTTTGAAAATTAAATTTAGAAAAAAAATCCTTGGCAAAAGTGAAGGATGATTAAAAGCTTTTTAAAAAGTCACAATATTGTGGTGTTTTGCTTATTATGGAAAAAGCAGAAAGGACATCTGACTGTAAAGTGTGGCCTATAATCATTTAACAAATATTTGTTGAACATCTAGCTGCCTTAGATCCTATTTATACTCCATCCTTACGTGGAGTATAAATAAATAAAATATCAAGCAGCAGCCAGGTGTGAGGCACTTTCTGGGAGGAGACTGTCATTTGAGAAAGATCTGACACCTGCCCTCAGTGGGTGCTTGTTGGTATTTACTTATTGAACTGAGTATGTGGCAAGTTCTGGGCCTTTGTACACATTATTTCAAATCTAACAACAACCCTATCAGATAGTTGTCTATGTTTCCCATTTCATAGGTGAGAACATTGAAAATTGGAAAGATGAAGTCATAGCAAATAAGTGGCACAGCTGACATTTGAGTCCAAATATATCTGACTTCATCTGAAAACAGTGTATGCTTGTGCGAATCATTAAATGAATAAAAAACAAAATGGTTTATTACAAGAATAATCACAGACTATCCATGATTAATTTTTGAAGAATTTTACAGATAGGAGCTCAGAAAAGGGGAAGAAAGTTGCTGTATATTGAAGTAGTCTAGGCAGGCTTCTTAGTGGTAGAATGGTTTGAATTGTGTCTTAAAGTAGGAGTATATGGATATGTAAAGAGAAAGAGTATCAGCCTTTTACTGAATACCTGCTTGAGGCTAGAAACATTTTACCAAATCCCCATAGCCCCATTTGAGAGGTGAGGAAAACAGAGGCCACCCCTTACCCCCAGTGCCTGCCAGGGATAGGCAATTAATGGGCATTAATTTTTTGATGCTCTGATAGGTACAAAATGAAATTTCATTGTTATAGTCAACTGTTTACCTCTATAGCTTCTGAGTTTTAAGTCTTGGGTAAGATGAATTAATGATAGAGAAAGTGTACACAATAAATTACTAAACCAAGAAACACTCTTTTGGCAGAATAAATATTCAGCATAAGTAGTTTTCCTCTACTTAGGGATTTTTAGGCCTTTATGGGGTTATTATATCTAATTTGAGACCCTACAGATGAAATCCCAACTTGGTCAGTCTGAGGAAGATCACCCATTAAATCTTTACTCAGCATAATTTCTTGAGCTCCAATTACTTACTCTAGAAAAACCCCTCTCTGACCCCTTAATCCAGGTCCCACACATTATATGGTTTCATAACATGTGGTACTATTTCATAACATTTTTATCACAACTCACAACTGCCATGAAATTATTTACCATGGAATTGACTGATTCTTCTCACTCACTAGAAATTGATGTTTATAAGAGATTGTGGGAGGGATTACATCTTCTTGCTCAATGTTATTTTCCTTATGCCCTGGACAAGTACACAGTGACTGAGGAATTAATGCAAGTCATGCAATTGAGCATCCCCTTAGCCACCATAATAACTTGGATGAAAGTGGACACAGGAGACATTTTAAGTTTGAAGAGATAAAGGTGGGGACCAGAATTGACTGCAGTAACAGAAAAGCGTAAATAGAGAAGTCTTATCACAGAAGGAGCCATAGTACTTGATAAAGGAGGAGTCAAAAATCACTGAGGTTTATTTATCAACTGCATATAGGTATACAGTTGAAATGGCAATTGAGGTCATTTTTTCAGCAGTATTTAAAAAAAATATGCCCCTAAATATTTGACCATGAAGTCTGTGTTGATTTTTAATAAAAATGCTGTATGCCCATGATAAAATACTATACTACATGGTAAGACATAGTATTTTAACAAAAATGCGAATTGGCATGTTAATTAGTATATTTGGTATACTAAAAATTCCTAGAGTATTTTAACAAAAAACACTGTGTACCCTTGGTAGGATACTATGTACAGTGTTAAACATAAAACAATAAAAATGACTATATGAGAATACCTGAGTATCCATCGGAGGTGGATACTATATTGCTCCAACCCAAATCCTCTCTTCATGGCTAATTTACTCATCCCTCATCTTTTGGGAATTTTAGCTCCTAATGGCTGGAAACTTTTTTTTTTCTTTGCTGGACATTGCCTTAGAATGCAGGGAACTGCCTCAATTTAGATTATGCCCTCAGGAGTCCACAGCCAGTGACTGGCTGATTTAAGATACAAAGACCCAGCTTCCTTGCCTCATTTGAGGACAATATGAGGGACCATCCCAGCTCCGGAGCTCATCACAGGATCAGTGGAGTATTCAGCCACAACCACTTTGGGGGTCACTTTCTCACCCTGAGTCTTCCTGCCTCATCCTTGCAGGTATATCTGCTAGTTGTGTCCTGCCCCACTAAGTCATTTGCATGTCAAACTTGGTCTCAGAATCTATCTCCAAGGAGCCTAATCTATGACACTATCAATCTTCTACTGTCTAAAGGTTGCCATCATTGGAACCTCTGTGTGTATATGTCTGGGTTTGTTTTTCCCAAACATATTAAAGTCTTAACAAATTACAAAAAAAATTCCCAAGTTAAACGTACAGCTTGATGAATTTTTGAAAACTCAGCAATATTTTTATCAAAGAAGGACAAGAAAATGAGTTTGGATAGTGTGAGAACCACCTACATTTGCAACTTCCTCATGGAAAAAACTAGGAGAGGGAGTGTTGCCAAGGGAAGTTAGAAGTTTCTCAGATATTAAAAGAGCAAAAAGTTATCTTTTGATTGACTACATTGCTCTGAAATGAGAGGAACATCCTAAGTGTACTTTATAATACATTTAGATAAAAGGGAGAAAATAATGAGTATCAAAAAGCAGAAGGGAAACAGTCATTTCACTAGGAAGAGGAAAAGAAGATCTTCCCTAAAGTTAAATATCTATAAATCCAGTTTCAAACTATTGCTAAAAATTTGAGTAACCAAGATCTTTCTATGAATCAAACTTAATACTATTTATAGCTCAACCTAACTCTTTACTACTGTAAGATAAATTCTAGCCGAAATAAGCAGGCAAAGAGAGGCAACAAAGGGCCAGGTAATTTATTTAAATACCCCCGGGTGAGGTTCCGTGGCCTTCTTGCCAGAGGCCAGAGAAGTCACACAGGGTTAGGGAGGTGGGGCGCTTATAAGGGATTAGGAGGGGGAGGAGTGGGCAAACTATCTTAGGGGGGTGTTGAGAGGTATGATTGGCTAAAGGTGACATAACAGTCAACTAGAAACTTTTTTCCTTCCAAGAGGGAGGAGGCTGACATCCGGGTCTTAGTTGGCACATCAGGATGGAATTCAGGGAGAGCTGTCCCCTTTCCATATAAGGCACGGACTTTGGGGTCTGGTCTGTTCTCCCCCTATGGCATCTCTCTGTTCTGTTTGCATGTCCTTGTTTTTCCTTTCTCCAGCCTAACAACTACTATTCTTGATTTTAAATAATTTCTGAAGAAATTTAAAGTTTCAAGAAACCTTCCATCATTTTGTTCATCTATGATAAACATAGCTTTCACTGCAGGTGTTCAGTTCACTTTCTGTTCACTTCTTTCCATTTTTACCACCACCATCTTCATCTTTTCCTACCTGGGTGATACAATAGCTGGCCTCCTCATCAACTCTATTTCCACTCTTACCTCAACCCTAGTCTGTTCTACACACAAAACCACAGTGGTCTTTTAATTTTTTTATTGAAGTCTTGTTGATATAAAATATAATACTAGTTTCCGGTGTACAACATAGTGACTCAACAGTTATATACATTATGAAATGCTCACCATGATAAGTGTAGTTACCTTCTGGCACCGTACAAAGATATTAAAATATTTTTTACTATATTCCCTATGCGGAAATTTTCATCCCCATGACTTATTTATTTTATAGTGGGAGTTTTTTCTTCTTTATGCCCTTCATCTATTTTGTCCATCCTCCCACCGTCCCTTCCCCTGGCAACCACCAATTTGTTCTCACAGTGGTCTTCTTAAAGTATAAATCAGATCATGTCACCGCCCTGCTTAAACTCTCCAGGGGATTCCCATCAGACTTACAAAAAAAATTCCAAGTTCTTAACTTAAGTCTAAACAGCCCTATATGATCTGGCTCCTGCCCACCTTTCAGACCCTATCTTGTACCACTTTCTTCCTTGTTTACTTGCTCTCTAGCTACAGTAGATTAGATGTTCCTCTAAAGCACGGGTTAGAAAAGTAAGGCAGGGGCCAAATTTTGCCAGAGGCCTTTTTTTATATTGCCAAGGAACTGAGAAAGCTTTTTACATTTTAAAAAGATTGTAAAACAACTACATCAAGAACAAAACAAGCATATGCACCAAGAAACTTTATGTGACTTACAAAGCCTCAAATATTCACTATATACCAAAGTTTGACAACCTCTGCTTTAAAGGCTTATTCCTCCTGTTTTAGGATCTTCATCTTAACTGTTCCCTTTGCATCCTTCATCACTGGTCTTCACATGGATGTGTCCTTTTAATTGAGGTGTCATTTCATCACGGCCTTTAGTGACCATCTAATCTAAATACCATACCAGATTCTCTCAGTTACATATCCCCCTTGTGTTCTTTATAGCACTTACTTGGTATTAATTTATTTATATATTTTTCAACAACCAGCTTCCTTACCCCCCATGTAGGAAGATCTTTCCTTGTTTACTACTTTTGAGTAGTAACTCATTTATTTAGATGGAAGAGAGGAATAGTGAATGTTGTGAGCCTACTGCTTAGTAGGTACTCAGTAAATGTGCTGAAGAGTGATTAGCAGATTATTTCTACATATGAAGTTTAGGGCTTGTGTTTTCTTTTTTGTCCTTTCTGGGAGAACCTACAGTGCAAACTCCAAAAAACTCCTTTGGAAAGGAGAGGCAAAACAATACCTCTCCCTTGAGGGAACAGATCACTTCTCTTTTCCTCCTCTCACTCTCCCTGGGAGAGACCATTGCCAAAAGTGTGGGGTGTTTCAAAGGGATGTCTCAAAGAATTCTTATTAAAAAACACAAAAACCAAAAGATACAAGACGTTTCTTCCTTTTATCTTTTTCTTTTGAGAGAGGAATTTTTCAGAATAGAAAGACTAATTGAGGTCTCATTCTCTAAGAGACTGAGGGCTTTTGGGTGAAAAGTTTAAGTGGAGGCCTGTGCTTGGGAAATAGATTTAACACTACGAGGAGTCAGGCTTGAGCTAAGAAGCAAAGCGGAGAACACTGAGTAAGGCTTGTTCTAGGTGATTAGGTACAGGGGAAAAACATAAAGGCCCAATACCACAGGTCCTCTGTTTTTTGGAGTTTAATTATTTTGGATTGTCAAACCACATGTTTTGACTTTTGGTTTAGGAAAAATATGGTCACTAAAGAAAGAAGCAACGGGAGGCAGAAGCCTGATTGTGAAGGATATGTGAACACTGGTATGAATCCTCTGGGTTGTACCTGGGTGTGGAAGGAGGTAAGGGAAAGTAAGCTTTAGAGCTTATGTTTTGGAGTCAAAATGTACCTGAGATTATTCATCAACTAGTTATGTCATCTTGGGCAAATTATTTAGCATTTCTAAGTCCTGGTTTACTTATCTGAAAAATGAGAATGATAGCTTCTCTTAGGGTTATTATGAGGATTAACTGATAAGGCATGTAAAATGCTTATCTAGATGTATACATAGACTAACTTATCAGGTAGTATAAACATCATCATCATTGTCATCACCAGATGATGAAATTCAGCCCACAGATTTTGAAACTAACAAAACAATAAATTCTGTATCTTGTAGCAGTTTAAGGATATGTCCCACTGTATTCTGCTTCCATAAGTAAGGAACACAGGAAATGGAAAGAGCTAGGATTAAAAAATGTCTAGATAGCAAGATCATTGTTGCTAGAAGAAGCATGGGCTTAATACAACTCGTTTGATTTCCAATATTAAGTGGGAAGGAGACAAGGAAATCTGTACTTGAGTGTAAACACATCTTCATGTCAGTATTAGCTTTGGATTTCATACATTGACTCTTACTGCTTTACAGTTTATTAAAAATGCCCTCATATGCACTAATATAATACTGACTATTTAGGTAGGGTAACTGTTACTATTATCTCTATTTTATTCTAGAAGAAACGAAGACTGAGAAATTGAGAACAGGTTTTTAGAGTCATGTTGCTGGGGTTGAATCCTGGCCCCTTCACTTCCTAACAGCATAACCTCTGGTACTTGAACTTCCCAAAGTTTCAATATCTTCATCTGTTAAATGGGGATAAGGAAGGTACATATCTCTTAGGGTTGTGTGAAATTTTCATCATGTAAACAAAGTACATGGCTTGGCAAGTAGTATGTGCTCAATATATATTACTTATTGTTATCTCCCAGGGCAAGGCAGCTAATAAGTGGTAATACTAGTATCTAAATTTAGATAATTGGATTTCACATCCCATGTCCTTCCCACCCACCACCTCCCATAATATAAGTAATATTGATTCCCTGCCACTTTGATGATATATGATCCATTAACATTAGGACAAATGGCCTAATCTGATTTTCCAAAAGTGGTAGATGATACATCTAAAGTATCACTCTGGTAACAGTTGGCACATTTATTTGTTTCTCAGCTTCCTCAGTAAGAGAACAGCTATAGCTTCAGGTCAGAGCTATGCCAAGAAGCTCTGGATTTTGGTTCAGCTGTTTGAAGCAAAGTTCTGAGGATACCAGTCTGTCACATGAGAAGACAGATAGCCTACATAAAACTGAACCAATGAAAAATATTGGGGACTTAGAAAAGCATGCTAACTAGTGAGTTGGAAGACTTGAATTCTACTCTTGGATCCATCACTTATCATCAACTGTAACTTGCAACATCTTGGAGCCTGGGTTTCCACATCATCAATTTTTAATTTGTTTAGCTTTATTGAGGTATAATTGACACCCATACCTTTAAAGTGTGGATCCTAGTAGTCATGTGTGGTGCTGTCACTTTTTCCTACAGCCCCTTTGTGGAAATTAAGAAAAGATGCTGCTTTTTCCAGGCAGATGTAGCTCTGTGTACCTAAGGCTCATGGGCTTAGTGAGCAGAGCATGTACTAGATTTCAGTCTCTGCTAGCCTCCTTGGCCAGCCTTCTGGTGCATTGCACAATCTGCAAAAGTGAAGAAAATGAGGTCCCTGTCCATGCTCTCTGTGCACTGTACAGGGCTGTTAACATCAAGAGAGAATAAAGATGAAGGTGTTTGACAAAATCTAGTCTTCTCTGTGAATGAAAAGCATTGATATTATACAAACACTACTCAGTTTCAAATACTAGGATCCAAGGGCTGCCTGGGTAGACACCCTGACCATTGCCCTTCCTTTTGTTATGATGATCCTTGTGATTCATTAATTTGTAAAGCACCTATTAATTACTACTGTTAAAGCAGAGATTATGGCAAATAAAGGTTTTCTTCATCACTTTAAGGACTGGACCAGCCTTGCTCTCTAGATCCCTGAAGACTTAAATCAGTTCTTTTGATGATTCATCCTTTTGAAGACAATCATGCTGTTTTTAGAACACCCTGGAGTGAGACTGGGTCTTGCTCATGGGTGGAATTTGGAATCCTTTGGTTAGAGCTTATCTCTGGTTTTCAAGTAAAGGTCATTATATAAAGGCTTTCTGTCAATGGGAGAAAGAAAAGCTGCTGAACTGGAGTTTGCCCTCTTTTTTTCACACCTTTGAAGCCCAAAGTGTCTCCTGGGCTATATGGATCAGGTAGGACAAGAGGACCTGCTTATATGAGGTACTAGTAGAAAGGCAGCTTTGGAGTCAGACAAACCCGAAATAAGGTCCTAGTTCTGACACTTACTAGTGTTGTGACCTTGGGCAGGGATATTACCTTACTAAATTTCCATTTTGTCCTCTGGAATTAGGGACACTAACAGTATTTACCTCATAGGTTTATTACATGGATTAAATGAACTAATAGGTGGAAAGCATTTAGCATTGTACACAATATATGTTCCATAAATATGTTAGTTCTTATTAATAATCTCTCTGTAAGGTACTCTACCAGACTTTGAGGAAGAGCAAAACCATCAGTTGCAGTGCTTTCTCCCAAGAAGGTTAGAGGTCTAACTGGGGAGTTAACATGATTATACCAGAAAAAGGTAAATAGAAAATCAAAGCAATAAATGTGTGATATAGATAGATTCTATTGTTAGGAACTGGTGTTTGAAGTAAACTCTGAAGAAAGGTGAGATTTGGAAAAGTAAAGAGGATGAGGAGGGCATTCCATATGGGATCGATGACATCAGCAAGGTTCAGGACCATGAATAGACCAATTTGCCTGGAGAAGTGGGGATAAATGCTCTCAGGGAACATAGGTTGGGATTAGAAGGGAAGATCCCTAAATACTAGGCTAAGTGACCCTGATCCTGTAGATAATGATGAGTGACACGATGAAACTTGCAGTTGACACAGTGAAACAGACAGTTGGAAGGCTCTTGGGGAAATAAATGCTCAAAGCCGTAGCTAAAACTGTGGAGATGGAAAGTTGAAACTGTGGAAGCTGGTGATACTTCTCTCCAGCTCCTTGAGAGATGCCTGTTGATCCCAATTTAGTGAGGGCAACTTTTGAACAGCATTACAAGTGAAATGGTGGAATTGTTGGGAGATTTGAAGAACAACTTAAACATTAATTGGGTAGGGTTTGCTTCTGTGAAGTCTCCTGAAAGAACTTGTGGCCTTTGAGAATAGTTTTTAAAAATGAGAATGAGTTACCATAATGAGAATAGGAAAATAAGCTACAGTTGACTAAACTGAGGTAGGCTGTATCAAAAACACAGTTTGTAAAGGACAGGATATTGTAGTGAGGGACTCAATTTGCCATTGGAGAATCTAAAAAATAGTGTGGGGTGCTTTTTTTGATAGTACAAATTTAGTTCCTCTATAAATTCACAAAGTTTTGATGCATAGAACTTCTTACATAAAAATGTGTGGCCTACTGAGCATTATTCAGACCCAAGATAAACACAGAATCATGTAACATATATGAATATGAAGGTTTTTATTTTAAAAAATTGAGATATAATTGATAGATAACATTTTATTAGTTTTAGGTATATAACAATTATTCGACATTTGTGTGTATTGCAAAATGATCACAAGTCTAGTTAATACCCATCACCACACATAGTTAACACATTTTTTTCTTATATGAACTTCTCTTAGCAATTTTCAAATATACGATACAGTATTACTACCTATAGTCACTATGGATTATATGCATGCATTAATTCTATGACTTACTTATTTTATAACTGGAAGTTTGTTACCTATTGCCCATCTTCATGGATATTAGGTTTTAAAATAAAATTAATTACAATTTAAGTTCTAGAAACATAGGGAACATAGATGAAGGCTGTTCATCTTTTTCTAATAGAATACACACATGAACAGATTTATATATCATAATTTAAAATGGAATATCCAGCTAATAAAGATAAGCTATAAGTATATAATCTTATCTTCACTATTATCATATGATGGTATGATGAAGAATGACAAAGTATTAAATATATTGGGATGCTGAAAGGAACTTAATTTTGATATATCAAAGAGTAAAGACTTTTTCTACATTAAGTTATTATCAGGACAGTAGCTATATTATTCTTTGTTGTATACACTATTCATAATTATTTTCATATTAGTTTATTTCTCAAAGTATAAATTGCTGCAACAGTTCTTAAAGAATTTGTTAATATGTTTCAAAAGCCTTAATGTTATACCTTACAACCAAGTAATTTCTTCTTTACAAATATGACGTAAGGAAACAGTCTGTTTGGAAAATAGTGAAAACTTGGATGCAATTTAAATGTCCTGCAACAGGAGAAAGGGTGAATTAATTACACCAAATTTTAATAGGAATATCTTCATTAAACATTACATGTAGTGTTATTAAACATAGTGTTTTTGAA
This sequence comes from Manis pentadactyla, assembly GCF_030020395.1. Classification (NCBI taxonomy): domain Eukaryota; kingdom Metazoa; phylum Chordata; class Mammalia; order Pholidota; family Manidae; genus Manis; species Manis pentadactyla. The sequence continues at coordinate 103,860,404 of NC_080026.1, read as the reverse complement.
ATACCCTTAATGACGAGAATTTCTCTTCATCTAATGTTAAAGGCGTTCTCTGAGCCTTTATAAATTGAGGCACAAGCTTGTACCTTGTTCTTTGATTTGTAAACAGTTTTTTTAATAAAAACAAACTTTTATCCAACAAGCTTTTATCTCTGTGTTTTAGGCACAGTGCCTGGGTTACAAAGATGAATATAGTCCTGATCCTGGAGCTGTTCTAGGAAAGAGATGTGTAAACAGATAGTTGCACTGAAGTATGAAGAATATTGTAATAGAGATATGTGTGTGTTATAGACATATAAAGGAAGAAATAGGCAATTCTGCTCATATGGTCGGGGAAAGTTACAAAGAGGTGACTTTTTTTTTTTTTTGTAGATAATTATTTTTTATTGAAGGGTAGTTGACACACAGTATTACATTACATTAGTTTCAGGTGTCCAACATAGTGATTCAACATTTATTTACATGACAATTCTAGGTACCAGCTATCACCATACCAAGCTGTTACAATATCTTGACTATATTCATTACATCCCGGTTAATTATTATTTTACCATTGGAAGTGTATACTTTTTTTTTTTTTTTGTGAGGGCATCTCTCATATTTATTGATCAAATGGTTGTTAACAACAATAAAATTCTGTATAGGGGACTCAATGCTCAATGCACAATCATTAATCCACCCCAAGCCTAATTTTTGTCAGTCTCCAATCTTCTGAGGCATAACAAACAAGTTCTTACATGGAGAACAAATTCTTACATAGTGAATAAGTTCTTACATGGTGAACAGTACAAGGGCAGCCATCACAGAAACCTTCGGTTTTGCTCATGCATTATGAACTATAAACAGTCAGTTCAAATATGAATACTCATTTGATTTTTATACTTGATTTATATATGGATACCACATTTCTCTCTTTATTATTATTATTTTTAATAGAATGCTGAAGTGGTAGGTAGATACAAGATAAAGGTAGAAACCATAGTTTAGTGTTGTAAGAGAGCAAATGTAGATGATCAGGTGTGTGCCTGTAGACTATGTGTTAATCCAAGCTATACAAGGGCAATAAAACATCCACGTATGCAGAAGATTTCTCTCAGAACAGGGGGGGTGAGGTTCTAAGCCTCACCTCTGTTGATCCCCAATTTCTCACCTGATGACCCCCCTGCGACTGTGCCTGTCTTAGGTTGTTCCTCCCTTGAGGAATCTTAAGGAGGTGACATTTGAAATGAGCTCTAATGGGTGAGTAGGAGCAGGTGAGCAGAGGTAGACAGGTATCTTAGGCAAAAGGAGAAGGTGCAGAAGCATTACAGTAGAAGAGTATGTGCATTCAAGGGCCTGTCATTGTTTGGTGTGGCCAGAAAGAAGAGTAGATGAGTTAAGTTTGCATTTTATCCTCGACAAGGGAAAAGTAATTATAGAGTTTTAGGGAGAGGCATAAAACAGTAAAACAGAATAACTGAGGAGGCCATATTTGGAAAGGTACTTAATGGAGAGACATTAGGATATTACTACCATAGTTCAGGTGAAATACTATAGTGGCTATGAATGAAGAAGAGGGGATGTCAAGCAGAAATTTAGGAGGTGGAATTAACAAGTTTTAGTGACTGGCTGGATTTGTCCTTTAGTGATGGAGAAGGGAAAGGATGAAGTCATGTTCAGATTCCTAAGTTGAGTCACTACATGGATGGTGGTGCTGTTAAGTAGGATAAAGGTAAGTTAACTAGGAATAAAGACAGAAGCACTTTCGTGGGAGAAGAGGTGCTGTAAGATCCTCAGAGAAGTGTTAGTTAAATAGTGGCTTGGAACCTAGCAACAAGATTTTTTATCTGAAAACCTAGATAGTGGTGAACTTCCCTATTCATGAACATAACATTGCCCAGGGACAGTGGAATATTAGGAGAACCCTGGGGAAAGCTGACTGAGGAGGAGTGGTCAGGAGACTGAGAAGAAACTTTAGAAGTGAAAAGCCAGGAAAGCAGTGTTTTCAAAGAAAATGGAATAATGTTGTATTAGTTTTCTACTCCTGTGCAACAAATTTACCAGAAGTTTAATGACTTAAAACAACACTCATTTATTATCAATTCTGTAGGTCAGAAGTCTGATGCAACATGACTGGTTTCTCTGGTTAGGGTGTCAGATCTGCTTTCAAGCTTGTTCTTGTGGTTGGCAGGATTGCAGTTATGGTTCCTGTTTCCTTCTAGCCTGGAATCTTGGAGAGCCACCTTTCAATTCTGCTTACTATAAATGATTTATGAAGGACAAATGTCAAATAAGAATTATAAAGTGTCAGTTGGTCGTGGGTGGCTAATGGACAGAGAGGCAAGAAATATAAAGAACCCAGGTACTCTCTGGATGACCAGCAAACCACATCTGGCTCACCTGGTTCCCTTTTTGCTCCCTTTTCTCCAGTTCTGTTTTCAAACTTAGTCTGATCTAGAATTGCTTAACAGATCTTCAGTCAGGATGAGGGCTTCCTGTTTGAAATTGCTTTAGGTTTTAAAATCTTAGAAATATTCTAGGTACTTCGAGGATATCTAATTTACCATAGTTGACCAAAATAATTTACCCCTTAGGCTGTGAGGTCTTTGAAGTCAGAGGACTTGGCTTTTTTCATCTTTGCCCCTGGCACTGGCCTGGTGCATAGAGAGCCCCCAGTTATTTCTCTAGCTTACCAGACTTCTTAAAACTTACTAGACTTATGACTCTCCCTGCCATTTGGTCAGATTGTGTCGTTTTCTCTCATTAACCTACAGAAGATAGTTAACCATTACAAATATATGTATGTGTTTAAAAGTTTAAATGAAGTATAACAAAAATGCAGAGAAGTGCATAAACACTGTGTCCAGTTTTCTGAATTTTCCAAGTAAACATGCCATGTAACAGCATCCAGTTCAAGAAACAGAACATATCACCAGAGTCTCCTGCAGCGCCCTTTTTATGTCCCCTACCAATCATTATTTCTCTGTAATGGTAACAACCACCATGCTGACTTCTAACCCCATAAACTTGTTTTATTAGAACTTTATGTAAATATTAGAATCATATAGTATATACTCTTCTGTGTTAGGCTTCTTTCACTCAGCATTGTATTAAAACAATTCATCTATTCTGTTCTAGAATTGGAGTCTTTTCATTATCTTTGTCTTATGATATTCCATTCAATGAATCTGTAACAAATTTACTTAATCATTCTATTCTAGATGGATGTTTGGGTTGTTTCCGGATTTGGGCTATTACGAATAATGCTCTTTTGATGAACGTATGTTTGCATTTCTACAGGGGATATGTCTGGATGCAGAATTGCTGGGTCATAAGATTTGTGAATGTTTGCTTTAATAGATCTTGCTAAATAGTTTTGCAATGTGATTGTATAGTTATACCAAATAATACTTCCACCAACAGTGTTTGTGTATGAGTTGTTCCCACATCTTTGCTAATGTGCAGTATGTCTGCCTTTTCCAATTTAGCCATTTTGGTTTTATTTTGATTTCTTTGATGATTAGTGAGACCAAGCACCTTTTTATATGCTTTTTGGACATTTGAATATCTTGTTGAAGTCTCTTGTGGACGTGTACTGCTACTAATTTATAAAGGTCCTTTCTGTATTCTCTGTACAAGTCTTTTGTTGAAAAAAATATTTAGTGCATATATTTCTCCCATTCTGTGAGTTTTTGTTCTTGCTCTGTGTTTTGGTAAACAGATGTTCTTAATTTAATTAGCTTTATTAAAATTTTTCCTTTATTGTTATTGCTTTTGTGACCTATTGAAGATATTGTTTTCTACTCTGATATGAAATGAAAATCTCCTATGTTCTCCTACTTACCTGGCAGGGAAGATACCATGATCAGGTGGTTTTCCCAGGGCGCGGCTTATCCATTGCACTCCAGATGTGCTGACCCCTGCAATTTCCCCAAATGTGGGAAAACTCAACAGCATAATTTGTGTAGTGGGGGACTATGTTCATGCTTTCCCCTGGAAAAACAAAAAAACTCCTATGTTCTTTTAAAGGCTTATTGTTTACCTTTTACATTTAGATCTACAATACATCTGAAATCAATTTTTGTGTATTGGGTGGCAAGGATGAAGGTCTCTTTTTTGCCATGGGAAAATAGAGTTGGCTCCAATATCCTTTATTGAAAAGAGCTTCCTTTCACTGCTGCAGTGTTACTATTTTCATAAATTTGGTGACTATTCATATGTGAATCTGTTTCTGGACTTTCTATTTTGTTTCATTTGTCTTTTTGCTTATCCTTGTGCCAATAACTACACAGTCTGCAGCTTTTTATAATAGTTATCAGTATCTGGTAGTAGAAGTTCCCTAGATTTATGTATTTTTTGCTACCTAGATAGCCTTGGCATTTTTGGCACTTCCCATATAAATGTAATTTTAATTCAACAAGTATTTACTGACCACCTATTTATTATGTCCTAGGCACAGTGATAGATGCTGGGAATATAGCTATCAGTAAGATAGGCCTGGTTGTTCCTTATAGTTGGAGTGAGTGAGAAGCGCGACTAGGATTAGAGCCCCAAGGAACTCAATATTTAAAATCAGTTAGTAAAAAAGACAAGAGAGAGAGAGAGACTGACTGAGAATAACCCCAAATGTAAGAAAACCAAGAAAGGATAGCATGAAGGAAGCAAAGGGAAGAAGGTATATCCAGATGATGTGGTCAGCTATGTCGGTGTTACTGCAAGGTCAAGCAAGATAAAGACTGACAAAACATTCATAGGACTTAGCTCTCAGTGGCTACTTCAGACTTAATGAAGCAGGTTCTGTGGAAGGATGGGGTGTGTGTCTTTATTAGATTGTAAATTCTTAGGTGGGAACAAGGTCCCCTGTTCAGTTAGTGCTTAATGAATGTTATGTCATGATGATAATCAAATGATCTGCATACTGCTGAATATCATAAGGGCCAAAATGGTATTCTGTTTTATACCACTCCCCTTCATACCATTCTTGGCAGGTGATGTAAAAGTAATTTCTAAATGGAGGATAATTTAATACTTACTCAAACCTTGGCTGTTTTAGATAATCAAAAACTATACTTCATCCGTCCATTTATTCATTCATTTAGCAAGCAAATATGGAGCCACTACTGACTACCCAGGACTTGTAAGCTTTGTGCTAGAGATGTTAAGTAGGGAAGGAAAGGAAGGAAACCCAGAAAGACATATTTGACCCATGTATATCTCAGTAACTCCGAAATCTCAATTTTTACAGCCTTCTGAAACTATTCAGAAGGGGTATATGATTAAACTCTTATGATCCTGATGATAAATTACAGAAAATGCTTCCTTCCTGGTTAAATAAAAAACAAGATTTCAGTAGGGAAGGTCTTGTCCTTGTAGGGAGTCCTTCTGTAATTTATTGTTTACTTGGTATTTATTTATACTTTGGAATTTTTATTTGGATCATTTTCTTTTTAGATTTGAGTGCTCATTTTAGGAAAGGAAGAGCAGAGATGGGTTCATTTTCAAATACAATAAAATTATATTAAGTATGTGTATGAATTATTTAACTTGTAATTATTTATTGTCTTTTATCAAGTGTCAGGAGCCAACGTTTATTTTTCTTCATTGTGATAATTATTAGTAGACCTAAATTTGGAGTCAGGTGTATTAATAAATGTCCAAGTGAACCATTTTTAAGTACACCTGAATAACTTAAGAATTTCTATTTTACCAATAACATCTTGACATTGTAAGTTAAAAAATTTTAGAAAACCTATTTCTTAAAAGTCTTTGTAAGGATTTTATGAGGGCACTTTTTTTTTTTTTTTACTTAATTGCTATATTTGAAAATGTAGAACTTTAGTAGGTTACTGAAGTCTTCAAAAATCAGATTAACCTTGAGTTGATCCTTACAGGCTCTGCAATGCAAATAGTAAGCATAGCACATTGGCAGAAGAGAAGCTTTCTTAAGGAGGGTAGAGTAAGAGAAAAAAATGGGGAATATAAGATAAGTTGACATTAGGAAAAAGAAAAACATTTAGTTGTCTCAAAAAGAGCTTTTGACCGATTGATTCAAAATGACTCTTCCTCTTAAATTGTTAGCTTTGTTTTTTTCCTTAGTAGTAACTAGAAATAAAAACTACTAAGTGCTGCAAATTTGCTGTCTCTGGTAATATTTTAGTTCTAATTGGTGGAGAAAGGAAATAGGAAATAAAAGCAGATTTAAATGATGCTTAATATTTTTAGTTCTAAGTTCAGTCAGCAGTCATCAACTGTCATTTACTCTGAACCCCTTGGGTGAGTGGCATTGAGCCAAATCCCACAAGAAATACATTCTGCTTACGTGAGCAAACTGGTAGTTGAACTATTGCTCTAAGAAGCTGTAGATAATGACAGTTGATATTAATATGTTGTGAGATTTCTACCTTGGGGTCATGAGGTTTGAGAGAGGAAAAATGTACATGCACCTTAAAAATTAAACAGAAACTGTATCTACTTTCTGTTTTGAATAAAGAAGTCACTGTCCTATGAGTGAAACACTAAACATGTCAAATTATTTTTTAATATTTCATCAAATACTATTTTAGCTTAAAAGTGTTGAATTTTATTTGATTGATTTTTATGAATAATGCAAAGTAAACTTAATTTTGACAAGTAAAATAGGGAGGTAAGTTGATTCAGAGCACATCAAGTAGAATCTTAACTGATTTGTGCCTTCTTTGAAAACTCAAGTTACAAAGAAATCTTGGTAGATGTAAAAAATTTGTGACTGAATTCTATTTATACTTGATTTTCAAGGTTAATATCATATTTAAGGTATTTTTCATTCAATAACTTTAAAATTGTTTCTTTTAATATGGTCAGATTTTAATTATTTATCTTTCCCCAGTCGTCCCTCCTTCCCTTCTTATCTCTCTCCACCTCATTCTCTTTTGCTGTGGTAGGGTTCCTATTGCTGGCTACTCAGTCTTTACCATTCTAATACCATTTAAGGTAGCTCTGCTGGGTTCTTTTGAGTCCTACAATCCAGTTTCTCTTTTAACCTGGCTTCCTAAATCAAGTTGACAAACCAGTTTCTTTTTCCCCCTTTTCAACAACTCGTGATTTAGATTGGTTAGGAAGATATAATGTAATCCGGGTAACCACCTCTTCCCCTTAGAATCGGTATTTGAGAGGCTTCCTCCTTTCGTTGCTGAACGTGCTTAAGTCTGGCAGAGTACCTTGTGAAGGACTTCAGCCCCCACAGTTCCTTGTGTGCGCATGCCCTCTCTTCTTACAGTTGTCAAAGTGCTTTTGCCAGAGCGGTCACATAATCAACCTGAAAGAAGAAAATAAATACTGTACACTTTAAAATTTTATCGATCCTTAAAAACTGGACACTCAAAGGTAACTGCTACTAAGAATTTGTTACTTAAGATCGGGTAATTGCATGTAGAGGAAGATCTATTGTGTGTGTGGTGGGGGGAGGGGAAGGAGATATCTATTTCTCGGACTTTGCTGTAAATAAGAAAAAACAAAAAACAAAAAACCCCGACCCAAACAAACTATACAGGCAGTTACTGAGAGGCATTGCATATTAACTTTGTAAATGTTATCTTAATCTATTGCTTGCCTTTTGTTTAAAAGGGTATATTTATTAAAGATGGGTCTTGACCTTGACAGAGTGAATTTATGCAGAAAGTGAAATTTATATCTCTAAGGAATGTTGAAACGAGAAATAGGTGTTCTTGGTAGGATATAATTTTTAAAATTCAATAAATATATTAATTATAGCATTTACAAAATACTCCTTGAGTCCAGTTTACTTTTTGGCTTTTTTGCTATAGTACAGCATTAATTTTTCCACCAAGAGCATGTAGTTTAAACTGGAGGCATTAACAGAAACCGTTCATACAGCCTCCAGAAAAGCTGGGTAATATTAAATTATAATTAAATGCATATTTCAGCCATGATGATATGGCTATCGGTAAAGACAATTCTAGCCCTCTGGAAGTGACTCAAATCCTAGATTCTAATGGTTTACTGCAGCATTGCTTTAAACCAAGGATAAAAATGTCTCTTTCTATAACCATATCCTTTGGCAGCACTAGAACTTTGTGCTGTTGTGATTCCAAGCCTCGCTTGCCTCTTTGTGTCATATTTTACACTACTGAGCAAAGCCATTGTTTTAAAGCAAGGGAACTGAGGAACATAAAATCAACTTTAAGTAGTTTTATTCGTAGTAGTTGGCAGTTTGTGATGTATATCTTATTGGGTTGGGTTTGCGGGGCAGGAGGTGTAGAAAGAGTGAGCTGGCTGTGAAGGTTTTCCTTGAGCCCCCTATTTTGTTTATGTGTGAAACTTTAAAATGAAATATTAACCATTTTAAAGATAGTCTTTAGATGCCCTCACACACACACACAAATATATATATATATATATATATATATATATATATATACACGCACTTACAATTGTAAAATAAATAAGTAACCGGGATGTAATGTATAGCATAAGGAATATAGTCAGAATATTGTAACAACTTGGTATGGTGATAGCTGGTACCTAGAATTATCATGTATATAAATGTTGAATCACTGTGTTGTACACCTGAAACTAATGTAATACTGTGTGTCAACTACCCTTCAATAAAAAAATAAATAAATAAATAAATAAAGATAGTCTTTAATGAAATAGTAGAACTACTTTTATCTCATTTCTCAGCCTGACATATTTTGCTTAATAGTTAAAAGTGGTAGCATCTCCATTTTCCTATATACATTTATTTTATAAGTTATTATAGTGAGGATGTCCAAAGGCAGAGCTTCTGTATCTGAATGTCCTTTCTCAAGTGTTCTAAGATGCTTCTCTAACCGAGTTAATTAACTGCATTAAATATATTAATAAATTTGTTGCAATTGTACTGAATGGTCATCTAAAAATAACCGATCATGTGCTTCTTTATTCGAAATATTTGTTCTCAGGGTCTCAGCGTTGTATCATGTATTTAAAACAACACATTCTAAAGGACAGACTAAGTGACAACTGTGTGTATGGAAATCTGGTTTTAAGTGATTACTATTTTCATCCTTGAATGAGAAAACAGGCTGTATGGCAGAGGTGAATATAGACCTATGCGAAATGGAAAATACCATACACTCCTTATATGGCTAAATGAAACAGTGATGGCAGTGCACTATAATTACAATGTATGAGAATTTGGGACTTTGTACTATGCTATTTTTGACACTTTTGCTAGCATATGGTAATTCAGGGTCTTCAAACAGTGATCTTTTATGGCCAATACTAGTTATAAGAGAATGGATTCTAAATTTGCTGAAGTCTTGTGACCAAGGCAGCAGCAGGGAGATTCAAAACTGGAAATCTGACAACTCCAGAATTATCTTGACTTTCTCCTTAAATCTCAGAGGGATATTTTTTTAAAGCCCCACCCCCACCCCACCTCACAGTCTCTCTCTCTCCCTCTCATTCTCTGACCTCAAATCCAACCAGAAAAATTTCTCCACTCTGCAGAGAAATTCTCAGGCTTCTGTTGATACGTGAACCACTGAGATGCTAAGATACTCTTGTGCGGCAGAATTGGCGATAAGAAAATTGGAGAATGAGCAGAAAAATTATAATCCTTAAAGTAACAAGCAGAAAACACTCCCAAACGTTTCAGTAGAATTTTACCTTTTCAAAAACGGTGGGGTTTTGTTTTTTTTTTGGTTTTTTTATGTCTCCTAACAAAATGGAGTAGCTGCAGCTACTGGGAGGCCAGAGAATGATTGTGCAGCTGAGTCCTCCTCCCAACATATGCCAAGGATTTCCTCCCTCGTGGTTCGCTGCTGCTAAATGAAACAATTACCAATGCAGGAAGGTAGTTTGCTAATCAAGAGGAATGACTGCTGTTTCTTTAAAGTGCCTGAGCAGGAAAAGGGAAGAAGGGGTCTTGTGCGGTGTCTTTTTAACCTTGCTGAAGGACGCAGCAGTATTTATTGACGTATGCAAATAACTGGGGGAGGGTGGTGCTTGGGAAAAAACAGGAACCAGAATCAGTTTCTCATTGCTGGGTGAACGCTCTGAGTTCCGGTGAAGGGAGAAGAGACGTGGCGAAATTGCTGTCTTTCTGTCTTATAAGCACATCTCTCACTAGTACAGAAAAGGAACCAAGACATCAGAAAGGGTGAAGACGCTCTCAGTATTTTTAGAGACCTTGCACGAGCCCCACCCCCACCCCGACTCGTTCTTCTAAACGAGAGATTATGGATTTGCGTTGCAATTGGCTAGTAGCGTGGCACTGGATTTTCGCAAGTAAAACACCCGCCCGCTTCAGAGGGGCAATAACCATCACATTGACAATAACGCGTCTCTCTTTTCCCGTTTCAGCTGCGCAAACCATGCAGGATGATTTACTGATGGACAAAAGCAAAACCCAGCCCCAGACCCAGCAGCAGCGGCAGCCCCAGCCCGAGCCTAGCGCAGCCGAAGCCCCATCCACGTCCCTCTCCTCAGAGACCCCCAAGCCGGAGGACAGCAGCGCAGTGCCGGCCCTCAGCCCCGCCGCGGCCTCGCCGGCCCCCAACGGCCCCGACAAGATGCAGATGGAATCGCCGCTCCTGCCGGGCTTGAGTTTCCACCAGCCGCCTCAGCAACCGCCGCCGCCACCACAGGAGCCCACGGCACCGGGCGCGTCGCTGTCGCCGTCTTTTGGCAGCACCTGGTCCACGGGTACCACGAACGCGGTGGAGGACAGCTTCTTCCAGGGGATCACCCCAGTCAATGGGACCATGCTCTTCCAGAACTTCCCGCACCATGTCAACCCAGTCTTCGGAGGCACCTTCTCCCCGCAGATCGGCCTGGCGCAGACCCAGCACCACCAGCAGCCGCCGCCCCCCGCGCCGCAGCCCGCGCAGCCCCCGCAGGCGCAGCCCCCGCAGCAGCGCCGGTCGCCTGCCAGCCCCAGCCAGGCGCCCTACGCGCAGAGGAGTGCTGCCGCGGCGTACGGCCACCAGCCCATCATGACCAGCAAGCCGTCCTCGTCGTCCGCTGCAGCAGTCGCTGCGGCTGCAGCCGCTGCCTCATCTGCCTCATCCAGCTGGAACACGCACCAGAGTGTGAATGCCGCCTGGAGCGCGCCCTCCAACCCTTGGGGTGGCCTGCCAGCAGGCAGGGACCCTCGCCGCGCGGTCGGCGTGGGCGTGGGCGTGGGCGTTGGGGTGCCTTCACCTCTCAACCCTATCTCACCGCTCAAAAAGCCCTTCTCCAGCAATGTTATCGCGCCACCCAAGTTCCCCCGCGCGGCCCCACTCACCTCCAAGTCCTGGATGGAGGATAACGCTTTCCGGACCGATAATGGTAACAATCTGTTGCCATTTCAGGTAATGTACTTGCATACGCCTTCCTCCTACCCCGCTCCCTTTGCTCCTTCTTCCTTGCCTTTTAATTGTCCACTGATTTTTTATTCAAAAAAGGCAGCGATGGCCAGCTCTCCTACTCCTTTCCAAAGCTCCAGTTCAATGGAGCTGTTACACTACCAGGGATAAGGGTGTGGAACATTGTGACTGCTAGAGTAATTGTATTTATGCACCCTGACAAGATAGAAAAGCTCCTTTTAGTTTTTTTCTTTCATCATATTTATGCCTCTTATCTTGACCTTCTTTGACAAGTAAAGCTGCTAGTGTATGGCAAGGTGCCGGCATTGTCCCAGGATGACTAGGCTGAGATTCCTGTCGTTTTAAGTAGCTACACATTTCAGGTTTTGCAATTCCATGCTCAAGGTGCCGCCTGAAAGCTGTCCACTCCCGAACCACCCTGGCCATATTCTTAAAGAGGTTAACAGCCCTTGAGTGGTGCTATTTCAGACAGTTCCACATGCTCAATAAAACTAACGTGAACACATGTATTTATGTCTCGCCAAGGTGCTGGCATCATTAATAGCAGTCAGCATATTGCCCCTGCTGGGAAAATTATGAGTGTGAGATTCCAATAAACACCGGAACTCTTATCAGGGACCAAGATGGAACAGTGTGGAAATTTTAGGGGTAACCCTTCTCAATGTTACCTAGAGGGACTTAGAAATTGTTTTTTTTCCAGAGGAAACAGACAATAGGACACGACCTTCAGAGCCATATTGCAATGGAGTCTATTTGCTAGCTAGTACTGAAATATTTAAAGCTGCAGTGTCCTTCATTTGGGTCATTTAAGAAGACAATGCAGATCAATTACACCATTTGAAACTGGGCAAAGTGAAAGTCTTGCAACTTTAATGAAAAATGAGCCTTGTGTCTTGGTGTTAAATGGCAATGAAAACCCCAGGAAGTGCCCCAGACAAAATGGTTGAATGGAGTGTCCTTATTCTGTTCTTGTTTTCTGATCTAGCCCACGCCACATCAGTTAGTTGGCAGTGTCCTGAACATCTTGAGTTGAAAAGGGGTGGTGAGGGTTGTTCACTGGGGGTTTTTGTTCTGAGGCAAACATTTATCCTTCACTTACAAACTGATTTGGCCATAAGCTTCTAGGCTCAGTTAGAAAATGAAGGAAGGAAGGAAGGAGAGAGGAGGGCTTTGGATGAGACCTGACTTGGGTGGTCAAAGAAATGAAACAAATCTTTGCGCATTCCTGAAAAATGGCAGAAACGACATTTGACAGAGGTAGTTTAAAGCGCCAGGTGCAATTTGAGCCTTCATTTTATTGCCCTCTACATTTCAGATGTGATGTTTGGGGTGGCTCCCATCCCTGAAGGGGGAGATAGGGTTATTGAGAAGCACATGATTCTCTAGTTTAGAGCAAGGATTTTTAACCTTGACAGTTCAAGCGAGTCCATGAAACCCAAAAATTGTGTGTATGAGAGTTTTTAATGAGAGGATTTTACCAAATTTTTACAGGGGTTCTTCCTTCAAGAATGGAAGATTTCAATATTAATGTGTATTTCCTTTAATTACTCTAAAGTTTATCTTAATAGAATGAGACACTGCAAGGTGGGATTAGTTTGGTAGATACAGAAAAAGAGGAATCTGCTTTCTGGAATTTATCTTTGTGCATATTTCTGTGGGGGTGCAAATTTTTATGGGAGCATGGGGTAGGACAGGGAGTCTGCATTTGAAAGGACAGCCCCTCTTTTTCTAACAGTCGGTCTTTTTATTCTGATGTTCCCTATTGAAGTGCAGTCTTAGAGGATAACTTAAAATCTGGTAAGGGAGGCCTAGGGGTTGGGAACTGAAGTACAGACATCAGTTAGCATGTTTGAGGAGTTGAATCTGAATACAGCTAGCTTTTGATTAATTATCTCCAGAAATGGGGACTAGGGAGAGATTAAATCTATATCCCCCAAACTGATACAAGTAGTGTGAGGATTGCCAGTTGTTTCTCAGCAAACCATTTACCAGCAATGCTAGTGAGAGCCAGGCAGACTGGATTGAGTTTGGTCTCTTGTCTTTTCATCCCTAGTGGTGCTATTGAGTAGGCAAAGATGGCTAAAAGGTTTGTAGGGGGAGCAATTTGATTGAAAATTGAGCTTTATGTATTTGGCCTTGGGAAGACCTACATGGACTTTATGTCTCATTTCTTTTCCTTACTTAAAATGGAGCTTCTGGGTTTTAGAGCAATATTAGAACCAGAGTAGGAATAATCTGGTTGTGTTTTGGTTTGGAATATTATATCAGACTTGATTTGTGTTGATAAAGTATATCACATAATATTTTAAAAAATACATTGAGTCTTGTGTGCAGAATTTTACACTTTTGTGCATTTATTAAAATAATTTTTCTGCGAAAAGGGGAAAATAAGTAGTCCTAATGACTTTTTAAATATTTGTTTATTTTCACAAATAGGATTTTTTTCTTTAAATTGAAGTTTATTTCATAGAATACCAACTTTTATTATTTATTTATTTATTTATTTTCCAACTTTTATTTTTTATTAAATTTTATTTCACAGATTCTTTGAATTAAGAAAGCTTTCAACAGTGGTCTACTCTAATGTATCTTAGTATTTTTAAAACAAATTTAATTCCCCCTTCCACCTCCCCTGCCCTGTGCTGCTTCACTGTCTTTTGCCAGCCAACACAATAGATTTTTTGGAGCTTGACTTCTATAAAGACTATTTTAATGTGGTTTTTCAAACTACATATGCTTCCTTACCCTATTCCCTCAAGTCTAACAAAGTTGATTGGTTTTCCTGGGTTGGAGTGGCTGCTTTCTTAGGGATTACTTGTACTGAAAAGCTACTTTATTTCTACAAATAAGGAAACTGAGGTCTTCAGAGGTAGAGTGACATAACTCAGGCCCTAGTGCTTTGGCTAATTTTGTTGATGTGTCTCCTTAACTTCCCTATAGCACTAGTGCTGTCAGGTAGAATTCATTTTAAGTCAGATTCTCTTTGGACTCTATTCAAAGGGACTTAATTATGAAACTATCTAGTGAGCTTCTCTATCTGGCTGATGCCTTTTAGTTTTGGACCTCTCACCAGCAGAGCTTACAGTGAGGCACACTCCACTGGAGGAATTACACATATGCATCATTCTGTATTTACATGAGATAGGGAAGCCTAGGTCTGTAAAAGGACTAGAACAGAGATGTTTTCTGTGTAGTGAATTTGGGTTTAAATATCATTACTGTGCTTAGAAGTTTAGAAGGGACTTTTGAGAGAACCTGTTTCACCACTCTGCTCATTTTCCAGAGGATAAAATCAAAGTCTATATATGTGAAGTGACTTGCCCAAGTTCAGGTAGATAGTTTCTATCAGAAGCAGGCTTTGGAGGCAGATGGCCTAGGTTTACATCTCAGCTCTGCCACTTGCTGGCATCATAACATTGTTGTTATGTATGTTGACCTTCAATTTCTTCATCTTTAAAATGGAAATAATAATAATAATTCCTTCATATGAATTCAAATGAGAAGCCATGTTAAAGTGCTTGGCCCATAGTAAAATACCACATAAATATTGGGTTACAATTATTATTGTTATGGTGATCAGAAGCTCTGCAGGATCTTACAGTATGTTACTGATTTTTCATACAGCATAAATCTGAATAATCCCAAACTTCTGTGTAATGTTATTTAGTCTTTTTTTCAGCCTGAGGCTACCTCTCATTTCTGTAACACATGGTAATCCATTATTTATTCTTGGGCCAGGCCCTGTGCTAAATACTTTACATGTACTTTCTCACTGAAACTCCTTTGAGGTAGGGAACTATTATTATCCTCATTATATTGACAAAGAAATGGAAGGTTAGTGCATTTACATTATTTGCGCAAGATCACACAGCCAGTAACTGATGGATTTGGGATTTGGACCCAGGCAATCTGTCTCCAGAGCCAGTGGAGGCTTGTAATACCTTGGCTCTAATATGTCCAGAACAACAGTTAACAGTGTAGTCAGGAGAAGCAGGAGACTGGGCTGAATCTGTACTTGACCTTATGATATACCCTAGAAATTGTTTAAAAAATTTTTTTATATTGATAGAAATGGAGGAAGAAAAATATAGTGTGCATACATATACTACCACTTAAATTCAGGAGTAGAAATAGTTTTTCCTGTTTATTTATTTATTTAATGTATTTTTAATCATTGTATTTTTGGAAAGAAATTCAAATTATGTTCTGCTTTCTGTCTGTATCTCTGCCTTTGTTCCTCCCTTTTACCCCCCACCCAAAATGAAAGTAATTTATATAAATTTCTTATTTTCTGGCATAAGCTTAGTTAAATGTAATTGGTGTTAATTTTGCTGGATTATATGTAATAGAGGAAGAAATTCCTTACATGAAGTCATGAGAATATAAGTTATTTAAAAAGTAAATACATCTAGTCATAATAAATATTGAGGAGACATCAATATTTTTCAGCTAGTATATGCTCCTTTAAAAAAATCTTTTCAGGAAGTAATATAAATTGTCTAGTTTATGCTTGCTTTTGAATAAGGATAGTATGACCTAGATTTAAAACTGGAGACTCTTCTGTAGTTGGTTTCTTAACTACCGCTCTAATGCAAAACCATTTAAGGTCCACCCAACCCCACAAACTGTTTCACAACCTATTATGGCATGGTTAATATGAATGACAGCAAAACCACATTATCTATATTCTGTTTAAGAGAGGGATTAGTTGGAAATATTAGGTTTTCTATGCTACTGAAAACATTAATAATATAAACTATACTTCAAAATTGCATGCTGAACAGTAGTTAGCTTTAAACTCTTCATGACCTTGCAGTGAGTTGATAGAAAAGTACAGTCTCCAAAATGTAATGTTTTTAGATTTCCTCTAGGGCACAATTTTATACTTAAGTAGCTTTCTCCATTGGTTGGAGAAGGTTTTGTTGTTGCTTAAGGGCTGTGTAAGGTATAATGCTTGTTCATTTATACCTTGTCATTGCTTAGTGGTTTTTGTAGTATTTTGATCTGCAAATTACTATAAAAGTGTCAAAAGATGATGGCTTTGTTTACTCCAACATGAACATTTTGATTAAGCCATGTGGATTATACTGAGGAAAGAGATGGCGGAGAGCATAGAGTAGTGGACAGCCCATGAAGCTTGGAATGGGGAAGACACTGGTTGAAGCCTCAACTCTGTCACTGGTGATTGGGGTGTGTTCATTTATCCAACGATTCTTTTTTCCAGTCTTCAAAAATGGAGAGAGTGCCTATCTTCTGGATTTATGAGAGAATGTATACAAAGTGTTCAGAAAATTAGATACTGTTATGGTTCTTTGATGCCTAACTACCTGTAATTATAGTCAATTACAGCTTAATAGAGGACATATTGTTGACAATCAGTAGTCCAGAATTAAATACTAGTTAATCACATCTGGAAGTGGAGAGGGACTAGAAAGATGTGTCCAGCAGGGATGGAAGAGCAATGAAAGGCTCTTTGTATATTATGGTGACTGCCAATCCTAGAATGCCAGTCATGGTGCTCTGAGGGCTGGGAAGTATGGCTCTGTCATAGGAATGGTGTATATTTGTAACGACCTGCTCTGCTTATGGCTGACTCACCAATGCAAGTGTCTGAATTTTCCTTGCTCTGTGAACGTTTTAATTGGTGGTAGGAGAAATGCTTAAACTCTTAATTTCCTAATTTTTACAAGCTTTTTTTTTTTTATTAGTTCTGGAGCTACAAAGTCTAATTTGAAGCTCCTTATTGTCAACATTTCCCTGAAGACCATGCCTTGCTCTCCGTAGGGGCCAGAATAGTTGTCAGAGAATTCAGTAGAGAGCCCTAAATTTGGATATTGAGAGTTGAGGAATAGCCACAGCTTCCTACAGACTTTCTTGGGAAGATTGCTGTGTGTGCGGTTGTAGCCAGCCTCACAAGGAATTTTCCACAGCTGGTCTTTATACCTTGTAGATGGCTTGTTCTGTGGGGGCTCAGTTATGCTTGGTTCTACTACAGTTGGTTTTCATATCCTTTAATGTTCTTTACAGGTGCTAGGCCTGTAAACATCTTAATGTGAAACCATTGTGATATTTGCATTTTGACTTGAAATAGAAAAGTACTTGTGCATTAAAATAATACAATAAATTAGCATCTTGGAATCAAGCTTACTTTTCTCTCCTCATAAGCACTTTTATATAATTCTCAGAAATAATAAATATGTGTTATGAATCCTTGTTGGCTGACTTCAGTGGAGAGGAGCAAAATGGGCACCAAGCAGCCTTTATATAATTTGAAGTGATTGTGGAATTAATGTACATGAAGGCAAGCAAACCTTGTGTACTGATTTTGTATACATAAAATTGTACAGCTAGATATCTTTATCCTCAAGCATTTAAACTTACTGGAAAGTGAAGATCAATTACAAGAGAAACAAAGTAACTCCCTGTCTTTAGTGACTCAATGCAACTAATTAAATGGTCAGTGCTGCCAAATGAACGAGTGTCTAGAAGTTCATGAGCACCTGACACTTAGTAGGTGCTTATTAATTGAATGAGTAAACATTTAAATACAAGTGGCTATAATTTGTCCTTTCCACAATATAGCACATTTAATATTTTTGAGACAGATTCTCCATTACAGTATTTCTCTACAAGATGTCCATAAAATACAGAAACTTAGGTGAGGGTACATTATGTCATAAAGGTCCTCGATTTGTAACAATAGAAAATATTATTTGTGTTCCCAGACTTTTAGGACATTCCATAGTTTCTGGGCTATGACTGTATTTATAGGGTCGTAAGGTTTATAACAGTGTGTGATATGCACAGCAAAGAAAATGTGCTTGAATCAGAGGAGGGAATGATTGTGTGTGTGTGTGTGTGTGTGTTTCGAAGTTTTTCTGATTTTGAAAGTAATACACGTTAAGTATTTAAAACTTGAGGGGACAAAAATTACCCATACTTCTGTTACTCAGAGATGATAAGTACTCTTAATGTTTTGGTGCATTTTCTGCCAGTTAATCTCTTTTTCAGTTGTATGTATAATGTATTTTATATGGTTGATGATTCTGTGTAAACAATTTTATAGCCATTTAGCTTTTCATATCATTAAACTTATAAACATTTTTATTGCATGATATTCCATCACATGAATCCATTATAATTTAACAAATTATTTCTATATTTTGAGGATTTAGGTTGTTTTAAGTTTTTAACTATTAAACATAATACTGTCATGAACATCCTTGGGCATTTTAAAGCTTTATTTAGAGTTGAATGGGTAGGGTACCATACACAGACCAGGGGATGAGAGTAGGGGCTACAGCAAAGACTTATTTTAAGCAGAGGAAACAGCATGTACACAGGTAAGAAACAGTATGGTGTGCTGAGAGAGCAGAAGATTGAGGGTAGGGGTGAGGCAAGTAAGAGATGAGGCTAGAGAAGTAGATGGGGCCAGATCACAAAGTGCATTTCAGCATTCTAGGCCTCCAACTCTGTCCATTAGGAAGGTTGAAGGGTTTTTTAAGTTGAGAAAGATAGCCACTGTAAGGTTTTTAAGTTGGCCAGTGAAGTGATCACATCTTTGTTTCAGATACAGATTATCAGGGATGTAGATTGTCAGGAACCAAACACAGGCAGAGAAACCAGTTAACATGTAAGGAATTGAGAGAAAACTAAAGCGAGAGGAAGGGACAGACTTGAGAAATGATTAGGAGGCCAACTGGAAGGACTTGTGATTGCTTGGATGTGGCAAATAAAAGAGACGATGAGTTTAGAATGACTCCCAGGTTTTGGTTTGGACAGCTGGGAAAAATTACCTGTAGGTGAAAATGCTTAATAGTGGCAGATTAGAATTTTCATGACTCATAAGCCAGGTGATTTAGAGTGGAGGAACTTCATAAGGGAAAGTTATGTGTTGGGAATATTTGAGCAAGTGATTTGACATCTCTTATCCACACATGCTTTGTGTGACTCTTAATGCATGGGAAGAAAAACCTTATTAAGACAGGTTAGTTCATAGACTACTTATTAGAACCACTAAATCTGAGAGAAGAAATGGCTACCATTCTAAGTCAAGAGGTTTTTCCTATTGTAGCCTGATTTTTTTTTTTTTTTTTGAACCTTGGGAATTAGAGTATGTGTTAGCTGATTAGTCATCTTGTTTATGGGTTACAGCCTGGCATTACAAAGAACTATTAGGGAATTGCAAACCAGTCAAATGGTAGGGGGATCACAGGCAATAAGAAAAATGAACTTGGCATCCTTTATAATTTAAGTTGAATAAATTCATCTGAGAGTTCAGTGGCTATTATTGGCCAGTCTGAAATATCATTAATTAAGTCTTAGCAAAATTGGGATTAGATCTTATGAAATTTAGTTTTGCCATACTAATACAATGCTAAATTTTTTAATAGGTGTAAACATGATGAAACGTTTTGAAGCTTAGGATCCATAGAGCCATGGGGAGATAAGCTTCATGGGAGGGTGAAGAGGAGATGGGGACAGGGTATTAAGAACCACCAGAATTGTATATGTTTATTCATGTGTATTTTTAAGGAGAGAGGTGGGCCATAACATTTATTAAACATTTTTTTCCAAAGGAATCTATAACTTAAAAATGGCTTAGAATCACAGATGTAGAGTAAAAACACTGTTACATGGCACTCAATAGACCTTTACAAGATTTTTAAATCTTAGGCATCTCATAAATTTCTTTCTCCCTCTTCATAGCTGAAAGAAATTCTGCCTGACTTTAATGTGAGAACTTCCTAATTCCTAAATAAAGGGGACCAACTCCTATTTTATCTAGGCTTTTCTAGAGCATTCAAATTACTTTTCATCATACAAATAATTTTCTGAGATAATTTCATTGGTTCTCATTCAAAGGACAAAAATCACATAATCACAATAATAGTAGCATTAAAAGAGTTTGGGAACAAAACTACCATCTTTAGGTAACCTTGCAGCTTATCTGGTAGGACAGAAATTTATGGGCTTATTGGTTATACGTATTGAGTGTACTTTAGGCATTTTTTAATAGGGAAGATATAACTCATGGGTTAATTTGGAAAGTCAATCAAAGCTTCAACTATAGTAGACATGTACTTGAAAATAAATGGACTAGAAAGTTTTGATTCAGAAGAGGTATAGGAGGTACAACAGAAAGACCCTGTTTTGTTTGTTTGGGGACAGGGTTGTTATTTTTTTGATACAACAGTTTAAGCTGAAGCTTTATCTGGCACCTCATTGCCATTATTCTCATTCAAAGGACAAAAATCATCTGGAGGAAAACGAAAAGGTTTGATTTTTTAAGTCTATATAATGGCACTACCCAAATCATTGAATCTGGTTAAAAAATAGTTGGCACTTAAGCTGCAAAAAACCATCTAAATACTTTGGATCATTTTACAATGCTGATGAAATGTTAATTTGCAATGTTTGTCAAATTTAATTTTGTGTTCATTTTAAGCTGAATAAACACTGATTGTGGTAATGCTTCAGGCTGTTGCAAAGTAAAACTTTTGGTGATTGGAAAATTTTAAACTCTACTTTTCAAAGGCGTTATAAATTTAGTGTTTTAGATTTGGGACTGAGTGGGGATATTGATTTTATCATATTTTGATGTTAAATTCCTCAACATTCCAAAGACACAAGTTCATCTGAAGGTAGCAAAATTATTTAGTTAACATTTTAGAATTTACTGCCTACTTCCTGCTTATCTGCCAGTGTATAGATGATTCTCTTTGACCTATCAACCTTGGTATGATCTCGCATAAGAAATGTTATTCCAGAGTAGCTATTTTAAAGTTGGTGAATCATGCAGGTATAACAAGATTTTCATTTTAAAATACAAATGGATATTTGATATTCTAATTTAGGCCTAGATTCTGTAAATGTAAAACATAGAGACTTAAAAAAAATTATAGCTTAGTGTCAAAAATGCAAAGCTTGGCATGAAGAAAAATCTTTTTATAGTGAATATATTCCTTTACAGTGTGGGATATAATGAAGGGTTGAAGCAGACAAGGGAGTTGGAGTGACACATTCTTTTAGATGTTAGAGGGACATAAATAATAGAGAATGTATTGAATACCGAGATGGTAAAGGACATTGAAAGACAATAAAGAAGATTTCAATGAAGAGGACAAAGCTAGGTAAAAGGATGCTTCAGCTTTTGTTACAATAATTAAATATTTAAAAAGGCAGCCATTTTATACTGTCCAGGAAGTTAAGCAATTGCCTATTTTATATTCAGTTTTGTGGAGGCAAGACATAGGCAAGTAAGCTAACATCAGGGATTTATATTAAGTTTCTTCTAGGGAATGTCAAAAGCAAGTTCAGAACCCAGTCTTTTAGTTTCCTGTGGCATGATCATCATATTCATGATGCCTCTAAGATACTTCTTGTTTGTCCAAAACCATCAAAGGTAGATAGACTGTTTGTTCAGCATTATTTGCATTGTGTGTATTATTAATGATCTAGTCTAATGACTTCTCACAGTAGTCAGCATTGTAAAAAGACAACCTATATAGAAAATACGTGTTCTGTAGAGACAGCTGTAGAAACTAGCTATTCTGTGAACAATTCTTATATACTCATATATCTTCTCTTTACTATTTTACAAAGCTATAGAAATTCACTTGTATTGTGTTGCAATGCTGTTAATGGAGTTTGATGGAGTTAATGCAGTTTGAATTCGCTAAGTATTTACAAGGCACATACTTTGTCTTTGAACTGGTGTTAGGTATTGTGGTTGACACAAATTTAATATGAATCCTGTCAGATTAGGAATTAACACACATGCAGCAGAGCATTATATGAACACAAATACCAGATTGTGTGATGTGTTAGTTGCCATGAATGTGAAGAAGGGGCAAGAATAATTTGGCCTAGAATGGCTTTTTCAAAAAAGTGATAGAGAGGGTCTCTATAGCTCCATTTTGAAGGATAGACAGGATTTTACTGGACAGAATGGGAATTCAGAATAAGGAAAGAAAAATGAGTGATAACTGGGGTTATGGAGCAGACTGTTCGGACTTGAGCAGGGGACTTTTAGGTCTTACTGGGAGATAAGGATGGATTGGTTGTTTCTTAGGATTAAAAGGACCAATATATTTTTATTTATATTTACTAGATTCCACTTGGTTTTTAAAAGTATTTAAGATGTCTTTGTACATACTATGCCACAAGAAAACATATATTAGAATTAGGTGACAAAGATGAGAAAAAGGTAAAATAAGAATAAGGATGCAAAATGTAGACCTATACTGATGGTGCTTATTTATCATGATAGTGACAGTCTTGAATGTCTGGCTTTGGAATGTGGATTCTTCTGCAGACAACAGGGAGCCCTGAATGACTAAGATCATAGCAGTGGCACAATAAAAATATATATTTAGAAAAGCAGAACTGAAGGAACAAAAAATAGTAAGAGACTCCCAAGCTCCAAGAAGGGACTAGTGGTTACCAAAGGGAAGGAGTTGGGGAGGGTGGGTGGGGAGGGAGGGAGAAGGGGATTAAAGGGCACTATAATTCGCAGTCACAATATAGGTAGGTCACGGGGAAGGCAGTACAGCATGGAGAAGACAAGTAATGACTCTAGCATCTTACTATGCTGATAGACAGTGACTGCAATGGGGGCCGTGAGGACTCAAAAATATGTGTGAATGTTGAAACCACAATGTTGTTCATGTGAAACCTTCATAAGATTGTATATGAATGATACTTTAGTTAAAAAAAAATATATATATATATATATATATATATATATATGTTTAGAAAGACCAGGCAGGTGGATGGGAGAAGTGCATATGCTTGCCATAGTACAGCCTGTGGGCAGGGAGCCTGATGAGAAAGCATGATCATTTTCTTGGGATGTAGCACAAATTTAGTTAGGAAGGTATAACTTTGAGAAACACTACAAAGGAAAATATATCAGGAGTGCTGACTAAAGGATATGAAGGAGAACAAGGTCGTTCTGAGTTGTCATGCTTTAAACAGTCGTTACTTTTTTTAAATTTTTTCATCTTTCTCTTTCCCCACATGGCTTTGCCCCAGTTAAAACTTGGTGGCACTGTGTTTCCTGCATCATTCTTCATGGATTTCCCTATCCATTAAAAGAATGGAGGGAAAAGAGAAGAGGATGGTCTTTTCCCATTCTCTGGCACTTACGAAGCATCACACTGCTGCTTTCTCTCTGAATTTTATCATCTGAAGTTCAAGAAGTCAGAACTGTTGTTGTCTATTCTCATCTCTCTTGCTGATAAGGATATTTCCACTTCTTGAAGTCCAGTCTTCACAATAGGCTGAGTGTTATGGTACTGAGGGGCTATTCAAGTAAAAATGAGCAGCAGGTAATTAAAAGTAGGGAAGAAGAACCAATGTAAGGACAGGCCCTGGGAGTGAATGAGAGCATCTCTTTATCCTATAGTGTTCCCTGTAACAGCCTCTAGTATTTAGCCATTTCTGGGCAATATTCTTTCTCTGTAGAATTCACAAAAGAGTTGTTTTATCTGTTCAACAATTTATTTTGGCTCACTATGGATAGAACACTTGGGGGAAGGCTGGTGAAACAAGGTCTGTGCTCTTTTATATATGTACATACACACATATACATGCACCCTGTAGAGACCCAGTAGACCATGTATTGTGAAGTAGAATTAATGACCTAAAAGTCAAAATTTCTCTTTAATTTTGGAATACTATTTAGTTAGTAGTCATTCTTAATCATATCCTGTTAATATGAATTTGATTGGAGCATTCACTGACAGTGGAGAGAGACTTAAGAAGCATGCTGAAAATCAAAGCAAATCTGCCAACATTGCCAAATTGATTGTGGATCATCATATTGATAAACCAAGTAAATATGTTAATATTTAGATGCCACCACAATGGTTTTTGTCATCAATATGGTTCCCAAGTTGGGAAAGACTTTTTTTCTGGTGTTCTATAGATCGGTTGCCATAGGATTTGGAGGTTTGTTTGTTTATTAAAAAAACTTTTAACCTACTAATGTGTAGGTTAATGTGCAGAACACTGGGAAAGTTGGAATGTCTAAAATAAGTCTTATAAGACTCAGAAATCTCCAAAGAACTGATATGTTACACCTGTTTTTTTCTAACTTGATGTTGTATTCCCCCATTCTGTCATAGCAGGAACCTTAGTGCACACATGATTTGCTCTTTTCTTCTTCCAAAATACAGAAATTGCTACAAGTGCAGATTTTCATTTAGGTAATTTCAACCACTAGACAGAACGACATATATGATTACTTTTTTCTAGCTGTTCCTCTTTGTTATGCATCCTCACCACCATTTACTGCATTTTGCTGTCTTACTCATTGATTTTATCAAAGCCCTATGCAAAGACCACCAGGGAAACTTGTTGATCATACAAAACTGGGCGTCCTACACTTTCTGAGCAAGTGCCACCCTGACAGAGGCTCAGGAGTGTCTTAGAAGGGGGAAATTAGAGTACTTAAAATTTTGGAGGCTGAGGTTTGTAATAAGGTGGTATTAGGGCAGAAATTAGTAAGCAAAGTTTGGGCAGGGATTGATTAAATTTATAAACTGGTCTTGTTGGTGGAATAGTCAGTGGTCTTAATTTTTGAACACAATTAATTTCAAGCTGAGTTGCCTTTAAATCTTTTTGTCTGTAGCAGCACTGCCCAATAGACTGCAAGGGACATATGATAATTTAAAATTTTCTAACAACATATTTAAAAAGTAAAAAGAAACAGGTGAAATTAATTTTAATAATGTGTTTAGCCTGCCATATCTAAAATATTCAACATGTGATCAATACAAAAATTATTGATGAGATAGTTCACATTGTTTTTTTTTATACTGAATCTTCAAAATCCAGTGTGTATTTTACATTAACTACAGCACATCTCAGTTGGTTCTGGCAACATTTCAGTTGCTTGATAGCCACATGTAGGTAGTGGCTACCGTATTGGACAGTGTAGATATATAGTTCAGTCTTAGAACAAATGAATTTGAATGAGCTGATGCTTAAAACATTTGTAGTTTGTGTTTCATGTCATGAATTGGCACAGGTTATTTGTACTGTAGGTCATAGTATAGCTTTACCACTTGTGACTTCTGTTTCATTTCTCTTTTGTGCATAAATCTGTGGTCTCCCATTAGCATGTCATTATTAATAAAATATATAGAGAGATAAAGTATATAATTTACAAGGAGTGTGTAAGAGTTTTCTTGTATGCTTGATAGACTGTCTACTAGACTAAGCCTTTGCTTCCAATAGGTAGAATGTTTTTATAATATTTTCTAAAGCTATGGAGTATTTAGAACAACAACAAATATTGCCAGAAATGGCTAAATACAGATATTGTATTACCACTGTTTCTATTAATTTTATGTGGTGATTTAAGACAGGTGTTCCAAAAAATATTCTGTGATGTAGACATTTTGGAATTTTGACTGACCTTCCTTTTATTTAAATACCACATTTTACTTTATGATCTCCAAAGTACCTTAAAGTAGCATTACTAGAATGACAGCACTTCATATTAAAGTAAAATTTTTAACCTTCCACAGAGCAAATATTTTAATAAATGTCGATGCTTTGCATTTTAGATGTTTAATACATTCATCTGAAAGGTACATTTAAATGGAAGATTAGATTAACGATTTATAAATATTATTTTCATGGAATGTTTACATAACAAATGATTTGTATGTAGTTAGCGTTCTTCAAGGACATCTAATTTTTATTAAGAACAGAATTTAATATTTAGTTTCTTCATGTGTAAAATAGAGATTGTAATAGCTACCTCCTAGGACAGTTGGAAAGATTAAATAAAATAATCCAAGTAAAATACTTAGCACAGGGTCTGGCACATATTAATTGTCGATTATATGGTAGCTATGAGTTAATAAATTCTACAAGGCTTGTTATGAAAAACAATATACACATCTATTTCCTTCTTCCCAAAAGCAGATTGGTAGCTATTTTTTAATAAAACAGCATTTTCTTATGTCAGAGTTGGATTGGGTCTAAAGGGGGTTAAGGAGTAAGCCTGTTCAAATTCAAAAATAATAAAGTTTTTAAAATGGTTGGGACAGTTTGGGCATTTGACCATACTACCCTATTATATTTGTTTGGTTACTTAAATCTATTTTTATTATTGGTCTTACCTGGAATCAGAATTATAGAATAACCTTGAGCTACAGGGGGTTTGGGGCTTGTTATTTTTGTTTTCCCTTCTCCTTCCATTAGAAGAGAAGGGTTTGAAAACTGAGAAAACATAATGTACTTCTCCTCTGGTCCAGTCCATCAACTTGGAGTGAATTTTTTGGGTACTTACCAGGTTCCCTGCATAAAAGTAAACACACATGCACGTTGGTGATCTCTCCAGCGGTGGCCAAGGAGTGACAGTAAAAAGCTACAGTTCATAGCTCTTAATTGTGTCCACTGGGCACAGCATCATGTGTTGGTGTCTGAAAGGGGCAGAACCCTGGAAAGCTGTGGCCTGAACTGGCACAGTTGTTGCTTTATTGCTTTCATTGACAAAGCACTATTTGCATAAAAGCAGCTGTGTTCTGCTGCTCAGTTTTTAAATTCAGGGATCGTAGAGGATAACAGGTCCACAGCAGAAACATTCACGTTGCGGCCCCTGTCAGATTCTGGTGAATCTGCGAATTCTGCTCTATCTCCTCACCTAACCAATCCAAGTCAAACAATTGAAATGAATAGCAGCAGGGTAGTCTTGGGTGTTTATGGAAATAGGTATCTTATGGTCTAGTAATGCTTCTAGATAGATGCTGGAGCTCATCCTTCCTAAAGTGTGCCCTGGCTATAAATGGGATGAGTGGGGTGCATAATAAGCTACTTGGAATAATATTCTGCTAGTGATTTGGGCCAACACTAGCTAGTCACATGTGCACAATAACCAGGGAAAGGGAAACTTAATTTTTGTAGTTCTTTGAAGCCTGTTTTTTTGACCATTGTAGTTAGTCCTTTCCTTTTCTGTATCCTTCCTAGGTCTGACTTTCTGTTTTTTTTACCTACCACACTGGTAAACCTTATAATCACTTCTTTTTTTTTGAGAGGGCATCTCTCATATTTATTGATCAAATGGTTGTTAACAACAATAAAATTCTGTATAGGGGACTCAATGCACAATCATTAATCAACCCCAAGCCTAATTCTCAACAGTCTCCAATCTTCTGAAGCATAATGAACAAGTTCTTACATGGTGAACAAATTCTTACATAGTGAATAAGTTCTTACATGGTGAACAGTGCAAGGGCAGTCATCACAGAAACTTTCGGTTTTGATCACGCATTATGAACTATAAACAATCAGGTCAAATATGAATATTCATTTGATTTTTATACTTGATTTATATGCGAATCCCACATTTCTCCCTTATTATTATTATTATTATTATTATTATTATTATTAATTTATTTTTTAAATAAAATGCTGAAGTGGTAGGTAGATGCAAGATAAAGGTAGAAAACATAGTTTAGTGCTGTAAGAGGGCAAATGTAGATGATCAGGTGTGTGCCTGTAGACTAAGTATTAATCCGAGCTAGACAAGGGCAACAAAACATCCACGGATGCAGAAGATTTCTCTCAGAACAGGGGGGGTGAGGTTCTAAGCTTCACCTCTGTTGATCCCCAATTTCTCACCTGATGGCCCCCCTGCGACTGTGCCTGTCTTAGGTTGTTCCTCCCTTGAGGAATCTTACCCGTCTCTGGCTAACCAGTCATCTTCCAGGGCCATACAGGGAAATGTAAAGTTGGTAAGTGAGAGAGAAGCAATATTGTTTGAAAAGGTTAGCTTTTTACTTCTTTGCAGTATAATCACTTCTTTTTAAAGTGTATTTATACTTAGTTTTGAACTGTTTACCACAGTCAGAAGTGGTAGCAATAGGCATTTTTCTTTTTTTCCAGTTGACCCCTTCAGCATTCACCTGGCCAGGTCTGGCCTTAATATGTAGGTCATTTTATTTTGTTATCATTATTATTTTCATTAAAAAGTCTTTATTTCATACTTATCTTTACACACACGCACACACACAAAGGATTTTTTTTTACCCTATCATAGGAACAATTGTGAAGCATTTCCAGTGACATATGCCATAACTATGCTATTTGCTTAGTGATTGTGGACAAATGTGCACAAGTTACAGCCATGTGAAATTCACTAAAGACCACACAATTACGTAGGTCATTTTAGTTAAATAAGGTGGATTCCAAGAGCCATGTTTCCCTATGTCTGATAAATTGAGCCTCTTATCTGACCTGTGTGGCAAACCAGTGAGAAGAGCTGTGAAGGAAGATTGAGGACAGCAGGGAGCAGGAAGAGGCTAGGTGACAGTTGCTGGGTTGTGCTTCAAGTTGTCGTGCTCATTTAATTTTTGACCATCTGTCAAAGCAAGTGAAATTATCCTCTTGCCTTTTTTAACTTCTCAAGACCCTTACCTTAGTTAGCTTGATTTGCTGTCATACTCAAGGAAAAATACAGTCTGATAAAGAGGTTAAAGTATAGTTGACCCTTGAACAACATGGGTTGGAACTGCACAGGTCCACTTTTTTTTAATAAATATATCGGATAAGTTTTTGGAGATTTGCAACAATATGAAAAAATTTTTTCTTTAGCTGACTTGTAAGAATACAGTGTCTAATATATACAACACAAAATAAGTGTAAATTGACTTTATGTTATTGGTAAGGCCTTCAGTCAATAGCAGACTATCAGTAGTTAAGTTTTGGGGGAGTCAAAAGTTGTACTCAGATTTTTGACTGTGTTGGAGTGGGTGTCAGACCCTAACCCCTTCCCACTACCCCCTGCAATGTTCAAGATTCAACTATAACTGGAATTAGTCATCCTCAAGAAGGAAAAGATGAAGAAGTTATAATTTCTTTGTATACCCTGATCTTACTCCAGGCTATATCCAGAATTCTTGAGAATTTCTTGTATGAAAGACTGGGTTTAACAGTAATTTTAAGACATATTAACATTCACAGCAGGTGCTGGTCACATTTTTTCCCCCTGAGGCAGGAAAGGGAGAAAGGTTTCAACTTCATACAGACTTTAGGTTAGATATAAGAGCATTTTTTTGCTGTTCAGAGGGACTGAAGGAGTCTACATTCGTGTTTTCCAGAGGACTACGAATATAATAGTTTCATTTGGGATGGTTAAAATATACCATTGACTAAAGGACTAGATACTTAAGATGGGCCCTCAAGTTAGTGACAGAGGTTTTCCTTTACTTGGGAAAGGTTTTAATTTTATAGCAAAGGTGTATCGAGCTGCTCAGTATTGTAGTACAGTTCAGTTTGATACAGGAACCTCATGTTTTTGATAGGTTTTAACAATAGTGGCAGTAATTGGTTTAGAACTACAAATTCTTAGGCTTCTACTAGAAATTTTATATTACTACTCATCTAATTGCTGCCCCCATTTAACATTCATTATTAAATGGCCTAACTATTCTTTATAGTCACTCTTAAGCCTCAAGCAGATTCTGTACTTGAAATTGCTACACGTTTTGCTTCTGGATGTATTGTCTCTTTGCCTACCTGCAGGGTTGTGGTGATGATTGAGATCATAGCTCTAAAGCATTTAGCCCAGTCCCTAGCACATAGTAGGTAGCATGATTAATTTTATCATTTGGTTACAGAGTTGCTTTTTCTCAGATGCTCTTGGCTCTTTGCAGCCTTCTACCCTGTATTTCTAGGAGAGGAAATGTCTGGTAATAAGCCAGAAAGGATAGAAAAGAGTTCTGGATTTCTCTTCCAAAAAGGTAGGTGAATGGAATAGGGCTGGTAGAGACCAGCCAGCAGCTGTGTTAGGGGTAGATCAAGGTACTTCTTGAGTTTAACTAGTTGGCAGTTGAACAAGTGCAGCTGACCCCAGGGCAAGTGGGGGTTAGGTTACCTGTGTGGCAGAGTGGGGTCAAAGAGGCCTTTCTCTGATTGTGTCATGGTTAGTTTGAAGGGAGGGTTTGTGAAAAGGATTTAAGGTGGTGGAAGTAGGAGGAAGTCAGGGAGGCTGCCCAGTGATAGTCCTTAAGAGCAGTCTGGATTTGACTGGGCTTGAGCCCTGGCTCTACTACTCTTACTAGCCCTGTAACCTTCAGCCAGTTACTTATTTAATCTCTCCAAGATTTAATTGCTTAATTTATAAAATGGAATAAAAGCTTACTGAGTTGTGAGGGAATGCATTTGGCATACTTAGAACAGTTTTGTATTAACAGTGAACATATTCCAAAAGCCATGTTACCCTACGTCTGATAAATTGAGCCTCTTATCTGACCTGTGTGGCAAACCAGTGAGAAGAGCTGTGAAGGAAGATTGAGGATGGCAGGGAGCAGGAAGAGACTAGGTTATGGTTGCTGGGTTGTGCATATGTTAAGTACTTGATAAGTTTGTTACATAACTCCAGGGTAAGAAAGAAAGCGGTGCTATGAACTGTACAGTGGGGGTGGGCTGCCTCTAGGTACAACTAACTGGTAACGCCTGGCATTGGTTATCTACAGAGAAAAGAGTCAATAGTGGATGCATTACTTATAAATGTTCTAATACTTCCTTTCATGTTTGCTTGTTAAAAAAAAGATGTTTTCCTGATTTTCCTTATGTTGAGAAATAAAACGCATGATAAAAAGACTTAAAAGGTCAGTTGCTGCTTGTAACTTTTGCTGTTCAATGATAAATTGTACTCTAGTTTTCTCTATGCATAACTTCCATTTGAATTTCACTGCAGGTTTAGTTTTTCTATTTTTGTTCCCTTTCTTGCAGGCTTCCTAGTTAATCGGTTATTTCAGCAATGTTTACAACTTGTAAAACAAAAAGGATGAATAGTATACAGCAAATATAAGTTGATGAAGCATAGGTAGAATTAATTTTAATGAGAAAATAAGTCTCTTAGCATTGAGGTTTGTTCATTTAAGCTTGTACAAATTGTTACGCATTTCTTATGTCAGATGTTTTCATCTCTTGAGCACAAGTGAACACTGTTAGGTTAGTTAGTATCCATAAACCTCTAGGTTTTTAAATCTATGTTCCAGTACTCTGAGGTGGCATCCTGGAAGTGTCTTTGTGTTCTCCCTAATATTCTAGTAGCCAGTGTACAGATAGATGCCTTGCTGTACACTCTGTCATTTAGTACTGAAAACAACAATAAAGAGATCATTATTATCACCTTCATTTTATAGAAGATAACCAAGCCTTAGAAATTTGTTTGGAGTGATATTGCCAGTAAGTGGCAGAGTCAGAATTTGAAAATCAGATGTCCAATATCAAAGTGTATGCTTTTAAAAACCAAGCTACCAACTGCTTGTCCAGCCCACAATCAAAAGACTGCAAAGCTGACCCCTGGCAAAGTGGCCAGGCTTGTTTATTACCTGCTGCTATCCTTCTAGTCTCTTCCCTCACTTTATTGTTCCATTTTACTGCAGATTCATGGTATAAAGGTTTAACTTGAAGAATCATCCAGTCTAGTGGCTCTCAAATCTAGCCAATTATAAGAATCACCTGGGACATTTATTTCTTTTTAAATTATGATTAAGTTGTTTTTAACTGGAGCCCAGGAACCTGTGTTTTAACTGTTCTACATGTGATTTTGATAATCTAACAGGTTTGGGAACCACTTCAGTTACATAAATCCTCCTCCAAATATTCCCTCAATTTTCCTGACAGGTAGTCACCTAATATCTGATACTCTGTTCTGATAGTAACTCACTACAACCTTGCCTGAAGGTCATTTCTTCAGTAATTAGATGCAGTGCTGTACTTCTATAGAGCTTTCATTTACTATCCTGTATGGATTAGCTCAACTTCTTTGGACAGATTTTTATACTCTTTAGCTATTGACTTTGAGGTCAGATGCAAGCTGGAATGTTCTCTGGACCTCACCTTCCTCATGTGAAAAATGAGTATGTTGTTATCTACCTTGAAGGATTATATCAAGAATTAAATGAAAAAACTGTCTTGATTGGAAAGATTCTTGAATACCTTCAAACAGCCATTTCTTTCAGTCCCTTCACCTTGTCAGCCTGTTTTGAAATAGTCCCAGGTTTGCACACTGTAGTTAGTAACAAGTGTGCATATGTGTGGTAGAAGGCTCCTAGACCTTATACTGGGATTGTGCCAGAAATAGGTTGTCATTCTGACTCCTCATCAGCATGCTTTGTTACCTCTGCCTTTTCTTTGGACAAGGAATGTAGTTACCTCTTATGGGGACAGGTAAGCCTGCATTTCTGGAAATTCAGCTTTACTCCTTAAATAATTGGAGTTAACACTGAAAACTTGAAGCCAAAGCAAAACAAATGATCTGCAGGAAGATCAATGAAAACATTCCATGTTTCTTTCTTATCTAACAGTATAGACAAATGACTGATGAATGTTAAAAAGAAAAAATGTGATGAAGGTAGAAAGAGGGGGCAGCAGTAAACTAAGAAATGTTGAGTACTTGCTCTTTGGAACACACAATGTGAGTAAAATAAATACTTAAGATTCCAACCTAATCCTTACAGGTAAGATCCCATTTTACCAATGAGAGCACTGGGGACATTGATAACTAAGATAAGTCTCATACCTGGTCAAATGGCAGGTCCAGATTCAGGATACCTAGGCCTTTACAGAATGTGATTCTTCAGATTTAAAAAAATTGTAATACACAAATAAATGTTCTTTAAGAAACAGATGTGACATACTTTCCATTGTGCCATATGCATTCCTGTCAAAACACCTGCATACTCTTATTTTAATTGGTTATGTCTTCCTCCCTGCTAGTTACTTGCAAACAGGGACTAGGTTACAATATTCATCTCTGAATCACCAGAGCCTAGTAGGGGAGCTGGCGCTTGACTAGGTTTGTAAAAATGGAATTTCTTTCTGTGGCATTTTAAAACATCTAAACCCTCCACCCAACTCCTTATCTCTGAGTTAAAAAATATATATGTAGGGTTGTAAAGGATATTAGGAATATTCTACCTCAATCCTCTCATTTGTATAAAGGGAGGAATTTCAGGTATGGACTGGAGAGGTAGGTCACCATACACCCAGAAGTCCCCAGTTCCTGGTAGTTGTTCTAGCATCCCTGCTTCCTTGTCCTCAGGTCAGGGCTCTTCTTAGGACCTGTGTGCGTGCAGTTTGCATTCATTCATTCAGTAACCCTCTGAGTTCCTCCTTTATGCTCAGTGTTGAGGAAATGACCCTTTTTGCCTCCCTGGAGGCATGGAAAACCATATTTTTCCAGAAACCAGAAGAAAACAGCTTCCTAAGAATTTAAGACAACCTAGAAAATGGTCACAGTAGCTGTAGGGTTTTTTTTTTGCATGTTGTAGGTTTTAATCTGTTGTATCCCTTTTTGCTCATCTAGACAGTCATTTTGTTGTTCTGTTGTTTATAGGAGAGGAAAAGTGATTATTTGCAAGGCTAAACAAACTACTCAAGACCCTGAAAATAATCTCTCATTGCTGTAGTTTGGTTTGGTGTGGTTGTTGAGGTGTATGATTGCCTTGCTTTTCCTAAACAAAACAAGCTAAATCTGTTCTGTAGTATTAAGATAAGCCATAAGCTACACTTCCTTTTAGGCTAAGACCACTAAAAATAATTTGTAGATGATGGTCTCCCGTGGGCTTGGGCTTGAGTGCAATGTGGTGGAAAAATTATTTTGTTATTAATTTTGTTAGCGCTCTATTTTCAAAATGTTTTTGAATCTAAAATCATGAAAACATTATGTTGTTACAGTTTTTTCATGTATGTGCTTTTCAAAAGGTAATTTTCATACTTTGAACACATTTCAATTTTTGTAAAGTATATCTAATTCATGGAACTTAGTAATAAATATTGAAGATACTCAGTAAAATTACATTGAAACTATAGTCCCCTTTTGATTTTTCAGGAAGGTGATTATTCCATTTGTAGACTGAGTTCAGAGACAGTCTGAAGTAGTGAGACATACACATTAAAGAATATTAGGGAAAAGGATGCAATTTAATTAATTATGAAAACATATTAAACTTAATGTTGCCAAGTCATTATTCTTAATGAAAAGAATGTGTGTTATTAGAACCAGCTGGAACTTTAATTCATGCCATCAATCCACGGCAAGAAGCAAATGATATGGTATTTCATGAAGTAATTTTATGTATTGTCTTGTTCTGTATTTTTATTTTTAGGACCGGAGTAGGCCCTATGACACTTTTAACTTGCACTCCTTGGAGAACTCCTTAATGGATATGATAAGGACTGATCATGAGCCTCTGAAAGGTAAACACTACCCTCCCAGTGGCCCACCAATGAGTTTCGCTGATATAATGTGGAGGAATCATTTTGCAGGTTAGGAATATTCATATGTCCATTCCTTGCTTGGTGTTTTAAACAAAAATCAGCTTTTTAATAATTGTGATTTTATTTGTTGTTTGTTTTTGTTTGCTTTTGTTTGCTTCTGTACAGCATTGTGGAATGTATTTAAAATTGATTTTTTTTTTTAACTTGGGTTCAGCTATCTATGAAAATCACTTTGATTGCTTTAATCATAATGTCTGGCAGAAGCATGTGTTGGATACCTGAGGTTGCCATTAGAGCATGTGACCAGAAGCCAAGTTTTCTGGGCTTTGTGCATTTGGAATCCTTACCTGAACCTGGATAATTCATTTAGGTCCAAGTATACTTACTGCAAGGAACTATGAGATTTAGTAATCCAATCTCCAAAGACTACTTCAGAAAACTTCATAGAAAAGGGTTCCATTTTATTAAAATATCATCACTTTCCTAATATAGAAAACAGATTTAAGATCATCTAGTGATCCTCTGTAATAAAGTTAAAACACAAGGAAAATACCTTAAAGTATATAAACATTTTGGGTTAATATAAAGCAGAAAGTCCCAAGGTTAGGCAATATTAGGACTTCCTATTTTTAGAGCCAGCCCATGTAAATTCAGGATATATGCTGATGTTACATTTATAACTCCAGATAGTTCTTTTTTATGGATTATAAGCCTTTATAGGGACCTATGATATATATATTTTTTTTGGTATCAATATACCATTACATGAGCAGCATTGTGGTTACTAGATTCCCCCCATTATCAAGTCCCCACCACATAACCCCATTACAGTCACTGTCCATCAGTGTAGTGAGATGCTATAGAATCACTACTTCTCTTCAGGGACCTATGATATTTTAAAGTACTGTAAAGGAAATTTTCTATGGAAATATCCACTGTAGTTGGGTTTAGAGCCTAAATATCTGACAACTGAAAAAGTAGCCATAGGAAAGTACATCCTGTATGAACTCCTATGTCTTCTGGAGTTGAGGAATTTGATCCCCTCTGGTTCTCTCCAGGCTCTTACATAGGGTACAGCTGGCTGTGAACACCTGATAGCCATTCCCTCAAGCCACATCAGAAATCCTTTTCGTCATTTCCTTGTCACACTCATGATTTTCTGCTGCTTTCCTCAATTTCCAGTGAAAATAAAGTACTTAACAGGCTATGAAGACAATAAAGGATTTTGAGAAAAGCCATAATTTTAAGACTTTCAGAAGTAGAAAAAAATCTCTCATTTACTCACTGTTATATTTAGTCACCATTACCACGCCTTCATTTGAAAGATTAGGTACATGGTAATTTAAAGCATATTTCACTTTGAAGTGAGAATGGTGTTAAAGAAAAAAAAAAGAAACCAATGATATTCACAGGCTGTTTTGTGTTTTTAGTATCTTCTAAGGCTGCATTTATCTTCTTTCTCTACCTTGAATAGCTATAAGCCTCTCCTAATTATTCTAAAATATTCAGCCCTTATTCTTTATGCATGCCTGTTTTATCTTGGTCTGTATTCTTTTCTTCTAGCAATAGTCTGTCAAATAATTTTCCAGAATTCTGTGAATACTGTGTAAGCAGGAGCTATTATTTCCTGTTGAGAGTAGTACTGGCAAAATGTAAGAAGGTTATCTCACTATGGGGTAGTGTAAATACTTTATTTTATTTGTGGTGGCTGCTTTTTTATTGCATGTCCAATTTATCTCTGCATAAATTTCTTCACTGTACTTGCAAATATGAGGTTTCATCTGTAGAAGCCTTCTGCATTGTACTTATAGATGTATATGTCCTAATAAATTGGACAGCATTTAATATGTACTTTTTTATAGCTTCAGTAAGGTTGCAACTTCTCAGTTCATCATATCACCCACATTGATTTCCTAAGAATGATCTGCTTGCCGTGGCAAGTTATATCAAGTCAATGTCTTCTGGTTAGAGTATTTGAGCTTCCTGCTTCCTTTTTCCAGCTGGGATACTTTTAGATCTGGTTTATGGCGCCATGTATTTGATTCTTATTGCTTCTAATAACATAATTATTATGCCAACACCTTAATGGAGAGATTTTAAGTAATTTTTGACTTTAAAAAACAAAGAAAATCATAACAAAAATGTAACCAAAAGAATAAAAGAAACACTATGATTGGTATGTCCTTTATTTTTCTATTTTCCTCATAATAAACATCTATATTTTTATTTGGTCTCTATAATTTATTCGTATGCCTTAGTTTTGGATTCTTAGGTTGTTTCTAGCTTTTTCTCCACACAAGTAATGTTGCTATGGAGTTCTTGCCATTTAGCTGGGCATATAGGCATCTTACTTCTCTGGAAGAGTTTCTTAGTGAAGCAAACATTAGCTATAAGACTTTCTTGCAAATTCGTAGCTTTTCTTCAAAGTAAAGTCATAGAGAGGGTCTCTAGGCCAAAAGATGTATTCATCTAGGTGAACTGAGCTTTAAGAGAAAAGTAGTAGTCTAGGGGACCTACCATGTGACTTCTGTATAAGTCTGTCTAGAAGCATTTCCCTGTACTTAATCCTATTTTTTTCTTCTACTTTTAATATCATCTTTTCCTACTTGAACATTGGAACTATTTTGAGGGTCTCAAAACTCAAGTTACAGAGTTACTGGTTTTTTTTGTAAGTGTTATTTGTTTTCATGTTTTTCTCTGGAGCTTGATATTCTTTAGAAAAAAATGCAGCCTTGCTCATTGTAAGAAACTAAAATAGTATGTAAAAAGACAAAAAGAAAAGTAAAAAAATCATCTGAGACTTACTACTTAGTGATAACAGAAATTAACATTTTTTTAACACTCTTCCAGCCATTTCATGTTGTCTGTATTGGAGATGAAATTTCAACTCAGCCTTTCTGACTTTGCAGTATTCAAACCTGGGTTTGAATTTTGGCTCTGCCTCTAGCTGTCTATTGACCCAGATAAATTACTTAGCCTCTTCAAAGCTTTTTTGTCCTCATTATTAAAATAAAGCACCCACTTCATAGAGTGGGTGTGAAGGTCAGATAAAGTTCCTGACACTACAGACTGCTCAAATGTTACCTACGATTATCTTTTTTTGCTGACAGTGGTAGTAGTGTGCCTGCTGCCTGGCCTGGGTAATACATTAAACCTTTATATCCCTGTACTATTTACATCCTTCCAACTAGATTGCAGCTAAAGGTTTAAAGCTTTCCAATGCAAGTTGTCAGAATTTTGTATTTGCCATAGATAAATAGTGATAATTGAAGGATAAACATTCTATCATTATCAAAAACCACCTAAAGAAGAAAGAAAAACAATTCTCCCAAGTTACATTGGCTTTCCAAAATTGTGTATCTGAGCAAAGTAAAGAAAGTATAATAAAATAGGATATCTTACTCATGAAAAATAAAGTACTTAATGATGTACTTAAAGTGAACATGGTAAAAATATGTTCACGGTGTTATTTGATGTTATAAATGTATTCAATAAGAAATCTCTTTATTCAACTGTTTTCTTGATTCAGGGGGAAAAAAAAGGGGTTAGTGGGAGAAATGATGAAGTAGGAAGTAATAAGGCTTCTGTTTTAGTCAAGAGGTTTAACAGTTTTCCAGTCATATTTACACTTATACTAGGTCAGCCTTGGAGATGCTTATAGGAAATTTTCAAAGGTCCTCTTCTTCCTTCCCCATGATAAAAATGTCAAGTAGTATAGAGGAAAACTCAAATTAAGCATTCTTCAAAGCACCCAGAGGAATATCTTATGTAGTATTGATCAGATCACAGAACCCTATTTAAATAAAAATTAGACTAATTTTTTTTGGCTTCTTAAAGATCTCAAACTACAGTTCTTAGTTGTAACAGAATAACATTTCAATAATTACCTGTTGTCCATTACCATATCTTATGTATGACTTTTCTTATTGTTCATTTGAAAGAATGCCTCCAAGAAATAAGAAGGGTTTTGAGGGAGGTAGTGAGCTAATGAAAACTGTCCCTTATTTCTGTCCTAAGTACAGAAATCCTTGGGTTGGTAGTGCTATGAGCGAGGCTTAGCTTGGAGGAATTGTCTGCCCTCCTTTCCAGTGAACCAAAGGGAAACCCAACTGTCCTTATAACTGTGAGGATTAAGAGAATTTCTGGCATTGGGAGGTAGGATTAGAGTTAGAGCAAAAGGTTCATCCCTGTACTCTCCTTAGAGCCCACAGTGCATTGGGCAGTGTAAGTGACATTTTGAATCAAAGTCCTATCCCCTGACCAGCAATAGCACAATATACCAGACATCTTGGCAAAGGACAGGAAAGAGTCACCTTTCTTTCAATCCATGCAGTCTTCCTCTTACAATAGAATAGGCCTGGCTGTCTACTTGGGGGTAGTGCCTGATGAGAAATTTTTGTATATTCGAATTTTCTTTCACCATTCATAGAACTGAAATTTGAAATATGAAAAGAGCAGGTGTCAGTTGAGAACTGATATTTAAAGGTTTGCTTTTCAAATGTATACTGAATCTGGGAAATAATAGTTATCTTCTGATAACAGTGCTTTAAAACATTTAAATAGAAACTTGGAGGGATTTTTCTTTATTCAT
Source organism: Manis pentadactyla (assembly GCF_030020395.1). NCBI lineage: Eukaryota > Metazoa > Chordata > Mammalia > Pholidota > Manidae > Manis > Manis pentadactyla. The sequence continues at coordinate 103,821,236 of NC_080026.1, read as the reverse complement.
TACAATTTAAATTTAGTATTATAGAGCCTTTTACAAAATCGGCCCCTTTTTTGGATGTTGAGATCTGCTTGTTTTAGAAGAACTGCACCTTCATTACATTTAGTTTGTAAATACTAAAAATATGCTGTCCTGAAAAATATACTGTCTTTTTACTCATTTGAAACATTGCCCCAGTGCTACATCCCTTTGGCCCATATCGGTTTGTCTTGTATAAAAGTTAGCAGATTCCACAAACTGTTAGGACACAGGTTCTGAGTTAGCAAGGAGTGATTGTTCTTGTTCTATACAAGAGTGGGAACAATAGATAGAAATTGAGTGATTTTTGTTTTTTATAGGTACTTCCCATTAATTTGCCCAGTGATCCTTTCAATATTCCAGTATAATCGACTGAGAATTTCAAAAGAAAAATATTGTAGGTACTTTAATCCTCGGTACTACCTCCAGAATTCTGATTTAATTGTTCTAGAGTACAGCCTGAAATGAAGAAACACAGGCACAAAGGAAAATTGATAAGATGCTGAAAATTATCCACTACTGGTATTCGAAGAAACTGGGATTTGACTTCAGGCCTAAGCTCACAGCTTTTGTTCTTCGTTCTATGGAAAACAGAATATAATAGTACAAAACTTTTATCATTTTTCCTTAAAAAGGATTTCAAACACCATTTTATTGTTTTTTACATATATTATTGCATTCTTGTGAATACATTTCTGAAGGAATGCATCTTCACCTTTACAGGAAGATTGATAGGAAATAGAATCCAGTACAATATGCATTTTGTCTTAAAACTTTTTCTAGAACACAGCACTCACATTCTGTCATGTGAAGGTTTCTGAAGGACTTGACTTGTTAAAGCAAATGGGGATGATTAGAGATATATAAATCAGTTGTTCCCTATATCATAACATATTGCAGAAGTAAAGAGGTGACTTTCATAACTGAATTAATAAATTTTTATTTTTGTTTTGGTCATATAAAGTACAGGCAGTTTAGTTGGACTCTGAAACTGAATAACAGTAAAGATAGTTTTTTTAACTAACTTCTTAAATATGAATGTGAATTGAGTTTGTGAGAATGATTTTTAGAGTCTGACTAACCATATGTAACCTTATTTTCCAAACTCCCTCCAACCCCTTACCCATTTATCAGGTCCTGTGTACAGTGGGGAAAGTGGGATACAGTCTCAGTTTTCCACAGCATCATTTCACTCAGTAAAATCAAGTATGCCTTCCAGTTTTCAAAACCTTGTATTTTACACTGTACTTAAAAGATAGCTAGCTGACAGGAACAGTTTAAAAATAGAATATGGACAGGTGACAGAATGTCATGCTGGCAGCACCAGACTGCATTAACAAGAATCACCAGATGTCACACACTCAATTCTATTTTCACAGCTGATTAAACAGCAGTATTTGTTGGACAAAAGAAAGAAATGGCCTCATCTGAATTTGGAATCAGTTTTTCTTTCACTGTTATATATTTTTTCTCTCTTCTAAAATCCCATAATAACTACAGAACTTAAGATATACAATATCTTAAGTAAAAAATATAATCATAAAATAATTCCAATGTTAGAAAAGAAACCTTTACACATATACACTCCCTAAACTGGAAGACTATGTAAACCAAAATGTTAACAGAGCTTGTCTTTGATTGGTGATCTTGTTTTCTTCATTTTTCTGTATTGTCAAATTTTTCTCCAATAAAAATATATTGCATTTTATAACCTAAACACTAATTTTTGAGGAGGCAAAGTAGTTTAAAGAAGGCATAAGTCATTTTACTAAAAATAATTTACACTTAATTGAGAAAAAATTGTATTTAAATAATTGGTTCTGATGGATCTGACACTGTCTCTTATAAAAGTTTTTTATAAGACAGATTTTCTTATAAATCTTTTGTTGATATTGATCCAGAGATCTCTTGAAGTCAAAGAGGCCAACAGAATTAGGGAGGATACCAGAAAAGGCAAAATGTTTCCTGCTTTTCAGCAAGTGATGCCTTCATTTACAAAATACTGCCTTCAGCCCTTGTTTTGCAGCTTCTTTAGAAAGACTGAGTTGGAAGTAATCAGTGTGGGATAGAGGATTATAATTAGAAAACTATTGAGTTTCCTTTCAGTTTCATCTTTCCAGGCTGAAAGTCCTAAGACCTCATAAAAGCGTTTAAAAAGGATCTAACTTTTGGAGGAATACAGAGAAGGGTGCCCCTTTAAGTTTGGGAACCTAAGTAGTTGCAGAAACACACAGAAACTATTATTTGATGTAGTCATTGTAAATGACATAATTCTTTACCATAAATGATTGTAGCACAGGAAATTAAAGAAGTTGAATGAGGATCAGCTAAATATGGGCTTGCTTTGTTTTCTTGATAACCCTTTATTATTATAGGAATGTTTAGGAACATCTCTAGCTTTTGGAACCTCACCTACGCCTGAATACTCCTTGTTCAAAGATTGAAGAGTCCCTCTCTATATGTCATTCTTTAAATTCTGAAGGGCAATGATTTTGAACTCTTCTGGGTTTTTAGGCAGATTTTCCAGTGACTAGCTATTTATTGTTAAATTCGTGTATCTCAGAATATGATGAGTGAATCACATCTAGGTCTCACGGATGTTAGCATTTGGTAATGAATCAAAATGCGGTGTTGATTATCTGAAAATAATGAACAAGAAGACATAGATGTAGCTAACTAAAACTAGAATGTAAATTCTCCCTTCTGAGTCAAAGCCTCGTTCTGGTGACAAGTTTTCTTGTAATAGGTTCTGATGAAGGTGGCAGTAGGAGATAGCACTCATTGTATATGGTGTAAACTAATTTTTAGGGACTGTAAAATGACTTAGGAGCTGAAAAAATATAACAATACATATTGCAGTTACATAATAGATACTGATGAATGTGTTTTAACAATGGATCATTTTTGAAACTCCTAATAATTAACTTCTAGTAAATATGAAAAGATCTACGAACTCTATAAAAAATAACACAGGCAATTCTATTATTTAAGACATGATTCTTTACAAATATCATTATTTTTCTATAGAAAACATTAAATATATTTTAAAGAATAATTATACTATAATATAAATGTAAGCAAAGTACTCTCCACAAAACCAGAGGTGAATGTAGTATCTTCTTCCTAATAAGGAAGTTTAAAACAATAAGAACAAAAAATATTTTTTACTAAAAGTCCCATAATGCTTCATGGTAAAATTTAGAACAGTTTCATCAGAATCCATCAGTTGTTAATGATTTTTCCATTTTTAATTACTTTTTCTCTCTCTCTTTCACACACATACCCATCAATACAAGCAACATTACACTTCTGAGAGAATTGTTTTTTTCCCTATCCCTTAATTCGAAATGACCTTGTACAAATTACTTGACCTGAGTGTCTTTAAGAGATTAGGATGGCCTTGACTAGGAATTCATGATCCCCCTTTTTATTTGAAGAAAATGCTCTGTTTTGTCCACTCTGATTTTTCTCTTTTGGGCAAGTGATAATGCTGTTTGCCTCAAGTACCCTATAACAGAGTTTAATACTGAATGATTACTGACCTTTTACAACCACACTGTATTTGTTGCAAAAGTCAATTACTTTTTCCTTATCTCTAGCTTTCTCTGTATCACTCACCTCCAAAATACTGTTGACATTTATTTACTTATATGGTTGTGACATAAAATTAACATTTTTCTGAGAATGTCATGATAATCCTTGACGTAATTGGACGTGAAAATTTTGCGAAGCCAAGTTCATGAATATTAGCTTTGCACAAAAGCATTGTTTATGTAACTGTTTTGTTCAAGGAATTGGTCAAGAAAACTTAAGTACATATTTTTCCGTATGACTGTTTCATTTTTCTTTTGATCCATCCACTTCCTTTTCCCAAATAGTTAATGAAAAAAACATACCAAGTATCTATATCTTCTACTCTTAACCCTGGTTATTAGTTGAAACATTTGAGTCAGATTTGTCAATTTATAGGCCAGTGGTTGACAAACTTTGTAAAGGTCCAGAGAGTAAATATTTTAAACCTGTGGGTCATATGGTCTTTGTCACACATTATTCTTTGTTTTTGTTCTTACAACCCTTTAAAAATGTAAAAATGATTCTTAGCTTGGAGGCGTACAAAAACAGGCAGCCAGGCAGTTTGCTGTAGCAACCCATGTTACTATCAGGAAGAAAGTCTAGAGACAAGCATGATGCCCAAGGTCATGTAACTAGTCAGTAGTTGTGAGCATAAGAACCAGTCCATTGTTCCCCACTATTATCTGTAATTTTACCATCTTTCTTCTGGTTGCCATTCTGATAAATATGTTGTATTTTTGAGCCACTATGAAACCTTTAACTTTTTATTCTCCCTAAGCTTCAAACTTACATAGTTTTTTTTGAATTCATTATTTTGTTGCTTGAATTTGAAGGGCAGTATGAATGATTGTTTAAATTAATTTCATAATCAAGTGAGTTGGCATGTTTAAATTGGAATGCGGGAGCTGTGTTAAAAATTTCAGACTATTTTGATGGAAGCTTCCTTTTTGTTTTATTTATTTGTTATTGAGACTTTGGCTTTCTTTTAAGATTTTTCATGTGTACATTTTATGACTTGATTTAAAAACTATTCTAACTGCTGTGGCCTCTGATAGCATTGTTATAGATTAATCTATTGTAGCTTTTTAAAATATTTTACAATGTATTTGAAATGATTATATCAAGAATTATTTTCTTTGTGCTTAAAATTATTTTATTTTTTTAGGACGCATGGGGATAAATTTCCATCATCCAGGAACAGATAATATTATGGCACTTAACAGTAAGTCTTCATATGAAATATTCTGTAAAATTAGTGGTCAAATTTACAGCATGTAATTTCCACTTTCTTAATTGTTCATTACATTTCAACTTTCCACTGAGTGCAGTATAGAACTATTATTCAGTGGTTTTTGAAGTGTGGTCCCAGGGCTAGCAACAGCATCGTTTGGAAACTTATTAAAAATTCAAACTCTCAGGCCTCACTACAGACCTGCTGAATCAGAAACCTTAAGTATGGAACTGTGTATTGACAAGTCCTTTAAGTGATTCTGATGCAGGCTAAAGTTTGAGAACTGCTATTCTGTACCTGGGGTTGATAAACTATAGCCCTGTGGGCCAAATTTGGCCTCCTGCCTGTTTTTGTGGTTTCATTGAAACAGCCACACCTGTTCATTTATGAATTATTTATTTATGGCTACTTTTGTGCTACAATGGCAGAGCCCAAATGTCTGAACTATTTACTTCCCAGCCCTTAACAGAGAAGTTTGCTAACCGCTGCTTGCATAACACTGGGGTAGGGAAAGGAAGTAAAGAGGGAGGCAAAGAGAAGGAGTAGAGCAGAGAATGTGAATGAATAAACCAACTTATTTATACATACTGGGAATTTTCTCATGGTGGTAGATTGCCAACAGGTGCTTCAAACTGAACATAGGGGTTTCCCATTAATAGAGTTTGCATGGTATGGATGTCAGTAGCTTTGCAGGTTAGAAATGGTTTTGTCGGTATAATTATTAGATTGAGTTCTTGACCATCCAAACCTTATTAGCCATAAAGTCATTGTATTAATTAATACTGAAAGAATTATTTGACTGGCATCAATTTTCCTTCCTATTGTCTATGGACCAAATAGCTTTGCAGATGAACAGTCTCTAAATGGAAATTGTCACTTGTGTCCAGGACCATATAAGACATTGAATTTCTGGGGATTTAAGTTTTTTTCCCTATCAGTTGAATGCCATCAGGTTGTTCCCTTTCGTTCTCCCAGGTATATAAGCTGACTCGTGATGTACATGGGAGACATTCTGGGTAAATCAAGGGTTGTGTACAATATTGTCTCTTACCCTCTTGCTTGAGTGAGGAATTTGAAATACCCTTGGAGTTCCTTAGGGCAGATTTTAAGTTGTCCCTAAAGTAGATATTCCCTATTTCTTTTGGTTTCTGACAGGTAGCCTGCCTCCCAGTGAGCAGAGCTGAGAACCAGTGGCAGTCTTGATGATGCAGGTTGTAATCTACCCCAGGCATATTTTGTTCTAAATAGCTAGTATCCCTTCTTTTGGAGGGTCTTTGAAACAATAAAAATTCTAGACTACCTCTGTTTTCTTCTTTAAAAAAAAAAAAAGGTCACTTTACGTTTAGATTATGCTACCTCTAATTTTTTTTCTAGTAGTAGGTACTTTGGAATGAGGATTAATAAACATGCTTAGCTTGCTAAACTTCGGCAATTTTGTGAAATTTTGGAAACACTTCAGTTAGGTGATGGCATTTAGAGTTGAATGTAAAAGAAAATGGTAATGTAAAAGCAGTATGGTAGTGTGTCTGCCTGAAGGAATTAATGTGTATTTTAGAAAAGACTTAATTTGACATGGTGTGAATCTTCTTCTGCAGAGGGAGAGGATGTAATATGTGATTTTCTGTGTGAAAAAATGAAGGTAAAAGACATTTTTCTTTTTAAAAGGTTTTGGTTCTGTTTTATTTGATTATCTTTCATTCTGTGCTTTTAAATAAGAGATTTCATTTATATTCTTTCCACTTTGTACATGTTGCTGTAAATTTCTTCTTTTGGCCTCTAAATTTCCTCATCTGTAAGAGAAGGGGACTGAATTAGGTCATCTCAATGACTGCTTTCAGAATGAACGTTCTGTGATATTGTAATATTTTTTAAAGTACCAAAAGATTCATTTTTGCCAGTATCTGTAGGAAATGTTAATGAGTTATGTGTATTTGCAACGATATATTAGCTATTAGAATGCATCTATCTTCAAATGACTCTGCAGGGACCTCAGAGTAAACCATAAAAACAACCAGAGTTTGACATTTGCATTATTTATACTCTCAGTTCTCTTTCAAAGTTGACTCCAATTTGCAATGACCAGAATAAACAAAATATCTTCCTTGGTAGCTACTTGTGAGACCTACAGGTTTTGACTATTTTGCTGTGATAAACATTTTTTTCCCTTTTCTATACTTGGGCCCAGCCCATCAGGTGACTTATATATGTAACACACACACACACAAACACACCTATGTATTCTTTGTGTTCCCTTTTATGCCTACCCTTTGTCAGCCTAACAGTGATTATCCTGTGACTGGTCTGGCCTTCCTCCTTTCTTTCAAACTTCATATAGGAATAATTGAAATCACTGAAACTTTATCAGTTTGGAATTTGTAGTTATTGAAATGGACTGGATTGAAGTTGAACTGTATTTTCAGAAAAGAAGGGACTGGCTAAGAAAATTAAAGAGAATTGAGTCAATGGTTAAATTTTTTAAAAAGGAAATGTCAGGCAGTTGTAGTTCCTTCTTTCTTACCCTTTTTAGTTGTACAGAATCCATGCTTCCTAACTCTGTACGTAATATTGCCATTCACTGTCTTCAAAAAATTTTCCATTCTTCTTTTACTCCCTTGACCTCCAAAAACCCAAATCTCTCCTGAAGACACCATATTTTCAGCTCTCCTAATTTGGTGGGAAAGACAAAGTTGTCATCCTGAGCATTCTTACTTCTCACAACTTCCCAGCTTTGAATGGGCCAATTTCCCATTTTTTGGATCTTCCTAGTGCATGCCATCTAGTTAGACTTTCCTCTGAGAATCATCACTGCTGATATCACCTAGAAAACAAAAAATAGAACTTGGGAGAAGAGAATAGGATACCTGTTATAGAAAACAGTAAACCTATAGCTATTGAGGGTGTGGAAAGACTGGTAAGATTTGTGTAAAGCCAAAGAATCTGATTTTTCCTATTTAAGATCGTGCATCTAGTAAGAATTATCAGGTCAACTTTGGGGGAGGAAACTAAAAGACACTTCTAAATTTTGGCTGTGGCTGAAAATATTAGGTCTTGAAGTATTGAAGAATATTGAAGGGATGACGGGGGAAATAAATTCTGATCCGTCAGGAAGACCTGTCACTTGTCTGGTATTTCCAAAATAATCTTAATTCTGAAACAATCTGCCACTTCCATATAAGCTTGGCATATACTTTTTTCTTAACTTCTTAACAATTCTGTCCTTTCATCCTCTACCTTTCCACCAAAAACCCTGGAAGTTGTGTGTATTTTTACTTTCCTCCTGGAGAAGGAAGGAGGTTATTGAGAGAGCTTCCAGCTATATTTATGGTAGTTGTATCAGCCACATTTTTTTTTCTAACACTAACAGTAGCTTGTGTTTTTTGTTTGTTTGGTTGTGTGTGTGTGTTAACACTCTAGGTATAGACTTGAATTTAGCAGTTGTGGGCTTGTATAGGATTGCTGACTGACTTGGTGATTTTTCTTCTATTATGACGATCCTCAGAAAAGGATACTGGTGTCTCTATGATTAATCAAATGAACCAAGTTAATTTATGGTCAAACTAATGTTCAAAACCATAATTCCTGGTCTTGTAATTTACTCCAAGAGATAATCAGCTGCTAAGTGTATCCACTTTCTTCCTTTTGATTGGTCAGCTCCTCTTTCTCCATATAGAGAATGGGCTTGGAAAACGTTAAAAATCAGAAGGTTGCTTGAAGAGTACAAAATTAGAAACAGAGAGAGTAGTGTCACTTAAGGGATAGTATCACTAAGCTTCAGGGAGGTCTTTCAAGCAGGCTGGAATGCATGCAAAACCTGAAGATGGAGTGATGAATTAACATAGCCATGAAAAGCATTGTCTAAAGTCAGACAGATCTGGTTCCACCTCTTAAAACCTCTATGACCTTGGGGCCACATTCTTAACTCTTTGTCTCTGGTTTCTTTACCTGTAAAATGGAGCTAATGATCACTAAAGTAGTTGTATATGAATCTTACAAAGCTTAGCATAGTGCCTGACTGGTAGATAATGCTCAGGTGAGCTACTATTGTGATTGCTCACATCACCTTTACTGCTGTCTTTAAAAAAATTTTTTTATTAAGGTATGATTGATATACACTCTTATGAAGGTTTCACATGTAAAAACAATGTAGTTACTACATTTATCCATATTATCAAGTCCACACCCATACCCCAATGCAGTCACTGTCCATCAGTGCAGCAAGATGCCACAGATTCACTATGTGCCTTCTCTGTGCTACGCTGTTCTCTCCGTGATCCCCCACACCATGTGTACTAAACATAATACCCCTCAACCCCCTTCTCCCTCTCTCCCCACCTACCCTCCCACACCCCTCCCCTTTGGTAACCACTAGTTCATTCTTGGAGTCTCTGAGTCTGCTGCCATTTTGTTCCTTCAGTTTTGCTTCGTTGTTATACTCCACAAATGAGGGGAATCATTTGGTATTTGCCTTTCTCCACCTGGCTTATTTCACTGAGCATAATGTCCTCCAGCTCCATCCATGTTGTTGCAAATGGTAGGATTTGTTTCTTTCTTATGGCTGAATAGTATTCCATTGTATATATGTAACCACATCTTCTTTATCCATTCATCTGCTGATGGACACTTAGGTTGCTTCCATATCTTGGCTATTGTAAAAAGTGCTGTGATAAACATAGGGGTGCATATGTCTTTTTGAATCTGAGAAGTTGTATTCTTTGGGTAAATTCCAAGGAGTGGGATTCCCGGGTCAAATGGTATTTATATTTTTAGTATTTTGAGGAACCTCCATATTGCTTTCCACAATGGTTGAACTAGCTTACATTCCCACCAGCAGTGTAGGAGGGAGGGTTCTCCTTTCTACACATCCTCGCCAGCATTTGTTGTTCTTGTTGTTCTTAGTTTTTTTGATGCTAGCCATCCTTACTAGTGTGAGGTGATATCTCATTGTGGTTTTAATTTGCATTTCCCTGATGATAAGTGATGTGCAGCATCTTTTCATGTGTCTGTTGGCCATCTGAATTTCTTCTTTGGAGAACTCTGTCTCCATAGCCTCTGCCCATTTGTTAATCGGGTTATTTGCTTTTTGGGTGTTGAGGTGTGTAAGTTCTTTATATATTTTGGATGTTAACCCCTTGTCAGATTTGTCATTTACAAATATATTCTCCCATATTGTAGGATGCCTTTTTATTCTGTTGATGGTGTCCTTTGCCGTACAGAAACTTTTTGGTTTGATGTAGTCCCCTGAGTTCATTTTTGCTTTTGTTTCCCTTTCTTGAGGAGACGCGTTCAGGAAGAAGTTGCTCATGCTTATATTCAGGAGATTTTTGCCTATGTTGTCTTCTAAGAGTTTTACAATTTCATGACTTACATTCAAGTCATTAATCCAGTTCGAGTTTACTTTTGTGTATGGGGTTAGACAATGATCCAGTTTCATTCTCTTGCATGTAGCTGTCCAGTTATGCCAACACCAGCTGTTGAAGAGGCTGTCATTTCTCCATTGTATGTCCATGGTTCCTTTATCATATATTAATTGACCATATATGGTTCGGTTTATATCAGGGCTTTCTAGCCTCTTCCACTGGTCTATGGGTCTGTTCTTGTGCCAGTACCAAATTGTCTTGATCACTGTGGCTTTGTAGTAGAGCTTGAAGTTGGGAAGCGAGATGCCCCCTACTTTATTTTTCCTTCTCAGGATTGCTTTGGCTATTCGGGGTCTTTTGTGGTTCCATATGAATTTTAGGATGATTTCTCTAGTTTGTTGAAGAATGCTGTTGGTATTTTGATAGGAATTGCATTGAATCTATAGACTGCTTTAGGCAGGATGGCCATTTTGACAATAGTAATTCTTCCTATCCATGAGCACGGGATGTGTTTCCATTTATTGGTATCTTCTTTAATTTCTCTCATGCGTGTCTTGTAGTTTTCAAAGTATAAGTCTTTCACTTCCTTGGTTAGTTTATTCCTAGGTATTTTATTCTTTTTCATGCAGTTGTGACTGTAACTGTTTTCCTGATTTCTCTGTTAGTTCACTGTTAGTGTATAGGAATGCCACAGATTTCTGTGTATTAATTTTGTATTCTGTAACTTTGCTGAATTCAGATTTTAGATCTAGTAGTTTTGGAGTGGAGTCTTCAGGGTTTTTTTATGTGCAATATAATGTCATCTGAAAACAGGGACAGTTTAACTTTTTCCTTGCCAATCTGGGTGCCTTTTATTTTTTTGTGTTGTCTGATTGCCGTGGCTAGGACCTCCAGTACTATGTTGTATAGAAGTGGGGATAGTGGGCATCCTTGTCTTGTTCCCGATCTTAAAGGAAAAGCTTTCAGCTTCTCGCTGTTAAGTATAATGTTGGCTGTGGGTTTGTCATGTATGGCCTTTATTATGTTGAGGTACTTCCCCTCTATACCATTTTGTTGAGAATTGGATAAAGAGGGTAAGTACCTTTTGTCAAATACTTTTTCAGCATCTGTGGAGATGATCATGTGGTTTTTGTCCTTCTTTTTGTTGATGTGGTGCTGGATGTTGATGGATTTTTGAATGTTGTGCCATCCTTGCATTCTTGGAATAAATCCTACTAGATCATGATAGATGATCTTTTTGATGTATTTTTGAATTCGGTTTGCTAATATTTTGTTGAATATTTTTGCATCTATGTTCATCAGGGATATTGGTCTATAATTTTCTCTTTTTGTGGTGTCTGCCTGGTTTTGGTATTAGAGTGATGCTGTCCTCATAGAATGAGTTTGGAAGTATTCCCTCCTCTTCTATTTTTTGGAAAACTTTAAGGAGAATGGGTATTAGGTCTTCACTAAATGTTTGATAAAATTCCGGGGTGATGCCATCTGGTCCTGAAGTTTTGTTCTTAGGTAGCTTTTTGATTACCAGTTCAATTTTGTTGCTGGTAATTTGTCTGTTCAGATTTTCTGTTTCTTCCTTGGTCAGTCTTGGAAGGTTGTATTTTTCTAGAAAGTTGTCCATTTCTTCTAGGTTATCCAGTTTGTTGGCATATAATTTTTCATAGTATTCTCTAATAATTCTTTGTATGTAAGTGGTATCCGTAATGATTTTTCCTTACTCATTTCTGATTCTGTTTATGTATGTAGGCTCTCTTTTTCTTGTTAAGCTTGGCTAGGGGTTTATCTATTTTGTTTATTTTCTCAAAGAACCAGCTCTTGCTTTGATTGATTCTGTTGTTTTATTCTTCTCGATTTTATTTATTTCTGCTCTAATCTTTATTATGTCCTTCCTTCTACTGACTTTGGGCCTCATTTGTTCTTCTTTTTCTAGTTTCGTTAATTGGGAGTTTAGACTTTTTATATGGGATTGTTCTTCTTTCCTGAGGTAGGCCTGTATTGCAATATACTTTCCTCTTAGCACCCCCTTTGCTGCATCCCACAGATTTTTGCAGTGTTGAATTATTGTTGTCATTTGTCTCCATATATTGCTTGATATCCGTTTTTATTTGGTCATTGATCCATTGGTTATTTAGGAGCATGTTGTGAAGCCTCCATGTGTTTGTGGGATTTTTCATTTCCTTTGCATAATTTATTTCTAGTTTCATACCTTTGTGGTCTGAGAAACTGGTTGGTACAATTTCAGTCTTTTTGAATTTACTGAGGTTAGTATATGGCCTAGTATATGATCTATTCTTTTTTTTTTTTTTAATAATTATTTTTTATTGAAGGGTAGTTGACACACAGTATTACATTACATGAGTTTCAAGTGTACAACACAGTGGTAGAACATTTATATACATAATTCTAGGTTCCAGCTATCACCCTACCAGGCTGTTACAATATCTTGACTATATTCCTTATGCTATACATTACATCCTGGTTACTAATTTATTTTACCATTGGAAGTCTGTCCTTTTTTTTTTTTTTTTTTTTTGTGAGGGCATCTCTCATATTTATTGATCAAATGGTTGTTAACGACAATAAAATTCTGCATAGGGGAGTCAATGCTCAATGCACAATCATTATTCCACCCCAAGCCTAATTTTTGTCAGTCTCCAATCTTCTGAGGCATAACAAACAAGTTTTTACATGTAGAACAAATTCTTACATAATGAATAAGTTACATGGTGAACAGTACAAGGGCAGTCATCACAGAAACTTTCGGTTTTGCTCATGCATTATGAACTATAAACAGTCAGTTCAAATATGAATACTCATTTGGTTTTTATACTTGATTTATATGTGGATACCACATTTCTCTCTTATTATTATTTTTAATAAAATGCTGAAGTGGTAGGTAGATACAAGATAAAGGTAGAAAACATAGTTTAGTGTTCTAAGAGAGCACATGTAGATGATCAGGTGTGTGCCTGTAGACTATGTGTTAATCCAAGCTAGACCAGGGCAATAAAACATCCACGTATGCAGAAGATTTCTCTCAGAACGGGGGGGTGAGGTTCTAAGCCTCACCTCTGTTGATCCCCAATTTCTCACCTGATGGCCCCCCTGCGACTGTGCCTGTCTTAGGTTGTTCCTCCCTTGAGGAATCTTACCCGTCTCTGGCTAACCAGTCATCTTCCGGGGCCATACAGGGAAATGTGAAGTTGGTAAGTGAGAGAGAAGCCTTATTGTTTGAAAAAGTTAGCTTTTTACTTCTTTGCATATTTATGCCCTGTGGCTTCTATGCCCAGCATTTGTCTTGAGGTATCTTTACCACTTGGAAGAATTATGATACTCGGTAAATTTGATATGAGGCACGAATTCTATTTAAGGGTTGTAATTAGGAAGGAAGAAGAAAAGCTATAGAAGTAGCAGGCGGAAGAAAACATGGGAAGATTGATTATTTCTTTGATATATCTTCTTGTAGAGTAACTTCAGCATGTATAGGTTTTAAGCTACTACTTAAATTGCACACACACATTAACATAATAGGAGTATAGTTACCTAACCAAAGCATATCTGTAATTACCAGCCATCTGCAGTGAAACCAAGAAAACCAGTTAGGCACCTTAGGCATTTGTGAAAACTTATCTATGATATGGTGGATATTGTCCAAATGAACTTGAACAGTCTGAGAGAAATCAGACAAATTAAAACAACCCATTCCTGGGGACTGTTCACATGCCATATGTTCTTTTAACAATAAATAGTTTGTAGTTGTAAGACTTTGGAGCGCTACAATTTGCACTTCTCCAAATTCTTGGTTGAGTTCCAACAGTATAGATCCAGTCACATTTGTTGTTTTACTGTATGCACAGGCCAGCTTAGATATCTCCTTCCTCATTCCCATGGCAGGTCCAGGAACTGGTGGGATGAGTGCATCTACAGCTGTAGCAGTGCGTGGATCTTTGTTGGGGTTTTTTGATGATCATCTTCTGGCATGAGTCTTCCAGAGGGTGCAGATGTTGGAAGTTCTTTTTCATATCGTATCTTAGTTCATTTTCGGGGTAGCCCAATTAGGCTTTGATCCTCTGTATAAACACAAACAGACCCTTTGCCTACACTTTTATATGCCCTTTATACCCTTGTGTAGAACTCGTTGGAGGTTACCACACAGGAACTGCCCGTTTTTTTTTTTTTTTTTTTTTTTTGCTATCACTAATCTACACTTACATGACGAATATTATGTTTACTAGGCTCTCCCCTATACCAGGTCTCCCCTATAAACCCCTTTACAGTCACTGTCCATCAGCATAGCAAAATGTTGTAGAATCACTACTTGCCTTCTCTGTGTTGTACAGCCCTCCCTTTTCTCCTACCCCCCCATGCATGTTAATCTTAATACCCCCCTACTTCTCCCCCCCTTATCCCTCCCTACCCACCCATCCTCCCCAGTCCCTTTCCCTTTGGTACCTGTTAGTCCATTCTTGAGTTCTGTGATTCTGCTGCTGTTTTGTTCCTTCAGTTTTTCCTTTGTTCTTATATTCCACAGATAAGTGAAATCATTTGGTATTTCTCTTTCTCCGCTTGGCTTGTTTCACTGAGCATAATACCCTCCAGCTCCATCCATGTTGCTGCAAATGATTGGATTTGCCCTTTTCTTATAGCTGAGTAGTATTCCATTGTGTATATGTACCACATCTTCTTTATCCATTCATCTATTGATGGACATTTAGGTTGCTTCCAATTCTTGGCTATTGTAAATAGTGCTGCAATAAACATAGGGGTGCATCTGTCTTTCTCAAACTTGATTGCTGCATTCTCAGGGTAAATTCCTAGGAGTGCAATTCCTGGGTCAAATGGTAAGTCTGTTTTGAGCATTTTGATGTACCTCCATACTGCTTTCCACAATGGTTGAACTAACTTACATTCCCACCAGCAGTGTAGGAGGGTTCCCCTTTCTCCACAGCCTCGCCAACATTTGTTGTTGTTTGTCTTTTGGATGGCAGCCATCCTTACTGGTGTGAGGTGATACCTCATTGTAGTTTTAATTTGCATTTCTCTGATAATTAGCGATGTGGAGCATCTTTTCATGTGTCTGTTGGCCATCTGTATTTCTTTTTTGGAGAACTGTCTGTTCAGTTCCTCTGCCCATTTTTTAATTGGGTTATTTGTTTTTTGTTTGTTGAGGCGTGAGAGCTCCTTATATATTCTGGACGTCAAGCCTTTATCGGATGTGTCATTTTCAAATATATTCTCCCATACTGTAGGGATCCTTCTTGTTCTATTGATGGTGTCTTTTGCTGTACAGAAGCTTTTCAGCTTAATATAGTCCCACTTACTCATTTTTGCTGTTGTTTTCCTTGCCCGGGGAGATATGTTCAAGAAGAGGTCACTCATGTTTATGTCTAAGAGGTTTTCGCCTATGTTTTCTTCCAGGAGTTTAATGGTTTCATGGCTTACATTCAGGTCTTTGATCCATTTTGAGTTTACTTTTGTATATGGGGTTAGACAATGGTCCAGTTTCATTCTCCTACATGTAGCTGTCCAGTTTTGCCAGCACCATCTGTTGAAGAGACTGTCATTTCGCCATTGTATGTCCATGGCTCCTTTATCAAATATTAATTGACCATATATGTCTGGGTTAATGTCTGGATTCTCTAGTCTGTTCCATTGGTCTGTGGCTCTGCTCTTGTGCCAGTACCAAATTGTCTTGATTACTATGGCTTTATAGTAGAGCTTGAAGTTGGGGAGTGAGATCCCCCCTACTTTATTCTTCTTTCTCAGGATTGCTTTGGCTATTTGGGGTCTTTGGTGTTTCCATATGAATTTTTGAATTATTTGTTCCAGTTCATTGAAGAATGTTGCTGGTAGTTTCATAGGGATTGCATCAAATCTGTATATTGCTTTGGGCAGGATGGCCATTTTGACGATATTAATTCTTCCTAGCCACGAGCATGGGATGAGTTTCCATCTGTTAGTGTCCCCTTTAATTTCTCTTAAGAGTGACTTGTAGTTTTCAGAGTATAAGTCTTTCGCTTCTTTGGTTAGGTTTATTCCTAGGTATTTTATTTTTTTTGATGCAATTGTGAATGGAGCTGTTTTCCTGATTTCTCTCTCTGTTGGTTCATTGTTAGTATATAGGAAAGCCACAGATTTCTGTGTGTTGATTTTGTATCCTGCAACTTTGCTGTATTCCGATATCAGTTCTAGTAGTTTTGGGGTGGAGTCTTTAGGGTTTTTTATGTACAGTATCATGTCATCTGCAAATAGTGACAGTTTAACTTCTTCTTTACCAATCTGGATTCCTTGTATTTCTTTATTTTGTCTGATTGCCGTGGCTAGGACCTCCAGTACTATGTTAAATAACAGTGGAGAGAGTGGGCATCCCTGTCTAGTTCCCGATCTCAGAGGAAATGCTTTCAGCTTCTCGCTGTTCAATATAATGTTGGCTGTGGGTTTATCATAGATGGCCTTTATTATGTTGAGGTACTTGCCCTCTATTCCCATTTTGCTGAGAGTTTTTAACATGAATGGATGTTGAACTTTGTCAAATGCTTTTTCAGCATCTATTGAGATGATCATGTGGTTTTTGTCTTTCTTTTTGTTGATGTGGTGGATGATGTTGATGGACTTTCGAATGTTGTACCATCCTTGCATCCCTGGAATGAATCCCACTTGGTCATGGTGTATGATCCTTTTGATGTATTTTTGAATTCGGTTTGCTAATATTTTGTTGAGTATTTTTGCATCTACGTTCATCAGGGATATTGGTCTGTAGTTTTCTTTTTTGGTGGGGTCTTTGCCTGGTTTTGGTATTAGGGTGATGTTAGCTTCATAGAATGAGTTTGTGAGTATCCCCTCCTCCTCTATTTTTTGGAAGACTTTAAGGAGAATGGGTATTATGTCTTCCCTGTATGTCTGATAAAATTCCGAGGTAAATCCATCTGGCCCGGGGGTTTTGTTCTTTGGTAGTTTTTTGATTACCTCTTCAATTTCATTGCTGGTAATTGGTCTGTTTAGATTTTCTGTTTCTTCCTGGGTCAATCTTGGAAGGTTATATTTTTCTAGGAAGTTGTCCATTTCTCCTAGGTTTCCCAGCTTGTTAGCATATAGGTTTTCATAGTATTCTCCAATAATTCTTTGCATTTCCGTGGGGTCCGTCGTGATTTTTCCTTTCTCGTTTCTGATACTGTTGATTTGTGTTGACTCTCTTTTCTTCTTAATAAGTTTGGCTAGAGGCTTATCTATTTTGTTTATTTTCTCGAAGAACCAGCTCTTGGTTTCATTGATTTTTGCTATTGTTTTATTCTTCTCAATTTTATTTATTTCTTCTCTGATCTTTATTATGTCCCTCCTTCTGCTGACCTTAGGCCTCATCTGTTCTTCTTTTTCCAATTTCGATAATTGTGACATTAGACCATTCATTTGGGATTGCTCTTCCTTTTTTAAATATGCTTGGATTGCTATATACTTTCCTCTTAAGACTGCTTTTGTTGTGTCCCACAGAAGTTGGGGCTTAGTGTTGTTGTTGTCATTTGTTTCCATATATTGCTGTATCTCCATTTTGATTTGGTCATTGATCCATTGATTATTTAGGAGCATGTTGTTAAGCCTCCATGTGTTCGTGAGCCTCTTTGCTTTCTTTGTACAGTTTATTTCTAGTTTTATGCCTTTGTGGTCTGAAAAGTTGGTTGGTAGGATTTCAATCTTTTGGAATTTTCTGAGGCTCTTTTTGTGGCCTAGTATGTGGTCTATTCTGGAGAATGTTCCATGTGCACTTGAGAAGAATGTATATCCCGCTGCTTTTGGATGTAGAGTTCTATAGATGTCTATTAGGTCCATCTGCTCTACTGTGTTGTTCAGTGCTTCCGTGTCCTTACTTATTTTCTGCCCAGTGGATCTATCCTTTGGGGTGAGTGGTGTGTTGAAGTCTCCTAGAATGAATGCATTGCAGTCTATATCCCCCTTTAGTTCTGTTAGTATTTGTTTCACATATGCTGGTGCTCCTGTGTTGGGTGCATATATATTTAGAATGGTTATATCCTCTTGTTTGACTGAGCCCTTTATCATTATGTAGTGTCCTTCTTTATCTCTTGTTACTTTCTTTGTTTTGAAGTCTATTTTGTCTGATATTAGTACTGCAACCCCTGCTTTCTTCTCACTGTTGTTTGCTTGAAATATGTTTTTCCATCCCTTGACTTTTAGTCTGTACATGTCTTTGGGTTTGAGGTGAGTTTCTTGTAAGCAGCATATAGATGGGTCTTGCTTTTTTATCCATTCTGTTACTCTGTGTCTTTTGATTGGTGCATTCAACCCATTAACATTTAGGGTGACTATTGAAAGATATGTACTTATTGCCATTGCAGGCTTTAAATTCGTGGTTACCAAAGGTTCAAGGTTAGCCTCTTTAGTATCTTACTGCCTAACTTAGCTCGCTTATTGAGCTGTTATATACACTGTCTGGAGATTCTTTTCTTCTCTCCCTTCTTGTTCC
Source organism: Manis pentadactyla (assembly GCF_030020395.1). Lineage (NCBI taxonomy): Eukaryota > Metazoa > Chordata > Mammalia > Pholidota > Manidae > Manis > Manis pentadactyla. The sequence goes on along the minus strand of NC_080026.1, from coordinate 103,802,587 downwards.
TCCTCCTCGATTCTTCATATGTTGGGTGTTTTGTGCTGTGCTCCTTCTAGGAGTGCTCCCATCTAGAGCAGTCCCTGTAAGATGTTCTGTAGAGGTGGTTTGTGGAAAGCAAATTCCCTCAGCTTTTGTTTGTCTGGGAATTGTTTAATCCCACCGTCATATTTGAATGATAGTCGTGCTGGATACAGTATCCTTGGTTCAAGGCCCTTCTGTTTCATTGTATTAAATATATCATGCCATTCTCTTCTGGCCTGTAGGGTTTCTGTTGAGAAATCTGACGTTAGCCTGATGGGTTTCCCTTTATAGGTGACCTTTTTCTCTCTAGCTGCCTTTAACACTCTTTCCTTGTCCTTGATCTTTGCCATTTTAATTATTATGTGTCTTGGTGTTGCCCTTCTTGGATCCTTTCTGTTGGGGGTTCTGTGTATTTCCGTGGTCTGTTTGATTACTTCCTCCCCCAGTGTGGGGAAGTTTTCAGCAATTATTTCTTCTAAGATACTTTCCATCTCTTTGCCTCTCTCTTCTTCTTCTGGGACCCCTATAATACGGATATTGCTCCTTTTAGATTGGTCACACAGTTCTCTTAATATTGTTTCATTCCTGGAGATCCTTTTGTCTCTCTCTATGTCAGCTTCCATGCGTTCCTGTTCTCTGATTTCAATTCCATCAATGGCCTCTTGCATTCTATCCATTCTGCTTATAAACCCTTCCAGAGTTTGTTTCATTTCTGCGATCTCCTTTCTGGCATCTGTGATCTCTTTCCGGACTTCATCCCATTTTTCTTGCGTATTTCTCTGCATCTCTGTCAGCATGTTTATGATTCTTATTTTGAATTCTTTGTCAGGAAGACTGGTTAGGTCTGTCTCCTTCTCTGGTGTTGTCTCTGTGATCTTTGTCTGCCTGTAGCTTTGCCTTTTCATGGTGATAGGAATAGTCTGCAGAACTGGGACGAGTGACGGCTGGAAGGACTTCCTTTCTTGTTGGTTTGTGGCCCTCCTCTCCTGGGAGAACAGCGACCTCTAGTGGCTTGTCCTGCGCAGCTGCGCGCAGACAGGGTTTCTGCTTCCTGCCCGGCTGCTATGGAGTTAATCTCCGCTGTTGCTGTGGGCGTGGCCTGGCTCGGGCAGCTACTCCAAAATGGTGGAGTCGCGTTGGAGCAGGAGCTGCTGGGAGGCTATTTATCTCCGTAAGGGGCCTCCCTGCTCCCTGCAGCCCAGGGGTTAGGGTGCCCAGAGGTCCCGGATTCCCTACCTCTGGATTAAGTGGCCCGCCCTGCCCCTTTAAGACTTCCAAAAAGCACCCGCCAAAACAAAACAACGACCACAAAAAAAAACAAGAAAAAAAATTTTTTTATTAAAAAAAAAAAAAATTTTTATTTAAAAAAAAAAAAAAGGTGGTCGTTCGTTTTTCTTTATTCTCCGGTGCCAGCCTCAGGCCTCTGCTCACCGGTCTTTCTGCCCTCTTTCCCTAATATTGGGGTCCCTGTCCCTTTAAGTCTTCCAAACAGCGCTCGCCAAAACAAAGCAGCAAAAAAGCAAAAAAAAAAAAATGGTCGCGCGCTTTTCTTATGTCCTCTGTCGCCCAGCCTCCAGTGCCTGCTCACTGTTTTTGCTGCCCTGTTTTCCCAGTATCGAGGGCCCTACACTCTGGCCCGGATGGCTGGGGCTGGGTGTTCGGCAGCCCTGGGCTCCGTCTCCCTCCCGCTCTGCCTGCTCTTCTCCCGCCGGGAGCTGGGGGGAGGGGCGCTCGGCTCCCGCGGGGCCGGGGCTTGTATCTTACCCCCTTCGCGAGGCGCTGGGTTCTCTCAGGTGTGGATGTGGTCTGGATATTGTCCTGTGTCCTCTGGTCTTTATTCTAGGAAGGGTTGTCTTTGTTATATTTTCATAGATATATGTTGTTTTGGGAGGAGATTTCCGCTGCTCTACTCACACCGCCATCTTCCGCCCCATCCTCTATATGATCTATTTTTGAAAATGTTCCATGTGCACTTGAGAAGAATGTGTATTCTGTTGTTTTTGGGTGTAGAGTTCTGTAGATGTCTGTTAGGTCCATCTGTTCTAATGTGTTTTTCAGTGCCTCTGTCCTTACTCATTTTCTGTCTGGTTGATCTGTCCTTCAGAGTGAGTGGAGTGTTGAAGTCTCCTAGAATGAATGCATTGCATTCTATTTCCTCTTTTAATTCAGTTAGTATTTGTTTCACATATGTAGATGCTCCTGTGTTGGAAGCATAGGTTTTTACAATGGTTATATCTTCTTTTGGATAGACCCCTTTATTATTATGTAATGTCCTTCTTTGTCTCTTGTGACTTTCTTTGTTTTGAAGTCTATTTTGTCTGATACAAGTACTGCAGCTCCTGCTTTTTTCTATTAGTTGCTTGAAATATCTTTTTCCATCCCTTCACTTTTAGTCTGTATATGTCTTTGGGTTTAAAGTGAGTCTCTTGTAGGCAGCATATAGATGGGTCTTGTTTTTTTTATCCATTCAGTGACTTTGTGTCTTTTGATTGGTGCATTCAGTCCATTCACATTTAGGGTGATTATCGATAGGTATGCACTTATTGCCTTTGTGGACTTTAGATTCGTGGTTACCAAAGGTTCAAGGTTAACTTCCTTACTGTCTAAGAGTCTAACTTAACTCACTTAATATGCTATTACAAACACAATCTAAAGGTTCTTTCCTTTTTTTCCTCCTTTTTCTTCCTCCTCCGTTCTTTATATATTAGGTATCATATTCTGTACTCTTTGTCTATTCCTTGATTGACTTTCGAGATAGTTAATTTTGCATTTGCTTAGTAATTAGCTCTTCTACTGTCTTACTGTGGTTTTATTACCTCTGGTGAGAGCTATTAAACTTAGGAACACTTCCATCTATAATGGAGTATAGAGATGGTTTGTGGGAGGTAAATTCTCTGAGCTTTTGCTTATCTGGAAATTGTTTAATCCCTCCTTCAAATTTAAATGATAATCTTGCCGGTTAAGTAATCTTCGTTCGAGGCCCTTCAGCTTCATTGCATTAAATACATCATGCCACTCCCTTCTGGCCTGTAAGGTTTCTGCTGAGAAGTCTGATGTTAGCCTGATGGGCCTTCCTTTGTATGTGATCTTATTTATCTCTCTGGCTGCTTTTAATAATCTGTCCTTATCCTTGATCTTTGCCATTTTAATAACTATATGTCTTGGTGTTGTCTTCCCTGGGTCCCTTGTGTTTAGAAATCTGTGGAGTGCCATGGCCTGAGAGACTATCTCCTTCCCCAGGTTGGGGAAATTTTCCGCAATTAACCTCCTCAAAGACACTTTCTATCCCTTTCTCTCTCTCTTCTTCTTCTGGTACCCCTGTAATGCGAATATTATTCCGTTTGGATTGGTCACAAGAGTTCTCTCAATATTCTTTGATTCTTAGAGATCCTTTTTTCTCTCTGTGCCTCAGCTTCTTTGTATTCCTTTTCACTAGTTTCTATTTCATTTATCATCTCCTCCACCATATCCAATGTGCTTTTAATTCCCTCCATTGTGCTCTTCAAAGATTGGATCTCTGACCCAAATTCATTCCTGAGTTCTTGAATATCTTTCTGTACCTCCATTAGCATGTTAATGATTTTTATTTTGAACTCCCTTTCAGGAAGAGTCATGAGGTCCATGTCATCTTCCTCAGGAGTTACATTAATTTTACTCTGGACCAGGTTCCTTTGGCATTTCATATTTGTATATGGCGCCTTCTAATGTCCAGAAGCTCTACTGTCTGGAGCTGCTCAGCCCCTCAAGCAATGTAGAGGGTCGCAGGGGAGTGGTGTTGGTGCCTGGGAGGAGGAAAGAACTGTTTCCTGCTTCCCAGCTGCTATTCTTGTCTCCACTGCCTGTACCAGTGGGCCAAGCACACAGTACTTGTGTACAGCCTCTCTGCTTTGCCTTTGTAGTTGCTATAGACACATCTTCCCTCTGGCTGGCCTAACGCCAGTATAGGGTTTGCTGGTTTGCAAGCCAGGTGGGGCCTGCTGGGAGAAAGGCGCAGTAGGCTGCCTATTACAGAGGGGGTCCTTGGAGCTGTGTAGTCAGTCAGGGAGCTGGAGCACCTGTAAATCGTGAAAGCTCCCAACCTGCAGGGCAGAGTGCACCCAGACAATTTTGTCTACCAGTCCTTTCTCCTGAGCAGTAAGGTCTGTGCAATCCTTGCCCCTTTAGCAGCCCTCTTGCTAAGGGCTTCCCTGTTAGGAAGTCTCTCAGACTGCTTGCCTTTCTTTTGTTCCAGAACAGCCGGATATGGATCCCTGCTTTCCACAAGTGGCTGTAATCTCAGTCTCTCCAGGAATTCCGCCTGTGTTAGCTTTCCAGTCCCCTAATCACGAGAGTATCATGAAAGCACCATGAAATTTAGGTTTGTGTTACCAGAGCAGATCTCTGGAGCTAGGTATTCAGCAGAACCAGGCCTTCTAGTCCCTCCCTGCTCTGTTTCTCTTCCTCCAGCCAGTGAGCTGGGGTGGGGGAAGGGCTTTGGTGCCTCTGGGTCACAGCTTTGGTACGTTACCCTGTTCCATGAGGTCTGCGCTTTTCTCCAGGTGTACGCAGTGTGGCACAGTCCTTTTTCCTGGTGCTCTTTCAGAATTAGTTGTATTAATTATATTTTCATATTATATGTGGTTTTAGGAGGAAGCCTCTCTCTCACCTCTCATGCTGCCATCTTTAATCTATTGCTGCCTTTTTAAGATTTCTTTGCATGTTAGACTTTCAAAATATGAGTTTATCATACATTGGTTATGTTTAGATAGATGTTTCCTAATGGAATTTAAGGTAGCACACATGCAGTTATAGCAGTTATAGGCCAGAAGTGGCTGAACTGGAGTACATTACCATCTTTTTGTGTGAATTTTTTTTCTGCATGAAATGCTTCCTGCCTCTGACCCCTGACTTTGGAACATGTACTTTCTTTGGGGCTTAGAATTGCTATATTTCTCATGATGTTTCATACTTTTAAAGGTGCTAAAGAGTGATGTTTGGAATGCAAAATGGTATAGCCATTATGGACAATGGTTTGGCAGTTTCTTTAAAAACTCAAACATACACCTGCCTTGTTCTGCTCCTAGGAACTTACTGAAGAGCCAAAAGGAAAACATATGTCCACACAAACACATGTATATAAATGTTCAAAACAGCATTATTCATTATAGCCAAAATTATAAGTAATCCATTTGTTCCTCAACTGGAGAATGGGTAAACAAATGATGGCACATTCATAAAATGGAATATTATTCAGCAATAAAAAGGAATGAACTATTGATAACATGCAACAACATGAATAACAACATGAACAACTCAGAATTATTATGTGAGTTAAAAGCTAAGCAAAAAGGAATATATGCTAGATGATTACATTAATATAAAAGACTAGAAAATATAAACTAATCTGTAGTAACAGCAAATACAACTTCGACAGTATTTTGAAGTAATGTTCACCTTTCTTCAGAGGACAAGTGGCTCTATGTCTAATGGCCTAGATATTGGAGGAGTTATGTGATAAGAATGTATCTAGTTCAGTAAGTCTCTGAGTCTCCTAGGTCTCCCCTTAGTTTAAAAATCAACAAGAGGACAGTTAGGATACTCACGCTGACTATCTCATTGTTTTTGGAAGATTTAGATCAGATTTGACACATGGACAAATAAGATATTATTATTGCTACATATGGAAATTGGGGACATAGTCTTACTCAGAGAAGATATGGCAGAGAACGATTTTTTTTAAAACAGTAGCTTTGTAATGTAATAGGGGTTCGACTTTATTTAAATTAAATTTTCATGCTGTTTTTTTCCCTCATATCTTTCAGCTTGTAATTAGCATCTATTCCAGGTTATAACAGTTGAAAGAGAATTTTGAAGTGCCATTTTCCCTCTGATAGAAATGGTTGTTTGCCCTCACTCTTTCTTATCAAAGTTCTTAAGACGTTGATAAATTGAGGAATCTTAGAATGAAACCTGGACAATTTGAAGACTTAAGTTTTTAATATCTTATAAAAACCCAAAGAGACTTCACTTGCTTGAGAAACTCCGAGGTCACTGATTGTTAACTCATACATAGCTAAAGCATCAAGAAACTTGGAGCTTTAGATTCTGCTGTCTTTCATGTTTTTCCTTATACTTGAAAACATTTTGGAAGATTTTGCTTACATTTCTGTTTGAACTGAGGGCTGCCAGAACATTTGTTTAATCAAAAGAGGAAATGTGAAAGGGTTTTGGTATGAACTTTCATGTTGGGCAGAGACTCCTGTGTGGCTGCAGAGTCTCCCCTTCCTCCTCCTATTCTCTGTTCGGAGTGAGCTCCTTAAGGAGAGGCTCAGCTGAGAGAAGTGGCAGAGAGGGAGCTGAACACATGATGCTCTTATGCCAAAATGGGAATAGAGCCAGGTTCACTAGAATTCCAAATGGAATTTTCCAAAATTTGAAGAGTACACTGTATTTCAGCTCACCATGAGTAGATAGAAGTAAATCATTTTTAGCAGAGTAATAAGATAGTGAAGGAATTATTGTAAGATTCTCAGATTAAAGACATCATCTTTGAGTATTATGAACTTTTAGGAGACAAGATCCAGTGCTGCTGTTTTCATCTGAACAGAATTAGAAGTAAAATTAGTATACAATTGTGGTATGGATATATTGTAAATGTTGGCTCTTTTAAAAATGAAAAATAGTATTTAGAAGGATATGTGATGTTCTGTAACTTTTAGGTATTTAAGTTTCAAACTATTTTGGATGGATACTGTACATGAACATGTGGGATGTCAAGGCATTGTTTTGTTTTGACCTTCTCATTTTAAAATGGGAAGCTAAGGTTCAAGAGAATATGTTAATTGGCTAGGGTGATGTGATATAATAGACTCAGGAGCAGAACCTTCTGTCTCCAGGCTAAGGGTGATAACCTTTGCCTTAATAATTATTAAGAGAAGTTGTATTGTTTGTATACTAGTTTAACACAAACACACAAAGTCAGTGTCTTTGGGAAAATGTTCAAATCCTTTGTCACCCTGTTTATACTCTGAATGACTAATAAATTATCTTTTCCTGAAAAATAGAGTGATAAATCTGGTCTCCATGAACTGACATTGAACATTGACAATAAGTGAAGTCTGAGATATTCTTGGCTTACTTTGTTGGCTTTTGGAAGAAGTTCCTTGTGTATGTAAATATGTCTGAAGTGGTCCTTCCACCTAATAATAAATATCCTGGAAACTGAAAAGTTACCTACTTTTTTCCCTGTGGACTTCCTGTTTGCTTTCTCTACTTGTGAAGTAGAACCTGGACTTTCTGTTTATAAAACTCACCACAGTTGTAACTATTTATTATTGATGTTTCTCTTTAATTTGTATGCTTCAAGAAGGCAAAAACTAGATTTTACTCATAGCTTCAAGTTCACTGGCTTCAAGTTTAATGCCTGGCCCATTGAATAGATACTTAAAATGAGAGACCAGAAGAGAGGGAATGATATCTCAGAGAAACTGAAAAGCACAATGTAATAGCTTTAGAGAATATCCAGTCTATCTTAGTTTCTTCCTAAGGACTTGTTTTAACTCTTCCTTTTGAAAGATGGTAATAACATATATGGATCTAGCAATTAAGAGTTTACAAAGGGCTTTCACAGACCTCTGTGCCTTTGTCATGCTTATAACATTTTGCCAAGATGTGGTCAAAACCCACTTTCCCTGAGCATCAATTTGACCTTAGGATTATTCTCTTATCCAAAAGAAGTGTGGCTCTATGTGATAGAGTATATGAAACTGAAATGCAGTTTTCAAGTTACAGATGGAGACTTCAAAGGGTTTTCTAGATTTTAACAAGTTTTAAGATTGCTCCATGATTCATTTCCCTCTGCTATTGGGGCATTTTCATAGAAAAGTTGAGAATGATGGTTATTCATTTCATTTTTATTGCAACCTTGTTTAAAATGTGGCAGTGTCTTCATTTTCTGAAAAAGGTAAAAGAACTTGCTGATACCATACAGCCAGCAAATAGCCATCTATGATTTAGACACATGGATTATTCTGCCAACCAGTCCCTTAATCCCTTGTGAGTTCTCTTTGGGGTTTTTCCAAAAAGGTCACTTAGATTTCATTTAGCTTCTTTAGGAACAGTTAGCTAAATAATACTTTATGGATTGGAGAATTAGTGCACTTCCAAAAGTGACCTGTTATACTTCAGAACATGATATCCCTTGTTAGTGGGAGGAATTTTAACCATTTCCACTCAGGTGTCTATCTAGTATATGCAGACTGGGAGTCTGAGACGTGAGCAAAGACTTGGTATGCAGATGATCCCTAGGTAAAATTAAGTAGGTGAATTTTGCCTTTCATTTCTTTGTTAGTCTCCACAATATACAATATACACCTTTGTTATCTGACTAAAGGTTTTTTTCCCCCCAAGCCTAATATAGTAGAAATAATGCAGGTTGGGGGTAGGGCAAACAGATCTGGGTTTAAATTCTGGATCCATCACTTATTTGCTATGTGACCTTGGCAAGTTACTTTTGTTTCTTTTAACAAAGATATATATATACTCCTTTATAAATGGTAACATTAATTGTGCAATGCTCCTTTTACCAAACTGGTAAGAAATAACACACCTGCCAAATGCTAGTCTCTGCTCCTTCCCTCTCTGCTCTCTGTCTTCCCCCTTTTTTTCCTTTTGAGTTGGTAGTAATTCTTAATCTTGGCTGTGCAATCAAAATGAGAACTAAAATAAAAAATACCTGTGACCCCACATCAGAGACTGTAATTTAATTGGTTTGGGATAAAACCTGGTTGTGGGGTAAGGGGTGGATGGAAGAGACCACAATTAGAAATAGTTAGTTCTTGAGAGATCCAGTGCTGCCCCCCGACCCCAGACCTCTTACCCAGTGTCTATCTTTATCTGACCCTGAAGAAATCAAGTAGTATAATGATTGTGCCATGCATTCCCTCCTATTCTTTCTTTTCCTTTTGAGAGGTCAGGGCAGGAGTAGGAAATGAATAGCTCTCTATGCTGCTAGAGCTCTTCCCAGAATCTCAGGCCAATTCGTTTTCATAACCGTCCCGTGAAGGAACCCTCCTTCCTTCCTTGAGAGGAGCCTTGTTGATAGACAAGGAGTGCTGACCAAGGGGCCAGGCCTTTGGTTCTGCTTAGGTTCCTGAGCACATTAGCACCCATTTTGTTTACCCCTTCTTTTTTCTGTATGATTCCCTATGTTACTTTGGGGTTCAGAAATTTAGAATTAGCAAGTATTAGCTGTCCTGAACAGTCTAGAAATTTAGTGTTTGTATAAAGTTTTAAGAGACCTCATGAGATTTTGTTACAGTGGTCCAGAGAAGATGGTTTGTTGAGAACATATGCAGATATTTGGGTGCATACGTCTGTGGTAGGCAAATTCAGACCTAATTTGGACAAATTGGTCTATGTAAAAATGTAACATAATCTGGTATGTGATGAGAATCCTCAGGACTTTTCTTGATTTCTTGCTTTTTGGGGGAGCAGTTATATCATTTAGAAATGTGTGACTAAAATAAAAGTAAGGTGGTAATTAATTTCTTTCAGTGGAATGCTTTTAGGCCACAGGTGTGATGGTGCATAGACATTACCTGATGCAAGCAGATGTGGATGCCCAGTCTCTCCAACTAGTGATAGCAGTATAGTACAGAGATTCTTTACCTAGGTTTGTTTCCAGAGAAATCTTTATCAGTCATACATATCTTGAATGGTCTTTCTCTGTTTTAATGAGGAATTTAGGGAATAGGCGTGAAGTTCTGAAATGATTACTTGATTACATGTCACATATTCAGAGGTTTTATTAGTAACCTATATGGCAAATGTAGTTTAGAAAATAATGTTAATACTAGGTATGTGTGGTCACTACAAGATAGTATAGAGAAGCCTTGAACTTAAATTTTAGATAAGGTGGGAAAAATAATAGTGGATGGAAATGGACAAGGGGGTAAGGGATTTCCTAGAAATCATAAAAGAATAGATGTCAGGTGGGTATCTAGATTCCTGTGCTGACCTGATAGGTATTTATATTATAATGATACTATCAGAAGAGTAGATTGGGTTGGTGTGACTGGAGTATATGGATCTGATTTGTGGAATAGTAGGAATGAGGATCTGAAAGGTGGTTAGGGGTCAGGTGGTGAAGGGCTTTGGATCTCATGAGAAGCTTGGACAGACTAATGTTGTCTTACTGGAAAATTAGGCTTATCCAAAGGAGAATGTTCAGGATGATATGATATATATGAAGAAACATTTCTTATGAAGAGTAGCTAAATATATCTTCATTGTAGAAAAGAGAAAAACAAAAGGAGATAAACTATTGACCCTCAAGTAAAAGTGGAATCAAGCTGGGGTCTTATGGTTAAGGATAATTGAGAGACAAGAATAAGAAAGAACTTTCTAACTAGTAAGACTCTATACTCCTACCATGGAGTATAGATCTTTAGCTTTCCAGTCAAGTTTTGTGAAACACAGCATCAAAGGAAGTCCTTTAAGGGCCACTGTGGGGGAAGGATACCTGACAGGTGGGGCTGTGGGTCCCTTTGCTCCTTTGACCTGAACAGCCTTGTTCAAGTAATAAATATCTCTTTGTTTGTTGGGCTTCATTTATTGGAGGAGAGTGTTCTGCTGCTTAGAAAAAAGTTTGAAAAAAACAACTGAACACAAAGGCGCTGAAAAACACACTAGAACAGATGGACCTAATAGACATCTATAGAACTCTACATCCAAAAGCAACAGGATAAACATTCTTCTCAAGTGCACATGAAACATTCTCCAGAATAGAACACATACTAGGCCACAAAAAGAGCCTCAGTAAATTCAAAAGATTGAAATCCTACCAACCAACTTTTCAGATCACAAAGATATAAAACTAGAAATAAACTGTACAAAGAAAACAAAAAAGCTCACAAACATATGGAGGCTTAACAACATGCTCCTAAATAATCAATGGATCAACGACCAAATTAAAATGGAGATCAAGCAATATATGGAAACAAATGACAGCAACAACACAAAGCCCCAACTTCTGTGGGATGCAGCGAAAGCAGTCTTAAGAGGAAAGTATATAGCAATACAGGCATATTTAAAGAAGGAAGAACAATCCCAAATGAATAGTCTAAAGTCAAAACTATTGAAATTGGAAAAAGAAGAATAAATGAGGCCTAAAGTCAGCAGAAGGAGGGACATAATAAAGATCAGAGAAGAAATAAATAAAATTGAGAAGAATAAAACAAGAGTAAAAGTCAATGAAACCAAGAGCTGGTTCTTTGAGAAAATAAACAAAATAGATAAGCCTCTAGCCAGACTTATAAAGAGAAAAAGAGAATCAACACACATTAACAGAATCAGAAATGAGAAAGGAAAAATCATGACGGACCCCACAGAAATACAAAGAATTATTAGAGAATACTATGAAAACCTATATGCTAACAAGCCGGAAAATCTAGAAGAAATGGACAACTTCCTAGAAAAATACCACCTTCCAAGACTGACCGAGAAAGAAACAGAAAATCTAAACAGACCAGTTACCAGCAATGAAATTGAATCGGTAATCAAAAAACTACCCATGAACAAAAACCCCAGGCCAGATGGATTTACCTCGGAATTTTATCAGACATACAGAGAAGACATAATACCCATTCTCCTTAAAGTTTTCCAAAAAATACAAGAGGAGGGAATACTCCCAAACTTATTCTACAAAGCCAACATCACCCTAATGCCAAAACCAGGCAAAGACCCCACCAAAAAAGAAAATTACAGACCAATATCCCTGATGAACGTAGATGCAAAAATACTGAACAAAATATTAGCAAACTGGATTCAAAAATACATCAAAAGGATTATACACCATGACCAAGTGTGATTCATCTCAGGGATGCATGGATGGTACAACATTCGAAAATCCATCAACATCATCCACCACATCAACAAAAAGAAGGACAAAAACCACATGATCATCTCCATAGATGCTGAAAAAGCACTCGACAAAACTCAACATCCATTCATGATAAAAACTCTCAGCAAAATGGGTATAGAGGGTAAGTACCTCAACATAATAAAGGCCATATATGATAAACCCCACAGCCAACATCATACAGAACAGCAAGAAGCTGAAAGCTTTTCCTCTGAGATCGGGAACAAGACAAGGATGCCCACTCTCCCCACTGTTATTCAACATAGTACTGGAGGTCCTAGCCACAGCAATCAGAAATACAAGGAATCCAGATTGGTAAAGAAGAAGTCAAACTGTCACTATTTGCAGATGACATGATATTGTACATAAAAAACCCTAAATACTCCACTGCAAAACTACTAGAACTAATATCGGAATTCAGCAAAGTTGCAGGATACAAAATTAACACACAGAAATCTGTAGCTTTCCAATACACTAACAATGAACTAATAGAAAGAGAAATCACGAAAACAATTCCATTCACAGTAGCATCAAAAAGAATAAAATACCTAGGAATAAACCTAACCAAGGAAGTGAAAGACCTACACCCTGAAAACTACAGGACTCTCTTAAGAGAAATTAAAGAAGACACTAACAAATGGAAACTCATCCCATGCTCCTGGCTAGGAAGAATGAATATAGTCAAAATGGCTAACCTACCCAAAGCAATATACAGATTCAATGCAATCCCTATCAAAGTACCAACAGGATTCTTCAACGAACTGGAACAAATAGTTCAAAAATTCATATGGAACCACCAAAGACCCCGAATGGCCAAAGCAATCCTGAGAAGGAAGAATAAAGTGGGGGGGGAATCTCGCTCCCCAACTTCAAGCTCTACTACAAAGCCACAGTAATCAAGACAATTTGGTACTGGCACAAGAACAGAGCCACAGACCAGTGGAACAGAATAGAGACTCCAGACATTAACCCAAACATATATGGTCAATTAATATATGACAAAGGAGCCATGGACATATAATGGGGAAATGACAGCCTCTTTAACAGCTGATGCAGGCAACACTGGACAGCTACATGTAAGAGAATGAAACTGGACCATTGTCTAACCCCATACACAAAAGTAAATTCAAAATGGATCAAAGACCTGAATGTAAGTCATAAAATGATAAAACTCTTAGAAAAAAACATAGGCAAAAATCTCTTGGACATAAACATGAGTGACTTCTTCATGAACATATCTCCCTGGGCAAGGGAAACAAAAGCAAAAATGAACAAGTGGGACTATATCAAGCTGAAAAGCTTCTGTACAGCAAAGGACACCATCAATCAAACAAAAAGGCATCCTACAGTATGGGAGAATATATTCATAAATGACATATCCGATAAGGGGTTGAAATCCAAATTATATAAAGAGCTCACACACCTCAACAAACAAAAAGCAAGTAAGCCAATTAAAAAATGGACAGAGGAGCTAAACAGACAGTTCTCCAAAGAAGAAATTCAGATGGCTAACAGGCACATGAAAAGATGCTCCACATCGCTAATCATCAGAGAAATGCAAATTAAAACCACAATGAGATATCACCTCACACCATGGGCAACATCCAAAAGACAAACAACAACAAATATTGGCAAGGATGTGGAGAAAGGGGAATCCTCCTACACTGCTGGTGGGAATGTAAACTAGTTCAACCATTGTGGAAAGCAGTATGGAGGTTCCTCAAAAAACTAAAAATAGAATTACCATTTGACCCAGGAATTCCACTCGTAGGAATTTACCCTAAGAATGCAGGAGCCCAGTTTCAAAAAGACATATGCACCCCTGTGTTTATTGCAGCACTATTTACAATAGCCAAGAAATGGAAGCAACCTAAGTGTCCATCAGTAGATGAATGGATAAAGAAGAGGTGGTACACATACACAATGGAGTATTATTCAGCCATAAGAAGAAAACAAATCCTACCATTTGCAACAACATAGATGGAGCTAGAGGGTATTATGCTCAGTGAAATAAGCTAGGTGGAGAAAGACAAGAATCAAATGGTTTCACTCATCTGTGGAGTATGAGAACAAAGCAAAAACTGAAGGAACAAAACAGCAGCAGACTCACAGAACTCAAGAATGGACTAACAGTTACCAAAGGGAAAGGAACTGGGGAGGATGGGTGGGATGGGAGGGATAAGGGGGAAAACGGGGCATTACGATTAGCACACAAATGTAGCGGTGGTGGGACACAGGAAAAGCAGTATAACACAGAGAAGACAAGTAATGATTCTATAGCATCTTACTATGCTAATGGACAGTGACTACGCAATGGGTTATGTGGGGGGGATTGATAATAGGAGGAGTCTAGTAACCATAATGTTCAATTGATTGTACTCTAACGATATAAAAAAAAAAATAATAAGGGCTTTTTCAAATGTCCATTAAGTGGTGTATTACTTTACGAGGGCTGCCTCAATAAAGCATCATAGACTGGGTGACTTAAACAAGAAATTTATTTCACAGTTCTGGAGACTGGAAGTCCAAGATTGAGGTAGGGACAGGGCTGATTTCCCCTGAGGCCTCCCTCTTTGGCTGGCAGATGGCCGCCTTCATGCTTTGACCTCACTTGTCCTTCTCTGTGTGTGTGGGCATTCCTAGTATCTCCTCTTTGTATAAAGACACCTGCCCTATTGGAGTAGGGCCCTATCCTTATGACTTCATTTAACCTAATTACCTCTTTTAAAAATCTGTCTTCACAGTCATGTTATAGGTGAGGGCTTCACCCATGAATCTTAGGGGGGACATATTTCAGTCCATAACAACTGGTGGATAGATAAATTGTGGTGTTTCCATACTGTGGAATGCTGCTTTGTAAAAAAATAAAATATCAACATGTGCAACGACATGGATAAATCGCAAAAACACTGTGCTAAGTAAATGAAGTCAAACACATTGATTCCATTAATATGAAGTTGTAGAAAGGGCAAACAAAACTATAGTACAGAAAGCATATTAATGGTTGCCAGGGGCCATGGTTTGTGGGATGAGATAAACAGCAAAAAGGCACAAGGACAATTTTTAGGGATATTAACTGTTCTGTATCTTGATTATGATGGTAGCAGTTGCACAACTATATATGAGTACCAGAATTGATCACACTTACAGTGGGTGAGTTTTATTGAATGTAAATAATACCTAAACTTAATAGAAAAAAATAATAAATGCTTTAGAGCCATGTAGAACAGGATTCAGTCCTAGCTCTGCTGTTCAGTAGCTGAATAACCTGGGGTCAGTAATCCTCTCTGGACTGGTTTGCCCATTGAGCATGGTAGATAGTAGGTTATTTATTTTACTTTATGCCATTTCTTCTTCCTTATAAATTATGTCAGTAACACTAGTATTACACTTATCAGTTATTGTTACTTTTTAGGCTTGCAAATGAAATGAAGATTTTTCTGAGAAAAAAGGGTAGTGAGAGTCAGAGAGAAGTGTTGGAAGAAGGGATTTTAAAATGTGCAAATACTTTATGTGAATCTAGTAGATGAAAGTATATCTCATCCCAGCAAGCATCATTTTTACCTGCTATGTTCATGTTGTTTTGGAGAAATAGATCTTTTCTGTTATTATTTGACAGATTTGAGAATCATGAGGCTAAAACTATCTTACCTGCCATTATGAGGATGAATATAGAAGAGGAGCTCTTGGAAGCCCTACTCTTTGGGAATTTATAATTGACTAGGAAAAGGGGACTTTTTGTACTAACTTTAAGATCTTACCCCATCTTAGGTGGAAATTTTTGTATGTCTAATACTTAGATGGAAGGTGAAAGAGACCATTAGATGTTCAAATAGAATTTAATTTTTCATACTGAGCTAGTGTTCAAAAATAAATTTGCAAGGTGTTTTTAAGAAACTGATTTTATTGCAAGAAACATTATTAACAATTTGTTTCCGCCATTGACTTTTAACAGTCTTGACAGATATTTCCAAGACAGTTAGTAAAATTTTGTACTAAGGCTTTGTCTCTTGTTCATTTGTTTTCTTTAGTATAGCATCCCAGGGAATGGAGAGCTCAGTATCTATTCATCTTCCCCTCTTTCTCTCTTTCTCTCACTCCTGCTCTTCCTCTGGTTTTTGAGCCTCTATTGTGGAATCTGTATTATGATGCTACTTTGCTTAGAGAAACTTCAGCAAATTTGAATGAATCCATGTAGTTAAGAATTAGTTTAGACTTTAAAATTAGATCATAACATGCTCTTGGGAAATCACATGTATGAGTTCAGTTATAACACTGAGTGTGGACCAAGTCATAAGGAGTAACACATGGTCTATTTTGCATTATTGCCTCATATACCTAACAAAGTAACATACCTTTAACATGAGGGTGCCATTCACAATGTACTAGCCATTGATCATATAAACTTATTTTTAGAATAATGCTAGCATATTCCACTGCAAATACACATACCTTTTTATATTCTGGTGGATTGAAAATTAATCTTTAACTTTTTTTAGTTTTGGATTATACAGGTTAATGACTTAAAGACTACAAAAATGTTAGCATTTTGGATTTTCTACATTAATCTTATAACCTTTTATCACAGTGAACTATTCTAAAATACTTGTAACGTTTTATTTTTTATTGAAGTGTAATATGCATACCTAACAATGCACAGATCATAAATATATAGGTTGGTATATTATCACAAATTGAACACACCCATATAACCAGTACCTAGAACATGACCAAACCCCAGGACCCCCATCAGGCTTCCTCTGGTTTGTAGCCCTAGCTAAGAGTAAACAATACCTTTACTTCCAAAAATTAAATGTAATTTTTTATGAGGTCTAATATTGTTTGATACATATGAAACAGAAAAATAATTTTATCTGATGGTAATTGATAATCATGAATTAAAGTTCTTGGAGGAAGTAGATAGGACTTTCTAAGTACATCATATCTTGTTATGTCTGATATAAATCTATACTAGCATAGAATATATTATATAGATGGAATTAGTCGCATTACCCACCCCTTTTCTTGTGTGGTATTATTTTGTGCTAGCTCATGTAAGTGTACATATTCAGTATTCTTTCTTGTTTAAAAGCCATATTTGTTCTCAGGAGAAAGCACTACTTTTGTGTTCCCAGATTTCTCTCCTTTGGTGTTCATTTAATTACTTCTCCTTTAGGGAAGAGTTTGACTCTAATTAGTCTATTTGCAAGTGGCCCTCATACGAGCAAATTTTTAATCACCAACAGAGGTGGTGTACATTCTAAAGGCTGTCAAAGCATATATTACTCCCTCCCTTGATTGTGCATTCAGCTAACAAGCCATATTTGTTGAATACCAACTTCGTACAGAACATTCTGCCAGATGTGTTAGAGGATGTTAAAAGAAGTGCAAGATATTGATCTTTCCCTCTAGGAATTTAACAGTAGAGTGAGATGGTTGAAAAGTGTGGACTCTGTAAGAGTGCTTAGTTTCTTATTTCAAGTCCACCACTACCTAACTTTGTGATTTTAGGCAAGATACATAATTCTGTGTTCTTTTTTCCTCACATGTAAGAAGAAGCTAGTAAGAAAATTATGTCATAAGATGATAGGGCATATTAGATGATACCAGTATGTGTAAAGCATTTTGAACTGTTCCTGGCACATAGGAAGTACACATTAAGTTTTAGCTACTATAATATAGCATATTTGTTTATATATAATAAGTAAATATATATTACATAAAATGAGTAAATATGTAATAAATGAATGAGAATCACAGATAAAATACTGAAATTAGGACGAAGGTAGCACATAATTAAATTCACAATGAATGATGAAAACAAATTCAAGCATCTCAGATCACTACTTTAAACTGACTGCCTTTTCTATATGCCACTTAGCACCTTGATGTCACAATCCCCAAGCCGACATGAACCATTATTGTCTCTCTTTAGCAATGGAAAAAGAGAAGAATCTATAAAATCATGAACTGTTTTAGGAAGCTTTGATTAAAACTCCCAAGTATGTCTTTGCACCACCCCCCACTGCCATTCAGGATGCTCCTCCCACCCCAAGCCTGTATTAATCTGTTTATTTCATGTTCTGTATTACCTGAAATTGAGCATTTGAAGACTTGAGTGAATAGCATTCTTATTTATCCTTCAGAGATCTTACGCTCCAATGAGTCATTTGTACCTTAGTATTGTAGTCAGATTCTTTTTCATTATCTGCCTAGAAATCATATATAATGAAGGAATGGAAATTTGTTTTTCGGGGGAGAAATGAGTAATTTTGAAATACAGAATGTTTTATTTCCTCTTGATGTTGGGCAGCATGACATGATTGTGGGGGGGGAGGACAAAGAAATAAGTGGCAGGATGTCAAATATTCTTAATCCCTTTTTCAGTGTTGTCTGTTAATATTAATTGACCCATTTTATTATAAATGAAGTAGGCTTTCTGGAGAGGCCAACCTAGGAAACTACCTTTTATTAAAAACATTCCGTGGGGAGATGAATTCCAGATTCCAAATAATAAAAATTTGATACTAACTTAATTTTTTTTGGAATATATTCCTTTTGTAAGTGATATAAACAGTAATTGCTCTGTAGTTCAGAAGAGTTTTTTTCATTGCATTACAGTGATGGAAGGAGTTTAAGGAGAAAGTATGGCTTGATCTGAATCATCTTTTTAATATTTGTGTAATGGTAAAGTAAAGAGGCCAAAGGCATATAGGTGAGCATGACTATGACGTCTGAAGAAAAGTGGAAACTAGTAGAAGATGAGATTGGCCAATTAGTATTTCAACTTTATAATTCAAAGTCTGAATTCTTTTCATAGGACAGAAATCGTTTTCTTTAGTATTATCTTAGATTGCAAATATAACCCCAAATTGTCCTAATTTTTTGGTTTTAAGCTAATATGACATTTCATACTTAAAAAAAATGGATTAAGTAGAGTTCTCACTTGTTTTGTAGAATTCATGGTTTCAAATTTGAAAAACTTTACACTTTGAAAATATTTTAGATGGCAGGATCTCCTAGCAATGTATGTATGATGCTGCAATCTAGCTGTTCTAAACTTTTCAACAGTGCATCCAATGGCCCTTGAATTTTGAAGGGAAGAAAATCTTCAAAGCACTGTTCTTCAGCATGGCCTGAGATGTATCCAAGTCGTTAATCCCTTTCTACTTTTCAGTTCACTTTCTAGATGAAAAAGATACTGTTTTACCCCATCTGTGATACTGTATGGAAAGTAAATGGGAAGAGTAAGAGAAACTTAACTGGAAGTTTTACAGAAACATATTCTGTAGAGCAGGAGCTAATTGTGTATAAAATTTCTATACAGTTTTCAGGGGACTCTGTGAAATGTGTGTGTGTGTGTGTGTGTGTGTGTGTGTGTGTGTATGTGTGTATGAAGAAATTCAGAATGACCACCAAACGCTACAGTCTTTAGTTATTTAGAATGAATGTTTTTTCTTTAAAGTGATGTCTTATGGTAATATATAGTATAAATGAGGATTTGTAAATCAGAAAAAATTTTAAAAGAACTCTGTACTTTATATAGATAATAGGCCATCATATAAATCCTTATAAAGACGTGTGGACCTTAAGCACCGATTGTGTCTTTTCCAGTGGCTGCCATATTCAAGTGAATTTCTGTTTAAGACTGATTTTACTTGTGCTTCATAAAGGTTTTTCTCATTTAATATGTCTGCAGTCAAGTTGAACAGTATCTCCAGATTATTTAATTCTGAGAATACTTAGAAAAGGTTTATGTGAATATTTTTTTTATTTCTAAATTCACCATTTTGATACAGATACCCATGGTTTTCTTCTGTGTTTACATGCAGCCAGGAGCTATGGGCGGAGACGAGGTAATTTTTTAATGAGATCTTTTGCTTGCCAAATTGTGAGTAAATATGAATGTGTGTGTGTTTATACCCATGTGTGTGTAAAATAATAATAATTGTATAGTACGATATTTTAGCTTAATTATTTTAGTGAAACAATTCTTTTATTACTTTATTATAAATTATTTTTTGTTGTTAGCTGGTAATTTATTCTTTTAATTCTAAAAAAAATGTAACAAAGACCATTCTACCTGGAAGTTTTTGTTATATGGATTGTTGTGAATGATCTTAAGGGAATAAAGGCCAAGCATACCTATTTTTTTTTGTCCTGTGTCCCATGTGTTCTTTTCATACTACTTAGAAGGCAGAAGTTAGGTTTTAAGAAGGCAATTCTTGATCTTAGAAAGCTGACTGGTGAATTTTTTTTGTGTTACATTCAGAAACATTGAAATCTTGATTGACCTTGAAGCTAAATAAAGTGAGAGACCCTGATTTTCATAGGTCCCCTCCAAGATCTTCACCTTATTTTTGTGTTCTTTCTTAAAGAGAGGGATCCCTGACTTGTACAGGTTGTAGACTCCATAAAACTTGCATTCTCTCCTGGTTACACCCAAACAAAATAATATTACTTTCATTTGTGTAATGCTGTAACCTTTCTACATTTCCATATCTGTAATTTGTTTAAATAGTTTTACAAAGTAGGTAGAATAAGCCTAATGTTGTGGATAGAGTATGGGATTTAGGGTAAAAAACCTAGTTGTAATCACTGCTTTATCATTTATGTCTATTATCCTCATCTGTAAACTGTGAGGTAATAACCCCAATCTTGTCCAACTTAAAGAGTGTTAGTGGACTTATAGTACAAATAAATGGGAGAGGACAACCTATCCATGGAAACTGAAAGCATTCCACAAATGTAAGTTTTGCCTTGGTGCTCATTTGCAGAAGCTGGGAGAGATAATTTACTGGCCATGTGATTTCAAGTTAAAGTCAGAGCCAAGTCTGGAACCCTTGTCTTTTTTTTTTTTGAATTTTTTTATTAAGGTATGATTGATATACACTCTTATGAAGGTTTCACATGAAAAAACAATGTGGTTACTGCATTTACCCATATTATCAAGTCCCCACCCATACCCCAATGCAGTCACTGTCCATCAATGCAGCAAGTTGCCAGAGATCCATTATGTCCCTTCTCTGTGATACACTGTTCTTCCCGTGATCCCCCACACCATGTGTACTAAACACAATACCCCTCAGTCTGCTTCTCCCTCCTTTCCCACCCACCCTCCCATACCCCTCCCTTTTGGTAACCACTAGTTCATTCTTGGAGTCTCTGAGTCTGCTGCCATTTTGTTCCTTCAGTTTTGCTTCATTGTTATACTCCACAAATGAGGGGAATCATTTGGTATTTGTCTTTCTTCACCTGGCTTATTTCACTGAGCATAATGTCCTCCAGCTCCATCCATGTTGTTGCAAATGGTAGGATTTGTTTCTTTCTTATGGCTGAATAGTATTCCATTGTATATATGTAACCACATCTTCTTTATCCGTTCATCTGCTAATGGACACTTAGGTTGCTTCCATATCTTGGCTATTGTAAAAAGTGCTGTGATAAACATAGGGGTGCATATGTCTTTTTGAATCTGAGAAGTTTTATTCTTTGGGTATATTCCAAGGAGTGGGATTCCGGGGTCAAATGGTATTTATATTTTTAGTATTTTGCGGAACCTCCATATTGCTTTCCACAATGGTTGAACTAGCTTACATTCTCACCAGCAGTGTAGGAGGGTTCCCCTTTCTTCACATCCTCGCCAACATTTGTTGTTGTTTGTCTTTTGGATGGTGGCGATCCTTACTGGTGTGAGGTGATCTCTCATTGTGGTTTTAATTTGCATTTCCCTGATGATTAGCGATGTGGAGCATCTTTTCATGTGTCTGTTGGTCATCTGAATTTCTTCTTTGGGGAACCATCTCTTCATATCCTCTGCCCATTTGTTAATTAGGTTATTTGCTTTTTGGATGCTGAGGTGTGTAAGTTCTTTATATATTTTGGATGTTAACCCCTTGTCAGATATGTCATTTACAAATATATTCTCCCATACTGTAGGATGCCTTTTTGTTTTGTTGATAATGTCCTTTGGCGTACAAAACCTTTTTAGTTTGATGTAGTCCCATGAGTTCATTTTTGTGGAATCTTTGTCTTTTGGCTACTTATTGGGTAATGTTTACCATTCATTATCTGACTTTATAGTGGAGTCCTGAAGAGAAGACAATAATAATAAATTCATAGCATTTTATTATTTATTCCACAATAAAGTATGTGTTGAATGGATGAATATTGGCAGAACCTAATATGTATTTGAGTTACGACTGAAACCTTCTTTCATGTGGGGTCATACAGTCAGTTTTGTTTTCACATTATGGTGAAGAAAAACATTTGTATAGTTGAATATATTTTAACCATGGAAATAAGTGCCATTTAACATTTTTAACCTTATTCATTTTGTACCTTTTTTTTTTATGTTGCTCCTAGAAAATTGATCACTCTCAGGAAGGTATAGGGAATGGACCATTTTATGCAGAAATAGACTCCATTTGGAGGCTAGACATCAGGGACTAGCCTCTCTTCTTATATATTGATCAATCACCAGATCTTGTCAATATTTCCCTCTAGTTCTCAGGCTGCATCCCTCCCTTTCTGTACCACTTTGTCCATGCCACCCTCCTTCTCCATTCAGGATCTCCATCATCTGGCTTCACCATTTTCACCAGCCTCATCATCTCCATTTTCCCACTGCACCCTCCCTTAACCAGTCCCTATGCTTTCCCATTATCTGGCCACAGCAGGTACTGTTCTCCCTTCCTCTCATTTACTTATCTACTGCCTATCCTTAGTTCATACATTCAAGACCAAGCCTCTCCCCTTCCAGGAAGCCCTTGCCCAGTAGCCTTGCAGGCAGTGTTTTCCTTGGCTTCTACTGCCTTACATTCTTCCCATCTTTTCTCTGTGTCCTCATTTTTCAACTAGTGTTAAGTTCTTTGAGGACAGTTGTCCCTTTTTTTTTTTTACCCCTATGCCCAAGGATAGTTGTCTCTTATGTCTAATACTGTGACCTATACTTCCTCATTAGCACCTATTAAATGCTTATTGATGAGGATTGTGTTGAAGTAATACCCCACATCTATGCAGACCAGAGTTTGGCTCAAATTTTTAAAAATATTTTTACAAATCATGGTATATTAAATACAGACGTCAGGAACATAAGATCAACTGTAGTTTCTAAACTCCTGAAAAAATAATTACTTTTCCTCTTTCCATATTATTTCCCCTATATCTTTTATAGGTTTCACTTAATTGCTTTCAGAAACTATGATCATCTTTGCATCAAGTGGTAGGCTAAATATTGCCTAAAATGACTTAGTCCCTGGTCTTCATAAGCCTGTAGTTCAATAGTGTGATAATGACAGAAGTGTGTGTGTGTGTGTGTGTGTGTATGTGTGTGTGTGTGTGTGTGTGAGAGAGAGAGAGAGAGAGAGAGAGAATTTTTGTTCCATGATTTTATTTAGTCTTCTATTTCCAAAGCTGAAAAAGAAGAAAAGTCATTTTTCTTAAATGTAGTGAGATAGCTATGCGGAATGGGGCAAGTGTACCTCATATCCATTCTTATTTATGAAATATACTCACCTGGGTTGCTGCTGCATAGTATAAATTTAATGAACTGGCACATTTCCTTATACTCATTTATTTGTGTGATTAGAGATTCTATTAATGCTTGATTTCTTTACTCCAAACAAAATTTAGACTTTGCCAAAAAAAGCACAAAAAGTTCGTGTGCTGATGTATGTTGCTACCTATTGTTAAGATTTAGCTATAATTCACATTCCATGCATTACATGTACATGTTGGTAAATATTTTAGGGATAGGAAGCAAAGGTAAATTATCTGTAACAGTTTTGAGATCTGTCAGCAAGAATTAGGCCAGTGGAATCTTTCACCTTTCCTGATAAATCTGGAAAAGCTTCCTGGAATAGGTAGAATTTCAGGAACTATTTGGATGATGGAAGAGGCATGGGAAGCAAGGCACTCAAAGTATGTGATTCAATGTAAAAGAAAGCTGTGAGGTGAGATTGGCATGACCAGGTGCTGGGAGCCTCTGTCACTGAGTTTACGCAGTGGGGGCCAGCTGGAGAGGAGAAGTTGGCAATGAAATGGTCTGTCCTGTCCTGATGGATGGTCTTTGAAACAGGATAGGACTCCTAGACTTAGATATGTCAGGCTTTAGAAAGAGAGTTTTGTGGTACAAGTAATGAGAACAGGACAGAATTTAGACATTAGTTGAAGGCTTAGATGGGGAAACAAGTATTGGAGGGTTGACTCTTTGGCCAACCAAGTGCTTCCTGTAATGTAGTAGGGACAGTAGTAAGAGGGAAGAAAAATTAGATGTGAAAGAATAGGATTTGAAAATCAATATGATTGTATATAAAGTAACTATCCAATTATATTTCCCATTGATACTTACTTTTAGTTTAGATATGTGTTCTGGTAGACAAATGTTGATTTCCCTTGTGGAATCAAAATGACATCAGAGAATCTTAATATTTTCTTTCTGGGGTATTCTGACTTTCACAAGCTTTGATGTGTATTTTCCTATATGGTTGCAGCTTCTGTTAGAAACTATTCTAATGGGCAGTGTCATGCCAAATCTTTGCCAACACATTCAACACACGCCTGATTAAAATACATGTTGTGTCTTTCATTTCACATGAGTTTTTATACTCTCTTGAGACTTGTTCATAAATAAACAAATTGGCTGTACTAGTGCTCTTCATGTTTAACAGAATTTCTTAAAAAGCAGCAAAGAAAATACGCAAGATCTTTTTAAATACTGCAAAATGAACTACAAAGAGTGATTGGAATTAACATTTGGATTGAAGTGACTGTTGTAAAATGGACTTCTGTATATATTTAATCCATAAAAATTTATTGACATTAATGGATGAATGACTTAGTTGATAATAAAGGTTCTAAAAATCCGATAAAATTAATTTGTGTACCAAGTTAGAGTTGAATCTTTCTACCAAATGCCTGCCCAAGAGAGGAGAGATAGCTCTGTCAGTGAGACCATGAGATAAACATGCTGTCCCATTAATTGAAACCTGGTTATGTGAGCTTTCTTGTCCAAGGGAGTGGATGATCCCAGAGTAAAACATGGACAGCTGAAGAAATTTCTGAGTGTTCATGTTTATAATATCTGAAATGTTGCTGCATATAGTAATAGAGAAATTTGAGCACAGAAGATGATATGGGGAGTAAGTTCACTGGTTTTTCACCTTTGTTAGTGGTTGGTCTGGGAGGGGTCTAAGGAAATAATGACGTAGGGGCTCCGGGCTGTCCACCCTAATTTAATTCATTAGGTGTTTATGTGCTTCCTGTGGTCAGATGTGTATTAGACTCTAGATGTGCTTTGTCTCCCTACTGAGTATTCATTTTAGTAGGAGAAGAGACAATGAATAAATGAAACAAACATTTTTATAGTCAAAAGTTGTGATAAGTACGAGGCAGGAAAAATGGGAGGTTCCCTCTAAGGTAGGATGTTGTTTAAACTGAAACCCAAAGGGTGGAAATACAGCTAGTTATCTCTAAGTAAAATTTTTATTATGGAAAATTTCAAATATATACAAAAATAGTGATTATCAACATTTTTGCCAATCTTCTTTCTTATATTCCCTCCCTTTTTTCTCTTAGACTTTTTAAAAGGGAATTCCAGACATCCTAAGATAGCTATTTTAGGAGGCTTAAGGCAAAGTACTGATACAAGTGCTACAACATTGATAAAACTTGAAAACATTATGCTAAATGAAAGAAGGCAATTATAAAAGATCACATATTGTATGTTTTTTTAAATGAAAAATCTAGAATAGGCAAATCTGTCGAGACAAAGTAGGTTAGTGGTTGCTTAGGGCTTGGAGTGTTCGAGGGTAGTGGGGAGTGACTGCTGTTGGGTTAAATGGATCAATTATATGATACATGAATTATATTTCAATAAACCTGTTATTTCAAGTGTGGGGTCAGGGCTTGAAGCAAGAAAGGGCTTTGTGTGTTTGAGGAAGTAAATCGAGCCCAGAATGGCTGAGCTTGATGGGAGAGAAGGGAGGGTGTATTAAGATGAGGTTGGAGGAAGGAAGGAAATCTGATCTTGCTGGGCTTTAGCTCCCGGTAAGAATTTTGAACTTGGTCCAAGTACAAGAGGAAATCTGAATGTTTTAAAGCAGGATCAAGTGATCAGATTTATGCTCCTAAAAGTGCCCTCTGGCCACTGCTTGGAGTAATAGTGAGGAGAAGTAGGTTTGTGTAGTTTGGAATGATGGCAGTAGTCTAGACAGGAAATAATGGTGTTTTAGGATAGGGTGATGGCAGTGGAGTTGGAAAGGAGTAAACAAATGGAGATATATTCTGGAAGATGGAATCAACTCTCCTTAATGTCAGTAGAGTGAAGAATTGAATGTAGAAAGTAAATAAGAAGGCAGACTAAAAAATGAAGTTCAGGGTCTAGCTTGAGCAACTGGGTGAATTTTGATGCTGTGTATTAAAATGGGACTGGGAGAGAACAGATGAGTTTAAGACAGATGTCAAAAGTTCGTTTGTAAACACATTTAATTTGTGATGCCTAAGAGATACGTGCATAATAATAAATATCAAGATGTTATTTTTATCTATTTTCATATTAGGATTTTATGTAAGGTTTTTTTGTAATGGGAATTCTGTCTCCAGAGATTTGAAAACCATCCATCTAGTTCAAATCTCTCATTATGTAAATGAGACTCAGATAAGTAAAATGTCTTATCTAAGGTCACAGAGTACAGCCCAGGCTAGAACCTATCTTGAGTTCCAGGCAATTTTTTTTCTTAAAGGAGTCATGCCTCATAATCCATTTTTTAAAACCCTCAAAATGACTAATTTGTGCACTACTTGCAAAACTAAGATGAAACGGGTTTATGCTTGGAATGGAAGTACTGGGCCAGAAGTGCCCTGGAGCTGCTGAATTGATGGCAGAAGCTTTGGTGGGGGCTCAGAGGTGAGGTCTGAGCATTTTTGGCAGCCCAGCATGGCCAGTGGGCTTTCTCATCATAAGCTGCAGGAAAGGGAGCCTTCTCGGGAAGAGTTGTCTTGGATAAGTCTTCTCTGTTTAATTGGTGCTCTGCAGATTTCATATTTGGCATTCTTCTTACAAATCTCCTGTAGTGTTAAATGATCTCTACATTCAGAGATTGTTTGTCCAATTACTGGACCAAAAACTATGTTCTGGTTAATTGAAAACTGGTATCAGAAAACCAAACCATTTGGTGGAAGAGAAAGTCAAATGGCCAAATTGCAGTGATTGAGAAGCATTTCTCCTGCTTCTATTGAAATACTGAATATGAATATTTTATATAGAAGTATCATGAGATTCTAAAGCAGATTTGTATGCTAGATACAAAAGAATGTATTTTTTGGTAAGTCATGTGGCTTAAAACATTCTGGTCTTGGGGAATGTTTTCATTAAAGAGAAAAAATATGTCAGAGAGATGCTAGTTAGTGAAGCAAGGCCCCTCATGAAACATGATTTGGGTGTAGCCTCTTAAAGTTTCAGTTTCTTGTAACACATGTCCAAGAACTAAAATTTTACCAGTCTTCCCAGGGACAGTTTGTCTTGGGGATGGATTTATGCCAACCAAATGAATGCACGAATACCAGCCTTGAGAGGGACCACAGGACAGATTAGAATGTCAATGTTTTAACTTATCATGGAGATGGATATAACAGAAATACAATTTTAGTGGCTGATTATCTGTATACTAGTTTAAGAGTTACTTCTTCACAACAGCAAGGTAGCAATTGATAGAACAGTCCTTCAGGAGCTTATAATTAGAACATAGGGAAATAGAAGATGGTTTTCACTTTTTAGGCTATGGAAATACCAAATGATCCATTCTGTCCCACAGAGGAGGAATCTCACCAGTATGATAAAATCTTTCTCTTTGTATGTCGACAGAGGGCATTAGGCTTATGGTGGTAAGCATTTAGTAATGTATATAATAGTTGAATCACTACGTTGTACACCTGAAACCAATGAAACATTGTATAAAACCTGCATTTCAATTTTAAAAAATCCTATCTCCTGTTGGTCTGCACTGGGTAAACACTACAGCTTCTTACCCTACACTTCTGTTTTTTAAATGCTTCCTGCTGCAGACTAGCTTTTTGTTCTATCAGCACTTCAAGCAGTCATGTTATAGTAAGGTTGGCTAAATTATAAATTTTACATTCCATTCCTGAGGGTATATTTTCTTTAACTTGATTGAACTTGGATGTTTCTCAAGGCTCCATGCATTTCACACAGTATCTCATTCAGTGCCTGCCTGCTGTACATAGATAATCTCCATTTCAGAGGTTCTTAAATGTGAGCATAGGAATCACTGGGGATTAAGAGTACCGATTTTCAAGTTTGACCTCCGTAGATTCAAACTAACTAGATCTGGGTATTGGGCTTTGAGACCTATATTCTTAGTTCTTACCCACAGTTAGAGAAATATCATGCATGTGTGAATTCTTAGTTTCATTTCCAAGGGCAACTTTATTACTTAAGTCTGTGGTACTGTAAATACTACCAATAAGCCAGAGGTTTGCTTTTAAAACCTTAGAAAGTTTCTGAAGTACCCATAGCCAATTTTTAAAACAGTCCAAATTTTTATAATTAACTCTTGCTTTTATTTTATTTGCCAAAATACTCTGGGGGAAGCTGTGGTTATGTTGGCCATGCAGAAAATAAGTTCTCTTTGTTCCAGAAGGTCTTGAACATCTGCCTCTTCTCCTTCACTGCTCTAGGTTAAGACTTCCTCATCTCTCATCTGGACAGTCACAGATTTCCTCAAACTCTCACTACATCCCCCCCACCCCCCCACCCAACTCCCGCTCTCTTGGTGCAAATTGTTAGTGGAGATGATGGTAGGATTTGGGGTAGAAGGACTAACATGGTCAGAGGCATCATAGAGAAGTCATTCTGACAGAAGGGAAGAAGGATTAGATGGGAGTATTAGAGTCTCCAATGAGTGAGTGTAGTTAAAAAAAAAAGCTAGCATTAGAATGAAATATTAGATTTGGGGAATGGGGAAATTTCCTATGGTTTTTGTGGTATAGAGCACAGAAGGTAATGCTTGAATAAATAGAAGCACTAGAAAAGGTCTCAGTGTTCTAGGACATGTGCCATCTCTTGCCATTCTCACACCTGTGTATTGTGTTCCAGCATATGCTTTTGTGCATGGATTTGCACATAATTGTTTTCTTCTCCTGGATCCTGCCTCACTTTTAAAGTTTACTGAATACCTTTTTTGTGCTCTTATTAGGCCATGAAGATACAGTGGTGAACAAGACTAAACTGGTCCCTGTCCTAATAGAACTTAAATTTAATGGGGCTGGGGAATGAGGAACCAAATAAAAACCCTTATGATAGTTTGGAAACAGTGTTAGGAAAAGTCCTGTGTGTGGATAGAAAAGGAGACCTGATAATCTACTCGAGGAAATGACTTTTCAGTTGACACCTGAAAAATTAGCAGGAATTAACTAGAAAATTGGGGAGTTGGGAAGGGGGTGTTTGTTTTGGGTAGAGGGGCACCTTGTCCTTAGGGCCTGAGACAATGAGGAATAATCAGGAAATTCAGAGGCTAGTGAGCCAGAGGGAAAGGCAGCAACCATGACAGGAGAAGTAAGCAGAGGCCTTAGAGTTTGCAGTGGTGTTTCTGTACTTAGTCCAAAAAGCAGTGGGAAGTTATTGAGGTGTTTTAAGAATAGGGATGAGGAGTATGGTTATATGTTTAGATTAATATTTGAAAATGCCAACTTTGACTCTTTTATGGAGAAAGCATTGCAAAATACCAGGTAGAAATCACTGGACTAAGAGGCTATAGTATAGAGTTGTTAAACAGTTCAGAGGAGAGATGATGTATCTGGAGCAGGGTATTAGGACTGAAGATAGAAATGAATGGATTGAAGAATTATTTTGTAGCTTGAATTGGTAGGGTTTAGTGAGGGATGGATTAGATGTGGAGTATGAAAGGAAGGGAGATGTCAAGGATGACTCTGATTTATGGATTGAATTGAGTATGGATAATAGTCATTTTTATTGAGACTTAAGGGAATGCTAGAGGAGCAGGTTTGGAGGAAAGATTAAGAGCTGTTCTGAAAGTTGTTTCTTTGTGGATTCTTGTTCTTTTCCTTAGAAACTCCCATTCCCACAAGATTCTGCTCAAATTAACCCTCCTGTGAAATCACTCTGAAGGTTCCCCCCACTTTCCATCTCCCATATGGCAGTAAATCATGCTCTTATGTCACTTGGTATAGTCTTCTGTTATATTTACCTCCCTATTTTATAATTATAGACTTGCCTGTCTCTCCCACTATACTTGATTTATTTATCAAGTATATAATCATCAAATAATTATCTTATTTGTTTAGTGTGCCTAGAATATAGATAATTTTTAAAATGTTTTCTCCTGAGTTATGTATGTTAAAGTTTCCTTTATCTTAAATCCAGGTAATGCTGGATTAAGTGGTATTACTGCAAATCTTTTCCCCAGCCTTGTATATTCTAATGTGGATTGTGAATCTCTGGGAAGGGCATAAGGTGTGAAGTATTTTCCAATATTACTTACTCTCCCTCCCTCCTTCCTACCTCCGGCTTTTGTTTTCTGAGCATCTCATGTTGCTAGTGTTGAAGGTAAGAGGTGGGGATAGGAACATTTTGTGGGAAATACTGATTTGGATGTGTGCTTAACACAGAGTAGGCATGTAATTCACTGAGTGTGGACTATATGAAAAGCAAATATGACAGCTGTGGGAAAACATCTCTGGGTGTCTTTGGGAAGCTTATTTTGCCTATAGTTGCTACAGATCTATTTCTTTTATCCCCAATGATCAAAACAGAAATCAAGGGATAAGAATTCACTGTCTATTGTTTGTTCCTGCCAGGCTGAAAAAGCTAGGTGACATGAGGTGACAAATTTTGTATTTTTCTTTGTAGCTAAGCTGGGAAGGGTTGAAAAGTTCTTTGGTCCATTTATTTATTAATTCCTAACATCAAAACCATGCCTTTCTTATGCCATCTGGGTTGTTTATAAAATAAACAGAGTTATATTTTAGTAACTATTTTTTTGTAAAAGAAATAAATGTTCAGTATTTGTCTAGGGCTATTTATATTCTGTTTTAGAGAGTTGGCTGTAGTGATGCAGGACATAGGTTTCAGGGAAATATAGACAGGATAGACTAAATGGGGAAGAATGTATTATATTCTTTTTTCTTTGAAGAATGTGTGAATTTATTTCAGAGGGGAATTTTTTTCCAAAGTTAGAGTGCTCAAGATAGTTAATTTTAGAGTGAAATCTAGTGGAAAGTTTTACCAGGAACTCACTGACTCAAACAGGAAGTATGTTTGTTTTTAAACTTAGATTTTATTTTGTAATGTCAGATGGTGTTATTGTGTTACATTTACTAACAGACTCTGACTACTGGTATCTTTCTTATAGTTATGTGGAATGGGTAGGTGTCTTTGCTCTACAAACTTTATTTGTCTACAGAGTTAAGGATGAAAATAATTGTTTGAGTTATATAAAACATGGTTTACATTATCAGGGAAAAGATGTCATTACCACATCTGCATCTGGACTCCCACATTAATTTATATGTTTTCATTTACTTGTCCCACCCTCTATTATTGCAGATGTTTATTTCCAAATTGGAATAGCATGGAATGGCAGGGAAAACTTGATCATTTTTAGCCAGAGAAGTTACCAGCCTCTATCATCAGTTTAATAGTCTCTCAGCTGTCAAAGCCTAGCTTTTGAACTGAAACTTTGAAGTCAACATAAGGAGAAAATAAAAATCTGTGAATAAAGATTACCTTTCTATTTACTTTTAAGAAACGCCTGGGAAAGGAAAGTAACTGCTGAGTACTCTTAGGAACAGTGATAGGGACTGTATGAGTGAAATGTATTTTTTAGGAGCACAAACAGCTGCAGTTTAGATGCATCTTCCTTAGTATCAATCCAGTCATTTCTGTGCTGTACATGCCTTTACATAAAAATGATGATATAAACTTGTGTAGACCCATAATCTGCAGTCACTTATTTTGTTGAAAAAGTCACAGCTCAGGGTATTTTTTTTATATGCTTCACTCTGCATTTGACTCCTTATAAAGCATTTGTTGTCCAGGAAAATAATTTTAACCGTGGGAACTCCCACATTTGTTTCAGGTCGGTCTTCTCTCTTTCCCTTTGAAGATGCCTTCTTGGACGACAGTCATGGCGATCAGTCCTTGTCATCTGGCTTAAGTTCTCCCACTCGCTGTCAAAATGGGGAGCGAGTAGAACGCTACTCTAGAAAGGTGTTTGTTGGAGGCCTTCCTCCTGACATTGATGAAGGTAATATGCATTCTTTAATCATTTTATAAAGGCCAGGTTTGCTCCTTGTATGATCTGACTCTGCCTCTCTCTTCCAAGACAGCTTTAGGACATTCATAGTTTAATGTGCAGGAGATAAGAATATTTGATAGATAGGGAAACAATAGATTATGCACTTTCAGGTCTGCCATTCATACATGTTCACACATAGCTATCTCCCAGCAGCTTCCCATTTTCTAGTTAGTATTTTAGGGATAAATTTTAAAATAATAATGGGAGCTAATATTTATGAAACTCTTAAGATAAGCTCATTATTCTGCTGAGTGCTTCACATTCCGTTATTTCATTTAATCCCCACAGCTCTCCTATGAGGTATATCCTACCAACTCCATTTCACAGATGATGAAACTGAGAATCAGAGACAAACAATTTGTCTAGGATTATGTAGCTAATGATGCAGTTGGAACTCAAAACCAGTCTGATTCCAGAGCTCTTTGGCTCATGTCTATCACACCATACTATTTCATGTTTTAGTATAGATCCCTATTAATGAAAGTCTCCCTTGTCTTTAAGAGAATGAAGACTAATTTGAATTGTTCCTAACAATATTTCCAAGACACTACCAATCTAAAAATGAGTTTTCACGTAAGGCTAAAGACAGTCAACACATAGTAGGTTGTCAATAAATATTTGTTGAACAGATGAATAAAATAAAATTGTGACATAGTTAATTTAATGAAAAAAAACAACAATTCTAGTTCTAGTAGGCTTTGGATCTGCTATAAAAATATTGTTGAAATAGAATTGTTTTGTCAGCATTGTTTTAGCTATTACGTTTCTTAATTTATTATGCTTTTTTTTACCATAAGAGAAGAATCATCTCTGAAAAGTTTTATTTTAGACTGTTTTAAAGTTACTGCTTTAAAGTTGTACACAACTGTAGACTCATTTTCCTCCAAACTATTTTTGTACTAGTGTTAATCTCATCTATTGTTTGGGTCTTTCTTTAAGACATAGTTTTGTCCATGGCTGAGAGAATGGCAACTTAAACCTGAATAGGAACTAAGTTATAATCTGCTTTGAGTCAAAAGTCAGAAAGTAAAGTTTTCGAGCTATGACTTTCGAAACATGTTCTTCATAAGATGAATAATAGATATGTATTTGAGAAAGAGACCATTGGCTTTTAACTTTTTCATATCAACAGAATTAATTATCTATTTGTTGTCCCTACTTACCAAAAGAATTACATCTATTTCTAAAATAATCTTAGAGAGCGGTAGTCTTTGATTAATAACAACCATAATAATCTAAGATTAATAATCTTAGAGATTATTTCACAGAAATGAAAGCATATGTTAAGTATTTTGTGTACTTTGCCTTTTTTCTAAAAGCGGAAAACGTTCCTATTTTCAGAATCTTCTTTTTACTTGGCAGAGAGGTCACCTTAGTTAATGTCAGGTTTTTCTTCCACATTCTTTTTTTAATTTTGTTTTAGTCTTCCACATTCTTTACATCAAGCTTATTGGCAGTGAAGGGAAATGAATTACAAGTACAAGCATTCTGCATGGCTGAAAGTGAATAACCAAATGTACCCCTAAACAATGGTATTTCACTTAGTAGGTTT
This sequence comes from Manis pentadactyla, assembly GCF_030020395.1. Taxonomy (NCBI): domain Eukaryota; kingdom Metazoa; phylum Chordata; class Mammalia; order Pholidota; family Manidae; genus Manis; species Manis pentadactyla. The sequence continues at coordinate 103,768,785 of NC_080026.1, read as the reverse complement.
GACTTCTGTAAAAATACTTTGGAAAATAGGTCTCAAAATATTTTAAAAATAACAAGAAATGTATTATGCTATTCTGTTTGATATTTTTTGTTCTCTTTGCTAAGATTTCTTCTTTCTTTTGTAGATGAGATCACTGCCAGCTTTCGTAGGTTTGGACCTCTTGTCGTAGACTGGCCTCACAAAGCTGAAAGCAAGTCGTATTTTCCTCCTAAAGGTAATGGACTTAAAATATCTCCACTGCCTGCCTGTTGGAGACTTAGTGTGGACAGTTCAATAAAAGGCAGCCTTTTTAACTCTTGAAATAGCTGTTGACTTTTTCCCCCCTGTTATGAAAACATTTTAATGTTGGTCATTTCTTAAGGTCTTACTGTTTGTACTTGGGGACTGTTTCCCCAGGAGCACCATGATTGCTTCATGGCATCCATTTTATTGACAGTGAGATCCTGTGAATCTGTGGTGAATGAGCCTTGTGTTAACTTTTCATTATTTGAGAGAAAAGATCTAGGGTTTTGAGGAGTGTCAGTGATGGGAGAGGAAAAGGTTAGAGTCAAATTTTATTTGTAGTCCAAAACCCTGGGTTAAAAAGGATGTTTACTTTTCATGTTAATGTTCTGTAGATATGTTTCAAGGATGTCTTCAATCTCTAAAGAATTGTTTGTTTCTTGATATGTATTATTGTATAACATTACTCACTGCAGGAAGATAGTCAAAATACTTGTCCTTCCTGTGCTTTGTACAGGAAACAAATGATAACTTAACCTGGGAAAGGCAAGTGCTTCCTTTTATGTCTGGTTTATTAGTTTTCTTTGTTACCTATACTTCTCCCCATTCTATAACCTATGTAAGTACGTTACTCATTAAATAGAGGGCTGTTTGTTTACTTTTAACGTTATTTTAATTCTCTCCAAGAACTTTAAAGTTAAAACATTGAGGTTCATATTAATAAGAAAAGATAAAAATCATCATGCAAATTATTTCAGTGAAGCAATGTGTTCACCATTTTGTAGTACATGTATGACACTTTGTAAAGACACATGTTTAAAACATGTTTTAAGAGTGCTGATAATGGAATCAGAGTAGCATTATTTCATTGAATGAATGAGTTCATGACACTATGCTGCATGTATTAAAATCTGTAAAGTCACAAGTATAAAAAAATGTTCCTAAGAGTGCTTGTTGAAAAATCATCATGCTGAGACAGTTATAAAAGATGGGATCAAAAGTGTTAGATGATCACCCTAAAAAATAAAAATGAAGGTAAATACATACATATGGCCAAAGAAAATGATCCCAAACCTACCTCTGTTAGAGATAATCACTGTATACATTTTATTAATATCCTTTGCTATCTCTTTATGAATATATACATTTATTTGGAATTTTAAATTTTACGTAAATGAGATAACAGTATACATGTTGTTTAATAACCTGCATTTTCCCCTCAGCAACATCAACATCTTTCTCTTAAGAAATTTACATTATCATTAATGACCTTATTTTATTTAATCAGTCCAATTGATGGACATTTCAGTTACTTCCAGCTGTTTCTTCTCATGGATCATGCTTCAGTGAATATCTTTGAGATTTCATCTTTTTGTCCTTTTATAATGATCTCTTAGGGTGAATTTCTAGATGTGAGGTACATGTTTATACAGACTGCCAAGCTGTCCTTAAGAAAGGTCATACACATTTATGTTCCTACCGGCAGTGCCTGACTTACAAAACTCAGTTTTACTGGGGGGGGGAAATCACTCCTTTTCATTCTTTGCCAATCTGCTGGTTAAAATAACATCCTTATGGGGGGCCATTTTTTCTTCTATTCTGGCCATTTGAATTTATTTTATATTTTTACATTGACTTCTCATTTCTCTCTGGAATTTGTATATTGGAATAAAGTACAAGAAAGGATCCAGCTTTATTTTTCTAGGCAGCATGCCAGTCATCCCAATAGTCATTTATCAACTATGCCACTTTTCTCTCATTGATTTGAGTCATTAGAAATAACTAGTGATTGAAAGGTCATCTCTTCTGTTTCTCAGTGGGATGCACCAGTTTCTCTGGAATTACTCTGTCCTATATGATAACCACTAGCCACATGTTGCTAATGAGCACTTGAAATGTGACAATTCCTAATTAAGATATGCTGTAAGTGTAAAATATTCACAGACTTAAATTTTTTTAAAAAAAGGTAAAAGATACTGTTAATAATTTGTTTACAGGCTAAAGTGATAATTTTTGGACTATATTGGGTTAAATAAACTGTATTAAAATTAACTTCATATATTTCTTTTTACCTTTTATTTTTTTATTTTGACATCATTAATATAAATTACATGAGCAACATTATGGTTACTAGACTCCCCCCATTATCAAGTCCCCCCACATACCCCATTACAGTCACTGTCCATCAGCATAGTAAGATGCTATAGAATCACTACCTGTCTCTTAATACCTTTTAAAAGTATAGGTGTTGGAAATTTTTGTGTTACTTCTGTGATTCATATTTGTATTGAATAGCACTTCTCTAGAACGAGTCAGCAAACTACCTGTTTTTGTATGACCTGCAAGCTAAGGGTGGTTTTTATATTTTTAAGGATTGTAAAAATACACACAAAATAATAATATGTAATGGAGACTATATGTGATCCTCAAATTCCTTTGCAGAAAGTTTGTTGACTCCTCCTCTAAAATAACCTAGAGCTGCTCATTTAGCTTCTGAGATATCCAGTGACAAAAGTGGCAGTTTATTTCAGAGGAGTTCTGTATTTGTAGACCTAGCTCATTCTTAAATTTTTTTATTCCATTGAGTCAAATGCTTCCATGCAATCTTTACCTATTGCTCAATTGTGTCCTATAAAGTAAAACAGAAAAAGTTATCATTGTGTCATCTATCTCTTGTTACTTAAAAGACTATCAGTTTCTCTTTAAGTCTTCTCTTTCTCAAGCTGAATATTTTCACTTCTCTCAGTCCTATCATATGACTAATGGCTTCTGGATCACTATTCTAGTCTGCCTTTTCTGTATATATGTCAAATTTACAATATCCTATGTAAATCTGTTACTGAGAACTGGAGAGAGAACATTTGGGTTGGTCTGAGCAGGACAGAGTTTAGCATCTCTTTTCAAGAATTTGTGCTCATTGCTTTGGATGTTGGGAACATCTAAGTTCACTGCAAACTATCCTGTGACTTCTTAATAATGCCCCCTTGTGCTGTTTCTACTTTTCCTTAAATTCCTCAGGTTTTAATTCAGATCTGCACCTTCTTGGTAATATCCCTCTTGCTCATTGTACTTTTTCTCAAGTCACTTCAGATTGGCTATTAGGTATAGTTTGTTTGGCTGTATATTTTAGGCTCACATGTAAGTAGAGAGGAAAACATGAACTGCTATTGAGCCCTTCAGCCTTTTTCTCAAAGTATGTGAAATAAACAGAGTCATTCATTCATCCAGCAGGAATACCTGTACAGATATGGCGTACGGTTTGTAAAACCACGACCATTTCAGTAGAGTGAGAAGAGCTTAAAGTTCATGTACAGAAACAGTAGCTAGACACATCAGTTGTTCCCTTAAGTGTTTTGGGGCCAGCAGAGTGGGAGGTAATGGAAACTGGGCTCTGTCCAGCACAAAGGCCACTGAGGCATTTGATTGACCATTTGAGGATATGCAGCATCCTCTGGATCACTCTGGATCAATTTGTCTGTGGGCTACAAGCAGGTAATTGTTTGTTGTTCGCCAGAGCATCACTGAGAACATGGAAAGCGTAAGAAAGCATGGAAGTCAGAATATGTCTTCGTGCTTTAGTCTCTGACTTCATGAACTTATAGAACTATCAGGGAGATAAGAAATTAGTCAGATAGTCACAAAAGTAAACACCATTACAAACTGTGATAGTTCTATAAAGTAAAAATAGAGGGTGCAGTGAGAAACTCCAAAAAGGAGGGCATAATTTATACTGGGGATATGGAGAGAGCTTCTCTGAGAAACTGGCAGCTAAGCAGACCTGAAAACTGAGAAGTTAGCTAGAAAGTGTAGGGAAGCAAGTTCAAAGCAGAGGAGTACCATATGGGCAAGACTGAGTGTGAAAGGGCTTTGGTACCTTTGAGAAAATGAAGGAAATCTGGTTGGAATGTTGTGAGGGGAAGAAAATGGTGCAAAAGAAAGAGCTTTGAAGAAGTAGAATATCTTTTTTCTTCCCTTGATCGGCCTGATCCCCTAGAGAGAGGAGACATGAAGGTATTTGTGTAGTGTTTGTCTTTGGGGTGGATGGTGAATGGAGTTGGGTCATGTAGACGAATCAGTTTAAATTACTTTCTAGTAGCTGTTGATAAAATTGAAGCAGTCATACTTTGTGTTTAATTCTTGATGATGAAAAGAAATCCAATTTGCTCAAAATATTGAGAGAATGTTTCAAGATTGCATTCACATGCTTTTTAGTTCTGTAATAGTAGAGTTGAAATTGTGAGTCCTGGAAAGAGAGGTCTTCCCAAATGTTAGGGCATGAACCAAATCCTCATTCATACAGAATACCAGTCAACATCATTATATTTATAATAGCTTGGGTGCAGATAATTTAAAGATGTTTACTGGAAAGGGATGGTGAGAGAATAAGTGCAAACAAAGGGCTTATTAGTTTCTGGTGTGAATGATTATGCAGAATTGGAAATATCAGTCCATCAAATATTTTTTGTGCATCAGTCTATGGAAGAGTCTGTATTTGGCCTTGTGGGGTATCTAGAGAAGACACCATTCTTGTTCTTGTTTTTGAAAAGGCTGCAGTTTCCTAGGAGAGACATGAAAATACAGATGTGAAACAGTTAGCAATGGTTAAGAGCATGGATTCTGGAACTAGACTTGCTGGGCTCTCCCACCTATTAATTGTTTAACCTTAGGCATGCTGTTTAACCTTTCTGTACCTTAGTATCATCACCTGCAAAAAGAGGAATAATAATAGTACCTACTTTATAAGATTGCGATGAAGTAGGTATTATGCGTGATGTTATTTTTATTAAAATACAGATCAATTTATGGTTAATGACAAGTAAGCAAAAAATATTCTAGATATCCAGAGAAGGAACAGATTACTTTAGACTGTGCAAGACCTTGGTCTTCAAAGCTAGGCAGGAAAAGAATAGGCAGAAATTGCAGGGGGCTGAAATTATAATAATTAGGATGTCATTTACTGAGGTCTTGCTGTAAGCCAGATAATAGGTTACTATTGTTTATGTGTAATCTCATTTAGTCTTTCCAAATCCATAAGGTAGGCACCTATTGTATTCCCACTTTGTAGAGGAAGAAACAGGCTTAGAAGGGGACAATTTGTCCATGTTTTTGTGTTAAATGGTAGGACTGAGATTTGAACTTACACAGTCTGGCTTCAAAGCCAAAGGTTCTTAAGTATTGCACTATACTATTCCCATTCAGGAATAAGGTTGGCCCAGAGGTAAGCAGCAGACTTTAATTAAGGCAGGATTATCGTGTGGTTGCCTGACTGTCAAACCTAGGACTGGGGCCAGCTAACTAGTAATCAGGAATAAAAGCTGTAGAGCAAGCTGCCTGAGTTGGATTTCTGTTTCACTACTTGCCATTTCTGTATCCTTGCACTGAGAGTGTCCGTAGCTATGGAGGCTAAAGAAAGAAGCTTCAAAGAGGAATAGTCAGCACCATCAGATATTGCAGGGTTATTGAGAAGACCTTCATGGAATACAGATGAGTCTGGCCCTCTTGTGAAGTACATGATCCTAGTAATTTCTACTGTTATCCTAATTTGAGACCTTTAATGAAGTAGTAAAACCAGAACAAAGCAATCTGGTTTACATTGATCAAGTGTTATTTTATTAGCAAAAAAAATAATCCTGCCTCCCCAGCAGAAAGAACCTGTCATCATTTTTCTGTTCCCTTCCAGTCTTTGTTCATCTGTATCTTTTTTGGTAGGAGTGTAGTATTAACAGAGATAACAATTTTCTATTTTCCTTGCACCCTGCCATATCTTTACATACTTTTCATAATTTTCAAGAATTCTGCTTAATCTGTTGTTACAGCAAAATTTACTTGCTTTTTGGTCATTTAGACTATTGTAAGTAATAGCTTATGCTAATATATCCTTGTATATGCTTTTTTTCTTTAATATTATTTTCTTTACGATAAGTTTGTAGAAACTTAACTGGAATTAAAAGAAAGGAAAATCATAATGATTCCAGATTTTATATCACATAGCTTTGGAAAGCAGTTTTCAGTATGAAGTTTATGCTAGTTTGGACATCTGCAGCACTTTTTCTTTAGTTCCAAGTCAGATAAATGGTGCATTGCAGTTGTGGACATACCTTTTTGCCTGTGTGTTTGCAGTACAGTGGACCCCTGCAGAAGCCAGGGACTGCATTGGTATGAATCTTGTTCTTGAAGCATTTAAACCTTCCCTCTCAGATCTCATTTCTTGAATCTTGGGTGTTCTTTGACATCATCTGTTATCATTCTCTCCCTTACACACCCTGGCCATTTTGACTTCTTTGCTATTCTTTGAGGTCAACTAAGGGCCTCTCTGGGTGTTAGTACTTCCTTTTGTCTGAAACCACCTTCCCCAGATTTCTGAGTAGACTGCTCATCTCTTTTCCTAGACAAACCTCTGCTCACATGTCACCTTAACAGAGGGATCTTTCCAGACTTCCTAAAATAGCAGCCCCTCTTGATCTCTATTCCTCCAACCTTCATTTTACTTTTCTTCAAAGTGCTTATTGTGATGTGAAAAAATTATATGGAATGTAAGTTTTAGGAGAGTAAGTAGTTTTTGTTTTGTTTTTTTACTTTTTCTTTAGAATGATTACCATTTTTTTTTTGGTATCATTAATCTACAATTACATGAGGAACATTGTGTTTACTAGACTCCCCCCATCACCTAGTCCACCCCACAAGCCCCACCACAGTCCCTGTCCATTAGTGTAGTAAGATGCTGACGAATCACTACTTGTATTCTCTGTGTTGCACAGCCCTCCCCGTGCCCCCCCCACATTATACTTGCTAATCGTTGTGCCCCTTTCTTTTTCCCCCGCCTTATCCCTCCCTCCCCACCCATCATCCCCAGTCCCTTTCCCTTTGGTAACTGTTAGTCCATTCTTGGGTTCTGTGATTCTGCTGTTGTTTTGTTCCCTTAGTTTTTTCTTTGTTCTTATACTCCACATACAAGTGAAATCATTTGGTATTTGTCTTTCTCTGCCTGGCTTATTTCACTGAGCATAATACCCTCTAGCTCCATCCATGTTGTTGCAAATGGTATGATTTGTTTTCTTCCTATGGCTGAATAATATTCCATTGTGTATATGTACCACCTCTTCTTTATCCATTCATCTACTGATGGACACTTAGGTTGCTTCCATTTCTTGGCTATTGTAAATAGTGCTGCAATAAACATAGGGGTGCATATGTCTTTTTGAAACTGGACTGCTGCATTCTTAGGGTAAACTCCTACGAGTGGAATTCCTGGGTCAAATGGTATTTCTATTTTGAGCTTTTTGAGAAATCTCCATACTGCTTTCCACAATGGTTGAACTAGTTTACATTCCCACCAACAGTGTAGGAGGGTTTCCGTTTCTCCACAGCCTCGCCAACATTTGTTGTTGTTTGTCTTTTGGATGGTGGCAATCCTTACTGGTGTGAGTTGATATCTCATTGTGGTTTTAATTTGCATTTCTCTGATGACAAGCGTTGTGGAGCATCTTTTCATGTGTCCGTTGGCCATCTGAATTTCTTCTTTGCAGAACTGTCTATTCAGCTCCTCTGCCCATTTTTTAATTGGATTATTTGCTTTTTGTTTATTGAGCTGCATGAGCTCTTTATATATTTTGGATGTCAACCCTTTATCGGACCGGTCATTTATGAATATATTCTCCCATACTGTAGGATGCCTTTTTGTTCTCTTGATGGTGTCCTTTGCTGTACAGAAGCTTTTTAGTTTGATATAGTCCCACTTGTTCATTTTTGCTTCTGTTTCCTTGCCCAGGGAGATATGTTCATGAAGAAGTCGCGCATGTTTATGTCCAAGAGATTTTTGCCTATGTTTTTTTCTAAGAGTTTTATGGTTTCATGACTTACATTCAGGTCTTTGATCCATTTCGAATTTACTTTTGTGTGTGGGGTTAGACAATGATCCAGTTTCATTCTCTTACATGTAGCTGTCCAGTTTTGCCAGCACCAGCTGTTGAAGAGGCTGTCATTTCCCCATAGTATGTCCATGGCTCCTTTATTGTATATTAATTGATGGTATATCTTTGGGTTAATATCTGGACTCTCTATTCTGTTCCACTGGTCTGTGGGTCTGTTTTTATGCCATTCCCAAATTGTCTTGATTACTATGGCTTTGTAGTAGAGCTTGAAGTTGGGAAGCGAGATGCCCCCCGCTTTATTCTTCTTTCTCAGGATTGCTTTGGCTATTCAGGGTCTTTTGTGGTTCCATATGAAGTTTAAAACTATTTGTTCCAGTTCGTTGAAGAATGTTGTTGGTATTTTGATAGGCATTGCATTGAATCTGTAGATTGCTTTAGGCAGGATGGCCATTTTGACAATATTAGTTCTTCCTGGCCAAGAGCATGGAATGAGTTTCCATTTGTTAGTGTCCTCTTTAATTTCTCATAAGAGTGTCCTGTAGTTTTCAGGGTATAGGTCTTTCACTTCCTTGGTTAGGTTTATTCCTAGGTATTTAATTCTTTTTGATGCAATTGTGAATGGAATTGTTTTCCTGATTTCTCTTTCTGTTAGTTCATCATTAGTGTATAGGAAAGCAACAGATTTCCGTGTGTTAATTTTGTATCCTGCAACTTTGCTGAATTCAGATATTAGTTCTAGTAGTTTTGTAGTGGAGTCTTTAGGGTTTTTTATGTACAATATCATGTCATCTGCAAATAGTGACAGTTTGACTTTCTCTTTACCAATCTGGATGCCTTGTATTTTTTTGTTTTGTCTAATTGCCATGGCTAGGACCTCCAGTATTATAATGAATAACAGTGGGGAGAGTGGGCATCCCTGTCTCGTTCCCGATCTTAGAGGAAAAGCTTTCAGCTTCTCGCTGTTAAGTATGATGTTGGCTGTTGGTTTGTTGTATATGGCCTTTATTATGTTGAGGTACTTGCCCTGTATACCCATTTTGTTGAGAGTTTTTATCATGAATGGATGTTGAATTTTGTTGAATGCTTTTTCAGCATCTATGGAAATGATCATGTGGTTTCTGTCCTTCTTTTTGTTGATGTGATGGATGATATTGATGGATTTTCAAATGTTGTACCATCCTTGCATCCCTGAGATGAATCCCACTTGATCGTGGTGTATGGTCCTCTTGATGTATTTTTGAATTCGATTTGCTAATATTTTGTTGAGTATTTTTGCATCTATGCTCATCAGGGATATTGGTCTGTAATTTTCTTTTTTGGTGGGGTCTTTGCCTGGTTTTGGTATTAGAGTGATGCTGGCTTCATAGAATGAGTTTGGAAGTATTCCCTCCTCTTCTTTTTTTTGGAAAACTTTAAGGAGAATGGGTACTATGTCTTCTTTGTATGTCCAGTAAAATTCAGTGGTGAATCCATCTGGCCCAGGGGTTTTTTTCTTGGGTAGTTTTTTGATTACCAATTCAATTTCTTTGCTGGTAATGGTCTGTTTAGATTTTCTATTTTTTCCTTGGTCAGTCTTGGAAAGTTGTATTTTTCTAGGAAGTTGTCCATTTCTTCTAGGTTTTCCAGCTCGTTAGCATATAGGTTTTCATAGTATTCTCTAATAATTTTTTTGTATTTCTGTGGTATCCATAGTGATTTTTCCTTTCTCATTTCTGATTCTGTCGATGTGTGTAGATTCTCTTTTTCTTAATAAGTCTGGCTCGGAGCTTTTCTATTTTGTTTATTTTTTCAAAGAACCAGCTCTTGGTTTCATTGACTTTTTCTATTGTTTTATTCTTCTCAATTTTATTTATTTTTTCTCTGATCCTTATTATGTCCCTCCTTCTGCTGACTTTGGACCTCATTTGTTCTTCTTTTCCCAGTTTCAATAATTGTGACTTTAGACTATTCATTTGGGAATGTTCTTCCTTCTTTAGATAGGCCTGGATTGCTATATACATTCCTCTTAGAACTGCTTTCGCTTTGTCCCACAGAAGTTGGGGCTTTATGCAGTTGGTGTCATTAGTCTTCATATACTGCTTGATCTCTGTTTTAATTTGGTCATTGATCCATTGATTATTTAGGAGCATGTTGTTAAGCCTCCATGTGTTTGTGAGCCTTTTTGTTTTCTTTGTACAATTTATTTCTAGTTTTATGCCTTTGTGGTCTGAGAAGTTGGTTGGTAGAATTTCCATCTTTTTTAATTTACTGAGGTTCTTTTTGTGGCCTAGTATGTGGTCTGTTCTGGAGAATATTCCATGTGCACTTGAGTAGAATGTGTATGCTGCTACTTTGGGGTGTAGAGTTCTTTAGATGTCTGTTAAGTCCGTCTGTTTTAGTGTGTTGTTCAGTGCCTCTGTGTCCTTACTTATTTTCTGTCTGGTGGATCTGTTCTTTGGAGTGAGTGGTGTGTTGAAGTCTTCTAGAACGAATGCATTGCATTCTATTTCCTCCTTTAATTCTGTTAGCATTTGTTTCACATATGCTGATGCTCCTGTATGAGTGCATATATATTTATAATGGTTATGTCCTCTTGTTGGGCTGACCCCTTTATCATTATGTAACGTCCTTCTTTATCTCTTGTTACTTTCTTTGTTTTGAAGTCTATTTTTACAGTTGCTTTTTTCTCCCTATTGTTTGCATGAAATATCTTTTTCCATCCCTTGACTTTTAGTCTGTGTATGTCTTTGGGTTTGCGGTGAGGCTCTTGTGAGCAGCCTATAGATGGGTCTTGCTTTTTTATCCATTCTGTTACTCTGTGTCTTTTGATTGGTGCATTCAATCTGTTTACATTTAGGGTGATTATTGAGAGATGTGTACTTATTGCCATTGCAGGCTTTAGATTCGCGGTGACCAAAGGTTCAAGGGTAGCTTCTTTACTGTGTAACTAACTTAACTTGCTTATTAAGCTATTATAAACACAGTCTGATGATTCTTTATTTCTCTACCTTCTTATTCCTCCTCCTCCATTCTTTATATGTTAGGTGTTTTATTCTGTACTCTTTTGAGTGAGTAGTTGATTTTATTTTTTGCCTTTAGTTAGTACTTGGTTGGTCTGCTTTCTTTGCTGTGATTTTATTTTGTCTGGTGACATCTATTTAACCTTAAGAGTTTTTCCATCTAGAGCAGTCTGTCTAAAATACCCTGTACAGGTGGTTTGTGGGAGGCAAATTCCCTCAACTTTTGCTTGTCTGGGAATTGTTTAATCCCTCCTTCATATTTAAATGGTAATCATGCTGGATACAGTATTCTTGGTTCAAGGCCCTTTTGTTTCATTGCATTAAATATATCATGCCATTCTCTTCTGTCCTGTAAGGTTTCTGTTGCGAAGTCTGATGATAGCCTGATGGGTTTTCATTTGTAGGTGATCTTTTTTCTCTCTCTGGCTGCCTTTAGTACTTTGTCTTTGTCTTTGATCTTTGCCATTTTAATTATTATGTGTCTTGGTCTTTTCCTCCTTGGGTCCCTTGTGTTGGGAGTTCTGTGTGCCTCCATGGTCTGAGAGACTATTTCCTCCCCCAGTTTGGGGAAGTTTTCATGAATTATTTCTTCAAAGACACTTTCTATCCCTTTTTCTCTCTCTTCTTCTTCTGGTACCCCTATTATGCGAATATTGTTCCATTTGATTGACAGTTCTCTTAATATTCTTTCATGCCTGGAGATCCTTTTGTCTCTCTCTGCATCAGCTTCTCTGTGTTCCTGTTCTCTGATTTTTATTCCATTAATGGCCTCTTGCACCTCATCCAGTCTGATCTTAAGTCCTTCCAGAGACTGTTTTATTTCTGTATTCTCCCTCCCAACTTTATCCTTTAACTCTTGCATATTTCTCTTCAGATCTATCAGCATGGTTATGACCTTTATTTTGAATTCTTTTTTGGGGCGATTTGTTAAATCTATGTCCGCAGGCCCTCTCTCGGGGTTTGTCTGGGTAATTTTGGACTGGACGAAATTCTTCTGCCTTTTCATGGTGATAGAGGTAACTGTAGGCAGGTAACATGTGTGTCAGCTGGGAAAACAAAGTCCTTTCCTGCTTACTGGTCACTTTGCCCTTCTCTGCTGCCTATGTCAGTTACCTGCACTCCTGGAACAGCCACCAGATTAATCCCCTAAGCTGCTGTGCATGGGGTCTCCATGAGGGTAGCTCAGTGCCCTGTGGGGAGTGGCAGGCACACCGTGCTTGCTGGCGGCGGCCCTCAGGTCTGGCCTGGGCGGCTATGCGCTGGGAGGACATTCTGTGTTGCTGCTGGGGGCGTGGTTGCTCCTGGGCTGCTCTGCTGCTGCCGCCACGGGCTCGCATGGGTCGCTCCTGGGCGGCTCAGTTGACCGCCGCTGCCACCAGCTCGTGTGAGCCGCTCCCGCACCACCCCGGGCTCCTCGCTTGGCTGCTGCTGCTGCTGCTAGCTCGCATGGACTGCTCCCGGGCCCCTTGCTCATTTGCCACTGCCAGCTCGCATGGGCTACTCACTTGGCCGCCGCCACTGCCGGCTTGTGCGCTACTGGGCCAATGTGTTGCGGTCCGCACAGGCCGGGGGAACAACTGGCTGTCTGCATATCACTGTGAGGGGCTTCAGAGCTGTGCTGCTGCCTAGAGGGTTAGGTTGCCTGGAGTTCCCTGGGATTCCCAGCTGCTAGGCTAAGTGTGCCGGGATAATTCCTGTGAGGTCCCTGTCGCTTTAAGACTTCCAAAAAGAAGTCATTTTTCTTCTGTCCCAGGGGAGCCGGTTGCGGGGTACTGCTCGCAGATTTTGCCCTTCCGTTTCTCTAATATCCAGCACGCCATGCACGGTGTGTCCATGCTCCCAGTGCGGATTACTAGAGCTGGTTGTTTAGCAGTCCTGGGCTTTCACTCCCTCCCTGCTTCAACTCCTTTCTTCCTGCTGGGGAGCTGGGGTGGGGGTGGGGCGCTCAGGTCCTGCCGGGCCTTGGCTCGTACCTTACCCCCTTCGTGTGATGCTGAGTTCTCGCAGATGTAGATGTAGCCTGGCTGTTGTACTGTATCCACTGGTCTCTCTTTTAGGAATAGTTCCATTTGTTGTATTTTCAAAAAAATATGTATGTTTTTGGGAGGAGATTTCCGCTGAAGTACTAACACCACCATCTTGGCTCCTCTGATAGAGTAAGTTGTTTTTTTATATTCTGTTCACTGCTGTATGCCTCATACCTTGCATCCCTGCCTCCGTAGTTGGCACTCAGGTATTTGTTAAATGAATGAATTTCATATGTACAAATAATATGTTCATTACTTGCTCAAAGAGTAGAGTAAATTTTTGAGCTGGAAAGTTCCTTAAAGATCATCTCATTCTAACACAACCTTTATTTCAAACTGAGACTCAAAGAGTTGAAGTGTTTTCTCCTAAAAACACACAACTTTTCTAGACAGTTGTAGACTTGGACAACCAATAGTTTATACTGTTTTACCTGGGGAATTATAAAGGGAGTTGTTCCTATTTATTTTGCTAATATGTATTATTTGTGGGAAAGGAAGACAGGTTTAAACTATATAACCTGATAAATGATGCTGTTATTGACAGCTGGATTTTTTTATTAAGCTATTATTGATATACACTCTTATGAAGGTTTCACATGAAAAAACAATGTGGTAACTACTTCTATCCAAATAATCGAGTCCCCACCCATACCCCATTGCTGTCACTGTCCATCAGTGTAATAAGATACCATAGATTCACTGTTTCTTCTCTGTGCTACACTGTCTTCTCCGTGACCCCCAAAACCGTGTGTATTAAACATAATGCCCCTCAATCCCCTTCTCCCTCCCTCTCCACACCCCTCCCCTTTGGTAACCTATAGTCCCTTCTTGGTGTCTGTGAGTCTGCTACTGTTTTGTTCCTTCAGTTTTGCTTCATTGTTATACTCCACAAGTGGGGGAAATCATTTGGCACTTATCTTTCTTCACATGGCTTATTTCACTGAGCATAATGTCCTCCAGCTCCACCCATGTTGTTGCAAATATTAGAATTTGTTTCTTTCTTATGGCTGAATAGTATTCCATTGTGTATATGTACCACATCTTCTTTATCCATTCATCTACTGATGGACACTTAGGTTGCTTCCTTTTCTTGGCTATTGTAAATAGTGTTGCGATAAACATAGGGGTACATATGTCTTTTTGAATCTGAGAAGTTGTATTCTTTGGGTAAATTCCAAGGAGTGGGATTCCCTGGTCAAATGGTATTTCTATTTTTAGTTTTTTGCGGAACCTCCATACTGTTTTCCACAATGGTTGAACTTGCTTACATTCCCTCCAGCAATGTAGGAGGATTCCCCTTTCTCCGCATGCTCACCAGAATTTGTTGTTCTTAGTATTTTTGATGCTGGCCATCCTAACTGGTGTGAGGTGACATGTCATTGTGGTTTTGATTTACATTTCTCTGGTGATTAGTGATGTGGAGCATCTTTTCATGTGTCTGTTAGCCATCTGAATTTTTTCTTTGGACAATTATCTGTTCATATCCTCTGCCCATTTTTTAGATTATTTGCTTTTTGGGTGTTGAGGCATCTGAATTCTTTATATATTTTGGATGTTAACCCCTTGTCAGATATGTCATTTACAAATATATTCTCCCATATGGTAGGTTGCCTTTTTGTTCTGTTGATAGTGTCTTTTGCCGTATAGAAGCTTTTTAGTTTGATGTAGTCCCATGTATTCATTTTTGCTTTTGTTTTCCATTCTCGAGGAGATGCATTCAGGAAGTAGTTGCTCATGTTTATATTCAGGAGATTTTTGCCTATGTTGTCTTCTAAGAGTTTTATGATTTCATGACTTACATTCAGGTCACTGATCCTTTTTGAGTTTACTTTCAACTATGGGGTTTTACAATAATTCAGTTTCATTCTCTTTCATGTCGCTGTCCAGTTTTGCCAACACCAGTTGTTGAAGAGGCTATCATTTCCCCATTGTTTGTCCATAGCTCCTTTATTGTATAGTAATTGACCACATATGGTTGGGTTTATATCAGGGCTCTCTAGTTTGTTCCACTGGTCTATGGGTCTGTTCCTGTGTCAGTACCAAATTGTCTTGATTACTGTGGCTTTGTAGTAGAGGTTGAACTTGGGGAGTGTAATCCCCCGAGCTCTATTCTTCTTTCTCAGAATTGCTTTGGCCATTCAGGGTCTTTGTCATTCCATATGAATTTTAGAACGATTTGCTGTAGTTCATTGAAGAATGCTGTTGGTATTTTGATAGGAATTGCATTGTATCTGTAGATTGCTTTAGGCAGGATGGCCATTTTCACAATGTTAATTCTTCCTACCTGTGAGCATGGAATGAATTTCCATTTATTAGTGTCCTCTTTAATTTCTCTTAAGAGTGTCTTGTAGTTTTCAGAGTATAGGTCTTTCACTTCCTTGGTTATGTTTATTCCTAGGTATTTTGTTCTTTTTGATGGAATTGTGAATGGAATTGTTTTTCTTATTTCTCTCTCTGCTAGTTCATCATTAGTGTATGGAAATGCAACAGATTTCTGTGTATTAGTTTTGTGTCCTGCAACTCTGCTGAATTCAGATATTAGATCCAGTAGTTTTGTAGTGGATTCTTTAGGGTATTTTTATGTACAGTATCATGTCATCTGCAAATAGTGACAGTTTAACTTCTTACCAATCTGGATGCCCCTTATTTCTTTGTGTTGTCCAATTGCTGTGGTGAGGACCTGTAGTACTATGTGGAATAAAAGTGGAGAGAGTGGGTATCCTTGTCTTATTCCCGATCTTAAAGGAAGGGTTTTTAGCTTCTCACTGTTAAGTATGATGTTGGCTGTGGGTTTTTCATATATGGCCTTTATTATGTTGAGGTACTTGCCCTCTATACCCATTTTGTTGAGAGTTTTTATCATGAATGGATGTTGAATTTTGTCAAATGCTTTTTTGGCATCTGTGGAGATGATCATGTGGTTTTTGTCCTTTTTGTTGATGTGGTGGATGATGTTGATGGATTTTCTGATATTGTACCATCCTTGCTTCCCTGGAATAAATCCAACTTGATCATGGTGGATCATCTTTTTGATTGATTTTCAAATTCAGTCTGTTAATATTTTGTTGAGTATTTTTGCATCTATGTTCAGCAGGGATATTGGTTTGTAATTTTCTTTTCTTGTGATGTCTTTGCCTGGTTTTGTTATTAGAGTGATGCTGGCCTCAGAATGAGTTTGCAAGTATTCCCTCTTCTACTTTTTGGAAAGCTTTAAGGAGTATGGGTATTAGGTCTTCCCTAAATGTTTGATAAATTTCAGTGGTGAAGTCATCTGGTCCAGTAGCTTTGTTCCTAGGTAGTTATTTGATTACCAATTCAGTTTCGTTTCTGGTAATTGGTCTGTTCAGATTTTCTGTTTTTTTCTGGGTCAGCTTTGGAAGGTTTTATTTTTGTAGAAAGTTGTCCATTTTTTCTAGGTTATCCAAAATTAGCATATAATTTTTCATAGTATTCTCTCATAATTCTTTGTATTTCTGTGGTGTCCGTAGTGAATTTTCCTTTCTCATTTCTGATTCTGTTTATGTGTGTAGACTCTCTTTTTTTCTTGATAAGTTTGGCAAGGGGTTTATTTTGTTTCTTTTCTCAGAGAACCAGCTCTTGCTTTCATTGGTTCTTTCTATTGTTTTGTTCTTCTGATTTTATTTATTTCTGCTCTTATCTTTTTTATGTCCCTCCTTCTACTGACTTTGGGCCTCATTTGTTCTTGTTTTTCTAGTTTCGTTAATTGTGAGTTTAGGCTGTTCGTGGGGAATTGTTCTTCTTTCCTGAGGTAGGCCTGTATTGCAATATACTTCCCTCTTAGCACAACCTTCACTGCGTTCCACAGATTTTGCGATGTTGAATTTTTGTTGCCATTTGTCTCCATATATTGCTTAATCTCTGTTTTTATTTGGTCATTGATTCATTGGTTATTTAGGAGCATGTTGTGAAGCCTCCATGTGTTTGTGGGATTTTTTGTCTTCTTTGTGTAGTTTATTTCTGGTTTCATACCCTGGTGGTCTGAGAAGCTGATTGGTACAATTTCAGTCTTTTTGAGTTTACTGGGGCTCTTTTTGTTGCCTAGTATATGATCTATTCTTGAAAATGTTCCATGTGCTCTTGAGAAAAATGTGTATTCTATTGCTTTTGGGTATAGAGTTCTGTAGATGTCTGTTAGGTCCATCTGTTCTGGTGTGTTGTTCAGTGCCTCTGTCTCCTTACTTATTTTCTGTCTGGTTGATCTTTCCTTTGGAGTGATTGGAGTGTTGAAATCTCCTAGAATGAATACATTGCATTCTTTTTCCTCTTTTAGTTCTGTTAGTATTTGTTTCACATATGTAGATGCTCTTCTGTTGGGTGCACAGATATTTATAATGGTATTATCTTCTTGTTGGACTGACCCCTTTATTATTATATAGTGTTCTTCTTTGTCTCCTGTGACTTTATTCATTTTGAAGTCTATTTTGTCTGATATAAGTACTGCAACTCCTAGTTTTTTCTCCCTATTAGTTGTATGAAATATCTTTTCCATCCCTCCACTTTTAGTCACTTTTGGTTTAAAGTGAGTCTCTTGTAGGCAGCATATAGATGGGTCTTGGTTTTTTATTCATTCAGTAACTCTATGTCTTTTGATTGGTGCATTCAGACCATTTACATTTAGGGTGATTATCCATAGCTATGTAGTTATTGCCCTTGCAGACTTTAGATTTGTGGTTACCAACAGTTCAAGGTTAACTTCCTTACTATCTAAGAGTCTAACTTAACTCACTTAGTATGTGATTACAAACACAATCTAAAGGTTCTATTTTTCTCCTCCTTTTTCTTCTTCCTCCAGTCTTTATATATTAGGTATCACATTATGTACTCTTCGTCTATCCCTGACTGACTTTGGGGGTAGTTGTTTTAATTCTGTATTTGCTTAGTAACTAACTGTTCTACTTTCTTTACTTTGTTTTTTGTTTTTTGTTTTTTTACCTCTGGTGAAAGCTATTAAACCTTAGGAACACTTCCATCTATAGCAGTCCCTCCAAAATGCACTGTAGAGATGGTTTGTGGGAGGTAAATTCTCTCAGCTTTTGCTTATCTGGAAATAGTTTCATCCATCCTTCAAATTTAAATGACAATCCATCTGGATAGAGTATTCTTTGTTCAAGGCCCTTCTGCTTCATTGCATTAAATATATCATGCCATCCCCTTCAGGCATGTAAGGTTTCTGCTGTGAAGTCTGATGATAGCCTGATGGGTTTTCCTTTATATATGATCTATTTTCTCTCTCTGGCTGCTTTTAATAGTCTGTCCTTATCCTTGATCTTTGCCATTTTAATTACTATATGTCTTGGTGTTGTCCTCCTTGGGTCCCTTGTGTTGGGAGATCTGTGCACCTGCATGGCCTAAGAGACTATCTCCTTCCCCAAATTGGGGAAGTTTTCAGCAATTACCTCCTCAAAGACAGTTTGTATCCCTTTTTCTCTCCCTTCTCCTTCTGGTACTCCTACAATATGAATATTGTTGTGTTTGGATTGGTCACACAGTTCTCTCAATATTCTTTCATTCTTAGAGATCCTTTTTTCTCTCTGTGCCTCAGCTTCTTTGTATTCCTCTTCCCTAATTTCTATTTCATTTATCGTCTCCTCCTTCATATCTAATCTGCTTTTAAGACCTTCCATTGTGTGTTTCATTTCTGATACTGTGTTCCGTAATGATTGGATCTCTGACCCGAATTCATTCCTGAGTTCTTGAATATTTTTCTGTACCTTCATGAGCATGTTCATAATTTTTATTTTGAAATCTCATTGAGGAAGATTCATGAGATGGGTTTCATTTGACTCTTTTTCTGGTGTATGTATGATTTTGTTTAGAACCAGGTTCCTTTGGCATTTTATATTTGTATGTGGCGCCGTCTAGTGCCCAAAAGCTGTACTCTCTGGAGCTGCTCATCCCCTGAAGCAGTGTCAGGGGTCGCAGGGGACCGGTGTTGTTTCCTGTGGGGAGGAAAGAGCTGTTTCCTGCTTTCTGGCTCCTATACCTGTCTCCACTGCGAGAACCAGTGGGCCGAACACACAGGTATAAGCCTCTATTCTCTGCGTTTGTAGTTGCTGTAGGTGTGGCTTCCCTCTGGCTGGCCTGACACCAGGGCAGGGTTTGCCGGTTTGCGAGCTAGGTGCAAGCTGGCTGGGAAGAAGGTGCAGCAGGCCATGTATCATGGGGGGGGGGCCTTGGAGCTGCATAGCCTGAAGATTGTGAAAGTTCCCAACCTGCTGTGCAGAGTGCACCCAGAGAATTTTGTCTACCTGTTCTTTCTCCTGAGCAGTAAGCTCTGTGCAATCCATGCCCCTTTTGTAGTCTTCTCTCTGTTAGGAAATCTCTCAGACTGCCTGTGTTTCTTTTGTCCCGAAGCAGCCGGATGTGGATCCCTGTTTTCCACAAGCAGCTGGAATCTCAGTCTCTCCAGGTATTCTGCCTATCTTAGCTTTCCAACCCCCCTTACTCATCAGAGCACCATGCAGTGTAAGTTTTTGCTCCCAGAGCAGATCTCCAGAGCTAGAGGTTCAGCAGTCTCAGGCCTCCAGTCCCTCCCCCCTCTGTTTCTCTTCCTCCTGCTGGTGAGCTGGGTTCGGGGAAGGACTTGGGTCCCACTGAGTTATGGCTTTGGTACCCTGTTCCTTGAGGTCTATTCTTTTCTCCAGTTGTATGTAGTTTGGTGCAGCCTTCTTTCCTGTTCCTCTTTCAGGATTAATTGTATTAATTATATTTTCATATTATATGTGGTTTTAGGTGGAGTCCTCTGTCTCACCTCTCACACTGCCATCCTTAATCCTAACTCCTGGATTTTATATAAAAGTTAGCAACTTGACCTGTGTGACTCATGGTACACTCTCACAGTTATTTAAAAATGAAAGTGGTCTTTCCCTTTTTCCTCAATTCTTTTGTGCTATTGGTCACACCCACATAGCTGAGGTATTTTGAAGAGCTGGTTTAGGCTGAGACTGTAGGTCTGAGCTGCCCTTTAGATCTAACTTAGCCATGGGATTCTGCTTCTTGGGTGATGCAATACCTGAGTGTACTGCTTTGTAGTGAGTGCTTTGACTGCAAGGTCAGATGTTCTTTTGTGTTACCTCAAATTGGGGATGTGTTTATGAGTAACAGCATGGCCCCAAAATAGGAGCTCTGATAGAAGTATCATTGAGGCTCTGCTAGTGTTGCAGGTTGCAGGGATTTGAACAGTGGGAGCTATTAATTCTTCATCGTAATGTTCCACCATTATCATGACTCACCTCTCCTGTTCATGTGTGCTCCTGTTTGTGCTCCCAGTGGGCAAAATGTTTTCATATTTCTAGTTGAATTTCAGAAAAAGGGAATCAGGTGGGCACAGTTCATTTTTTAACACTTAGCCATGACCTAGGCCAACCTAACGATAGTGTCTTAGAATCTTTGACTACGTAATTAAGAAACACCTTAGTTCTCTCCCTTGAGCATGGGGTTGTGAATGTGGCACCTAGGATGATAAGCTGGGCATGACAAACCTTTATGATGATAGAAATGTTTAGCATCACTTCCCTTACTGCCTTCTGGGAAAGCAGCCCATGTCCAAAGTTGCTAACATTGGAACTACAAAAAATGTCTATACTGAGCCTTCTACCCTCTGTTCTTTATACGGAGCTGCTCCTGATACTGCCTCTTATGGTGGACCCAGGGCCAGGGAGAGGAGTTGGCATGTCCTGGGCAGTGAGCACAGCTACACCACCGCTGTTGGCTGAGACCTCTGAGGCAAGGACAGCAGCTAGCTGCAGATGTTAGACAGGAGATTGACTGTGTGGCTCTGAAACCATATTTAGAAGTTGATGATGCTGGCAGCCCACCTGGACGCCAGCTTCAGCTCTGGCAATCCAGGCACACAGTGTTTGGATGCACAGCCAGGTGAAAGGAACAGTAATAGGCTTGCAGATTTATGCAGTAGTGACCCATGGCTTGCACTCTGACAGTTCCCACTCACCTTGAATAAAATGTGTACTTCTGAGCGGCTGTTTGTACTAATGATCATGTATTTCCTCTGCATTGGCCAGGCTGGCTTGACTGCTGGTCCTTATGTTCGAGGTCATGCAGTTGTGGAAGTTTATATAATACCAACATGGTTTGTGAACTTGGGATAAGCCAGGTCACTTTGAGCCAACCAGCTAAGGAGATAACTGTTTGAAGCACAGGAAAGAGGGCTGTACTTTAAATGGATAAAAAAAGTAGGTCATTGTGAAGCTGCATGGGCTGGATTCATGGCATCTATTTCTTTTTCTTCAGTTTGCCTAAATCTGGCTTTGGAAAGGAAAGTTTTCAAACTTCACAGTTTTTTCCCTTGTAGCATAACTTGAATAGAAATAAGTCACATTGTTTTAGGCCCAGATTCCAAGTTCTTCCACCTTCTGAGTTATATGAACTGATCAAGTTGGGAAGCTAAAGGGCTTTAGCCTGTGTTTAACCCTTTGCAGTTTGTAAGCATTTGAGTAATATTTTGCCCCCAACCTTTTTTTGATTCAGATCCTCGCTTATAGTACCCATACTCTTTAGGGAATCCTGTATTTTTATATTTAATCAATGGAAGTTATTATTCTCAGGAAGGCTTTTCTTGTAAAAACATGGAATCTGCCCTGCAGAGAAGCAAGAGTGGGGTTTTGTTTTGTTTTGTCCTGTTCTGCCAGATGGAGCAACACTCTGTTGTTGCTTTTAAAAGCTTAGCACACCCTTAAATACTTGTCTCTTCTGCATTTTATTGAAGATGAATTATAACAGTTAGTCTTTGATTTCAAGTAGTTTGAGGGACTGTATAGAAAGGAATAGGCAGTAGGAATGTACAGGCCACAGGACAAAGTTTGAACAGCTTCATAAATAAGAGACATCTTGTACTCTGTCATAGTATACTATGTCTAAGCAGAGGTGTTGGGAAGGTGGGGAGATGCTTGTTTAGTTCTTGTATAGAGAAGGCAAAACTACTTCTGATCAGAACTTTCTGTGGAAGAGAGTAGTTTTTAGGAACTGAAATGGAAGGTAGAAATTTGGCAGGCTGAGGCAGAGTGAATGTTTTAGAAGAGGGGATAGCTTGTAACAAGACTTGGTGACAGTAATTAGACAGGGTTAAGGCTATAAGCAAATGAGATCAAGAGAGTATGTCATTTAGAGTGGGAAGCTGACTGAGAGGAGCTGGTGAAAAATTGTCAAAACATAAAGAAAACACTTGGGTTGTCTTTCAAAATTAGTTTTGAGAAGGGGAAATGATGGCACAGAGGAAACCTATTGGCAGCAGCATTAAGAACTCATCAGAGGAGTGCTAAAATGCAAGAATGAAGAGTGATTAGATTATCAAAATTTAAGCAATATTCAAGCAGGGCTGGACTGAAGCTTCAGCTGTGAGAAAGAATGTAGAATATGCCAGTTGTCTGATGCTGAATGGGAGATAGCAAAGAGAAGTGGGGCAAGACCTAGGTATTTTGGACTCAGGTTTAGCCGCCAGTAGTTACTAGCTGTATGACATTGAGCAAGTCACTTAATCTCTGAGCCTCAGTTGACTCATCTGAGTCAATACTCCTCATTGGATTATTAAAATGATCATGTGAGACAGTTCATATGAGCACCAATATAGTACATAGGCTTAATATGTGTTAAATAATATTAGTGCCCTTCCCCCTGATGAAAATGTGTGCTCAGCAATAATAAAACTGCCCAACTAGTTTGACCAGTTCCCTATCAACCCAGCCTGGTCTCAGTTTTCTTGGTCAGGTGCTTGTCAGAACTGACCATGACTAGAACTGATAGACTGGCAGACTTCACAAGGACCTCTTTATATAGGGAATCTGTGGTTATGTAAACAGAGCATACCTTAAGCCCCAGTGCCCCAGGTTGCTACCCTGGATTACAGGACTTTACTAAGAACACAGCATTGCCAATTTTCAGCTCTGAGGTTGAAAAAATCAACTCTCCCATCAGTCTTATTTTCTTGTCCATTCCCACCTCCCCCCATCCGTGCCTGACAAGCAACAGACCCACAAAGAAGCAGTTACTAGTGTAACAGAAAACACAAAACAGGCTAGACCCAAAGTGTTTGAACTTCAGCCCTATGTAGTAAATACAGTCAAAGAAATATGGTTGGTTCTGAATCTAAGTAGAGTGTTTAGGAATCCATGGACTTGGACAGTACCTGCAGAGACATCTGTACGTCTTAACTTAAGCTAATTCCTTCCCTTGGAATGTCTCCATTTTTTCCACCTATGTATTCCATTAAGGTTCGGCTCCTGTCTGGCCACCACCTACATGATGTCTTCCCTGATTTCTCTATCCATGTCTTCTTCATTTAATGATCTGTTTTCTTTCTCTGAAGTTTAACTTTTAAAAATACATTTAAAAAAAGGCTTTTTAGGATCCTTAATGCATTGTTTGTGGATTACAGTTCTCTATTTTATTCTTCATGGCCTTCTTGTACTAGCTTATAAATTCCTTGAGAATAAGGACTTTCTCATGTCAGTATTCCCTTCCAGTGCCTAGAGTTCATAGTAAGCATGTAGTAAATCTTGGAAATCAGATGTTCTCATCCAAGAGGACAATAAATAAGGAATCCAATTCAGGGACCTACAGTGTTCTCCAGGCAGCAGGCAAGGGGTTGATAAGCTGCTTCATCTCTTCCCACTGACCACCCCCAATCCTATACTCTAATGAACTCTTCTGAGTTTTCCAAATGAGCCAATACTTTGACCCTTCCATGCCTTGACCTGTACTCTTATCTGAACTTGGAATGTCCTTACATTCTAGAAAAGTAATTATCCTCCAGCCCAGATATGGCCTCTCCTCTATGGCTTTCCCTGATATCTGGACACCTCTGGGCCATTTGTCTCTACCAGTGTTCCTTAGGTCATACGCCCAACATAGTACTTCTTATGTTGCTTCTTAGTCATTTATGTACAGGTTGAGTTCTTCTAGGGCAGGGCTCTTCCTTGGCTTATTCATCTTTGTAACTTTAATGCCTATACCTCATAAATATTTTTGGTTCTATTGAATTGAATGCAAAAACAAAGATGCCTGAGGCAAATCAGATTAAGTCCTCTGACCTGAAAGTCAAGGTCAGAGAAAATGTTTGGAACAGACTTCCTGTGCCAAAAAATGTCAGAACTCAGCCAGCTCTGGCTGGAGAGGTGCCCTTCAGGTTTCCCTAGGAAGGTCATAGGAAGTCAGGGAGCCTGGATTCTGTGCAAAGAGAGCTCTCTCTCTCTACCCAGACCATGGATCCTTCCTTCTGGGGCTGATCTCTCTTAATTAGAAATCAGCCATCGCTTGGTCAGCCATCGTTTTATGAAGGGAGCAGTGGTTCAGGGCACAGCCCTACAAGCTGGAATTGTTTTCCCATTAGAGTTGATTCTTGAAACATATAAATCATCACTGAGATCATTAGTTTATTTTTAAGAACTATAGTGTCTTTAAGAACAGCACATAGCTCTTTAAAGAATAAGAGTGTACATCACCCTGTTCTCCAGAAATACCTGTGATTTAAAAAATTTTTTTCCACAGATTTTTATTTTGAAAATTTTCAAACCTTCAAAAAGTAAGAATAGTTCAATGAATACCTAGATAGCCTTACCCTAGATTCACCAGTTGTTAGCATTTTGCCACATTTGCTTGCTTGCTTTTTTTCTGTCTGTATGTGTGTATATACATATTTTTTGATGAATCATTTAAGAGTAAGTTATAGACATCAAGGTCCCTCACTCCTAAAGAGTCAGCATATGTCTCCTGACAACAAGAAATGTCCAGATTATTCTAGTAATGTAGAGCTGTTTTTGTTGCTGTTGTTTTATTTTATTTATTTTATTATTTTTATTTTGGTATCATTAATCCACAATTACATGAGGAACATTATGTTTACTAGACGCCCCCTATCACCAAGTCCCCCCAACAAACCCCATTACATTCACTGTCCATCAGCGTAGTAAGATGCTGTAGAATCACTACTTGTCTTCTCTGTGTTACACAGCTCTCCCTGTGCCCCCCCACGCACATTATACATGCTATTCTTAATGCCCCCTTTCTCCCCCCCCACCCCACTTATCCCTCCCTTCCCACCATCCTCCCTAGTCCCTTTCCCTATGGTAACTGTTAGTCTATTCTTGGATTCTGTGTTTCTGCTGTTGTTTTGTTCCTTCAGTTTTCTCTTTGTTCTTATACTCCACATATGAGTGAGATCATTTAGTATTTGTCTTTCTCTGCCTGGCTTATTTCACTGAGCATAATACCCGCTGGCTCCATCTATGTTGTTGCAAATGGTAGGATTTGTTTTCTTCTTATAGCTGAATAATATTCCATTGTGCATATGTACCACATCTTCTTTATCCATTCATCTACTGATGGACACTTAGGTTGCTTCCATTTCTTGGCTATTGTAAATAGTGCTGTGATAAACATAGGGGTGCATATGTCTTTTTGAAACTGGGCTGCTGCATTCTTAGGGTAAATTCCTAGGAGTGGAATTCCTGGGTCAAATGGTATTTCTATTTTGAGCTTTTTGAGGAACCTCCATACTGCTTTCCACAATGGTTGAACTAGTTTACATGCCTACCAGCAGTGTAGGAGGGTTCCCGTTTCTCTGCAACCTCCCAACATTTGTTGTTGTTTGTCTTTTGGATGGTGGTGATCCTTACTTGTGTGAGGTGATATCTCATTGTGGTTTTAATTTGCATTTCTCTGATGACAAGTGATGTTGAGCATCTTTTCACGTGTCTGTTGGCCATCTAAATTTCTTCTTTGGAGAACTGTCTGTTTAGTTCCTCTGCCCATTTTTTAATTGGCTTATTTACTTTTTGTTTGTTGTGGTGCGTGTTTTGTATGATTTGTGTAATCCATGACAGATATTTTACAGGATATCATTTAATTTGGAATAATCTCATTGTTTCCTTATAATGGATCCCGGGGAAACACTGTTAGCAGGACTCGGTAGGTGAAGTACTGAGGACACAGTACCAGCAACACAGTTTGCCCTATTGTTGGCAATATTAAGTTTGAGCATTTGGGTAAGGTGTGTCTGCCAGGTTCCTCCATTGTAAAAGTGCTTTTTTCTCCTTTTGCAAATACTTATCAATCTGTGAAGTGATATTTCAAGATTGTATGAGTATCTTGTATCCTCTCCCCAAATTTACCCATTGGTTTTAGAATCCATTGATGATTTATGCTTAAGTTGATTATTGCTGTGATGGTGATATTCATTCTACTAAAATCTTAATTTAGTGAGATCTGGTCTTTAACTCCCTCAAGAAACTTCATTCTAAATACACAACTTAAAAATACACTGAAAGCGAATAAGCGTCTTTACTGAATATGGAAATTTGATTAACCTAAATAAATCTAAACTTCTGATTATTTTTAAATTCATCATTTCAACTCTTCTTAATATAGTTTTTTATGGACTTTAGAGCAAACTTATCTATATAGGCCTTAAATTATAGGACTAAAGCACAGGTCGCTCCTTCTTGCCACTAAAACACTATCAGTGTCGCAAAATGACAATAAATAATAAATAGATCTGTATTTGTTGGTGATACCTCACCCTTCCAGGTGAGACAGTATAAATTAATGAATAAAGAATGAGAACTCTAGCAGCTGACCTAGGTTTAATCCCAAATTTGATCTCTGGATTGTAATCTGAGATGTCCCGTAACCTCTTGGAGCTTCAGTTTCCTCATCTGTAAAATAGTATCAATAACAACTTCATAGAATTACTGTGAGGATAAAAAGAGCTAATAGATGTAAAGTGTTTATTACTGGAAAGTGCCTTTAGCACATTGTAAGCACTTAATAACTGGTGTTTGTGGTGGTGAAGTTAGTGGTGATTGTTACTTGTACTGGAGGCCAAGTATAAAAAGTTGTAATGTGAAAAATTATGTATTTAAGAGTTTAGGAAGCTTTGTTTTTGAAAGGTAGCCAAGAACACTTTGGCAGTTGCTATACTTAATATGTTCTCAGGTATTAAGAGAAAAAACTTTTAATTAAATTTGCCTTTCAAAAACTTGGCCAAATAAAATGGAATTATCCTAATTAAGTACCCATTGCATACCTCACTGTTACTCTCTACCCCAGAGAAGTGCATTGGTAAGTCCAGGCTTTTCCAAAAATCCCTCATTGTTTTACCCTTCCTCCCCCAGCAGTGGGAGAAGCAACCAATTTCTTGCCATCCATTCTGCCCATAAACCAGGGTCATGATGGCGGTGGTGCGAAGAGTTCCTTCTCCACAGGAGTCCATATTTCCACCCGCAGACTGACTCTGTGTTGAAGGCCTCTCATAGCTCACCACATCTTTGAAGCCCTTGAACACTTAGGTACTTAGGAAACAAAGTCACCATTGTTGAAACTTGAGGAGTTTCCTAATCCTGTTATCTCTTACTGTCTTGGAGGGCAAGGGATGACAGATGTAGTTTATAATATTTTGGCCAAGTTTTTTTTGTATATACCTTTCAAACTAATAGAGGAACCTACCCTTATAGTGACAGTTTGAGGAATGCAGTTTATAGGTAAAATAGGCTCTTATTTAAAGAAAGTATTACAAATCAGCAGATAATAGCACATCTGATAATACTCTCATGGTGGAAATGGCTAATGACATATGAAAGTGAAATATTCAGTCATTTTATTGTTTGTTTACAATAATATTCAGCCTTTATTTAAATAACTACTTTTTTTTCTTTAGATTACTGCCCTTATTCACCAAATGCTTGCAAATACAAAGTAGAAAGTACATATCATTAATTTGAACTCTAATTTTTATGGTGAGACCATATGCAAAACTCAACTTAATTTTACATGTCACATAAATAACTGAAAATTCAGGAGAAGAGAAATTGATGCTTGAACAATATTCTAGCTTACACACCTTTATCTATATATATTATGACACAACCTACATCTCTGTAAGGTAATCAGGATAAATACTTAGTTTCTTTGTTTTGCAGAGAAAAGAGCCAAGACTCAGAAACTTTAAGTTCATGATTCCACCACTTACTAGGTCAACTCAAACAATTCTCTTAATCACTCTGCAATTTCTTTAACTGCAAAATAGAATTAAAAACAGATCCTCCCTCACAGGCTGTGTGTGAAGAGGAAACAAATTAATACACTTAAGGGCACTTAAAGCAGTGCCTGGTATATAGTAGATGCCCCATCAGTGTTATTAGCTTTTAGCTGTTATTACCACACAGCTAATACATGTTAGCACTTGGACCTAAACCCAGACATTCTGATACCTAGTCCAGAGCTTTTTTTATAGTACCTTGTGGAATTTGTCTTTTAGTAAATCATTGATTTAGTTCCCATCTCACACTGACCATGTTATTCTTGAGGGAATCTTTTTCTACTTTGTTTACACTGATCTTACATTTCAGAAAATCAATAGGGAAATGTGTTTTAAGGATTGTTCTTTCCTAATTTCTTCTTAATCCTCTGGATTTCTGTTTTTATCTGGGTTTGGTTGACTTTGAGGTATCAGAAAGTATTTTAGTAGATGAAGGTATCATAAACTTTTTTGTGGGTGATTTAGGGTGTTTTGGTTTGAAGGCCCAAGGTAAAAAGTAGAATTGAAGGAAATTACTGAACTTGAGTCACGCCTATTATCTGTAGTGCTAAGAGAATAATGTCATTACTGGGAGTGGCAGCTTGCTGATCAGGGAGTAGAGATTGTTTTAAAAGAGCCATCTTGAAGAAATTGGTAGAGTATTATGGGCCATTCCCTGGGAAAGGAAAAGAAGCTGTTTAGATATTCTTCTTGGTAGTAATATTTGTGCTAGGTCTTACTTGTTACTCTGTTGTTTTTACTCTGTCTACTTACTGCCAGTGTTGACATTTATGGCTGTCAAATAGGCCTGAGTGAAAATCTGCATGTTTTTGTGGTAGCTACTCAGCTGCGATAGGGAGTCACCCTTCCCTTCCTCCAATGCTCAAGTTGAATGGGATTTGATGGGGAAGATCGCAGAGGGTGGGCAGCAATGTGCAGGAAGAGTGCAGTCCACCTGGTGGCCTTCCAGAGGCAAAGAACTGGAGGGAGCCTCAGCTTGCTGACCATGCATTTTTGATGTCCCTGTGCATGGTATACACAGATGGGATCCTCTCTAAGAACAAGATATACAGTATGCCACTTAGGACCTTTGTACTTGGATTTAACCTGGTGAGGCAGGAGGTTTGAGAGGACATGCTGAGATCTTCTCTTTTTCACCCATTCTTGGCAAATGAAGTTAATGTTCTCACATTAAATGAAAACAATGATTTTTTAAATAGATTTCCCTGGGACTTGTTAATAGTTTGGTACTGTTTTCTTAAGAGAGAGGATATGAAGAAATGATGTATTATCTTTTCTAGTTTTATACTTGGGTTTTATTTTTCTTGCTTGGCCACCTGCTAAATCCTCTGACCCATCTAGCCTGGGAGCAGAGCCAGAAAACTGCTCTGGCTCCCACCACGTAGGTGGCCTCCCTCTTGCAGCTACATACCCACTCCTATGTTTGGCGCTTTCCCCTATGTATTGGCTTCCTCCTGTTGCACTGCCACTCTTGGTGTGCTGGGTAGTAGTTGATCTTTTCCCTGCTGTATTTGCTTGGAGGTTCTGTATAGTACATGAGGAGTTGGGGAAAAGGATTAAATAGAGTACCCATTATTCATTATCTACTGCACCTGTCATTACGTGCTCCCCAGGACTCCAGAGAGCTTTGCTTTTAGGCCAGTCACTTAAAATTTTGTTTGATGTGTGAGAATATAAACAATATGGGGGGTCTTATCCTTCTCCATCACTTACATCTTTCTGGCATGCAGTGTGCCAGAGGAGAACCATTTTGATGATGGTTTCCTTTGAGGTCAGTAGCTGGACTAGGAGTGGAGGTGACAGCTGAGAGACTTAACAAAGATAGAGGGGTTGTAGAAAGATTGAATAGTTGGACACTCAGGCTTAGACTAGCTCATGATGGGCCTTTGCTCAGCTGCGATTCATGAATGCGAGGCTGGCAGCAAGTGCTGGAGTTGACCCTTTGAACATCTATTGTCCTCTTTGAAGTCTTTGTTGATTCTCTCAAGTTAGAGTCCTTTCTCCTCTGGGCTCCCATGGCAATTTTTGTCCTCACTTATCTCCCTCACATTTGTAATGAATACTTGTCTAAATGTCTGTTTCTTCTACCACGTAAGTTTCTTGACAATAGGAACCTAGTCTCATTCATCTGAGTTTTCTCATAATCCATAGATTGTGTTCACTTGGAATAGCTGCTTATTATATCTTACTGAACTGAAATGAATAAAGCTGCTGTGTCCATGGAATTGCTGCAACTAATGTCCACATGCATAGATTGCATACTCTGCCATGAGACAGGAGAATATCCTTGGAGAAATAGAGCATCATCATCAGAGTAAAATGTAAAAGCACTAGCCTTATGCTGGGCTTTTTTGTGGCAACTTTTGTTGAGATACCATTTACATACCATACAGTTAACCCATTTAAAATGTACAATTTAGTTGTTTTCAATGTGTTCCCTGAGCTAAGCAACCATCACTGCAATCAATTTTAGAAAATTTCCATCCTCCCTAAAAAGAAACCGCGTACCTGTTCCTTCTAGTCTCCCAGCTCTAAGCAACCACTAATCTGTTTTATGTCTTTATAGATTTGCCTATTCTGGATGTTCCATATAAATAGAGTCATGCAGTATTTGGTATTTTGTGCCTAGCTTCTTTCACTTAGCGTAATGTTTTCAAGATATATCCTTGTTATATTATGTGTCAGGTCTAAGCTTGGTGGAAGCTGGAGGGCAGATGATGTTTCTTTCCTGGCTTGTTGTTGTGCATCAATAGCAGGCCAGTGTTGAGCCTTCCTGCTGTCATTAAAGATGACCAGACCTACAGGCATACTTTGGAGCTATTGCAGGTTCAGTTCCAGAACACCCCAATAAGTCAAATATGACAATAAAGCAAGTCACATGAATTTTTTGGTTTCCCAGTACACAAAAACTACATGATACTATAGTCTATTCAATATGTAATGACATTGTATATAAAAAACAATTTATATATGAACATATCTCCCTGGGCAAGGAAACAAAAGCAAAAATAAACAAGTAGGACTATATCAAACTAAAAAGCTTCTGTACAACAAAGGACACCATCAGTTGAACAACAAGATATCTTACAGTCTGGGAGAATATATTCATAAATGACATATCCAATAAGGAGTTGACATCCAAAATATACAAAGAGCTCATGCACCACAACAAACAAAAAGCAAATAAGCCAATTAAAAAATGGGCAGAGGAGCTGAACAGACACTTCTCCAAAGAAGAAATTCAGATGGCCAACAGGCACATGAAAAGATGCTCCACATCGCTTGTCATCAGAGAAATGCAAATTAAAACCACAATGAGATATCACCTCACATCAGTAAGGATGGCCACAATCCAAAAGACAAACAACAACAAATGTTAGCGAGGATGTGGAGAAAGGGGAGCCCTCCTACTGGTGGGAATGTGAACTATTTCAACCATTGTGGAAAGCAGTACGGAGGTTCCTCAAAAAGCTCAAAATAGAAATACCATTTGTCCCAGGAATTCCACTCCTAGGAATTTACCCTAAGAATGCAGCAGCCCAGTTTCAAAAAGACGTATGCACCCCTATGTTTATCACAGCACTATTTACAATAGCCAAGAAATGGAAGCAACCTAAGTGTCCATCAGTAGATGAATGGATAAAGAAGATGTGGTACATATGCACAATGGAATATTACACAGCCATAAGAAAAAAACAGATCCTACCATTCGCAACAACATGGATGGAGCTAGAGGGTATTATGCTCAGTGAAATAAGCCAAGCGGAGAAGGACAAGTACCAAATGATTTCACCCATATGTGGAGTATAAGAACAAAGGACAACTGAAGGAACAAAACAGCAGCAGAATCACAGAACTCAAGAATGGATTAATAGTTACTAAAGGGAAAGGGACTGGGGACAATGGGTGGGAAGGGAGGGATAAGGGTGGGGAAAAAGAAAGAGGGCATTACGATTAGCATGTATAGTGTGAGGGGGGCACAGGGAGGACTGTGAACACAGAGAAGACAAGTAGTGATTTTACAGCATCTTACTACGCAGATGGACAGTGACTGTGAAGGGGTATGTGGGGGGGACTTGGTGAAGGGGGGAACCTAGTAAACATGTTCTTTCTGTAATTGTATATTAATGATACCAAAATAAAAAAAAATTTAAAAAAAAAGAAGAGGTGGTACATATACACAATGGAATATTATTCAGCCATAAGAAGAAAACAAATCCTACCATTTGTAACAACATGGATGGAGCTAGAGGGTATTATGCTCAGTGAAATAAGCCAGGCAGAGAAAGACAAGTATCAAATGATTTCACTCATCTGTGGAATATAAGAACAAAGAAAAAACTGAAGGAACAAAACAGCAGCAGACTCACAGAACCCAAGAATGGACTAACAGTTACCAAAGGGAAAGGGACTGGGGAGGATGGGTGGGAAGGGTGAGACAAGGGGGAAAACGGGGCATTACGATTAGCACACATAATGTAGTGGTGGGGGGAGGACACCGGAAAGGCAGTATATACAGAGAAGACAAGTAATGATTCTATAGCATCTTATTATGCTGATGGACAGTGACTGTAATGGGGTATGTGGGGGGGACTTGATAATAGGGGGAGTCTAGTAACCATAATGTTCAAGTAATTGTACATTAACGATACCTAAATAAATAAATAAATAAATGTGAAAAAACAATTTACATAATCAAGCATTTAATTAGAAAACACCTTATTGCTAAAAAAAAAATGCTAAGCACCATCTGAACTTTCAGTGAGTCATAATCTTTTTGTTTGTGAAGGGTCTTGCCTAATTGTCAGTGGCTGCTGACTGATCAGTGTGGTAGTTGCTGAAGGCTAGGATGGCTGTGGCAATTTCTTAAAATAAGACAACAATGAATTTTGCCACATAAATTGGCTCTTCCTTCCATGAACTATTTCTCTGTAGTATCAGTACTCTTTGATAGCATTTTATCCACAGCAGAACTTCTTGCAAAATTGGAATTAGTCTTTTCAAAACCTGCCACTGCTTTATCAACTAAGTTTGTGAAATATTCTAAATCCTGTGTTGTAATTTCAACAATCTTCACAACATCTTAACCAGGGATAGATTCTATCTCAAGAAACCAGTTTATTTGCTCATCCATAAAAAGCAACTTCTCTACCTTTCAAGTTTTATCATGAGAGTGCAGCATTTCAGTCACACTGTTAGGCTCCACTTCTAATTCAAGTTCTCTTGCTTACTCCATCACATCTGCAGTGACATCTTCCAGTGAGAGCTTGAACCTCTCAAAATCATCCATGAGGGTTGGAATCAATTTCTTCCAAACTCCTGTTAATGTTGATATTTTGACTGCTCCCCATGAATCACAAATGTTCTTAATGACATCTGGAATGGTGAATCCTTTCCAGAAGCCTTTCAGTTTTCTTTGCCCAAATGCATCAGAGGAATCACTACCTATGGCAGGTATAGCCTCATGAAAAGTAATAGTAAAACTCAAATAATAAGACTTGAAAGCTGAAATTACTCTTTAATCCATGGCTGCAGACTGGATGTTGTGTTAGCAGTTATGAAAACAACATTAATCTCATTGTACCTCTCTATTAGAGCTCTTGGGTGATCTGGTGCATTGTCAATGAGCAATAATATTTTGAAAGGAATCTTTTAACAGGCCGCAACGGTGAATTTAAAATATTCAGTAAACCATGTTATAAACGGATGTGCTGTCATCCCGGCTTTGTTGTTCCATTACAGTGCACAGGCAAGTAGATTTAGCATAGTCCTTAAGGGCTCTAGGATTTTCAGAACGGTCAATGTGCATTGGCTTCAACTGAAAGACACCAGCTACATTAGCCCCCAACAAGAGAGTCAGCCTGTCCTTTGAAGGTTTGATTTCTCTTCTCCAGCTATGGGGAAGTCCTACATGGCATGTTGTTCCAATATAATGCTGTGTCATGTACATTCAAAACCTGCTGTTTAGTGTAGCCACCTTCATGAGTTATCTTAGCTAGATCTTCTGGATAACTTGCTGCAGCTTCTACATCAGCCCTTGCTGCTTCACCTTGCACTTTTATGCTGTAGAGATAGCTTCTTTGTTCAAACCTCATGAACCAACCTCTGCTAGCTTCTGATTTCCTTCTGCAGCTTCCTCTCTCAGCCTTCATAGAATTGAAGAGAGTTAGGGTCTTCCTCTGGATTAGGCTTTGGCTTAGGAGAAAGTTGTTCGTTTGATCTTCTATCCATATCACTCAAACTTTCTCCACATCAGCAATAAGGCTGTTGTACTCCCTCATCATTTGTGTGTTCACTGGAGTAGCACTTTTAATTTCCTCCAGAAATTTTTCATTTGTATTCATAACTGGGCTAAATGTTTGGCAAAGAATCTTAGCTTTTGGCCTATCTCAGCTCAAGACATGCTTTCCTCACTAAGCTTAATCATTTCTGGCTTTTGATTTAAAGTGAAAGACGTGCACTTTTCCTTTCACTTGATGCTTAGAGGCCAATGTAGGGTTATTAATAGGCATAATTTCAGTATTGTTGTGTCTCGGGGAACAGGGAGACCCGAAGAGAGAGGTGGGAGAATAGCTGGTTGGTGGAACTGTCGGAACATGCCTGTTTAGTATGGTACTGGTGCCCCAAAGCAAATTCAGTGGTAACATCAAAGATCACTGGTCACAGATCACCATAACAAATATAATGATAATGAAAAAGTTTGAAGTATTGGGATAATTAACCAAAATGTGACACAGAAACATGAAGTGAGCAAATGATGTTGGAAAAAGGGCACTGATAGATTTGCTTGACACAGGGTTGCCACAGATCTTTAATTTGTGAAAAATGTAGTATCTGTGAAGTGCAGTAAAGCAATGTATGCCTCTGTGTAGTGAAAGTTACACAGAGGTATTCTAATTTTACGCCCCTGAGTAATTATGAGAATTAAAATAATGTCTATAAACACCTAATACAAAGCCTGGCACATGAGCATCTATTGACTATTACTTCCCTGTGTCCCACTTAGAGCTTTTAGCTTTTAGTAAGATTTTGCCAAAGTGAAATAATAGATAAATTTTTTTTTCTTTTTTTTTTCTTTTTTTTGTAGATAATCATTTTTTTATTGAAGGGTAGTTGACACACAGTATTACATTAGTTTCAGGTGTACAACATAGTGATTCAACATTTATATACATGACACTTCTAGGTACCAGCTATCACCATACCAAGCTGTTACAATATCTTGACTATATTCATTACATCCCAGTTAATTATTATTTTACCATTGGAAGTGTATACTTTTTTTTTTTTTTTTTGTGAGGGCATCTCTCATATTTATTGATCAAATGGTTGTTAACAACAATAAAATTCTGTATAGGGGAGTCAATGCTCAATGCACAATCATTAATCCACCCCAAGCCTAATTTTCATCAGTCTCCAATCTTCTGAGGCATAACAAACAAGTTCTTACATGGAGAACAAATTCTTACATAGTGAATAAGTTCTTACATGGTGAACAGTACAAGGGCAGCCATCACAGAAACCTTCGGTTTTGCTCATGCATTATGAACTATAAACAGTCAGTTCAAATATGAATACTCATTTGGTTTTTATACTTGATTTATATGTGGATACCACATTTCTCTCTTTATTATTATTATTTTTAATAAAATGCTGAAGTGGTAGGTAGATACAAGATAAAGGTAGAAAACATAGTTTAGTGCTGTAGAGAGCAAATGTAGATGATCAGGTGTGTGCCTGTAGACTATGTGTTAATCCAAGCTAGACAAGGGCAATAAAACATCCACGTATGCAGAAGATTTCTCTCCGAACAGGGGGGGTGAGGTTCTAAGCCTCACCTCTGTTGATCCCCAATTTCTCACCTGATGACCCCCCTGCGACTGTGCCTGTCTTAGGTTGTTCCTCCCTTGAGGAATCTTACCCGTCTCTGGCTAACCAGTCATCTTCCGGGACCATACAGAGAAATGTAAAGTTGGTAAGTGAGAGAGAAGCCTTATTGTTTGAAATGGTTAGCTTTTTATTTCTTTGCATATTTATGCCCTGTAGCTTCTATGCCCAGCATTTGTCTTGAGGTATCTTTACCACTTGGAAGAATTATGATACTCGGTAAATTTGATATGAGGCACGAATTCTATTTAAGGGTTGTAATTAGGAAAATAGGTAAATTTTTAATGGGTACTTTGAGTTTAACTTACTGATTTCTCCCCCTACTCTTTTGTTTTTGTTCTCCCCAAGGCTATGCCTTTCTGCTGTTCCAGGAGGAGAGCTCAGTACAAGCTTTGATAGATGCCTGCCTAGAAGAAGACGGGAAACTGTACCTGTGTGTGTCAAGCCCCACCATCAAGGATAAACCGGTAAGTAATATGCAGGCAGTTGTTGCATTTCCAGAGCACACATGCAATTGGAATAGCTGATCACCTTCTTCTTGTAATAGGAATGCTGGTAACTAGGATCCTCTTACCTGGGGTAACCTTGCAGTAGAGTTAAACTGTTGTTGATGGGAAGCTAGTAACAAATTACTCTGTATTTTGTTTTATACTTTTGGGACTGCATATAAACAAATGTGCCCTTGTCTTTCACTTTACAGCTCTTTTAAGCTAATTCCTATTCAGAAACTCTGAATTAAAGTAAATAATGCTCTTAGTGGTTTTGGCACCTGGTTTCTGTCATTATTTCAGACCAAGGACTAGAGTTTGTTTGTTTTTTTT
Source organism: Manis pentadactyla (assembly GCF_030020395.1). Classification (NCBI taxonomy): domain Eukaryota; kingdom Metazoa; phylum Chordata; class Mammalia; order Pholidota; family Manidae; genus Manis; species Manis pentadactyla. The sequence goes on along the minus strand of NC_080026.1, from coordinate 103,731,888 downwards.
AAAGATCATAATCATCAGTGTTTATGTGCCTTTGAATAATGCAAGATATTGTCCTGGGTGGTACCCACAGCTGGTTAAATAGAGCCTTCTGAGCCTACCCTCTAAGATGGACAGCTTTGAACAGGGCAGGAGAGGGAAAGGACAAAACCATCAATAAATGTACACTTATACAGAGTTTGTAGTGTAAGACTTTGTGCTTTCTGAGCCACAGTGTGAGTAAGGCATTGAGTAAAAGAGGAAGACTGCTTCCTTTCTCCTGGCAGAGGGTAACAGTGGAGAAGGGGCAAGACTATGTTCAGAGCAGAAGAAACAAAGTTAGTTAATATGGCAGAAATAAGGATCTGTGGGATATTGGGATGGGGGTGGAGTTTGCATGTAAAGACTTTATGCTAGGATTGTTGTAGATAGAGTAAAGGTAGTGATGTGGTCCAAGGGACCAAGACAGCTTTCTATCACAGGGCCTATAGCATCTCCTGTAAAACTTAACACCAGAGATGTGGGACTAGTTTGGCAGCTAGATTTATTCTCAGAAACATGTATGGGGAAAAAGTTGAGGTTGGACATAAAAGTTCCCAGTTTGACTCTTTAGTATTTAGGTATCTGCTTTACTCTAAGTAAGTCACCCAATTCTTGCTGAATCTTGGCTTCTTCATCTATAAAATGGGAAGAATAATGGTTCCTCTCTGGGATGTTGAGAGACTCACATAAGAGGAAAATGAAGCTTTTGGTAAGGTCAGGTACTTGTGCAAATGTAACTGGATGGTGCTATTAGTTCTACATAGTTCTGTAGGATTCAGGAGAGCAAGGTTATAGCACATGGTAACATCTGTTGAAAAGAGTGGTGACATCTGGAACAGGATTTATAATTGGTCCCAAAGAATGATGCTGGGATTTGGGTACCTATATGGAGGAGCTTATTTCATGTAAAGCAAAAGAGGGAGTTACGAAAGAATGGGGATATGGAGTTACAGTAGAATAATTGGTGCAGAAAAAGAAGCAAGGATTTTAGCAAGTGTGGAAGTGTCATACCACTACCAAATTTTTATAACAACAGTTAAACGCATTGGATAGGGTAGTTATACCAATGGGGAAAACAGTAGGAAACAGTGAGTGGGGAAAGAGTGGGGAACTTCTGTTAACTTTGGTCTTCATTTCAACAGAGTAGAGAGGCTGTGTGCTATGACAGAGGTGTGGGGACTGACTGGAACGTGAATGTGCAGTGTTTCATCTGAGTAAATAAGAAAGATGAAATAATTTCTCTAATTCTCCTTGAAATTGTGTGAGATTGGAAAGACTGAATTCAGTTTGACAGGGTCTCTCAACCTCTAGAGAGCGCCTGCCACTGGTAGAACAATGGAAGTGGAGTGGGAATGAGCCTGGAAGAGTTCAGGTGGGACTGGTCATGTACTATAGGAAAGGATTTGAAATATATTTATAAATGCAAAAAGGCAGAAGGGTGGTGGTAAACACTGAGATAGTTATGCTTTCGTAGATTAAGAAGCTGTTGAATTGAGTGGAGGTGACTAGAGGTGAGCGTGTGGGGCTTGTGCACCTTGGAAGAGCCATGCCGCTGTCCTGTGGCAGGAGGGTATATGCCTTGTCAGGGCGAGCCTTCCCTGGGAGGGTCTCTCTTGAGAGAGGAATGAGCAGGGGGGGTTGCAGATGGAGATGGTAATAGAGGCAACATCATTACTGTTATCTTCACACACGTGTATTACCCTTGACAAGGACTTTTGAAAATCTTTAGTGTAATTATCTGTTTTGGAAATGTTTATGGGGAAGCTAACTTTCATTGTTTGTGTTTCTACAAATTTCTGCCTTACTGCAGTTTTCGTTTTCTGAGCTCAAGTGAAGCAGTTTCATTGGAGCTTGGTGAATTCTGAATGGTGGCTGCCGATCCCGTATTTCTTTGACCCAGGCATACTCAGAATTTCCAGCATAAACAATTTGAATGAAACTTAGGATGGGAAACATAAAAGTCCCCAAATACCAAAAAACTGGATCCCATTTGGGGTCCAAACTCTTCTGGTTTCATTTTTGAAACTTCTCTTTCTCGGGTTCATTTCCACATTTACCAATCCCAGCCTCATTTGGCCACACTTCCCTACCCAAGTTTCGATACATTCCATTTCACTTTGGATGCTCCCATGGAAATTGAGAGCTGGGTTAAAAATTTGAGAGTAAATGAGGACCTTGGCAATAGCTCACGGTAAAGCCAACCTTTGGAGTTCACTCACCAAACTTTCTGAGCTATGGCTCTCCCTTGCTTTTTCTACTTACTAGCTTGGCTGCCTTTCGGGATCCTGTTGTCCTCATTCTATTTGTTTCTCTCTGATCCTCTCTGGATTTCTCCTTGGAAATATAGCATGTTCCACAATGACCTCACAGATTTTCTGTTCTTTGTCCTTTTCTCTTATCCCTTTCCTCCAAATCAAACCCCAATTGCCTGTGTGGATTGGGTCAATCAGATTGTTTTTCTAATACAGAGACTAGTAGCAAGTTCCCCTATCACTTAGCCTTTCTAAGACTGTTTGTTTTCTAACTCACACAAATCCCTAATTAGTGGGTTTCAGGTAGTATGAGGTAGATATTTTCGGTCAGTGAATATCTTTCATTACATGACTCTACTCAGATTATTCTATGTGTAGGTCTGATCATGAAAGATGGCAGAAGAAACTGTATGGCCTGATTAATTGACTCCTCAGTCCCAAAGAGTAAGTAGAGAAATTAGCAAGAACAGGAGCTATTGCAAAGCTTCTTGGTATGTTGTTTTTTTTTTCCTCCTCCAGTAAGAGGAATTCCATAGCTCAGATGTCTCAAGCATCCCAAAGGATAGCTGTGTCTTTGTCCAGGCTTCCAGGGAGTGGGCAGACATTGTGGTCCCTTGTGGAAAGGTGACTCTACTTTTTGAATGTATAAATAAGCTAAATCTGAAGGTTCAAGACAGCTAACTCTGATAGAGCAGGAAACCTAAGAAGGTCTAACACAGATAGGAGCTGAAGAAGAGGAGCCTTGAAAAGGAGGTAAGGAAGGAAGTGTTTATGGTTTCTTACTTTCTAGAACACACCACTTTGGCTAGAGAAGTGGGATAGCAAATACCTTAAAAGGAGTATCAAACAAGTTTCCTGCTTCTTCCTTCTTAATGATTTATAGCACAGTCACATTTTATAAATAAACTGAAATATGACATAATTGATTTTGCTATATATTTTAAAACTGTCTTACCAAATTGAAGTATGCTTATGCAAGGTGAGTTCTTTGTTGCTCAAGTAACATGGTCATCCACTGAAAACTTGGAAAAATTGTTGGGACTGAGGAAGCTAGAAATAGAGGCTGGTACAATTATTTAAGTCTTAATTCTGTTCATTCTGTCTATCATTCTGGTCTTACCTACCCCTACTTATGTATCAGTGGGATCTCTAGCACCTCTAATGACTCCTCTTTAGTTATAAAAATAGTCCATATACTTTTGCCTGGGACTTTAGACTTTCCCAGTCTGACTTCAGATTTTTTCCAACCTTACCTTTTTCTGCTTTCCTTCTGAATCCCATATTCCAGCCAACTGAAATACTTCCATTCCCATCTTAATTTCTATTCCTCCCTTTATTTTAAGACCCCTCTCAAATGCCATCTCTTTCCTGAAGCCTTTTCTAATCTGTACACCACCTGTGGTGAATCATACCTGCCATTTTGCCCACATACAGCCATCTCTTCTAAACGGTGTGCTTTCCTTCAGACTACATTAGAGTGCCTACTGTGGGTAAGGCATTATTAGTACTGGTCCCTATGAGTCAAGCTTACTATGAATCAGTGTTCAAAAAGTTAATAGTATAATCGATAGAAAAACAAATATGTAAATACACAATATAAATCTATAATGTTTGGCACATAAAGTGTTCTAAAATATTTGTCAAATTAAGAAAAATAAATCAAATCAAGATAAGATCTAGATTAAGTAATTCAGAGAATATATATACCTTTAGTGATGAAAGAAAGCTTCTTGGATGAAGTGTCATTTGAACTAGGCCTTGAAGGATGAAGAACATTTGGAGATTGGCCAGGAGAGGGTGGAGGTGTGGGAAATAGATATTTTGGAAAAAGGCAACAGTATGAACACAGAAATGAGAAATTATGTAGAATGAATAGGGAACATTTAGGTTAGTTAGATGGAGCATAAATATATAAAAGGGAGTAGAGGGAAATTAAATTGAGAAAAATAGGTAGGAGCTAAGTTACAGGGCACCTTTATTAATAGCCTCAGTTCTTGGGTTTCTGGCATATTAACTCAAACTCTTTTATTCTCTACCTACTGCCTCCTAAGACAGTAACTATAATTTTATCTTGGCTCATTCAAATCTGGTTTTGTCATATCCTACCTTGGAATTCTTTAGCACTTCTAATCTTGATTTATTTATTTGTTCCTTGAATCCTTGGTCTAAATTTGTGGTTTGGCACCTTCCATCATAAGGAATTTCTCCAAACGAGGAATTCGCCTCTACAATGAAAGAAGTACCTCCTATTCATAATAAATCCTGTTTTTTCCCCTGGAATCTTTGAATTTGCAAATGGGTCCAGAATTTCTTAGTGCTTGAGACTTTGGAAGCTGTTATTCCTTTCTACTGAGGTTTAAAAGATACTGCTGTTCCAATGTACTAAATAGTATCTAGTGGACAAAAAATAGCTAATACCTTCTCCTTAGGGATCATGTTTGCTGTTTTCCAAAGTGTGTTTTAAAGAACACTTGTCCCATCAAATATTGGTCTCTTAGAGGGTCATTGACAAAAGATTTGCTCTATAATAATAATCGGTATAATTTACTGAGCACTTACTTTGTGCATTTCCTCCCTTAAAGGTTCCATAGTCAAAAACATTTGGGAAACATTATTATGGTTCTGAAAAGAGTGAAAAGTCTTACAGTAAATAAATTTGTATAATATTGTTTGATCCAGAATGTTACATGTTTTGGGATTATACTTGTGAAGATTTCAGTGGAGTTAATATTCCATGAAGCTCACTCAAAGAATAGGCTTCTTCCCAGGAAAAACCTGGGTAACTTGAACTACATGTACATTCCTCTCAAGAGTTTTAGTGATCAGCCTGCCAATAACAACATCCTTGCCCTAGCACCATGGAGCTGAAAATACACATTTATGTAGACATTGGACAAACTATCTGGCTGCAAAGCATGATTGCCTAAGGCTATGAACCTGGAAGTTACAATAACTGAATATAGTACCAGTTTTGTTGCTACATCATTTTCTTGAGCTTTTCTAACTGCTGATTTTGTTAGTAGGTTTAAGAGGAGTCTGTTGAGCATTTGTTAATGCATTAAAAATGTGCAGAATGTGTTTGGAAAGAAGAGAGAGATTAATTACTCACAAATAAAAATGCATTTTGACTTGTCCAGGAGATGAAGGATGACAGGTGGCCAGTAGCATGGAAGACAGGAAGGCTTGCAGACCCACAACATCACTGCAGTAGAAAGAGTATATATAAACTTCAGGTTAAGTAAACCTCAGTTTTAGTCCTGACTGACTTCACTATTCTAAACCTTAGTTTCCTTATCGCTAAAGTAGACATAATTTTTACACTATAATGGTTTATGGTGAGTTTAAGGGTGACAGTGTGTGTAAAATGCCTAACATAGTGGTGCAGTGTAGGTGCTCAAAAGGGATAGTTTCTTCTTTCTTTTGAAGGAGTATCATCTAGCATATGCTTTCTAAGTGACATAGAATCATCTAGCAGTGTTGATGCACACTAAGTAATTCTAATCACTGAGTTTGTCACTTTATAGATTAGAAATTTGCACTGATTAGGCCCAAGCCCTGAGACACCCACTGGTGGCCAGAAACAGTTTTCCATGCTCCTGGAAGGTGCCTTTTGGAGTGAGGAGAGTGATCTGGAAACTATACTAGGGCAGCTGCTGGATGACTTCTTGTTGCACCAGTTGCTGACTGTTAGAAAAATCTTTGTTATTTCACCTGAACACTGATGGGCACAGAGCAGTCACTAAGGGTTAGCACTGTGCCAGGCATCTGGTATCTACTTGGAGATAGGGTCTCAGCCTTATAGGACCCTAGAGTGCAAGGGTGGGAAATATCATGTGAATAGTAAGTGATGCAAGCAGTTACAGGTGCTATGATAGCATTATTATAGGAAGTAGTTGTTGGGTTAGCAGGTCTCAAAGAGCAAAGTTGTCAGATGTTCCTGAGGGAGTCAGGAAAGCCTTTAGGGGAAGGTGTTCCCTTAAATCTTCTGGTTATAAGTAAGGGTATTGACCATAGCATTTAATTGCTAATGGCTTTATTAAGTCAAGCACAGAGCAAGGATATACATTGCCATTTATTCATGCTCTATTTTTATACTGGATGCCCTTACAAAACAGTATACAGAACACTGTTTAAATTGTTCAAATAGTAACTGAAAGTCCCAAAGAGGTCTGTACACCTGTGGTTTCCATGTATCAGGCAGGTTGTGCAGCTGGGTGCAGATGGCTGGGGTTTCCTTTCTGTTCCTGTACTGTTTCCTGAGCCTGATGTTGGACCTGGAGCATCCTGGGAAGGCATGAGAGAATTTCCCAGCGTTACTTTTGGCTGTCTAGAAAGAATTCTGGCTATTTTGACAAGGTTCTCTGGGGCCTGTGATTTACTTGTATCTAAGGAATGGGAGGGATGTAAACGTGGGAGTTACAGCTTTTTGCTTTGAGGCCCAGTGGAGTTCTGATTGGCCCAGAGCTGTCCAGGGTACAGAAGTTTTGTCAAGGCCAAGTCTCTGATCAGCTATTAGGTTCTTTTCTGAAAGGCCACTTTTGCCTGAAGATACAGGTAGGGCATCTTCTCCATCAGGTAGAGGGCAGCACTTGAGATAACAGGTGGCATCTTAACTCTTAGAAATTGGCTTACCAGTTTGTTAGGGAGCTATATGGTAAAAATTAGTTGAAATAATATACCAAATGTCAATGTACTTTGAAGAGTCCAGACCACAATTATTGCTGTTGTGGCTGTTAGTTTTATTGGTTAATATTAATAAAACAACTGCTTATACCATGGAAGAGATAAAGATGCCTCACAAACCACAAACAAATTTATTTTTGATACTGCGGGACAATGCAGTGATTCTGTGAGGCCTGTGATGCTTAAAATAGAATTGCTGACAGCTGGGGTAGGGCTGAGTCCGTTACCAGTACAGCTGAGTTGCTGCAGCCACAGGTCAGTGGACCTAGGTTTTGCTGACTTCTCCTGGCTTGCCGAAGAGCTGGGATGCTGCTGCTTTTTGGGAGTAACAGTCCTGATGGCTCTGCAGTGTTGTTTTTCTGATTCATGTAGATTGAAAGGGTTGTAGGATTAAGGAGAGAAAAATGGAGACCTTTCCTAAAGATCTTGAGTAGGAGTTTGAAGTTATTGAAAAGGAAAAAGAAAATGGGGTGGGGGCGCTGAGCCATATGCTTTATGGAAAAATCTGTGAGAAAGAGAACAAATCTAAAGATTTTTGGTTAGGTAGTTTCCTAAGCTGGCCACCAGATTGCACTGTTGACTCCAAACAGTTTGGTTGCTTTTTGGAGCTGCCTTGAGAGGAACAGATAAAAAGAAAGGTACTATGTAGCAGAACATGCATGTGATAGATGTTTGTGACCTAAGGAGATGACCAGGCAAGGATGAAGTGCAGGGTGAGGTGTTCAAAATGAGCTCAGGGTAATATTACTTATTGGTAGATGAATGTCTAAATTCTAAATAGTGGTCTAAACTGAGAGAATTCTCGCTCTATAAGGAGGCTCGCTCACATTCAGAAACTTGAAGCCCTAAGGTTTGTGTTAAAAACTGTTCATACTAAAACTGTGTTTTCTCTTACCTTATTATTAAAGATACAATAAAAATGCATTTTATATTTAATTTAGAGGATTTTGCATGTTTTCAATGAAATTTTTCTCTTTAGGAAATGGTATTACAGCTTCCTGTCAAAATAAGTGACCCACATTAAATTTCTTAATTTTTTTTCCTGACACTTTGGCCTAACCTTATCCCTATTAATGACTTTAGGTTTTAGGATGGCACTTTAGTTTTCATACAGAACTATAATTAGATATTTTATTCTTTCCTGACAGCGAAACAGTCAGACTTGTTCAGGAATATCCTTTGTGCAGTTGAATCGGAAAACTTTTAAGTTCTTTGAACAACTGTTATTTAAATATACTATGCTCTTAACCATTTAAAATTAATTTCTATAGAACAACCCTTTTAGAGCAATACCAGGAAATAAATGAAGACAAGGCCTGGATTGGAGTAAAGATTCTACACATTGTGTTTGATTAGTTCAGCCTTATTATGCCATATTTTGATACATACTAACAGCAAGATATAATAGGGCAATATTATTCAAAGTATGGATATTAATAGGTGTTAGGTAAAAAATTGGTTCAAGGAAATTATTTTGGAAGTACTGGGTTAAACAACATTTGAATAGGTTTCTGTCCTGTAAAACTTCCTAGAGCCTTTAATTAATATATACCAGTGGGTGCTGTAAAACCCCAAAAAGGAAGAGTGTTCGATAACTTTTTCCAAACACTGCTCTTCTGTCAGAATAAGCCTAGGGATCTGCACTTCACAGAATACACTTTGAGAAACCTTGAAAGGAAAGGAAAATTAAAGGAAAATTAGTGCTTTTATTACTAACTGTTGGTATCATTAATGTTACATTCTTTTAGGATTCTTGAAGGCTGTTAGAAGTCATTATATGATGTCACTATATGATATTTATACCAAGCTTTATGTTTAGCTTCTCTCTTTAGTCTTAAATAAATTTGCCTTTGGAGAGAAGCAGTTATACAAAGCAGATTATTAATTTAGGAAATAAGAATTTAGAAAACAGTTAAGTCAAAATTAGTTTCCATGGTCCTCACCAGAGCTTCCACAAGAATACATGCTAAAAAAAGAAACCTAAGAAAAATCATTTTTATATTTTCTGTCAGAAGTGATTATGGAGTACAACATTCCATTGTGAGCTGTGTGGTAACTAAACCTTTCTAGCCAGAGATCATAGGCTGAGGCCCACAGGATAGATCTGGCCTACAGATAGTTTTGTTTAGCTTGTTTAGTGATTTTTACAATTGATTTAGTTCCCATCATTTTAAAATCTCAAATTTTCACATTAAAAAATCTGAATTTCTAGCTACTCTTGAAAAATGGATAAGTCTGACAACACATTTGCAAATGATAACTACTATGGAGCTGAGAAGTGTCTGCTTCCTTTAAAAGGAGTGGTTTATCCCAGTGTGTCACTTCCTACCGACTAGCTATTGTCCTAGTGGCTTGACACACTTACGCTACCTGTCTGACGCTGTAGGCATTTGGTTTTGTGTAATCCCTGCTGTAAGGACATAGCATGATCAAAGGGCTGGTGGGTGGTACCTCTTCTTAGAGTCACTTTTATAAGTAAATGTGGTGAGGTTTCTCCAGGAAGAAGTGTTGGATTAATTCATGTCAGGCTCATTTAAGGGAATCTTCACCATTTATGGTGAAGTGTCTGTGCTTTTCCTCAGGATCTTGAGGCTTTTACTGGGAAATTTGTACTGAGTTAGAACCAAGTTCTAATCTAATCACATCCGTTCTCAAAAATAATTATTAAAGAAAGGATAATCAAAAAGCAGTTCTTTTATTTACATTCTACCACTTTTTGTAAAATATTTGGGTCAGCTTATAAAGTATTGTATTTAAAAAGTAGAGAAATGTGTATGTATGTGTGTATATTATGTATGTATACATATATGTATATATATGTATGTGTGATGTGTATAGTATGCGTGTATATGTGTTTGTATGTGTGTGTATATATATGTATATATATATCAGGATCAGAACATACATTCAAAGAATAAATCAGAGAGACAGAACGTGGATATCAGGCCCTGCGTTCTGAGAATAAACCTTAGGAGATAGAGAACATGCTTTATGTGAGAGTGGGCTTATATTTCAGAGAGAAACCCCAGTGTAAATGGAACTTTTCAGTGTAGACAATACCACAATATAACTTTTTGCTTAGTATGTAGAGTGTGCTGATGTTGGCCTATGTTGACATTTCTCTGATTCTGCAGTAGTGTGAGTTCTGAGGAGCTATTTTCTGGTAGCAGCTGGGAAATGTGGGTTTTGTGAATAGGGTTAATAATTACTATTCTCCTGAGTCCTCTTCTTGTATTTTTACATAATCTATAATGCCAAGAATAGGGTAAGGGGATGGGTTGGATGTGATGTAATGGGGTGAGGGGGGAAGAGGGAAAAGAAGAGGCAGTAATGAAAGCCCCTCAGCAGGAAGGTTTGATCTTATGCAAGTTCTTTTGAGCAACAGTAACCTACAACTATTACAGAAGGCTACATTGTCTGTATTTCTGATCAGAAGAAACCAAAACACTATAGATAACTACATAGGAACCATTTTCACTGTGAAACAAACTCAATTATTATAAGGTGATTGAAATTACCCTACTAGGTCCTGAAGTACCTTAACCAGTTTATTAGGGATGAGACTAGAAGAAGAGAGGGCTCTGTGTAGAAAAGATATGCCCTACTTTTTTTTTTATTGGTGACATTAGAATCTTTGTTCTTACAGTGTCTGGAAATTGTGTTTTTAATTAAAATTTAATAATGGGTCCTTGTGAAGGCATTTATAAGTGGTGTTTTATGGCATTAGTTAATCTACCTTTGTGATAAATGTTAAGGGAATGATAATTTAGACACAGAGACCAAATTTTACAAGGAAAGAACGAGATTTTTTTTTTTTTGGCGATACAAGTAGAGCAAATGCCTGAATGTTAGAATTGCAAACAGGTCCCAAGTTTTCAGTCTAGGGAAGAAATGGAGATTTTATGGCTTCTGGCTAACTAGTGAAGGCAATTAGCATCATAAAAACCAAAAAGTTAGGTGGGAGTGAATTTTGTAGCAATCATAAGGAATGTGTAGACTGTTTCTAAATGAGCAATGCCAGTTTTAGAACTGATTCAAGGTGTTTTGAAAGTGTAATTGGCAGATTTACTACCTTTCAAATGGGAGTACTCCTGGATATAAGCTAAGCCACGTAAGATATTATCTTGTGTTTCCTTGCATTAAGTGTTGATGGTTGAGTGTTGGGGAAAATGAAGGATTTTGTTGATACTAGGAAAATGAAAATTCAACTGTTTTCTTCCTTATCCTAATTGGTGAGGGGAAAGGAGAGGCATATTCCTTAAGGACAGCGGTTTCTCTGCTTCTACCCCTAGCCCACTTTCCCAGAGCGCCTGGCCGACCGAGTGACTGGTTGGTTTTGAGGCAGCTTGAAACTTGCCATTTGGTATTGGAAGGGTTGTTTTGTGTTTTCATTTAATTTTTTTTAAGCTATTCTTTGATAATTTAGTTATGGATTAAAACAAACATGTTTTCAGGTTAAGATTCTGAGGAAATACTTTATTATTTATTATTTGATAATACAAATTATGGGCAGGAAGTCAGAGTCCCAGTGAAGAGATATTACAAAATAGAAAGAAATACAAAGATTTATTTTTCTACTTCTTGAAAATATACTTCAATTTCTAGGCTTTCCTTTATTTAACCAGACTTGTTTAGGAAAATCAGATAAATCAAAAGTAGATAGCACCATGTGCTTCAGTATTTGATATTGCCATTAATCCTGTGCTGACTTGAGCATTAATCTCTGTTAAAACATATTGGTGAAAGATAAATGTTTTAATTTTAGGGGGTGATAATTTAATAACCACACATATAGTTCTAGAAAATATTCCTAATGTTCCTGTTCCCTTTCTCTAGGTGACTATTAAAAAGCTAAGTGCTGTACTGCAACAGGCTATAAATAGTCTATCATGTGTTAAAATGGTCTGTTTCTGGAATCTGTCTCTAAAAGATTGCCTTTTTTTTTTAAACCACAGGTGGTTTCTGAGGGTTTCATGGTATATGTCTAGAGTGTTGAGTATAGTATGTGGAAGTAGATTTCTCAAGAGTTCTATTGAAAGGCACTTAATGCAGATTACATTAACTAATAACTGGATTTTGTTTGGGTTGTGTATATTGTAAAATGCACAAATCAGTGGGTTTGTCTTTAGTCACCTTATTCTCATTTGGGGTTGATGGAAATGAAAGTAAGGACCAAGTAAACAACTTTTTTTCAGGTGCAAATTCGACCATGGAACCTAAGTGACAGTGACTTTGTAATGGATGGTTCTCAGCCTTTGGACCCCAGAAAAACTATCTTTGTTGGGGGAGTTCCACGACCCCTTCGAGCTGGTGAGTGGAAATAGTAACACCACAAAAATAAAATCCCCAATGCATTTAGTCTTCAATATTTTCTAGATTTCTGGTCAGCTATTCACAGTTTCTAAAAAGAAGGCTGTCATGTCAGTTTCACGGAGATGAATCTTTCAGGATTAATGTTTTCTCCCAAAATGCTCTATTTTCTCATGGTGCAGGAGTGAATTTCATTAAAGTGTTACCTCAAAAGGATGAATTCTATTTAGTGTTTTCCTATTCAATCACACATTTGGAAAATAATAGCAATACATTTGGCAGTGTGCATTCTTATGCCAGTCAGCATTGTTCTGTATGACAGAGTCAGCCCATCAGAAATTTGCCCCGTGCAACTGTGTGCCCACTCAGTGATGAGCCGAACAGCTGCTGGCAGTTGGGACACTGGGACTCAAACTGAACTCTTCCCAAGTGAAACAGGTTCCTGTTTTTTCTTATGCACTTTGAAAAATTAATTATGTATTTGAGCATCTTTATTAAGACTTTTTAAAAGCTTCCCTATTTTTTTTTTTAAGTTCCTTCCCAGTGATGTAATAATTGTACTTGATGGGACTGGGCAGAATCCTAACTGCCTGGAGCATTCAAAGGGATGCTGAGCTGATGACTTCCATACTTAAACCCAAAGATAGATCTCATCAGTTGCCGGTCTGTGTTACTACCAGTGGGAAATAATAAAATTATTTGTTTGTAAGAACTAAATTGTAAAATATTTAAAATAATTGAGTTTATTTTTTAAAAGATGAAAAATAAAGTGTTTGCTGCCACTAGTGAGCAAGTAGACTTATTTCTACCTAAAAGATAAAAAAAAAAAAGCAGAGATCCTTAAGTTGTAAAAACAGTTATTAAATGTACCTACAGCTTTTTGAATCTATAACTTTGATGACTTCTTAACTCTGAAAGCTCATCAATATTTCTAACATATTTATTCAAATCTCAACTCCAATCTGCTCCTAAAAGATAACTTGAGCTCTCTATAAAGATATTTTCATAATTCCATTTTGAAGGACTTTAAAACATAGTAAATATGACTGTGGAGTTTGTAATTTTACAGTACCTCAGAAAGTCAAATATATTTGGGTCTTACTGTCATGGAAAACCACACCAGAAGAAAGAAAGCGAAGCAGCAGAGCAATGCCTCCCCTTTATCTGCTGTCAGAGAATAAAGCCTAGGAAGGGCTAACAAACATGAACAGCATCACCGCACGGGGCAAAAACAGCCCTTTGTTTCTAAACTGCTTGTTCTTTAAAAAACAAAATGTGACTGGAGGCATTGTGCAATATTCCCGACATTTCAAACTGGGGTCAATGTTTAGGGAGTAAAGGGAGAAGAATCACCTTTGATAGTGTTTTAACTGCATATGTATCCTACTAAAGTGGATATTCATTGCTAGTATCCTATTCTTTTTTGCAACTAACTACAAGCACAAGTCAGTTTTAATATTCTAGCCCTCTCTTCCTAGATGGGAATCTGGAAAAAAAACATTCTGAAAGAAAAAGTCCCACAGTTTTAAAAAGAACTAGTTTTAACTTTTTATGTCTCTTCTTAAGTCACAGACACAATAGTTCATAAACTAAATTCCCTTTTTTATTATTCACCCTTTATTCTTACTGTATTAATGATTTGAAAGGACAAGTAAGGGTCTCTATATCATTCTCCCTCTGTAAATGCTATGATGACCCATTTTCTGCACTTGTTCTAAGATCACTCTGACACTGCAGGACAGGAAACTCAAGATGCTAAATTATATTCTTTCATTAACATTCTGTGTCTGTAACATTCTGTGTCTATAAAATGCTGCAAGTTCTAGGATTAGAAAAGAAGTATATTTAGTTATCTAGTCAGAAATAGGATTTTGTGTTCCCAGCCTAGATAGTATGCCTTTTATAAGTCTTGAAGTTTTCTTTTTCTTAGAAGTTAAGCTGAAATTTTTTGTTTTATAATTGTTTTGTTTTTGCAGTTATGTGGATAGTAATCTACAGTCACTTGGTCAAATGGAAATGTTGCCCCATCTCAACAGCTCCTATAAATGTTGCTAGCTTCTAGATGTCTATACAATCTATTATTACCATCTTAGAATTCTGTATCTATCTAAGACTTCCAGTTTGGAGCCCATGTAAATCTAAACAAAAGAGTTAACATCTGCAGTTTATATCCATGTATGTAATTGGGTTTCTTTGAAACACACTGTGCTTTGTGGACTGGTGTGTGCCTTGGAATAGAAAATACTATTTTTAAAGGATTTCATTTTGACTTTGCTTAAACAGACAATCTTAAATAGAATACAGTGCAGCTCACTTGAACAATAAACATTTATTGAGCATCCACTGTGTTCCTGGTGCTGAGCAAGAGTATCTTGCCAAACTGAATGCATATCCCACTATTGTGTTAAGCAGTAATCGTTTACAGAAAGTTGAAGATTTCAGAACAGAAGAAAACAAATATATTAATAGAATGCTAATTTAGAATTGGATGCTAAATTATATCATTTAACATAATGATTCTCAAACTTGGTTTTTAAATATGTAAGGGCATTTAAAAAATTATTTCCAGGGGTGTTATGGTTATGGAATTCTGAAAAGTCTTAAAACTATTTCAGGTACTATATACAGAGTGATCCTGGACTAGACATGGGTAGTGGTACTCAACAGGTGAGATTTTAGGTGTCCAAATTGATTTTCACCTTATCTTGGGCCCCAAATGGTCTTTTAACATGTTACAGAGACTAAAATATTATCACTCATGAATTATTCCTTTGGATCTTGTGAGGCTTTGTATCTTTGATATTTCCCCATTTTAAGACAGGGACCATTATCACTAATAATTATTCTAAATATAGCCCTTGTCTCACAAAACAGAAATACACAAACACTTTGGAGAAACCAGGCAATTAATTTTAAGTAGTATTATCCTGAATTTAGGTTGCTCCTTCTGGTCCTTTGACAAACATCCCTTTTTAAAATTTAGGATGGAAAAAAAAATCATAGGCCTAGAAAAATTAACCTGAAAAATGGGAAAGTATCAGTGGAAAATCTAAATGAGTTTCCCTAAGGTAGACTGCCTGGTTGTTGGTTTCTCTAGGTCAAATAATACACATTCCAACTGTCTCCTATCCCCTCTAGCACCACTCCCATCAGTGAACAAGGATGGTTTGCCTGAAGTCTGGTGTTTCTCAGTTCTTGTTCTCTTCTTCCCGCCTCTTCCTATCCCATCCTAAGAAAGGCTGTTTGTAGACCCACCATGCCAACATGCAGGTAAAGTTTATATACTCTTCAAAGAGTCAGTACAGGAAGAGGAGTAGTCTGTTTGGTTCTCCACCTGCTACTACTGGAAGTACAACAGCCATGTTGCCACTCTTCATTCAAATAATGTAAGGAGCATGTCTTCCTGAATCTCAATACAGAACACATCTCTTATTTCTGAGAGGAAATAAGTGCCAGGCTTGGGGTTATGAGGCAGCCCCCAGGAAAAAGTGGAGAATGAAGCAACTGATCTCTATACTATCCCCCAGTTTACAAACATGAGTATCTGTGACTTCAGCTTCTTGGCTTAGACATCTAATTTGAGAACTGCCTCGGTGATCAAGCTTTGGGACTCATCATTTCCAACTTGGGTCAGGCTTGGAAAACCTACAGTTTTCCTTTCTAATTAGAGGCATGTGAGCTATTCTTCCACTTCAGGATTCCCTTCTGACAGTTTATCTGACTGCAGAGCAGATCAATCTTTAGAGATTGCACATATGAGTCCCTGGAGGTCTACTATTTGCTTGTCCTCTTTGGGTCTCCTGTTTTTCTTATTGCTCTGATAATTGTTTTTCTCCCCCACTACTATTCTGTGACATATCTGAAATTTAGTTCTTTGCCTCTATCCTTTGACCGTTGTGAGAATGGCTTGTCTGTGGAGGGAAAAAAGAAAAAAAAAACTTGTGTGGTAAATAATCAATGACATAAGGCATACATCTAGAGAATATACATCCTGAATTTTTCTAAGCTCATTTATTTCAGACATTCTGTATAAAGTTTCTGGTAGTTCACATGTATTAGGAATCACATCCTGATTTGTGATCTAGGAAATAGGAGTGTTGTAAAATCTTAGTTTTGTGAAGTGGTAGCAGGCAGAAATCATCTTATCTCAAGTTCCTCAGCCATAGAAGCTTTTTCTTTCACCAAGTCCCAGCCAGGCTCAGTATGAGTTGTCCCAGATAAACTCCAAATTTGGCATACTAACATGATGAACTTCATTGCCTTTATCAGCGTTTTCTAATGTTTGTGCATGTGTGTATTCTCCTTCCCACCTAAAAGCAAAGCCTCGTGCACAGCTGATGTCAACTCTGCCATATCATTGGTAGGTTGAATAACATAAGCATAAAGCCAAAGTAAGACTGGGATGAACTGGTGCTTATGCAGCAGAAACAAGGCCAAGTTAATGTTAAGCAAAGATTTATGAGTAGAAGGAAAAAGCAACCCCTGGATAAAACTAAATATTTGAGCACTATTCTTTGGTCAGCAGTATACTCAGAGCTCTCGTGTGTGTTTGATTCTCATGATAATCCTGGGAGTGGTAGGCTTTTCATTTTAGAGATAAGGAATCAGAGTTCAAAGGGGGTGATTGGCCAAGGCCACAATAAGTCAAAAAGCTTATATTCAAACTCAGATCTCTAGGCTTCAAGTTTGGGGCTCTTCTCTTAGAAGGAAGCTGCTTTATCAATCTGAGATCTGAGATGTTGTCTCAGTAACAGAAGTAACAGTCAACGTTGGTACCAGTCTGATTTAGTCAAACTAAACACTCTCTTTTAGTTGGTTGTTGTTACCATTTATTTGAAAATATACTTAACTTCCCAATATCCATACAGAGGGGAAGTTTATGAACACATTTCCTCCATTTAAGATGTGTGATCTGCCCTTGTGAACCAGCTCAGCAATTCTGGTAAACCTAGAAAGTCCACCTTCAAGTTGTATCTTCCTTTCTTTCAGAAGTCCAGACCTCTTTGTCATCCTGAGGTATGCCTTATGCCCCTTTCCTGTTTGCTTTGTTCTTATTTCCAGGAGAACAAATGTGTCTTCTAGATTCAGTTTAGAATCTGGAAAGATGGATGTGTTAGTATTTCCTTTGGGAATCCTCATTTCTGCTCTACCCCATTCGGTTCTGATAGTATCTCAGACTTAGACATTGCCTTATGGCTGATTTTGAAATCTAATTTTATGATAAGAGCAGGATCCTGGCATGGGGTAGGATTGGGGAGTTGTCATGATTTCTTCTCTGGTGAGCTAAAGTCCCCTTCAGCTCTCTGTGAACAATCAGGAGCAAATCCAAGAAACCATAATTAGGGTTCAGATTCAGCCTCAGAGGCATGGTCACCACAATCCAGAGGAATTCGTGGGAATTATATGTGCTACATACAACTGCGATATTCTTGTTTCCCTCTCCAGTCTGTGGCATAGTGAAGCTCATCACAAGAGCCAGTGTGTGGGTCAGACTCATAGTACTGTTGCTGTTACTGTGAAACAGTTGTTCATGTGATGACTTGAGTTGTCTTAGGAAGGAACATAGAGCATCTTACACCAAGTACAGAATGCCCTTGGGTATAACTACCAGACCTGCTGATTTCCCACCCCTGTGGTGCCAGACAGACCCTGTGAGCACTGTCTGGATAGGGAGGAAAAACTAAAAAGTGGTTTGGAGACTCCTGACTCCCTCATGGACTCTGTGCTTGCCACCACCTCCATCTCTGTACTCCAGCCTCCCCGTGTGCTCTGCTCTGGTGGCCCACTCTTCCTCAGGTTAAGTGTTGAGTGCATGCTCCTCCCTGCTGGCTGGAGAGGATGGTCTAGAATGAAGATTCACTGCCATAGGCTTAGTGTGGTTTGACTACATTTTCTGGAAAAGACCCTTTGGTTAAGAGCTCGCATTTCATGAGCAGGATTGAGATCACAAGATATGTATAAAACCCATGAAGGTTTTAGCTGACTTCCACCAGATCCCTACTGCCTTTCTCCTGCTTTCCTCTCCTCCTCCTCTTGGCTCAGTTTCTCCCTGGCCCTCCTCAGAGGAAGATAATTTATATGGGGCTTTCCTATATTAACATGATACTCATGCTAAAGAATCCTTTAAAACCTAGTCTCTTAAAGAAGTTGTACATTCTGACTTCTGTAGGTGAATTTGTATCTTCTCTATAAAATTTTTTTTTTCATATTGGAAATTTATAGAAGTTGGCTTGTTCTGTGTTTCTTTTAGTCACTTATATAGTGGATAAGTTAAATTAGAATTTTTAAAAATGCTGTTTTTACAAGTGGTTACTGTTTTCAATGACTCGAAACTCTGTTTAGTTAAATGACATCCCTCTGGTGTTTGGGCCCAGCTTAAGTTTAGCCTGCAGGAAGTATGCTTTCAGTGAAGACATGCTGATTAATAAAGGACCAAATAATAAACAGCGTTTTGACCATTATTTGCTTTTCTTCAAGGATGATCATAGTATTAGACCTTATGTAGTTAAAATACAGATTAGAGTAGAAAAAGAGATGGGTAATCTTCATACTCTTTACCAAAAAAGTTTCCTTAGTAACCTTGTTTCTTCTGTCTTCTCAACAAATTGCCCTTCCCTTGAGTGAGACTTCTTTGGCTCAAATATCTGCAGACTTTTTGGTGGCCAAGAAAATGACTGTATATAAGCTTTTAAGTGGAACTGATTTATTTATAATTAGTTTTCATAAAAGCATGTGTGAATGAAGGTTTCTGCTTCCTATCAAAAGTACTTAACTGCCAGCAGCATCAGTCATGACCTAATCTTCAGCACATGAAGAAGATTGTCTAGCAGCTAGTAGTGGACACCAAGTAATGGAATGTTTGTGCTTGTGGAAGGCACCTTCTCTAGCATCTGAAGATCCCTAAGATTTCTTTGGAGACCACTATGCTGTAGAAAAACCTATGGTTATAGTAACTTTCTTCCTCCTCAGCTGGAGCTTCAAGCTTACAGGTGGTATACCATCTTTATAAATCAGATTTTTTAAATCCTTCCTAAGAGTGGAAGACAAGTACCATTCAGTCTCTTGCCAGCATTCTTCTCCTGGCCATTTACCAGACTGCAGGAGTGTTTATTCTCCTATCGTGTTCAGAAGAAGCCAGGTCTTTGGAAAATTAGTGTTAAATTTCTAGGCCCTGAAGTTACTTATTTTACTAAGGCCATTTGACCAGCAAGGGAAATTCATTAATTCTACCTGTGGTTTCTTGATCTCCACCACTAAGTAATACTAGCCATGTGAGGGGGGGTCCTCAAGCCATCAGAGGTTGTTGGAATGAAGTATAAGGACTCATTGAACTCTGATATTCAGGGTATGTGCAAAATTCTTAATTGATGGAATGAATGAGTGTGATTCTTGGATCTTGCCCCAAGGCTGCAGTCAGGGTCCACTTGGGCTCTCATCAGCAATGTTCCCTTGGCTGATATGACTCAGTAAATCTGGTCGTAAATGGGATAATTGGGATAGCTTCCTGCTTTTCTGTTATTAATAGCACTTATTCTCAGGTGTAGTTATTGCTAACTTATTTTCTCACCTTCTGAAAAATACCTGTTGGTTGGAGTCATTCATTCTATTAAAAACAGGCTCTTAGAAAACATTCATCAATATTAGGCAGTCTGGTATGGGGAGAAATTTTGAAGAAGTTAAGTAGAAAGACAGCTTTTCTGTCATGGCAACATAGCTTTTCTTACTGCTTTAGGAGCTTCATATTACAGGAATCAGCAGTACTTGGTTTTCCTTCTGCTCATAGAAATCTGGTGGGGGTCTTACGTCATTCAGCACTGAGCCTTTGTGTCTGCTGCAGAATTCTTCCTCCACCTCACCAGCTTGTGCTGCACTCCTTCTCCCCAAATACTGATTCTTGTGGAGGTCTACTCTGTGATGTTCTTTGCACACCGGCTGTGGCCCAGGTCATCATCTCCCTACCCTGTCTTCTCCTTTCCAAATACCAAATATGGATATTTGAGGGAAGTGGGTTCTTGGGTCATTCCCCAGAGGTAAGGCTAAGTCTTTTGGACTTAAACCATGTGAGTAGCCTGAAAGGAATGGTCATACGTGGAGGAGGTGCCATCCAGTGTCAAAACAATTACCTTCAGGCAATGTGGACCCAGGTAAGTAACCGCTACATATCTCTCCGTGGTACCTTTATGGTGAGGATAATTTTAGAATATAGGACGTTTGGAATAGCCCAGTTTCCAAATGCCTTCTGTACAGGTGTTTTATAAATACCAATATAAAGATATAGAAGAAATGTGGCAAGGAGTGCAGACCAGACCTCTGGATTTGTAGCAGTGAGCAGGATGGTATGCTTTTACTGCCTTTCTAGCAGCTTAGTGTTCCCTGGCACATTTTAAGTGCTCCATAAATGTTCATTGCTGCTATTATCATTACTAGTACTATAGAACTCAGTGTTAGAAGTTAGTATGGAGACTTCTCAGTTGGGATAGAATGTACTCTAAAATCTGTAATTTTTTTAAATTATAGAGATTTACTTTAAGCTATAAACATATTGCTTCTATTTAAAATAAGAGTTAATTCTTTCTATAGCTTAATCTTAATATAGCACTGTGCCTTTAGTAATTGCTTTCAGTCTTAGTTGTCAGAAAATAGGGCTGTTCCTTTTTAACTTGTTAGAGCACCATTTGAAATGCTTTGCCTATCCAGTGCCCACTGCAGTGGAGTAAGCAATTAGAAATTAGAACAGGAGGGCTACTGATTGATTATTCCTTTTATATTGTGCTGAAATTCTGATTATGAAAGTGTGTGTGTGTGTGTGTGTATAAATTCTCAACTTTTTTTCATTTTGTTTTTAAATAGCCTATGAGGAGTTCCCCTACTTGAGTTGTAAGACTGATATGGACAACTCTCCATGATACTTAACATGGGTTTTCCTTTTATTAATTAAACTGCATGATCGTTAAATAGTTCTTCCTTCTCCTGGGCAAGAGTACCTTCTTTAAATATTTATACAGGATCATATTTATTTTCTTGCAGTTGAACTGGCAATGATCATGGACCGTTTGTATGGTGGTGTCTGCTATGCTGGCATTGATACCGACCCGGAGCTGAAGTACCCCAAAGGTGCTGGCCGCGTGGCATTCTCCAATCAGCAGAGTTACATTGCAGCCATCAGCGCTCGCTTTGTTCAGCTCCAGCACAATGACATTGACAAACGGGTAAGCAGCTGCGCAGGGTGTAATTGCTATGGGAAGGAAATGAAGCTTGTTCTGTGGGTCTGTGGGGAGAAAAGCACCTTGTGATCTTAAGTGGATGTCTCCACCTTACATGGCGTTAGTCCATGAGTCCACTTAAGCTGCCTAAGAAGGAGAGCACCCATGGTATTTAAGGTGTTAATGAACCGTCTGCCTTACCCATCCCCAGGGTGATGTTACACTTATGAAAATAACCCTGCAGAATTTAGCATACCAAACTAGTATTGTTAAAGAAATGATACTGATAGTGCTTTAATGAAGGTTGAGAGCTGGTGACCTGTTTGACTCGTGCTGTGCTCTTAAAACACAGCATTTAATGTTATTGTTCAGGAGTATACATAAAATTTTGAAGTCCTGGTTTCTTTTAAAATTGCAAGATCACACATGATAGCAACCACTGGGGCCGAGGAGCTGCTGTCACCTCCAGTGCACCCTGAGGGAGCTGGAGTTCTAATGCTCATACCATGTATGCATATGCCTTACCTGCCCCTTGGCTCACTGGTGTTACCTGCCTAGCCATTAGAGCCATTCACATTTGCTACCTTTGATCTGAAGAAGGGACGTGAGGTAGAGTTGTAGGGAAGTAGAGTGCTCAGTTGGTTTTGCGGGTAAACATAGGTTTAAATCTCTTAAATCTCAGCTCAGCCATATTTGGAAGTTGGGGCAATAAAATGTCGTAGGAGCTAATCTGGGGCCTATTTTAATAGATTAAAAGAACAAGTAGGAGAATAGCATCAAGTCTTGAACACCTCTCTATGCGATTATACAGCAGCTATTAATGGTTCCAGCAAAGTTCTTGGGGGCATACACTGGACTGGAGTAAATACTCTAGTAAATATGTATAGTTTCATCTATACTCTCTGTGGTCAACTTTGACTAATTATATACAGCAAATATAAGTTTCTTAGAAGGTGAAAGTTTCAGTTGTGATGGATTTTTTATATTCAGCAAGATTATATTTTCATTAAGACGTATATTTGATCAAATTATAAAGCCAGTGCTTAAAATAAACAAATTATTTGCTACCTCTCTAGACTTCTTAAAAGTAAGTAGTGGTAAAAAAAAAAAAAGTAAGTAGTGATGGTTATTATTATTTTTAATAAAGTGAATAAAATAATTCTTTTTCAGAATTTTGAAATACTCTTTGAACTGATGGAGACTTAGGGGAGTGATAAAAATTCACTCCTAGCTTTCAAGTACCCACCACATCCTGAGCTTTCCCTTTTATAACAGTAACCCCCCATACGGACTGTAAGCTCCACAGAGATAAGCATGGGGTCTGCCTTGTGCTCTGCTTCGTTCCCCATGCTTATGCATTGCTTGACATCAGATCCAGTAGTAGGTGCTTGATAAATATTTGTTGAATTGACAAACGGTGACATTTAGAAGTTCTCTTAGCTCCTACTGCTGGTGCCAGTGGACACAAGTATTGCTTGTGTCCATACATTTGTGAGTCTAAAACACCAGTTTTCATTACATTTAGACTGCATTTGCACCCTTCGCTGGTGATCCCCAGGCAATAAAGTTAACCTGAAGAGCCTTAGATTCTCATCTCTGTGGAAGTAGATTTCTTTGTTCCCCTCTGAATCCAGAACTAATGACGATAGAGAAGATAGGTCTTAGACATGATAAAAGAAGGTTCCATTCCCCCATGCTTTTATCTACCCTCCCAGCCTATTCCTTAGTAGAGAGAAGTACACTTGCCCCAGGGCTTATGGTAATCTTTTGAGTTCCTTTAAGAATCACCAATTCAGGTACTGTTTGTTTTGTTGCCTACTCCTACTCTTAATTCCTGCTCTGTACAGGCCCTGGGCCCTCAGTGTTTCTTCCCACAAGATTTAGAACTAGGTTTAAAAGAGAGAAGTGGCTTTGCTTTTGTTAGCATGATCATAGGCCAGTACTTGTGAAACTGTATTTGGAATGTCTCAGGACTTAGGAAAACAATCAACTGTTTTTTGTCTACTCTGTTTGTCAACCATGCCTTCCGTATCTTAGTCCTTGATAAACATTTAGAGTAGCCACCAGTTGTAGTGGAACGAGTATGGAGTTTGGAGCTAGAACATATTCCAATACACTTTAACCTCTGTTGTACCAGTCACTGGTGACCCCCATCCAAGTTACTTAATGCTAGGAGCTCATCTGTAAATTCCTCCTGGGGATGGTCTGAAGATGAAATGGGATTTGAGGATTGAACAGCCAGAGCCATGTGGTAGGTGGATAGATGCTTAACTACCAGTTGCTAGTTAACAGTGTTCATCTTGCTACAAATGCACTTAATACTGATGTAAATGTTATGTAGCTTGAATTTTTTTGGTTGCTCTGCTTAAGATGTAGTGAAAAGGTATGCTGGTAAGTGAAAAAAGCACTGGGCCAGAGCCTTATGGCTGGGTCTAAATCTGGTCCTGTTCCCGGTGGGCTGTGACTTAGGACAGGTCACTCAAATTCTGAGCTTCAGTGTGTAACAAAGGCAGAAGTAATAGCCTGTATATCCCACAACATTATTGAGAAGCCCAGAGGAGGTACTGAACAGAAGGCAGTATATACAATGTAACACACTTCACATATGTATAGTGGGACTATTGTGTGGTCACAAGAATGCCACCTTATCCCTTGGTGTCAGAAAGGGACTGTCAGTTACTTCAGTGACCTGGGTTGAGAGTCATCTAAGTGGGGGAGGTGGAAATCATTAAAAGTGGCAGAGTTCCTACTCATCCTATTTCCCAGCTCTTTGTTTGCCCTGACCAGTGTGGAAATGGTTTTCTTTGTTATGAGACGTGTAAGCCAGCTTCCATCCTGAGAGGCTCCTTCTTCATTGCTCTTCTGTGAACATTACAGTCCCTTCCCCCAAACTGTTACTCTCTCCTCTTCTTGTTTTCTCCTTGCTTTGAGCATAGCTAACAATATCTTATTTTGTTGTCTCTGGCATTTTGAGCCTCAGTTAACCGTACCCTCTATAGGTTTTTTTTTTAGGTTCACTCCTGGTTTTATCTATCTCTTTCCTAAAGTTTAAATTTGGGCTTTCCAGAGAGCTCCCATTATATGTAAGAACGTTAGCATTTCCTTAGGTAAGACACTTTTTCTTTCTAGGGGCTCTCTTCTTGATTGCCTAAAGAGAATTTCTGTTGTTAGGCACACCGTTTTTTTCCTGAATAGCTTCCAGGTTTTTAACAATAGCTAGGGTTTTGAAAGTTGCTGTCCTAAAAGTCTGGGGCAGCGGTACACTTGTACTCACAGCCCCTTTGCCTTGCTATTACAGAATCCAAGGTGCTACAATCTTTTTCTCCTTCCTTCTGATGTTAGCCTAGAGTTGTCTTCAAACAGAAACCTTGAGTATTTTAAATAGCATCAACCTTTATTACCTTTCTGGTCAAAGGAACCTCCTTTGCTGTCTGTATTATTGTAAATGCAGATTCAGTGGAACCAGTGAAAAGATGAACTGTAGATGGCATTTAAGGGCCACTTGCTTCCTGTTTGCAGCCCTTACCCCTTTCACATTTTGCCTCATGTGGAGAGTGGGAGAGGACTACCTACATCCAAAAAGTCATCATCTTTAGGGAGGAGGTGTTTTTTGGTTTGGGGTTTTGGTTTCGGTAACAGTTTTATTGAGATATAATTCTCTTATATCATACAAATCACCATTTTAAAGTATAAAATTCAATAGCTTTAAGTGTATTTACATAGTTATACAGCCATCAGCATAGTCAATTTTAGTACAGCCTTGAAGTCAGCAATAAGAGGGTCAATGAAATAGTAACTTGGGTGGGGGACACTGCATTTATCCTGTATACTTCTACTCAGCTCATTATAGGGAGGGAATCATACTTATTTAATCTATATTCTTCAAAGTCACAGGAACAAGGAAGCCCAGGCTGTTGTGGCAAACTTATGACCCTTCTATAGCTGTAATTAAGGCCCCCAAAGAATAAGTGACTTATTGGGATGGACTGATAAAACCACCCATCAAAAACCTTTTTGCCATAGTGTGTGTAGCAATGGGAAGGGGCTTCTAGTGGTGGTTCTCTACAGAGCTGCTGTGATCTGGACTCTGCTACCTGCGCCCAGAGTGCTTGGCATGTGGGTGGCACTTGATAAAAGTGTAGAATAAATTAGGATGATACGTGGGAGAACAAGGACTGAAGCAGCCATGGAAGGCTGTTGAGGATACTGGAGTGCATCACTGTCATCTCTCACCTGGACATCTAGAGGAGCTTCCCATAGGTCTCCCCCATTCAATTTTAGCTTATCTCCAGTTTATTCTTTACATAAAAACCAAGTGATCTTTTAAAATCATAATGTAAATCATGTCCTCTCCCCCTTTAAATGTTTTAATTATATTCTACTGCCCTTAGGATAAAGTTCTAAGTCCTTAATTAACATTGTCTATGTGACCCTTCATGTACTGTATCCTTCTGCCTTAGCGGTCCCTTCCTCCATCTTGAGCCAAGCGCACCTGGCCTCTTTCTCTATTTTTCAGGGTCATTATACATACTGTCTTTTTGCATGCCTACTGGCTACTTTTCCTGCAGGTCTCAGCTTAATTGTAGTATTTTTAGGAATCCTTTTTTCAGTGGAGCTTATATCTCCCCCATTAATCACTGTCATAATACCATCTGCCATTCTTTCATGGCTTTAAATACTTCTGTAGTGAAATAATGGTTTGTTTAATGTCCATCTATGCTGTTAGACTGTGTATTTCATCGGAGCAATGACTGTGTATCTTTCGTGTTAGCTACTGTATACTTAGTGCTTGACCCAGAGTGGACATACATTAAATACTTAGTTTGGGATAGATGAATGAGTTGTTGAATGAATGCTGATTGTTTGAGAGATAGCCCAGATGGGAAGCCCTTATGTACCAACCTTTGGCATATCCAACTGTCCATCAGAAGGCACTTTGCACAGCTTTTCTACTTAGTTAAGAACACTCACTTGAGTAATAAAGAAATTTAGGTTTTGCTCTTTAGAATGTCAAAAAATGTTCTTTGACACTTATAGCGCATTAAAATTGAACTTAATCATAGGCATGATCTGGTCCAACCCCCTTTATTTTGCAACAAAGAAAGATCTGGGAGAGTTTTGGAGACTATAAAGACACATGTCAATTAAGGACAGAGCTGCCTCTGCTCATGGGACTCCCTTCTTGACCCTACTGCTTATCCAGGGTCTAATGTTTCTTCAAAACTGTTCTTCCAGGAAGTCCTTTCTTCACAGGTCTAGGTTAGAGGCCCCTGAGTTAGATTATAGGTTCCTCAGTGAATTTTATATATGTTTCAGTATTTCACATAACTTTTTAGGTGAACATATTCTGCATAGAGCAGAGCACATCTGTAGTTTGTTATCAGGATTTTCTGATGTGTTTGTAAATCGTTTTGAACATTAACAAAATGAGATTGAAATTTTTCTATGCTATTTTTTCAGTTTTGCTTTTGCTGTTCATGTTTATGTTGTCTTCATGTAAAACATTTTTCAAATCAGTGTGAGCCAGTGCAGCTCCCCTGGATCATAACATTTAGTGAAATGTTTGGCATTTTTAATGTCATAATGACCTGTTATATAGAACATTATTATAAGTGACACAAGGGGTGGAGGAAAAAAAAATGACACAAATTGCAATTTGTGCCTCAGTTTTTACTTCTAAGGAAGAGGTAACATCTTGAAATAAATTCTTAAAGGCTTACATTATAAATATCTTATGGCTAACATTCACCAGTTATTGGACAATTGGTAATTTATCCCTGTGTTGACAATATCGAGGTTATGTGATACCCAGCACAAAAGTTCTCAGCATTTCTTCTGCCTTGGCATACATGAAGCCCGTGATACACTCTCATAGGTAACAAGCTCCCTAGAACACTAATAGAATGAGATATTTATGGGGTGGGACCATCAGTGTCTAAGGGAGGGTATACACCCCATGCCTACTCCTGTCCTCACCATCTAGAGAACCATGTGCAAAGAACCAAGAGAAAAGGTGTCCTGGCTTGGAAATTGGTGGATCGGAGTATACACTCTGAGCTCTTCTCCCAGTCATGGTGTGACGGTGGGCAATTTACTTAACCTTTTAGCGACTTGATTTTATTGACTTAAGGGGACAATATGTAAACTGTCTTACTGTTTATTGCACAGAAACAATGACAGATGAAGAAGTGCTTTGGAAAGTTATTAAGCTGTACAGATGTTGATTTGTATTATTGCTGAACCTGGCCTATTTAAATTGTGCTGTCGCCTACTCCTGTGACAGGGCTAATTGTTGACTCTCTTTCTCTCTCTTTTTTCCTTTTAAAGTGCCTACTCAGTTCCACTGAGGATCTTTAGTATAAAGGTGAAAAAACAAAAGTCAACATAGGTGCCAATCTCCCAATATGCTGGTTGGATATTAGTCAAGACACACATATAAAGACACTTAAGTGCCTTTTATAGATGTAAACAGCTGAATTAATTTTCCATTTAAAGAATTAAAGTTTTTGTCTTTAGTCCAGAAAGAGGTGTTTTTACCAGTATCTTTAGTCTGATAATGAAAGATTTTGAACCTGAAATTGAATAGAAGTTAAGGATTAAGTTTTGCTTTGAACAGTGTTTCTGTGAAAAACTGGAACAGTTTAAAGTATTTAAGTATAACAAGGGCAGAAGAGGGCACATGTACTCATTCTGTCTGTTTCAATGGTATTTTTAGAAGTGATGCCAAGTGAACACTTAAAATGGGAAAGCTCTGCTAAATCCAGTTTTCCTTATAACTCAAGTATAGGGCACTTGCATATGAAAGATTTTCATAGTGTGAAAAATGAGATCATTAGAAAATGGGTACTCTGATATGGCTATTTTTCTACCTTTTTGTCTACTCTCTGTGGTCCTGAGAAAAACTATAAGGGTACAATCAGTTGACTCTTCCTTAGTCTAACAAAAACAAATGATTTAACTGATATGAACAATTTCTTTATAAAATCTGAGAGGGTGGCCCCCACAACTATTGGTTAGCACAGTTTGGGGATGATGTCTCATAGAAATTTGTAGGTCAAAAGTTTATAATTTGAAATGCATCATGCAGTAGATATTGGCTATATAGTCTGCCAACTTAGCCCATAGAGACCTCGTTACCGGTAGAAAGGATACTAGAGTAGGATCAGCCAATCTGGGATTTATATCACTTACTATATAACTTTAAGGAAGGATGTTTATGTATGTATGTTAATGAGAGTGCTTTTGAAAACTATAAATCTCTCTGTCACTATTCAGTGGCCCTGATAACACATTGATTTACATGAAATTATGAATGACTAATATTTGAGCTCTTTTAGAAGATGCTTATTAGGCAGTCTAATTAGAATTTCACATGATAAAAGGAGTTGAATATTTCAAGCAAGATAGGGGTAAAGTTATTGGTCATTTGAGTTTTGAAATAGGAGGAGCAGCTCGCAGTAGAGCAGGTCTGCCCTGTCCAGGAATATATCCGTAAAATTAGTTCCTCCAAACTACCATTTCCTAAATTGTTCTCCATAAAACATGGGCTCTTTTGGATTTTAGTATCTGTTTTACAAAAAAAAAAAACGTTTTTCTGACTCAAATGAGTGTGGAAATGCCTTTTTGAAGAAAGTTAAATAGGCTGGTTTATTCTAGGACTTCTTAGAATCTTTTATATACTAATCTTCATTGTGAAGCTCTGAGAAGGAGACAATATGCAATTTTTCACAAATTTTTTTGATCATGGAACTCTTAAAAGGCACTGTCTCTTGGGAATAATGTACTAGGGAATCCAATTAAGAAAATCATGTTTTCAGCTTCTTTTATTCTTTCATGTTCAAATTCAGAAGTTTAATAAGTAGTTGATTGTTTTTCTCTTCCTCAGCCCCTTTTTTCCAAGTGTGTCCCACCCATCATATTTTCTTCCTTTTTAAAATTATTGCAGTAAAAATAAAAGAGATATACCCTCTTAACAATGTTTAACTATACAGTGCAGTTGTTTACCAGTACAGAAGATCTCAGCAGATATAGTTGCACAGCAAATATCTAGCACTTTTTCATCTTTCATAACTGAAACTTTGTACCCTTTGAGCAGCAACTCCCCCCTTTCCCCTACCCCTAGCAACCACACCACCATTCTGCTTTCTGCCTTCCATGAGTTTGACTACTTTAGATACCTCATATAGATGGATGTGTTCAGTATTTTTGCTGTATCTTTGCTGTAGACATCTTTACTGTGAACATTTTTACTGCAGACGTTTTTGCCACATAAAATTGGCCATAAGGCCAATGTGTGAAAGATTAAAAATAAACTGGTCAACAATTTGGTTTGACAGCTTGGTTTAATCAATTGGTTGTCAGTTTGTCTTTTTCCATCGACATAGTACTCCCATTTTTACATTACATAAATCTTAGCCCTTCTAACAGTCTATATTGTGACATAGAGTTTTGAACCCACATTTCCCATAGAACTTTGGAACATCTATCAATCAACAGACTTGGGACAGCATGCTAGGAATAAACAACAGTGTAAAAGGCTTTCACAAAGCCATACAAAGCTCAATCACAAATATGCATCCTAGGGTTTGAAAACTGATACCTGTCTTAATGAAGGAAGAAATTTTAGTAATAAAAGAAAAATGCAATGCTGACAAATTAACAAGAAAAAAAAAAGTATAATACTATGAATAAAAGACTGGAAGACAAGTGCTTAGAACCACCCACAAAATAAAACCAGCTATTTGTGCAGTATTGCCATGTCCTTTTCAATGAGTATCCCTCTTCCATTTTCATGATTTACCTTTTATGGTAACATTGCCTCACAGCCCATTTAGTTATGTATCTAAATGCTTGTGATAAAAATGCTTGTTGCAGCAAAGATGCTAACAGCAAAACTACCTTAAACCATAAGTGGATTCTTGCAGTATTTGTCTTTCTGTGACTGACTGACTTCACTGAGCCTTAAGGTTCATCCATGCTGGCACATGTGACAGGACTTCCCTCTTTTTTTAAGGCTGGATAATATTCTATTTTATGTATATACCACATTTTATTTATCAGTTCATTTGTTGATGGACACTTGGGTTGCTTCCACACCTTGACTATTGTGAATAATGCTGCAGTGAATGTGATCTTATATGTATCTCTTTGAGATCCTGATTTCAATTCTTTGGAATAAATGCCATAAGTGGGATTGCTGGACATGTATTTTCTATCTGCCTAGGCTTGAGGTGGGACAGGGAAACAGCAGCTGAATATTCATGGAAGGTGGGGATTGAAGGTGTGGTTGATATTCACTTAGTGTTTATAGTTATTTGTCTTTTGATTACTTGAGATTATCTACTGTGGGTTTCTAATATACCAGTCTCTATATAAGAAGAGAAAATAGTTTTGGAATCACTATACCCTTGACAACGCTCCCGTGACTCTATTTTAGTTTAATGCAAAGGACTGGAGAGGCCTACTTTTGTTAGCTAATTTGGGGCTTTCTGATACTTACATTTAAGGAACATTATGATAGCTAAGCCATAGCACATAATGTGTGCTTTGAATAGCATACTCTTTAGAATAACCGATTTTTGATTTAAAGAGATGTTATTCATTGCACTGTTCTTTGCAAGCACCTCAAGTACTTCACATATTTAATCTGTTTTTCTCTCTTTGCTAGAAATTTTAGCTACAGACTATCAAAGGCTTTATATTTTTAGCCTGTAGGAAGATTAATATGACCCAGTAACCATACTAATAGAAGTGCTGATGACACTACACTTTGTCCCTGGCCACAGCTGGAATGTATAAGATGACTTAATAGCAAAAAAAGAAAGTAAGGTTTTGTTGACCTGTTCCCAGACTTTTTGTGCTTCTAGCCTTAGTCTGGGACTCCCACAGCCCACCTTTTATTTCACTGCTGTTACTGGCCCCTGCCTGATCTGGCTGAAAGCTTCCTAGCTGTAGCTATTGCTCTGTTTGATTTGATTCTTTGAGAGGAAGCAACACCCAGAAGTGATTTCAAATATCTTCTGAACTAATCCTACCTGGCTTATTTTGAAACTCTGTACCTTTGACTAGAAAGAGTTGTTTTAAATGGAGTTTGAGTCATTTAAAGAAAGATACTAATCTAAAGGTGTGGAACTTTTTTGTTTTGTCTCACCTTCCTGGTCTTGACACCTGATCTCTCCTGTCCTGGTCTCTCTTTTTATGTCTTCTCCCTTGGAATTGTGATAATTTTAATATAAAAGCTCTTTAGAATGATTAAATGTTCTTTCCTGCTCATATTTGAATACAGAAGTTTTTGACATTACTAATGAGAAAAAGACCATCACTGTTTTTCTAAGTAGGTATCTCAGTAGGACATTCTGGTTCTTGAACCCCACAAGTCAGCAAGTATCAGCCAATTAGCAATTTGTTGGTGAGTGTTTACTTTGACTTGGAAGAACTGGTCCAAGCCTCTCACAGGGTAGGGGAAGCTGAGGCCTGCAAGATTGTGTATAGCTGGTGAATAGACAGAGCCAGGACAATACGCACTTCAGAGATTTTTAAATGATTTTCTTACCTTTGTTCTCCACATGATCCACTCTTCTGCTACTAGAACTTGGTTTGGGTCTGATTTATATCCTTCTCTCCAACCCCGTCATTCCCAAGCAGCATGGAAGGGAACCAAACTAGATGGTCAATGTATGGATTGTTCAGGATACTGGCAGCTAGCTGGCTCTTCTTTGTTTCATGAAAAGTTACCTCAGGGCAAAACAGAGCCCTCACACATCTCTCTGTTCTCTATAAATACATGGCAAAAGTGTCAACAAAAGCACAGATAAGCATATTCTGAACTGTGGGAAAGGCACAAAGTGATTTTAAAAACTTTCTTCCCCTGGAATTTACCCAAAGAATACAACTTCTCAGATTCAAAAAGACATATGCACCCCTATGTTTATCGCTGTACTTTTTACAATAGCCAAGATATGGAAGCAACCTAAGTGTCCATCAGTAGAATGGATAAAGAAGATGTGGTACATATACACAATAGAATACTATTCAGCTGTAAGAAAGAAACAAATCCTACCATTTGCAACAACATGGATGGAGCTGGAGGACATAATGCTCAGTGAAATATGCCAGGTGGAGAGAGACAAGTGCCCAGTGATTTCCCTCATTTGTGGAGTATAACAATGAAGCAAAACTGAAGGAACAAAATGGCAGCAGACTCACAGACTCCAAGAATGAACTAGTGGTTACCAAAGGGGAGGGGTGTGGGAGGGCAGGTGGGGAGGGAGGGAGAAGGGGACTGAGGGGTATTATGTTTAGTACACATGGTATTGGGGATCACAGGGAGAACAGTGTAGCACAGAGAAGGCACATGGTGGATCTGTGGCATCTTGCTGCACTGATGGACAGTGACTGCATTGGGGCATGGGTGGGGACTTGATAATATGGGTAAATGTAGTAACCACATTGTTTTTTCATGTGAAACCTTCATAAGAGTGTATATCAATAATACCTTAATAAAAAAGTAAAAAAAAAAACTTCCCCTAGCACTTGAAAGTGTGAAAAATGCTAAGTCC
Source organism: Manis pentadactyla (assembly GCF_030020395.1). NCBI lineage: Eukaryota > Metazoa > Chordata > Mammalia > Pholidota > Manidae > Manis > Manis pentadactyla. The sequence continues at coordinate 103,698,864 of NC_080026.1, read as the reverse complement.
TATCCTTTGAAAAGGTAAGAAGAAGATAAAATACAAACTTTCCCCTATGTTTTTTTTAATCTATCCCAGATTGTTTCTATAATTAATAACTTCACATTTGCTATATCTGGGAGGTTGTAGCTAACTTCGTTGCTAGGGAAACGTGATTTTCACATTGCTGTTTTTATTTCCTAGGCATCTGTCATCTGCTTTCTTAGCAGGATTCCAACTCATAGTCAGTTGAAAAACTAAAAATTTATGTTTAATCATTCTTAGTATTGCCTGCTGTATGAGGGCCTGCATTAGCATCTGCAAAGACCCCGTGTTTGGTGCTAATGTTAATGAGGTTACTGTGGTTTTATGTCTGGATAGATGTAATTGTGACATATGCCAAGAAGATTAGGAGCACATAATGTTTAAAAGCTTTGAGCACACCAAATACAATGTTTTTTTTCCAAAGCATGTTGCTCCAGATGATAAGAAGTGGCCTACCTGACTTCTGGGCAAGTCTTTACACTTCTCCCTATCAAATTATGCCTCTTTGGTTGGCCTCTTTCTCCAGTTTGTCCACTCTGACTCTGTTATCTAAAATCTTTGCTTCTACTCAAGCCACATGTAAGCATGCTTTATCTGCCTTGGAAAGCTGGAATCTGACAGACCAGGGACAACCTAATTTGGTTGTTTCAAAAGGGCAGACCAGGGACCAGTTTTCAGCTGTCCTTAATATGACCTTGAGCACATAATTCAAACTGAGCGTGACCTTGACTAATGCCTTCCTTCTCATTACTACAACCTTTCAGGTCCAAGGAGAGGCAGTTCTGGACCTGCAAATAGTTCATGGCTCCCTAGGAATCTCCTCTCTGCCACAAGAGCTGTTTAGTAATAGCTTTATTTACTTTGGGAGGTCATTTTATAGACTGATATCAAAATGACTGCAGACAGAAATATTTCCTCTAGCTTGTTAGACACAAAACAATGTCAGCATTAAGAACAATTTGTTAAAGTATGGCTTTCTCTTTGCCACTGTCATTCCAAATATATTATTCCCTTTATCCAACTTATAGCCACTTATCCAGGATTACACAACAGTCCTCCTATCCTTAATGGTTATGAGTTCTCAGTAAGTTAACATATTCTTCAACATCCTTGGGCATGGCCATCTCCACTAGGTGTGTGGTATGAATTCAAGTGTCTCTGTGAAGGAAATTTTCATCTCCTGTGCCTGTAAATCCCTTGGAAGCAAAGGGTTCGTTTGGTGACATGACTGGCTGTGTGCAGGGCTCTAGTATTTGGATCTTAATGGTAGTGTAGATCAGAATATGATCCCATTAGGTTGGTGGCTCCAAAGTGTCAGAGCTTAATGATACTCCAGGTGATTTCAGTGGCTAACAGAGAACTCGTTTCTATTTTAATAGTTATGTATGTGTGTATTGGGAAAAACAGAATCTGGCTAGCCAAGTAAAACATCATGTATTAGTACAGATAGCATTAGGATATGGTGAAAACTCCAAATGGTTTGGGAATGCCTTTCAGAAACCTCTTAGTTAGACTATAAAGTATTTGATGGAAGAACTGTTTCTTGCTTTCCATTGTATTTCAGTTTTTAATATGGTGGCTTATAAGGAGTAGTCACTCCATAAATAGTATCAAATGAGTGAGTCAATCTGAGCCAGAATAATCAGTCACCCTTCTTTAGTATAGGACTACTTAACTACCAATGCCCTTCATTCGGCTACTTCTCTTTATTGATTTAAATTGTCAGTGATACTGCTTGACTATTGCCTTTTGAGAAGTTGTGTAGCTAACTTGCACATCTGTGTTTGTGGGTCATTTTGAGTCATGAATATGTCTTATCTTCTGGAGAAGCCTGTACTCTTGATAAACACCTTGCATGCAGGTGCTCGAAGCAACTTTGCAGTAATAGCACCACTCACATGCCTGGAAGGCAGCCCTCTGGGAGCAGTCAGGAAGGGCCTTGGCGAGCACACTAGCAATCCAAAAGCCACATCCTTTACTTTTTCGGCTTTATTCAGAGTCTTTTTGACTGGCATTTAGTATGTAAGTCTTAGCAAGCTTGGTTGTCTAGCTTTTCAATCCAACTGAAAATCATTGGAAGTTGTAAACTTATAAAGAGTCGTTGAAAGGTATTAATAGAAGTGAAAGCAGACAGATTTTGAAGGGGGTGACCGAAAAAGGGAAAACTGTCCACTGCACTGTATTACCTGGCACTACTCTGAAGGTCATTCCTAACATCCCTTGCTTTAGAGGGGAACAGAGTAAATAGGACATTTTAGGAAGGCTTCTATCAAAAAACATCAAAATTCAAGATGTTTTATCACCAAAAAGGAGAAATGTCTGCTCTCTGGTAAAGTGACTTGTGAGGAATTCATTATTCCCTAAGGGAACTGATTAAATAAGGAATCATGTGCCTCTGGCCTAGAGGTGGTCATGATGGAACTTCATGACATAGCTGCTTGAACTACTGTGTTGACTAGATTCCTCAAAACCCGTCAGCAAGTAAGGAAATGTTATTCCCAAGCTCAGTTGGAAGCCTGAAGAGAGGGAGGGTGCGGTCTTATTCACATTGCATTTTCAATTATCAGCATGAATGTATTACCTGACCTTCCAGTAGTTTGCTCAGTGTTTTACAGTTTTCAGTAGGTGTTTATAAACATCATTCCACTTGACCATCCCCAGAGTTGTGGCAATCCTTTCAAATCAACTGGTGGAGCATTAATTCAGTTCTCGTTCCTGGCTGCATGATATTCCATGGGGTAGATACATCATATTTTATTCAGTGTGTAAGTGGACATTTACTTTGTTTCTAGTGTTTTGTTACTCAGAGCAGTTCTGCAGTTAACACACTTTACATGTGTCCTCACATCTGATGACTCTATTTCCCAAGTATTGAGATTATAGCATTGACAACAACAGTGGGATTATTGGGTCAAAGTATACTTGTATTTTTAATTTTAAGAATTTGCTAGTTTGATTTTTTTAAATGTTGCATTCACTTTTCTATCTACAAAAGATAAGTAGCTATCACCTCTTTTAATTGTTTGCCAGTCTGATGAGAATAAAATGGAATTAATTTTCTTTATCCTGACTAATAAATGTGAATATCTTTTTATGTGGATTGTCTGTGAATTCTTATATGAATTACCCCCTACCCATTTTTCAACTCTGTTGTATATCTGTTTCTTGCCAGTTTTTAAGAGTTGTTTATATGGTATAAATAATAATCTGGCAACTTTTTTCTAAAAACATCATTTGCTTATGGACTTTTCTCATAATATCTTTTGCCATTTAAACATATTTTATTTTACACAGTCTAATATATTTATTTCCTTCTGAAGCTTCTATGTTTCTAGTTCTTACTAAGAAGGTCCACCTTGCCCTTAATTTGTAGCTATAGACCTAGTTGGGTTTTTTTTTAAGATCATTTTATTTTTCACATTTAATCTTTCTTCATGTATGTCCTCTGTCTTTATAATTTGGTTCATTCTGAGTAATTTATTAATTTTATTGCAGTTGTGAATAGAATATGTTTTCTCTGTATTTATTGCTAGAATAGCACAAAGCTATTAGTTTTCTTACAAGTCTACTTGACGGAGAAAGTGATATCTTGACTGAATACAGGATTTCTGCGTCATGTCTTTTTTTGTTAGCCTTAATAAATAACAATATTTCTTGGTATTTTGACTTCCAGTGTTATAGATTAGAAGTCTGATGCCCGTTTGTTTCTCTCTTTCCTATGTAGGCAATAGTAACTAGCTCTTTTCACTTGGAAGCCTGCGACATTTTCTCTTTACCTTTAGGGTTCAGAAGTGTTAATTAGTGATTTTCCGAGCATATGCTTGATGGCATGTTTTTTCTTACCGGTCCAGACTGGGCCTGCAGTGTCAGAACTCTTGTGAGCTTTTACTTTTCTTCATTTCTTTTTCTTCTTCTGGAACTTTTGTAAATCATTATGTTAGGTTCTCCTGGATCTATTCTAAAGTTTGTCTTTCCTCTCACTCTGTATTTTTCAAAAATTATTTTTTTCCAGAGCTTTGAAATGTTCCTACCACTTGATCTTCTAGGCCACTATACTGGATCTCAACAGTGACTATCCTTTCTTCAAGTCATCTTGGTAACTTAACCAAAAAGTCACAGCTTAGATTTTTTGACTTCATAACAATAAAGTTTGAATACATAAAAATTTATAGAGAATAGTGCAGTGAATCCCATCATCCAATTACAATTGTCAACATACAGATTTTCTATCATCCAGTTTCAATAATAATCAACTGATCACTGATCTTGTTTCATCTATACCTCTACCCACTTTGCCACCTTCACCCCAGGTTATTTTGAACCAGATCCCAGGCATCATATAATTTCATCCTGAAATAATTAAGTTAAATAATTCAGTATGTATCTTTAAAAAGTTCTTTAAAAAACAAAACTGGGAGTACAGTGTTTCCTTTTACTGTGATGAAAATGTTTTGGAACTACACAGACGTGATGGTTGCACAACACTGTGAATGTATTAAATGCCCCTGGATTGCTCACTTTAAAATCGTTACTTTTTTATGACTTTAAACCCTCAACTTAAAAAATTAATTTAAGCTCTTAATAAAAAGGAGGGGGGGAACCCCACATAACCATAAAACCATTTTATACCTAACAAATGTGATTTGTTTTAAAAAACTTCCCAGAAAGTCTCCTTTGTGCTAGACTTGAATCTCCTTAAGTGCTCTTTTCGTATTTGTGTGTATAATGAATGGCTAGTGTCTTTCTACTCCAGCAGCTTTTTTCTGCTGAGTGTGAATTCTATTTGTTCACACGAATCCTCTCTCTGACTGTTGGATCCCCTTTTCTAGGCTTATGGGGGCTCAGATCAGGGGCTGCTGGAGCACCCTAAGTGTTCCATGGTGGTAGAAGCAAAACAATACTTGGCTCATGGACTGGAGGTAGAAGAGCAGGCTGCTGCCACCTCCCGCAGGCTCGGCCTCCACCACTAGTCCTCCAGCCCCGGTAGAGGGGACTCATTCCCTCATCTGGCTCCTTCTTGGCCTTCAGATGCAGGGAGTCAGGCCAGGTTAGATACACTCTGATAGGCCTCTAGCTCCCCTCCCCCCGGAGTCCACAACCTCAACAGACCACCTTCTTCCCCAGACCTGCTGTTGTCCTGTCCTGCTGCAGGGCTCTGTCCTCAGGTTACTTAAAGCAAAGGTGAGATGCTGACCAAACTAGGGCTACGAGCTAGGAAATATCAGAGGAGCAACAGGGAGTATTAAATCCAGAGGAGGAAGGAATAGGGCTCTTCCTTTTTCCAATAGGAAACTTGGGTCTATAATTGACTTTTGAAAAGGTTGCCAAGACCATTCAATGGGTAAAGAACAGTCTCCTTAAGTGCTGCCTGGGGTCCCTGGATATCCACACATACAAGAATGAAGTTGGACCCCTGCCTCACACTATATACAAAATCAGCTCAAGATTGATCAACCTAATATAGGTGCTAAAACCGTAAAATTCTTAGAAGAAAAGATAAGGGTAAATCTTCAGGACCTTGGACTAAGCAGTGGATTCTTAGATATGATAGCAAAAGGACGAGCAACAAAAGAAAAAATGAGGTAAATTGGCTTCATCAAAATTAAAAACTTTTGTGTATCACAAAACTGAAATGCTACTGACAACATGGAAAACATTTGCAAATCATACATTTGATAAAAACTAATATCTAGTACATATAAAGAACTCAGCAACAAAAAGACAATCCAGTTAAAAAATAGACACAGAACTTGAATAGACCTTTCTCCAAAGAAGATGCCCAAATGGCCAATAAACACAAGAAAAGATGCTCAGTGTTGTTGATCAGTAGGGAAATGCAAAACTGCAGGGTAACTCTTCACACCTACTAGGTTGGCTATAGTCACAAAAATGGAAAACAACAAATGTTGGTTAGTATGTAGAGAAATTAAAACCCTGGTTCATTGCTTGTGGGAATGCAGAGTCGTATGGCTACTGTGGAAAACAGTTTGGCAGTTTCTCAGTAAGTTAAACATAGGATTGTTATATGCCCCAACAATTCTACTCCTAGGTGTATACTCAAAAGAATTGAAAACAGATATTCAAACAAATATATGTACACAAACTCACAGCAGCATTATTCACAATAGCCAAAAGGTAGAAACAACTCAAATGTCCTTCAGTGAACGGACAAATAAAACACATATGCAGACACACGTGTAGTGGGATGTCAGTCAGTCATTAAAAGGAGTGAAATACTGCTGCACGCTACAGCATGGATAAACCTTAAAATACTGTGGTAAGTGAAAGAAGCCAAACAAAAAAGGTCACATATTATGTGATTCTATTTATTTAAAACATCTAGAATAGGTAAATCCATAGAGACAGAAAGCAGACTGGCTGTTGCCAGGGCCAGGAGAGGGAGGGAAGAGGCGAGCAACTGCTTAGCGGATCCAGGGTTTTCTTTTGGAGGGATGGAAATGTTTTAGAACTAGATAGAAGTGGTGGTTATACAACATTGTGAACATATTAAATGCCACCAAATTAATCACTTCAAGGTTGTTAAGTTTATGTTAAGAAAGAAGAAAGACTGGGCCCCTCTGGATTCATGTAATTGTTGTGTAGACAGAGCATTTAGGGAGAGCATTTAAGGCAGAAAGGAAGTACAAGAAAAATAAGAGTTTGAGTTGGGGACTAGTTGGGAGAAAGATTGGGGCAAACTGTGATGGCTGCTGGCTCATATTGAGTCATAGGGGACAGACAGGGAGGACCCCATTATGCTAAGGCAGCAGGGCTGAATCCTCCAGGTAGGGAGAATCTGAATGGCTTTTGACCAGGAGAGGAACACTGTGAAAGTAGATTATTGAAATGTCAGCATGTACATAGAATTGAAGCAGGGAAGACCTGGAGCTTGGTGGCCAGTGCAGAGGCCATTGATACTGAACACATCCAGGTTCAAGTGTAAGTTGTGATGGCCTGGTCTAGAGGCAAAGCAGCAGGAATGAGCATGAAGCTTAGTTCTTATGGTGGGCTGGGCACTGCTCCATGTTTTATGTGATTTATCTCATTTAATCCTCATAGGAGCCTGGTAAAATATGAGCTCTTCTTTTCCTCCAGTGTACAGATGAGGAAACCAAAGCTCAGAGTGACTGAGAAAGTTGCCTAAGGTTGCACAGCTACTGATGTGGCCTAGATTTAAACCCAGGCAGATGACCCCAAGCCACTACAGTTTTAATTATGATGCAAAGATGAATGTGAGAGATTTTTTGAAGCCCATTCACTAAATTGTCAGGCTGAAGAGGAGGAAACAGGAGGAAGGGAACTAGAGCTAGAATGAAGCCATTTCCCCCCTCGGTAACCAAGAGCTGATACAGGTCTTCTCAGGTAGTTCTTCCAGGTAGAAATATCTGACTGGCCAGTGGACCTGACTAGAGCTCGTACCTAGAGGCACAAGGCCAGAGGGAGCCAGCAAAGGGGCCTTCAGAAGGGAAGGAGCACCAGGAAGGTGGAGTGTCTCATCCCAGGCAGCCCCCACCTTACCTGCTTGCCCCTTGCTGCCCACCCTGCTGCCCGGTCTGCTTTGCTCTGCCCGGTGCCCTACTGGCCCGCTGGCCACGCCCAGAGGCAGCCCGCATCGTCAGGCAGCGAGCGCACATCAGGAAGCCACGGGGCCTTGGCCCCTCGGCGACAGGGGCTGCTGCTCTGTGGAAAGGCTCTGGAGGTCCTCCGGGGAAGGGGCCTGATCACAGACCTGCCACCTTCCTGCTAAGTCCCAACATGAGAGATGAAAACATTAATGATGTTCCTTATCTGAGGTTCTAGGATGAGGATCGGGGGAAACTGGGGTAACTTTTGTTCTTCCTTGCTTTTGGTTTTCACATAATACAGTGTTGCTTCATTTAGATTATAAAATGCCCCCCCTGAAGGGCTGTTACGGAAAGTTCTCTATTGAAACTTCCAGTTTGCGGGGGGTATTAAGGCAATAAAATCCAAAATATGGAACAGCCTCAGTCGTAAGAGCCTCTTAACATCTCTAGTCCCCCCTTTCCCTCCAGCCCACCGTATGCAGTACCAGGATGTTAGTTTTTTTAAAGACTTGCCAGTAAAACATGAAGTCAGAGCCTCACAGTAGCCCTGCCCCTCAGTCTGCCTGGGCAGCCCAGTGTGACTCCTGCCCTCCGGCCGCCTCCCGCCGAGCCATTCCCCAAGGATGCAACCTGCCTTTGCTGCTGGGCTTTGTCCTGGCTGGCTCCGTGCCCTGTGTGCTCTTCCTTGTCCACGTGGCCAGGTGCTACCTGGCCTTCAGGATTCAGCTCACATTTTTTATAAGTGCTGCCTCTCTCAACCTTCCCAGCAGCCTTTGAGGTATAGACACTGTTGTACCCATCTTACAGATATACAAATACGTATGTATACAAGTGTTATGCCCACTTTACAGATGCACAGAGAGGTTAAGAATTTGGTTACAGTCACACAACTGGTAAATGAAGGAGTAGATCCCAGAGTCCATACCCTCAGCTCCCATCCGATACCCACGGAGTTCGAAGCAGTGTCTGACTGAGACATATTATGAAACCATACTGTAAACTCTCACAAGGAAGAAAAATTAGGGAGCTTTGCTAACCTTTTTTCCTCTTTCCTCTTTGGTCCAAGGTGGAAGTGAAGCCATATGTGCTGGATGATCAGATGTGTGATGAGTGCCAGGGCACACGCTGTGGTGGCAAGTTTGCTCCATTCTTCTGTGCCAACGTCACCTGTCTGCAGTATTACTGCGAATACTGCTGGGCGAGCATACACTCCCGCGCCGGGCGGGAGTTCCACAAACCGCTGGTGAAGGAGGGAGGCGACCGCCCTCGTCATGTCCCGTTCCGCTGGAGCTGAGCCCGGGCTGATCCAGCCACAAGTACTGGAGTAGATAACACGGAGGGAAAAGAGAGGGCACTGCCTCAGGGCTTACAGTGTTCTGGAAATCTGTGCATTCATTCTCGATTTTTAAAGAAGAAATGGGTCTTTTTATTATTACTATTATTTACAGTCATATTACTGAACTCAGTGTCCAGTATAATGCAGAATTGCAGAGTGTATAACGGTACTGATTTGCACTTTGATTCACACCTTTGTCTGCTTGGTACCTTAATTTCTTACACCTGACCTGTCACTCGTAGACTGCCATTCTCATCAGCAGCCATCAGGTTGATGTCTTTGACTTTTTGTTTGTTGTTGTGTTGCTGTTGTTCTGATGGTTTTTGAACTGGAGCATGCACTTATTTTCAGAAACTTAAGAGAGTTGCCCCTAGGAGAAGATTACCAAAGGTAATACTCGTGTGTAGGTGGCAGATGTAGTGAAAACTTCACAACAATTCAGCAATCATTAGCTGGGGTCATGTAGAGTAAGGATAACCCTTAATGAAAATAAGCCCTTAGTTTCCTATTTTGACATGTAAGGATACCTCATAAGCTGAATCTTTATTTTCCCTTCATGTTTGATTTTTGTTTTGCTGAGGATTTTGGTTAGATATTTTAGTGTTATGTAAATTATGCTGCAATAGCTTTTGCTGCTATTAAAATGGTATTTTTAATACCATAGTACTCTATTCAGGCTAAGGTATCAATTTAAAAAACACCCAACAAACACACTTTCGTGATTTAGGGATAGAATCAGCTGCTGAAAGGAAATCAGAAAAGACTTCAGAAAGCTTCAGTGGAAGGTCACTATTTCTGACTGCATGTTTACTTAATCAGGTTGCTGCATGCAATAAATTTTATATCCAATGTCTAGTATAAAACCTTCCCACAATGCACAAATTAAGAATCTATATAAGCTATAAAATACTAATTTTTTTTCCTAAAAAAAAAAAAGACTTTTTTTCATTCAAAGAATTGGTAATTGATCGGAGGAAGGCATGCCTCAATAAATGGAATGCTTCTGAAATTAGGAAGAGCCCATAACAGAATGACTTATATTACAACCAATATAAAAACCTAGGTGTAGGATATTCTTAAAGCAAATTTGTGGATGGTAGATGAAGTACTTTGCGGTGCTCTGTTATATATTGTGCAATTTATTTTATATAGTAAAGTGATTATGTCTAACTGTGATCAAACTTAACTGTTTAAAGCCTCTGTGTCAGACATTAATGAACTTGACAGTTCATAACTGGTATATTATTAACTAACACATGAGCTCTTAGTTACAATCTCCTAGTGCTTGCACCATTTTACATAGCTTCAGACCTTGTCCAGAAAACCAAAGAGCTCATCTTAGCTTACAGACACTAGGAATATATACAGTATATAGAGATAAGTTGTCAGATTGACAAACTAGGCACATTTTAAGAAAGTTGCGTGATGGTGATGCTAAAGAAATGTCTGTACCAAATAAGACAGCCTGGGCAGGGTTGGTTGTCTGAGTGAGAAATGAACTACTTAATCTGCGAATCTGTCCTGTAAAGCTTGAATAGAACTAGTAGTACTACCGGACATCTTCTTAGCATTCACTCTTGGGCTGCAGATAGTAATATATAAACACACACAGTGATTGTGAGACTATGTAAATCTTTTTTTCTTAATTTTCCTATGTTTTGGAATTCTGGGGACAATCTGACTGGATGTGACGCTGCAGAACAGATTTAAGTCACTGTGTTTTATGTGCTGTGATGTCCTTCTGCTGTCTTAATACTGCTTGCTTTTGTTTTGTTTTGTTCTATTTCTCCAGTGTTCAGTTGCAGTTACCAGCTCTTAGACTATAGTTTGTTTTCAAAAAGGAAAAACAAAAATAGTTTTTTACTGGATTAAAAATGCTTATTACAATTCTCCCCTTTTGAGGTTACCTCTGGGCTTTTTGGTAACAATTGCTCTTTTCCAGCCCAGCTGTGGTTTTCTGTTTGTTTGTTTGTTTTCTATGTTTGTGGTTTTTTTTCATCTGTGTGAGGGGTTTTGTTATGCACTACTACTTTTTGTATTCTAGACAGTTTTCAAAAGTTGGCTGAAGATTTTTTGTTTGTTTGTTTTTAAGGAAAAAGGCATGCTTTCTGACTGACATGATCTTTTGCAATACCTCAATTTTGAAATATAGGAAAGAAAATGATATTTTCTAAGTAAGTTTATTCAGAAAAATATATATTAATTTAATTCTGCCAGAAAAATGATTTAACAGATGGGTAACTTTATTTTTTTCATGCTTATTTGTGTTTTTTGAAAATGAAGAAGTTAGAGCTTTATAACTATAATATTAAAGATCATATCTAACCTACAGAAATCTACCTAATTATGTGAAAGAAGCAAAACCTTTTGAAGAAGCACCCCTCTTTCATGTACTAAAATAACACTGAGACAAAACAAAAAATAAAGCTGGAAGATTGTACAGCATAAAGCTAAAGTGAAGGTGAGAAACCATTGTCATGAAGAATAGGTTACAAAAACTAAACTCCATTTGGTGCTGAAAGTTGTGAATAGATGGTGGAAACTATTTCCCTTAATTTGTATATTTATAATCAAGCATTGATTGTGCACGACTGACCAGGATTGTGAAAGAGTTCTTCTGTTTGTATTTTTTTAAAGAGAACTTTTTTAGTTTATTAAATTATAACATGTTCCCTTTTGTTTTGTAAATAAATGTACCCCTAAGTTGTTAATGTTATATTAAAAGAGAGGGTCCTTCAAAAAAATTATTTTTTAAAACACAGAGGTGTTCTGACCTGCAACTTGACTGGGAAGCCCCTGGGTATCACAGGTCCTGTTGTGGCCTTTCCTTGACGTGACACTTGAACTAGTCGATTTTTTGAAGGCTATAACCTAACCTCGACTATTTGTTGTTATGTGCAATACTGTTTGTACTGTTTGTATAAAAAATAGAAAAAAAAAAGAAAAGAAAAAAGGCATAAATCTTTATTGCAGATTTATTTTCATTGCAAACTTTAGACATTGTGATTCACTGAAATCATTTTTCTACTGTCAAATATGTACCTTTTCTTCATGCTGGTATTTTTTCAATAGTAATGTAGCCTTTGTACTGAGACAAATTTTCATTGTTATTTTTAGAAAGATTTTTTGCTAAGAAAAAATTAAACATATTTACATATTTTTCATTTTATTTCGTATTTTCTTTAAGGAGTGCTTTCTCAATCATTAATAGAGTTGTTTCTGGGAGGGACTTTCATATCTGGTCAATGTCATAATATTATTTTGTATTTTTACTTGGAATAAATTAATTTTATGATGCTAATTCTTTAAAAGTTTATTTTTTTCATTTTCAGTTATTTTTGAAGCTAAAACCTTTGTAATATTGTTACTAAAGTGTCTAGTTTTTTGAAATGCAAAGCTTTATGTATTAACTTGCTGATGTGGTTTACAATAGTGTGACAACGATGAAAATGGTTGGTTATGTAAAGTGATTGGGAAATGTAATGGACAATTGGGTAATAAAATGACAGAATGAGCAGAACATGTGAGATTTTGACAAGCCTTTTCCTTTATTACAGTGGTTTAGTGTAAGACTAGGGATGTCACAGTACGGTTCTCTAGGGATGTCACAGTGGATTTACACAACACCAGGTGCAGCCAGGTCTGTGGCCCTGACCAGGAAGTCAGCCTACTGAAAGTGCCACCAGGTTGACAGCCTGGCCAAGTCAACAGAAGGATTCATTGCTTTTCCTCTAACTTCATTGTGTGTGTGCGCGTGTGTGGAGAGAGAGGGAGAGAGAATCTGCCACCAGCTGCTGGCCACGTGGAGACAGTGCCTTTTGCCCAGGCCAAATCTTTGCTGTGCATCTGCAGTGGTGACGTCTGCGAGTAAAAGGCGGTTGCTGAGAAGACACCGCCTGTGCGTAGATGGGATCGCGGTGTCTCACCTGAGTTACCCCGTCGGCCTGGGGGCGTTCTGAGGGAGCCCCTCGGCGGCACCGCTGTAGATGGACAGGCTCAGCCTTCATCCTCCTCTGCCCCGACCCCACCCCGCCTGCTCTCCGTATGGTGGCCCTTGTTTGTCCCGTGTTGTAGCAATACATGTGGCTGCTCCATGCATGGTCTGTCTGCCCTCCTGCTGTTCCACATCCACCTCACCTTGAAGCTGTGCTGCCAAGGCAGCATGTCATTGTAACGGCACCTGAAGTTTTTACAAAACCATACAACTGCAAAACTGGTGTTGCGTAAACAGAACATCCAATGACTTGCTCTAGATAGAGGGTGTGTTTCTAGTCCTTGATGGCCTCTTCTGTTTCCGTCGCTACAGCAGAGAGGTGGTCAGTTACTCAGAGAAACGTGTGTCCAGAGTTGGCTTTTGGGTATGCTCTATGTATTCAGTTTTGTAAATAACATATAGATTAGATCAACTTGTGATGTAAAATTTTAACTGAAATTGGGTACTACTGGTTGGAATTTTACATTAACTACAAATAAGTGATTAGGAACAGAAGAAAAGAAATTGGAAAATTCTTGCTTAGTGGTATAAAGATTATGCTTAGATTTCTGCCTATATCTTGTGTTTTATAGCTTGTTAGTGAGGCATGGGCTAATGCAGAATGTACTACATTTATGCAATTAGCAAATAACTGCTAGTTTTCATTTTATCTATTATATTAGCAACAAAATGGCATTTAACTGGGTAAAGCTCCTACCTAAATATTTGAGTATTGTGACATCTCTACTTGCAAGGTTTGAGTGAAAGATTAGTCACAGATTAGTGAAAAAAGTATCTTTTTGTTAAAACTGGCTTATTTGTATGGATTGTTGCTTTTTCACCAGTTTCTGTGGTATGTCACCTAACATTTTGTTTTTGTTTTATTTTTTTTATAATAACCAAACATCTCTATCTCAGCTGCAATAGTGTTCCATTTTACCACAGAGTATTTTATAATTAATGTTGTTGACTTTATACCCCAAAATGGATCAAGAAGTGGATATGCGATTTGGGGATGTTTAAATTTGTGTGACTATGAAGTTAACTGCAACAAGTAGAAAACTTGGGTGCTAATACAGGATTACTTCTGCTTTTTCTTTTCTGGATATAGTTCTGTTGGGGTATAAAGTATTAGGTATTTGTATTTTTGCTGTCAAATAATGGACATAACTTTTAGAGTGTTCACAGCTAAGATCTCTGTATTTGTTTTTCAACTAACAACTACTTTTCAATGTATTGTATCTTTTATTACTGTTCTCTTAGATTGTTTTTGCTAGTAACTCTTACTCAGCTTCCGCCTTTGGGGCTTGGACTAATATTGCTTGTATGGAACTGCAGTACTGTGACTACCCATGGAGCTCAATGCAGCTATTGCTTACAACTGCTTAAACTTTGTAGTTTGAACTTCATTTTTTTTTCTGTAATAACAACTTATTAAATCTAGTTGTATGAAGTACTGACACTTGTCATCCTTTGCATTTGCTAAGGAATAGCTTGGAGTATATTGATTGCATCTGGGAACATTTACACATTCAATTTGCTTGATTAGCTTTTTGGGGGGCTGATCAAATTCCTTCACAGCAGGTTTAAGTGCACAAAATTCACCTCTCTGACACAACACTCATATTTTTAAGAAAGCAGTAGAGTATGTGAAACAAGAAGGTGCTTGATTGTTGACACAATGTGAATGTGTATTCACGGCAAGGTTTTTGGAGGTGCAGTTGGTTTCTTACGCCAGCACTTGCCCCATGAAATCCATTTTCAAAATCAAAATTAAGAAAGTCAGTAAAAACGTTAAGTACGCCCCCTTTCGTTTCGTTTTTTTGCACAAAGCTCTTGCAGATCCCTCCCCAAAATGGGCCTTTTTATAATTTCCTATCGATTTCTGGGTATGGCTAGAAGCTCTCTCGTGGGCACTAACTTTCATCCCATGTAAAAGATCACAAAATGCAGGTGCCGGCGTTGTACCCCCAGAGACTGACTGCAGGGCGTGGGGGTGGGCCTGGCGCAGGTGTGGGTGACTCCCGAGCGTCCGCACAGCGCGCGCCGGCGTGGGCGCCCCGAGGCCGCGCGGCCCGTCACCTGGGGCGCCCGGAGGAGGGCGGGACCCGCGCACGCCGCGCTCGGGCCCCTCGGGAGGCGGGTTCCAGCCCGCCCGCCGCCTCGCGGGGAGCTCGGCTCCGCGGAGGAACGAGGGTCGGCCGCGGGCAGTCACGGAATGCCTCGGCCCGGCCCAGGGTGCGCGGTGTCGCACACGCTCCCGCACAGGCCTGCTCCCACCGCGGTATTCTGCGCTGCACCCCTTCCTGCGGCGGGTACCCCGCCCGCCCCACAGGGAGCCCTAACGCGCGGCCTCAAGGCGGTTCACTCGCCGCAGTCCTGCAGGTAAGTTAACCCGGCGCGCCGGCCCACCAGGCCCGAAGGGCAGCGCGGGCTGTCCCCGGCCTGGTGGCCCGGGGCGCTGCTCTGGGCGCTGCCAACGTGGGCACAGCTTCCCCAGCAGCCCGCGCGGGGTGCACCGAGGCCGGAAGCGGATGCGGGGGCCTGAGAAGAAGCTCAGGCACTGAGCCGCGGGCGCAGCATCTATGGTTTGGAGCTCAGTAGCCCCTCCGAAGTGGGGAGAGAAATATTAATTTCGTCCCTTTTACAATGGATTTTCTAAAAATGCAGGCATAGGGAGATATTGTGGGTTTGGTTCCAGACCACCGCTGTAAAGTGATATCCTGAAGCGAGTCAAATGAATTATTTGGTTTCCCAGTACATACAAAAGTTACTTTTAGACTATACTGTCATCTATTGTGTGCAATAGTATATCTAAAAACATGTACATACCTTAATTTAAAAATATTTTATTGCTAAAAAATGCTAACAGTCTGAGCTTTCATCGGGTCACAATCTTTTTGCTGCGGCTGTGTGGACGGCTGCTGACAGATCAGGGTGGTGGCTGCAGAAGTGTGGGGAGGCTTATGGCAATTTTGGAAAGTAAGACAACAACGAACTTTTGCTGCTACAATTGACTCTTCCTTTCACAAGTGATTTCTCTGCAGCATTCAGTGCTGTTAGATAGCAGTTCACCCACAGGAGAACTTCTTGCAAAATTGGGCGTCATCCCTCTCCTACCCTGCTGCTGCTTCATTGACTAAGTTTATGGAATATTCTTAATCCCTCGGTGTCATTTCAACATTCTTCACCGCATCTTCAACTGGGAGTAGATCTACCTCAAGAAACCACTTTCTTACTCATCCTTAAGAAGCAACTGTCATCCTTTCAAGTTTTATATGAGATTGAGTCACATTCTCAGGCTTCACATCTAATCCTAATTCTCTTGCTGTTTCCAGCACATCTGCAGTCACTTCCTCCACCTTGGACTTGAACCCAAAAGGGTTGGAATCAACTTCTTCCAAACTCCTGTAATGACACTTGACTTCTCCCTATTAATCACAAATGTTCTTAATGACATCTAGGATGGTGAATCCTTTCCAGAAGGGTTTCGGTTAACTTTGCACAGATCCACAAAGGAATCGCTCTCTATGGCAGCTATCGCCTTATGAAGTGTATTTCTTAAATAGTAAGACTTGAAGGTTGAAATGACTCCTTGATCCAAGGGCTGCAGAATGCAGGGATGTTGTGTTAGCAGGCATGAAAATAACATTGTCCATCTCTACCAGAGCTCTTGGGTGCCCAGGTACACTGTCAGTGAGCAGTGATAATATTTTGAAAGGAGCCTTTTTTCTGAGCAAAAGGTCTCAACAGTGGGCTTAAAATATTCAGGAAACCATGTTGTAAGCAGATGTGCTGTCATCCAGGCTTTGTTGTTCCATTTATAGAGCATGGCAGAGTAGATTTAGCATAGTCCTTAAGAGCCCTAGAATTTTCAGAATGGTCAATGCATTGGCTTCAACTGAAAGTCACCAGCTACATTAGATCCTAACAAGAGGGCCCGTCTTTTGACGTTTTGAAGCCAGGCATTGACTTCTCCTCTCTCTAGCTAGGGAAGCCCTAGTAGACATCATCTTCCAACATAAGGCTGTTTCGTCTGCATTGAAAAACCTGCCGTTTAGTGTAGCCACCTTCGTTAATTATCTTAGCTAGATCTTCTGGATAACTTGCTGCAGCTTCTACATCAGCCCTTGCTGCTTCACCTTGCACTTTTATGCTGTAGAGATAGCTTTTTCACTTAAACCTCATGAACCAACCTCTACTAGCTTCTGATTTCCTTCTGCGGTTTCCTACCTCTCTCTTAAGACCTCCTTGCTCGGATTAGGCTTTGGCATAAGAGAAAGTTGTGGCTGGTTTGATCATCTCTCCAGACCACTCTTACATTCTCCACATCAGCAACAAAGCTGTTTCACTTCCTCATTATTCATGTGTTTCCTCCAGGAACTCTGCCTTCGAACTAATTCACGACTGGGCTGTTTGTTTGGCAACAGTTCGGCCCATCTCAGCTCACAATGTGCCTTCCTCACTAAGCTTAAGCATTTCTTGCTTTTGATTTAAAGTGAGAAATGTGCGACTCTTCACCTAAGCACCCCGTAATTTTAATGTTGTGCCTCAGGGAATAGGGAGGCCTAAGGAGGAGAGACGGGAATGGTTCAGCGCCGCAGTCTGAACACACATTTATCAATTAAGTTCCTCGTTTTATATGGGCATGGTTTGCAGAGCCCCAAAAGAATTACAGTAGTAACATCAAAGATCATTGATCACAGACTGCCATAACAAATACAGTAATAATGAAAAACTTTGTAATACTGGGATAATTACTGAAATCTGATACAGAGGCACAAAGTGAGCAAATGCAGTTGGGAAAATACACACATGACACAGGGTTGCCAGAAACCTTCAGTCTGTAAGTACAGTAGCCGGGAGGTGCAATAAAGCAAAGCACAATAAACTGAGGTACACCCATATATCATGCACTAGACAACAAATGGAATCCTATTTTCAGAATGCTGGTTGGACTTGAACCCCACATTTGTCCCCTGACAAAAAGGTTCTGACATCCTAATTTTTGGAGTGGAGGGACATGGGTTACTGAATGGTGCCTTTGTGATGAGCAGCCTGTTTTTTCCAGGGGTAAATGTCAGCAGGCCTCTGCAAGGTCTGGAGTAGTAGTTGTGAGGCAGCCCCCTTGCTAGACACTAAACCCATTTAGTGATGTGCAGGACAGGCCCCGATCGCTAAGGCTGGGTCTTACGTCTAAGGTAACTGCTTTACAGAAAAGAAAATTCATCGCTGCGAACACTGATGAACACTCAGCTTCGCACTGGACCTCGTGGGTTTTCACCAGGCCCTTGGCCCGTGGGTCCCTTGGGCGCTCTGAAATCGGAAGATTTAAAGATCATACTTTAACTGGAACAGTTGTCCTAATCGGTCACTGTGTAGGGGGATAAGGGGCATTCCAAGTGATGGATCCTAGTGCTCTTCAGTGGTTTGTTGGGAAGAAAGCTGGTTTCCTCTACCAATTTAGGTTCAGGGCTTAGGAAGTCTGTGAATCAACTGACAAGAGACAGATTAATGGGAAAAAAGCTTATTCACAGGCACATGAAGTGCCCAAAAGTGGCCCCTCATAATTAGAGGTGGGGTTCATAACCGAACTTAATAAGGGAAAGGGTGGGGAAAAGGGGGCTTGTATAAGAAAATCAAATATTTCTTTAGGAAAGACAATAGGGTTCTAGGGAAGCAAGTGGGAGATAAGGTTTGTGATAATATTTATGCAGCTGGAAGCATTTTCTTGGGAGAAGGCATGGATTACAGCCTCGCTCTCGGAAGTTTCTGTCTTTGGTCAGATAAGGGAAGCTCCAAAAAAGCTTTTTGCATTTATTAAGTCTCAGATGCATATGCTCATCTTTGTATCACCTCCAGGCAGTCTGTGTGGGTCCCCACAGATAAATGGCTGGAATGAAGCTATCACTGGAGCAGATAACTGAACATTCTCTTTAGCCCATTATGTGGTATTTTGGAGGGAAGGAAGTCTGAGTGTCAGCGTTGCCTGTCTTTAGAGGAGGAGGACTTGCTGTAACCTCACAGGCACTCATCCCAACATTTAGTCTGGCCCCACAAGGGTCAGCCTTTTCTTCTTTGCTGTTACTGGTCAAATCTGCTTAAAACATTTTGAGCTGTGACTTCACTTCTATGTGGAATCTAAGAAACAAAACCAAACCCAGACTTATAGAGAGAACAGTGCATGGTTGCCAGGGGGCAGAGGGGTTGTGGATGGTGGTAGTGATGAAATCCAGTTATACAATAAGTCACGGGGGTGGCAATGCACAGCATGGGGAATATAGTCAATAACATACCATTAACTTTGTGATGATGGTAATTAGACTTACTGTGGTGACCATTTTGCAGTGTATACAAATGTGGAATCACTATGTCGTACACCTGAAACTAATATATGTGTCACTTATATCTCAGTTTAAAAAGTGATTTGAGCTGAACTGCTAAAAAGCAATTCCCAAAAGACAGGCACAAGAAGGCAGGCCTGCAGGTACACGCAGCATCACAGAGGAACTCACACACCGCTGATCAAAATGAGACACAAAAGAGCACATAGTATGATTCCCACTTATATGAATGGGCAGAGGAGCAACTGAATGGAGCATGAAGGTGGCCTCTGAGGTCCCAGGGACTTTCTTGATCTGGGTGTTGAGTACACAGGTGTGTTGAGTTTCTGAAAGTTGAGCTCTACACTGCAGTATGTGCACTTTTCCATGCTTCATTGGAATATTAAAATTTTTTTATATTTTATATAAAAAAGGCTCTCTGAAAAGTAAAAGCTGATATTTGGACCAAATGGAATCCTTTTCTGGCAATCTGAATCTAACTTATTTTTCATACACCTGAGTAATCAGATTTCCGGTCTGGCTGTCATTGCTCCCAGTTGCCTGGACCGGCTTGCTTTCCCAATCCACCCACACCTCAATTTCTCTGCTCCAGATCATCCGCCCTCGCATCTCAGGGTTCCTTTGTGCTCCTCCTTAAGCTGACCAATATCCAGGAGGATTTTTTTAAAGCCAATTTGCAGGGAAAGGTAGGGTAGAGAGAGTAAAAAAAAGAAAAAAAACCTCCATTAATCTCTGCAGTTGAAGGTCAATTACTTTCACTGTGCATGTACTGACTGTTGGCCCCACTTCCACATGATAGTCTGAATGATTTCTTAACATTAAAATTTTGAGTTATTTATAGATTCATATAATATTGTAAGAAAAAAGACAGATCTCATGTATTCCTTATACCCAGTTTCTCCCTAACACCTTGCAAAACTGTACTAAATATCACAACCAGAATACTGATGATGATGCAAAAAACATTTCCATCACCACGAGGAACTCACATTACAGCCACTTCCCTCCCACTCCTGTCCCTACTGATCCCTGGCAGTGACTAATCTGCTCTCCAGGTCTATAACTTTCTCAAGAATGTTAACATGCCCCTAGCCAGACTTTTCAAGAAAAAAAGAGTCTACTCACATAAACAGAATCAGAAAGAGAAAGGAAAAATCACTATGGACACCACAGAAATACAAAGAATTATTAGAGAATACTATGAAAAATTATATGCTGACAAACTGGATAATCTAGAAGAAATGGACAACTTTCTAGAAAAATAGAACCTTCCAAGACTGACCCAGGAAGAAAACAGAAAATCTAAACAGACCAGTTACCAGCAATCAAGTTGAACCTGTAATCAAAAAACTACCCAAGAACAAAACCCCCGGACCAGATGGATTCATGGCTGAATTTTGTCAGACATACAGAGAAGACATAATACCATTCTCCTTAAAGTTTTCCAAAAAATAAAAGGGGAGGGAATACTTCTGAACTCATTCTATGAAGCCAGCATCATCACTCTAATACCAAAACCAGGCAAAGACACCATAAAAAAGAAAATTACCAATGTCCCTGATGAACATAGATGCAAAAATACTCAACAAAATATTAGCAAACCGAATTAAAAAATACATCAAGAGGATCATACATCATGATCAAGTGGGATTCATCCCAGGGATGCAAGGATGGTACAACATTAAAAAATCCAACAACATCCCTACAACAACAAAAAGAAGGACAAAAACCACATGATCATCTCCATAGATGCTAAAAAAGCATTTGTCAAAAATTCAACATCCATTCATGATAAAAACTCTCAACAAAATGGGTATAAAGGGCAAGTACCTCAACTTAATAAAGGCCATATATGATAAACCCACAGCCAACATCATACTTAACAACCTGAAGCTGAAAGCTTTTCCTCTAAGATCAGGAAAAGACAAGATGCCCAGTCTCCCAAATTATATTCAACATAGTACTGGAGGTCCTAGCCACGGCAATCAGACAACACAAAGAAATAAAAGGCATCCAGATTGGTAAGGAAGAAGTTAAACTGTCGCTGTTTACAGATGACATGATATTGCACATAAAAAGCCCTGAAGACTCCACTCCAAAACTATGAGAACTAATATCTGAATTCAGCAAAGTTGCAGGATAC
Organism: Manis pentadactyla; assembly: GCF_030020395.1. Taxonomy (NCBI): domain Eukaryota; kingdom Metazoa; phylum Chordata; class Mammalia; order Pholidota; family Manidae; genus Manis; species Manis pentadactyla. The sequence goes on along the minus strand of NC_080026.1, from coordinate 103,677,488 downwards.
AAAATTAATACACAGAAATCTGTTGCATTCCTATACATTAATGATGAACTAGCAGAAAAAGAAATCAGGAAAACAATTCCATTCACAATTGCATCAAAAAGAATAAAATACCTAGGAATAAACCTAACCACAGAAGTGAAAGACCTGTACTCTGAAAACTACAAGACACTCTTAAGAGAAATTAAAGAGGACACTAATAAATGGAAACTCATCCTATGCTCTGGGCTACAAAGAATTAATACTGTCAAAATGGCCATTCTGCCTAATGATTCAATGCAATCCCTATCAAAACACCTACAGCCTTCTTCAATGAACTAGAGCAAATAGTTCTAAAATTCATATGGAATGACGAAAGACCCTGAATAGCCAAAGCAATGCTGAGAAGGAAGAATAAAGCAGGGGGAATTACGCTCCCCAAGTTCAAGCTCTACTACAAAGCCACAGTAATCAAGACAATTTGGTACTGGCACAGGAACAGACCCATAGATCAGTGGAACAGAATAGAGAGTCCAGATATTAACCCAAGCATATGTGATCAATTAATGTACAATAAAGGAGCCATGGACATACAATGGGGAAATGACAGCCTCTTCAACATCTGGTGTTGGCAATACTGGACAGCTACATGTAAGAGAATGAAACTGGATCACTGTCTAACTCCATACACAAAAGTAAACTTGAAATGGGTCAAAGACCTGAATGTAAGTCATGAAACCATAAAACTCTTAGAAGAAAACATAGGCAAAACTCTCTTGAATACAAACATGAGCAACATCTTCATGAACATACCTCCCTGGGCAAGGGAAACAAAAGCAAATATGAACAAGTGGGACTGTATCAAACTAAAAAGCTTCTGTACAACAACAAATGACACCATCAGTAGAACAAAAAGACGTCCTACAGTATGGGAGAATATATTCATAAATGACATATCTGATAAGGGGTTGACATCCAAAATATACAAAGAGCTCATGCACCTCAACAAACAAAATGCAAATAAGCCTATTAAAAAATGGGCAGAGAAGCTGAACAGACAGTTCTCCAAAGAAGAAATTCAGATGGCTAACAGGCACATGAAAAGATGCTCCACATCGCTAATCATCAGAGAAATGCAAATTAAAACCACAATGAGATAGCACCTCACAGCAGTTAGGATGGCCACCATCCAAAAGACAAACAACAACAAGTGTTGGCGAGGATGTAGAGAAAGGGGAGCCCTCCTACTGGTGGGAATGTGAACTAGTTCAACCATTCTGGAAAGCAGTATGGAGGTTCCTCAAAAAGCTCAAAATAGACATACCATTTGACCTAGGAATTCCACTTCTAGGAACTTATCCTAAGAATGCAGCAGCCCAGTTTGAAAAAGACATATGTATCCCTATGTTTATTGCAGCACTATTTACAATAGCCAAGAAATGGAAGCAACCTAAGTGTCCATCAGTAGATGAATGGATAAAGAAGAGGTGGTACATATAGACAATGGAATATTATTCAGCCATAAGAAGAAAACAAATCCTGCCATTTGCAACAACATGGATGGAGCTAGAGGGTATTATGCTCAGTGAAATAAGCAACATGGAGAAAGACAAGTACCAGGTGATTTCACTCATCTGTGGAGTATAAGAACAAAGAAAAAACTGAAGGAACAGAACAGCAGCAGACTCACAGAACCCAAGAATGGACTAACAGTTACCAAAGGAAAAGGGACTGAGGAGGGTGGGTAGGAAGGGAGGGAGAAGGGGATTGAGGGCTATTATGACTGGTACACATGGTGTGGTGGTGGTGGTGGGGGCGCGGGGAAGGCAGTATAGCACAAAGACAAGTAGTGACTCTATAGCATCTTACTATGCTGATGGACAGTGACTGTAATGGGGTATGTGGTGGGGACTTGATAATGGGGGGAATCTAGTAACCACAATGTTGCTCATGTAATTGTATACTAATGATACCAAAATAAAAAGAAATAAGTAAATAAATAAAAGAATTGCATAGTGTTATAATCCCTAAAAGCTTTCAGTAAAAAACATATTTAAGAAGAGAAAGATATTACAATTTCACGTAAATCCCTCTCTAGAAACAGAATGAAATCAGGGAATATGTGCATGATGAATTAACATTTTCATCCCATAATTTATGGTGCACTTAGAACCACCAGTGCAGTATGTTTTGTATTACAATTATAATTCTATTTTAAGTTTTGTTTATCCCAAGACTTGTTAGGAATTTTTGGATTTCACGTTTTGTTGGTGGTAGGGATATAATAATTTATTTTGTAAACTTTTTTTTTTACTGGGGCATGGTGATGTTTGTAAGTTCAAATAGTGTTTTTAAGGAATATACACCATGAGAATGTACTGTAGTTTAAAATACAAAGAAAACATAATCTTCAGCATTGTGATCCAGCATTAAATTTAGGTTTAACCAAAAAAAAAAAAATTAACTTGGAATAAATGGAATGGAATAATGGTATATTATAGATTAATGGAAAACTAATGGAAAAAAATGGAGGCAGATAACCTTTTGGGTCTGCCTTTTTTCAGTCAGCATAATTCTCTAGAGATTCATCTTGGTGGCTGTATGTAACAATAGTCTGTTCCTTTTGATTGCCAAGTACTGTTCATGGATGCACCATATTTTATTTAATCATTTATTTGTTGAAGGGCATTTGAATTGTTTCTAGCTTGGAGTTATTACAAATAAAGCTGCTATAAATGTTCATATACAGGTTTTTGTATGAATATATCTTCATTCTGGGACAGATGCCCAGGAATGCAACTAGGGGGTATGGTACTTTCATGTTCAGTTTTTAAAGGAACTACCAAATCATTTTGTAAATACCTTACTGCCTTTTTACATACTGACCAAAGTGTTATGAGTGATCCTAGTTTCTGTCCTCTCCAGCATTTTGTGTTGTCACTACATAGTGCCATTCTGATAGGTGTGCAATAATATCCCACTGTGGCTTTAATTTGCATTTCCCTAATGTCCAGTAAGGTTGAACAGTTTTTAATTTGTGTATTTGTCATCTCTATATTTTCTTCAGTGAAATATATCTGTTTTTGCCCATTTTCTAATTGTTTTTTTAATCATGTGGCTATTTTAAAAAATTTATTTTATGGAGCAATTTTAAGTTCAGAGAAAACTGATCAAATAGTACAGAGTTGTAATGTACCTCCTTCAATCCCACCCCCTCACCAACCTTTCCCTATTAACATCTTGCATTAGTGTGGTACGTTTGTTAGAATTGATCAACCAATATCTATAAATTGTTATTCACTAATAAAGTCCGTAGTTTACATTAGGGTTCACTTTTTATTTGTACATTTCTATGGGTTTTGACAAATGCTAAGTTCCCCCATTATAGTATCATACACAACAGTTTAACTGCGCTAAAACCCCATGTGCTTCAGCTGTTCATCCTAACCCCTACCCCCTGGCAGCCTCTGATCTTTTTACTATGTCTATAGTTTTGATCCTTTTGCAAAAATGACAGTCATACAGTATGGAATCATATACAGTTGCGATCATATAGTATGTAGCCTTTTCACACTGGCTTCTTTCACTAAGCAATATGCATTTAAGGTGTCTCCATGCCTTTTCTTGGCTTCATAGCTGATTTCTTTTTAGTGCTGAGTAATGTTCCATTATCTGGATGTACCTGCGTTTATCCATTCACCTACCAAACATCTTGGTTGCTTCCTGGTTTTTGCAATTGCCAAAAAGCTGCTATAAACATCCATGTGCAGGTTTATTGTGGACATAAGTTTTCGACTCCTTTGGATAACTATGTATGACCATGATTGCTGGATCATAGGATAAGACTATGTGTAGCTACAATTTTAAGAGACTGCCAAACTGTCTTCCAAAGTCGCTGTACCATATACTGCATTCCCACCAGCAATGAGTTCCTGTTGTTTGTCAGGATTTGGTATCACGTTTTGGATTTTTGCCATTCTAATAGGTATGGAATGGCATCTCATTGTTCTAACTTATAAATTCCTAATGATGCATGATATTGAACATCTCATGTGCTTATCTGACACCTGTATTTTCTTTGGTGAGAAGTCTCTTCAGGTCTTTTGCCCACTTTTTACACTGGGTTGATTGTTTTCTTTTTGTTGAGTTTTAAGTTCTTTGTATAATTTGAATGCAAGTCCTTCATGTGTTTTGCAGATATTTTCTCCCAGTCTGTGGCTAGTCTTTGCATTCTCCTGTCTTTTGCAGAGTAGAAGTTTTTAAATTTAATTAAGTTCAATTTACAGTTTTTCTTGTTCAAGACAATGCTTTTCATGTTATATCTAAAAGCACTGGCAAACACATGGTCATCTAGATTTTCTTCTGTTACCTTAAAGAAGTCTTACAGTTTTGCACTTAGCATTTAGATCTATTATTTTCAATCAATTTTTGTAAAAGGTGTGCGGTCTGTCTAGATTCAGCTTTTTTGCATGGGGATGTCCAGTTGTTCCAGCACAGTTGTTGGAGAGACTGTCCCTTCTCCATGAATTGCCTCGGCTCCTTTACCAAGGGTCACTTGACTATTTGTGAGGGTCTACTCCCTGGCTCTATGTTTTGTTCCATTGATCTGTTCTTTCACCAGTTCTACACTGTCTTGATTACTGGTACTTTGAAGTATTGTCTTGAAGTCAGTGTCAATCCCAAGATTTTGTTCTTTTTCAGTATTGTGTTGGCTATTGTATGTTTTTTTTCTTTTACATATGAACTTTAGAATCACTTTGTTAGCACTCACAAAATACTTGGCCAGAATTTGGATTGCAATGAATATATAGATCAGTTTGGGAAGAACCAACATCTTAACAATATTGAGTCTTCTTATCCATGAATATGAAATATCTCTATTATTTCTTTGATTTCTTTCATTAGAATTTTGTAGTTTTTCTCATAGATCTTACACTTTTTTTAGATTTAAGCCTAAGTAGTTCATTTTTGGGGTGCTCATCTTGGTATATAAGAAAGCAATGAACTTTTTAGCCTTATACCCTGCAACTGTGCTATAATCACTTATAATTTCCAGGAGATTTTTTGTTTCTTGTATGAATTCTTTGGGATTTTTCTGTATAAGATAACCCTATGTCATCTGCAAAGATATTTTTTTCTAATAAAGTGTAGTCAATAAACAATATATTGGTTTCAGGTGTACAACATAGTGACTGAACAGGTATCTATATTGTTAAATGTTCACCCCAATGAGTGTAGTTACCATCTGTCAACATACAGAGATTATTACAATAATATTGACTATATTCCCTATGCTGTACTTTCATCTGTGACTAATTTATACTGGTATTTTGTGCCTCTTTATCCCCTTCACCTATTTCACCCATTTCCCCATCACCCTCTCCTATAGCAACCACCAGTCTCTTCTCTGTGTCTATCAGTCTGTTTCTGTTTTGTTTTTAGATTTCACGTAAGTGAAATCATATGATTTATCTTTATTTTACTTAGCATAATACCCTCTACATCTATACATATCTTTGCAAACGGCAGGATTTTTTCTTTTTATGGCTGAATAATACTCCATTGTGTATATGGTACAACATCTTCTTTATCCATTCATCTACTGATGTTGCTTCCATATCTTGGCTATTGTAAATAATGTGGCAATAAACACAGGGGTTCATATATATTTTCAAATCAGGGATTTTGTTTTCTTTGGGTAAATTCCCATAAGTGGCATGACTGAGTTATAGGGTATTTCTATTTTTAGTTTTCTGAGGAACTTCCATACTGCTTTCCATAGTGGCTGCACCAATTTATATTCCCACCAACAGTGTAGGGAGTTCTCTTTTCTCCACATCCTTACCAACATTTGTTATTTCCTGTCTTTTGTGTAGAGGCCATTCTGACTGGTGTAAGGTGATAATCTCATTGTGGTTTTGATTTTTGATTTGCATTTCCCTGATGATTAGTGAAGCTTAACATCTTTTCATGTACCTGTTGGCCATCTGTATGTCTTCTTTAGAAAAATGTCTATTCACCTGTGTCCATTTTTTAATTGGGTTGTTTTTCTAGTTTTGAGCTGTATGACTTTATGTATTTTGGATATTAGCCCCTTGTCAGCTATATCACTTGCAAATATATTCCCCTATATGATAGGTTGCCTTTTTGTTTTGTTGGTGATTCCCTTTACTGTACAAGTTATCACTTCTTCATTTTTGCTTTTGTTTCTCTTGCCTGGGGAGATGCATCCAGAAAAAAAATTACTGATGCTGACATTCATTAAGTTTACTGTTTATGTTTTCTCCTAAGAATTCTGTGGTTTCAGTTCTTACACTTAAATCTTTAATCCATTTTGAGTTTATTTTTGTGCATGGTGTAAGATAGTGATCCATTTTCATTCTTGCATGGAGCTATCCTGTTTTTTCCCAACCCATTTATTGAAAAGACTGCCTTTTCTCCACTGCATATTCATGCCTTTGTCATATAGTAATTGACCCAGAGGTGGTTTTATTTTTGGACTCTCCATTCTGTTCCACTGGTCTATATATCTGTTCTTGTGCTAGTACCATACCGTTTTGATTCCTGTTGCTTTGTAGTATGGTTTAAAATAGAGAGTGTGACACCACCAGCTTTGTTCTTTTTCAAGATTGCTTGGGCTATCAGGTGGTTTCTTTTTGGTTTCACAGAAATTTTAGGATTATTTGCTCTAGTTCTACTTTTCTAGTGAAAAATACCATTGATACTTTGGTAGGGACTGCATTGAATCTGTACATTGTTTTGGGCAGTATGACTATTTTAACAATATTAATTTTTTCTATCCATGAATGTGAAATAGCTTTCATTTGTAACTTCTTCAGTTTCTTTCATTAACATCTTACAATTTTCAGAAAACTGGTCTTTCACCTCCTTGGTTTAATTTATTCCTAAGTATTTTATTCTTTTTGATGCAATTGTAAATGGGATTGATTTCTTCTCTATTTCATTATTTGTAGATAGAAATGGAACACATTTCCATATAATGACTTTATACCTTGTGACTTTACTGAATTTATTCTAGTAGTTTTTTGGTGGAGTCTTTAGGGTTTTCTATATATAGTATCATGTCATCTTCAAAATAAAGAGAGTTTTACTTCTACTTTACCAATTTGGATGCCTTTTCTTTTTCTTGTCTGATTGCCATGGCTAGGACCCCCAGGATTATGTTGAATAAAAGTGGTGAGAGTAGGTATCCTTGTCTTATTCCTTATCTTAGGGGGAAAATGTATGCTTTATTCATAAAGTTAGTTTAATTGATCCTTTGTATTTTTTTTTAGTCTGTCTTTATTTCAGCTCTGATCTTCTATTTCCAAACTTCTATTAAGTTTGGGCTTTGTTCTTCCTTTCCAGTTCCTTTAGGTGTAGGGTTAGAATGAGATTTTCCTTGTGTCTTGAGGCAGACCTATTAACACTATGAACTTCCCTTTTAAAACTGCTTTTGTAGTATCTCAAGATTTTGCATCGTTATGTTTCCATTTTCACTTTTGTCCAATTATATTTTGATTTCCTCTTTAATTCATTTATCTATTGGCTCTTTAGTAGCATGCTGTTCAGCTTCCACATGCTTTTTTCTCGTTTTTCTCCCTGTAATTGATGTCTAGTTTCACACTGCTGTGTTCAGAAGCAATGCTTGGTATATATGTCATATATAAGCTACATGGTAACCACAAACCAAAAACCTAGTATGTGGTCTATCCTGGAGAATGTTCCATGTGCACTTGAAAAAGGATGAGTATTTTGTTTTTGGATATAACATTCTGTATATACCTATTAGGTTCACTTGGTCTAACGCCATCAGTCAAAGAAACTATTTTATTAACTTTGTCTGGATGATCTATCTGTTGATGTACGTAGGGTGTTAAAGCCCCCTACTATTATTATTACTGTGAATTTCCCTCTTCATATGTTAGTATTTGCTTCTATGTATTTAGGTGCTCCTCTGTTGAGTGTGTAAATATTTATAATTGTTACACCTTCTTGATGGGTTGAGCCTGCAATCATTATATAATGTCCTTCTTTGGTTCTCTTTACAGTCTTTGTTTTAAAGTTTATTTTGTCTGATATAAGTACTGCCACGCCAGCTTTTTTCCCCTTTCTATTTGCATGGAATATGTTTTCCATCCCTTCAGTTTCAGTATGTGTCTTCAGGTCTAAAGTGAGTCTCTTGTAGGACGCATATATAAGGATCTTGTGTTTTTAATCCATTCAGTCACTTCATCTCTTTTGGAGCATTTAGTCCATTTACATTAAAGTAATTATTGATAGGTATGTACTTGTTGCCATTTTGTTAAGTATTTTCTGGTTATTTTTGTCATTCTCTGGTCCTTTCTTCTTTGCTCTGTGCATAGTAACTTTTAGTGTTATGGTTAGATTCCTTTCTTTTTGTGTACTTATAGACTTTTGGTTTGTGGTTACCATGTGGCTTATATATGAAATATATATATATAGTAGTCTATATTAAGTTGATAGTCAAGTTCAAATGCTTTCTAACAGCACATTTTAAAGTCCCCCTCCTCCACATTTTATGTAATGTCTTTTTTAACAACTTTTATTTAGTGATTCTCTTAACTAATTTTTGTTAATTTACTACTTTTATCTTCTAACCTTCATACTAGCTTGTAAGTGATTGGTCTACTACCTCTGCTGTTTGATTTTAGCAGTGAAACTTTTCAGTATTGCTTCTAGTCAAGGCCTTTTCTTTTCCTCTTAAAGACGTCTCTTTAACATTTCTTATAAGGCCAGTTGAGTGGTGGTGAACTCTAACGTGTTTATCTGAGAAGTTTCTTCTCTCCTTCAATTCTGAATGATAACCTTGCTGGGTAGAATATTGTTTGGAGGTCCTTCTCTTTCAGCACTTTGGATAAAATCAGCTGATAGCCTTACGTGGTCTCTCTTATAGGTAATTTGTTGCTTTTATCTCCCTGCTTTTAAGACCCTTTGTCTCTGGATCTTTGACATTTTGATCATTATGTGTCTTGTTGTGGACTTCATTGGGTTCATCTTGTTTGAGGCTCTATATGCTTGTGGTGGGGCTCCCAGGGCATGGGCCAGGGGTCTCTGTGTGGCTGCCAGCCATGGCCATGCTGGCGGGGTAGCTGGTGTCAAAGGGGCACAGCCCAGGTAGCTGCCAGATGGCCAACAGGCTTTGCCTCTTTGGCGGGGTGATGGTGGGTGGGAGCAGGTACACAGCCCAGATGTCTTCAGGTGAGCACCAGCTGGGAGCAAGCTAATGGGGTGGCTGCATGCAATCCAGGTTGCCACTGGGCAGTACAAATGGGGTGATGGGATGGAAGGGGTACAGGCAAGGTAAATATTTGTAAGCATCACACTAGTACCACCTTGGTGGGACTGCTGGATCTCCAAGAGGTGTGTCTGGAGGTTGGGAGGCCACTTCCATCACTGATGTGCTCACTCTGGCCCTGCTCCTGTCTGCACTATCATTGTACTTGGGGAATGAAAATAATGTAGCTTACCCTGTTTCCCCACTAGTGATGTACAAGGGTGATGTAAACTATACAGGTCATCCTGTTTCCTCTGCACTGAAAATGGGGTGGGGGAGGCAGGGTAAATGCAAATGATGGTGCTCACCTTGCTCTGTCAGAGCTGGCAGTGCACGTGTGGTGGGCGGAGGAACATAAACAAAGGCATTTAACCTGCTCCCACTGGTGCTCACAGCATCCAGGGAAAACACGAACAATGGCATCTACCCTGTTTCTGACTTGCTAGCAGCATCTGGGGAAGACAGTCTATGTATGGCACTCTTCGGTCCAGAGACAGTTCCAGCAGTTCTTCTGTCCCCTGGTGGGTGCCTGTTTTGAAAATCAGCTTCCCTCAATTATAACTGTGGTGGGGTTTAAACCTTCCAACTGGTGGCTTTTCTCCTGTGTTCCGGGGCAGGCAAGTCTGGGCTCTGATAGCTTAGCAACATCCCTCCCTCCCACAGGGCTGCACTCAGGTGGGACTCCCTCTGTTACCAGGTCTCTATCTCTCCTGCCATTTTTTATGTGGTCTTTTTATTCCTCACTGTGCAGAAGGTCTTCACTTAGGCCTCTGCTCTTCCACAGATGAACTGCTCTGTGTGTAGGTCTAGATTTGGTGGGAGCAGGTGGCCTCAGGCTTTCTACTTTGCCATCTTGAACCCACATCCCTGGCCTAAGATTCTGATTTCTCATAGATGACTGTGTTTCTGGGCTCATGGACAATTGTGCTAGTCCTGCTTGAATGCATGAGCTCTTTGAGGCTTAATGGGGGAATTAAGGAATAACCAACCCCATTTTCTCCTGTGATTATAAAACCAAATCTCATGTCCCTCCATAGATATTAAGATCAGTCCCTGTATTCCTCAACAGAACTTTTCTAGTCTGAGGGAACTGTAAAGGACAGGAACCTTTTCAACTGAACAGGCAATTTTTGTCTCATCAGAGATGATGGCTGACACTGATCTGTGTGAATAGCAAATATTTTCTGTTAAGTGACACAATCTAAATTTTGGTTTATAGATCTATAATGAGCACTCTGGCATTTGATAACAGATAGTCCTGCAACTAATTTCACTTTAGATTCCACCAATGCCCAGCATATGTTCTGGGAAATTAAGGTCTGTCTTTAACTCAGAAGTATAAAATTGTAGCGGGATTAAATATTTGGAACAGATAAGTGACTGAAGACTTGTTACTTTTCTATCATTTCTATTATGCCCTAAGTGATCACATTTTCAAACAGCTTTACTGGTATTCACTTTTATATAAGCTTATATAACCATCTAAAAGGAATAGGTGGTTCAACATACTGGTTCAAAGTCCCAACACCCTTCTTACCATTTTACTAAGTTGAAAGCATAGAGTATTTTTTTGAACATTGTAGATATACACATGTAACAAAATTTCTGCCCAGAACCCCAATTTTTAATATTTCTTTAGTGGTAAAAACTTAAGATTTTCCTACAGGAAACACCAGTAATGACACTGATAAAAATATAGATTCAGAGAGTAACTATTTGAAAATTTATGTAATAAACACAAAAAGGAAATAGTAGGATACCCATGAACCCATTACCCAGCTTAAGTTATTATCAGCATTCTCTCATGCTTATTGCCCACATACACACATTTTAATGATCACATCCACATAATTAACAGCTATAAGAATTTTTAATGTCATTCACTACTCAATTTTCCCCATGTATCCATTATTCTTTAACTACTGTGACTCTAACTGGGGCACTTAATTGAGATGAAAGCTGGCCCTTAAACATGGTTTGAATTGCATGGGTCCACTTACACGTGGATTTTTTTCAATAAATGTATTAGAAAATATTTTGGAGATTTGTAATGATTTGAAAAAACTGGCAAACTTGCATAGACTAGAAATATAGAAAAAATAAGTCATGAATGCACACTACATATTTAAATCTATTATAAGAAAGTAAAATTTATCAAAAGTTACAAACCATTTCATGATACCAGATTTATAAATACATATACAAAATATGTGTTAACTGGTCAACAGTAGGCTATTAGTAGTTAAGTTTTTTATACAGATTTTCCACTGTGTAGAGGGGGGTCAGCATCCCTAACCCCCATGTTATTCAAGGGTCAACTGTGCTTAGTTCTTACCTGTTTGTGTTTTTATTTGGAAATCTGGAATGTGTGATTTAATTTTGCACAACTCAAAAAACGTTATTTTTTAAATGTTGTGCCATACTGTCTACCTCTTACTATCTATCATCTTTTTCCACTCAGAGGCAATCACTATTATCATTTTCCTATCTATACTTCTAGAAATATTTTACTCTTTTAAAATTTAAACTTTCTAAATACCTAACTTCCTAGACTCTGAACTTTCACACTGGGAAAACAACTTATGGTGTGAATTCTTCTGCCTTTCCTATTTTTTTAATTATATATTGCTCTTTACATATTCTTAAGAAAATGTCAATTACTATTAGCTATGTTAAATGAAATAGGCTGGTTTATGGAAACAGCAAATTCAACAGGTATATTGGCTCAGCTACTCAGTGCTATGCACAGTGGATGTTCTGTGTAAAGCCAGTAGTTTCCTTTTGGTCTTCTACAATTTGAATATGAATCCTAAAAAAAAATAACCATTAGTACAAAAAAAGGCATTGAGCTTTTTTTTAGAAACTTTATATCTGAGCTAGTTATTTTAATCTTTTGCTTTTTCTAGTGCTAATTTCCCATAAATAATACACAGTTGCAGATATTTTACAGTTTCATTTTTATTCTCTTGTGGAATGCTAGTTTTAATGTTACAGTATGGTTGTCAAGGCTACTGAAATGTGATGAATGTCCATGTCTAAATGCTGCAGAACAATATAACTTTAATGATTTTTAAACAAAAAAGTTATTACACAGCTGAGGTCTGGTGGTTTTTAAACCGATGCCTATGTGTATGGCCAGCCACAAACCTTGGGGATGTTTATTACCTGTACATGTATATACAAATAGATCCCATACATAGTATATGCACACAGGCATGTATTAATTTATGTGTGAAATTTATAAAATTATATACATACACATACATGCATATCTATATACATATACCACCCTCACCATGGAGCTCACTTGTCTAACACTAGTCACCTGCAAGCCCAATTATTGCTGCCCAGTATAACTACCTGATTTTAGTGCCAATACCAAGCACCTGTCCAGAAGATGCAGGATAGGTATGTCTGTGCATATAGATATGTGTATTTATGTATGTTTGTGTATAAAAAGGAATCATTTATTCTCCCTTTTGTTTTAGTCATGCATTACTACAATAAACAGTCTTTTCACCATAGGTTTTTGAATTCTAAACAGTGTAAAATCTACTTCTGGAAAATTGTATATATCATAGTTACAAAAAATATATTATATATATATATATATAGTTGAAACCTATTGAGTACATATGTTCTCTGAATCTGGCTATATCCTAGCCATTAGATAAATTAAAACACACCCTCTTATTAGGATGCTATGATAGCCTTAAATAGACTATTTATTACTTGTATTTAGAGAGGTTGATATATTTTAAAAGTTGTCAAAATGATGTTAAAGATTTGAAAAATGCTATGCATATGCATTAAATATATAAAGGTTTCCAAGGGCCCAGTTCAATTCATTGTCTGAGATTTTCCTGTTCTAAGAGTGACCAATATTGTAGTCATTATTCTTAAAATTATGGCTCATTAAGGCTTTTATACAAAAACCCTATTTTTAATCATTTATAAAAACAAGTTTTTATAAGTTTTTAAAAGAAAAAAATGTACATAAAACTACTAAAGTACTCATGGATACTATCCTGTACAAAGTGACTATGTAGACAGGAGGCTCCAGCAAGAACACCTTATGATAGTACATGTAAACCTGGTTTGGTTCCTCTGCTTTGCAGCTATTCAGCACATAAAATTTAAACCATTTCACATTAACATTTAAATTTAATACAGTGCAAATATTTGAGAATAACTTGTTCCCCCCAGTGAAACAAGAACCAGCGTTATGCTGTATATTCTTCAGATCTATTTACACATTAAGCTAAAAGTTCACCATAAACGTTGAAATTTGCTGAATATCAGCAGAAATGTAACTGAACTAGCAGCAATTGCATTTACAATATTTGATAGTTACTTGAGAGAATGCATAAAATTTTCCAGGCTGTACTCTGAATCATATTGTTCTTGATCCCAAAGATCACTCAGGTTTTCAAGAATTGATTTCATACTTGCTTTTCCAGAAGAAGAGGTGTCAGCTTTTTCTGTTTTGCCATCCTTAAGAAAAATTGGCAGAAAGATAGAATGAAAAATTAACTTCAGAAATTATATTTTCCTTTAAAATATTATACTTAACACTGCACTTACTCAACAGAGTTGAACAGTTCAAGTAATGGGGAAGGAAGTTCATGATCTCATAATAGACTGTTCTATTTTCCCACAGCCAGCCATAGCAATCTAACGCTTTTTGGGAAAAATTAAGCTTAAAGGAGAATTAGAAGAACATTATAAAGAATTCATTGATAATTACACCACATCGGTTTTGCCATTCTCTCTCCCCTGTATGTATGAATCAGATACATAGTTATCAGCTTTTTCCCATGATTACTTGGGAGTTAAGTTGTAGACATTATTCTCCTTTATCCCTAGAAAGGAATCAGCCCATACTCCTAAGAACAAGGACGTTCTCTAACATAACTGAAGTGCAAAGATCAAATTAAGGAAATTTAATACTGATATATTAAACTGATTTAATAGACACAGTCCATATTCAAATGTTGCCAACTGTCCCAATAGGATCCTTTATGGCAATAGCTCTTGCTTTCCTGGAACATCCCCTGAGCCCAGTTATGCTTGCTGAAAGTCACCTGTTCTTTCAAACAGAATAAAAGCTATTTGAAGATAGCAAACCATGTTTCTTTGAGCCTTCTTTTTTCTAGGTTACACAGTTATTTCTACCATGTCATATATGATATAATTGAAGAACTTTCCTCCATTTTGGCTATCTCTTGGGAACTTACTAATTTGTTACTATTTAAAATGCAGGACTCAGAACCAGATGTAATATTCTAAATGTGGCTTAACACACAGAGTACAGTTGAACGATTTCTCTCAAATTTAGACATTACAATTCTATTAGAGGTAGTTTAAATTACAAGGCCATTTCTCACCTTAATTTATACTGAGTGTGCAGTTGATTTTCTGAACCTATGCAGGATCTTAAATCCAACCCTGTTTTAATTATTAGATTGACCAGTATTTTTAGCTGCTGCATCCTCTGATTATGGATTGTTATCTGATTTATTAGTTCCATCATCCACAAGGGCTAACACTGAGAAGCCATACAAAGTTCCCTAAGTGTTTTCATATATTACCTTCACAGTCATGTAGTGATACAGGCATTTTTATCCACCTGGGGGAGTACATTCAGATAAGTTAATTTGCCTAAGGTCGCCAGTTAATAGGAGGCTAGAAAGGCATACCTATAGGTCAATAACTCCCACGATAGCTGTCCTTTAGCAGGAAAGGACCAAGGAAATGTTGGGCAAGGCACTGGAGACATCAATCAGAAAGTTAAACATTCCCCAGTATCCTGGGCATCAAAAATGCCCTCAGGGATTGTTCAGCTGCTGCTAAAGTGAATGCCTTTCGCTGCTCCCTTTAATACTCTCTCCAAGCAGTCCCAGAAGTCTGAACACAAATATAACAAATTGTGTAAGTTCTTTACCTTATCAAGAGTAAACAGATCAAGAAGTTGATCTGTCCCCATACTCTGCAAACTAGAATTCTCTTGGCTAATCACAGTATTTGCTATGTTCATCTTGAATTTCTGCAAACCCATTATTTTTTCTTCCAGTGTTCCTCTGGTTATCAATCGGTACACATTAACCACACGTTTCTGAATGAGAAGAAGAAGTTAAGCAATGGTAGCACAAATAAATTGATAAGCTTTATCAAGTCAGGAGGCTTGCATACTTGTACTAAGTACTAAACTACTATCTAATTAAGTTGTTTTTCCTTTATCTGTCTGGACCCATGAGCTTAAAATATTTGCAGACAATATTAGAACTGGATAGTTTCCCAGGTTTTCCTAGCCCAAGCACTTTGTTTAATGCATGAGGAAGTAGTACCACAAGTTAACACCTGTGTGTGGTGACTTTTTACCTGCCCAATACGATGGGCCCGGTCCATGGCTTGTAGGTCACGCATGGGATTCCAGTCATGTTCCACAAATACCACTGTGTCAGCGCCTGTTAAGTTAAGCCCCAGGCCACCAACGTGAGTTGTAAGTAAGAGAACATCTATAGATGGATCATTGTTAAACCTAAAGGTATAGATATTAAAAAATAAGGTTAGTACATTTCTTCCTAAGGTTCCTGTAATAGAAACTGGAATGTCTGATAAAAATTGAAGAGTACAAATGAGAACACTGCTTTAAAAATCCATGATACTGACATTTCTGTGACCACGTGGGATGAAACTATCTTCCTTTAATATATGTAATACTTTTAACAGCAAAAAGAATGTATTGTGAAACATGTCAGAAATTTCATAAAGAGAAATAAGTCCATTTAGGTTGTATTTTAGGGTATCAGGTAAAAACCAAGTGGCAAAAAAATGTAACTAAGTAGTAATTATAACTAAGGTAAAACCCAATACGAACCTTTAATGTAAGGAGACAGAATTGGGGAAAAGGCTAGATCAGTAGGGAAGGTAAAGGATGAACGTTAAGGGTGGCTACTATTGTACAAATCCTAGAATATACTGACAAAGGACTCTAGTAGCTTCTAGGAAAAAGAAAAACTTATTACTAACATTATTACCAAGCTACCATTTATTACATTTTCACTATGAGTTAAGCAATGGGCTTTGTACTTTATAGCCATTGTTATTTAATTGTTACAATACCTCCATAAATATATTATCATTGTCCTTAGAGAGACTCAGGCTGTGTGGATGATAAATAGGTCCAAGAGAACACTGCCTAAATAGTAGTCAGGAGTCAAACCAGGGTCTGACTGCCCTAAACCCCTTTCATAGGTCTCTAACTATACCACGCCTAACAATCTCTTACGGATGCTCGCTAAAAATGCTTACTCTTAAAGTCAGCAGGTCTGGGAGAGAAGCTAGCAGTCTGCATTTGAAAACCCAATCCTTGAGATTTCTACAGTAGTCTGTAGACTACAGACACTGCACTCATAGACTTTACTTTCTAGCTGGGCCAGCTTCCAACTTGTTCTCAGAGAGTCTCAGCGATCAGTATACACAGACTTTAGCTAAGCCACTGTATGCTGCTTCCTACTTCAAACCCCCCAAAAATATGAGGGGGAAAGTAGTCTATTTTTTGTTGCTACCTTAAGTTTCTTTCATACCTTTCAGAGTGCTTTGCTAATATAGTCACACTTTTTTTTTTTTTACTAAATATTCAATTATGTTTCTGTAGTTCTGTATTTTAAAAAGGGTTTAGTTGAAGTGTAGCACAGAGAAGACAAGTAGTGACTCTGTGGCATCTTACTACGCTGATGGACAGTGACTGCAATGGGGTGTCGGGGGGGACCTGGTAATATGGGTGAATGTAGTAACCACAATGTTTTTCATGTGAAACCTTCATTAAGAGTGTATATATCTTAAAAAAAAAAAAGGGTTACCTTAAAAACAAAAAGGGTTGAGCTGAATTACACAATAATAAAACACATTTGCAAATACTTATCCAAAGAAATATTTCATGAGGCAAACTT
Organism: Manis pentadactyla; assembly: GCF_030020395.1. NCBI lineage: Eukaryota > Metazoa > Chordata > Mammalia > Pholidota > Manidae > Manis > Manis pentadactyla. Next base: position 103,660,259 of record NC_080026.1, on the reverse strand, counting down.
CTATGTAAGTAATAACCAACTACAGTACAGTTTACAAGAGTTTAGAAGCCACCTACCGTGAAACAATGGAATGCCTCTGACCAGGAGGTATGCTGCCATCTAATCTCAAATAAGTGACAGAGGGTAAGTGAGGTTTGAGAAGATCGTGTTCTACTATATCAAGCATGCTTTTAAGCTGACAGAAGATCAGTATCCTGTGCTGGGCCACAACAGACTCTGTGCCACTCTCTGAAGTGCTGCCATTTCCCAAACCACAGTCCAAAAGCAACTTGAAAAAAGAATCAATGGTTACACAGGTGTTCAATAAAAGTAGGCAACCAATCTCACTATGACAAATATTTCTCTGGTGTTGAGAAAACGTTAAGCTTACCTGTAACCTTGAAAGTAGATTAGCACTTTGGGCTGCAATCTGTCACCCTGCAGCATGTGGAACTGGCTTATTAGCACTTTCTGGTCACCTCTTCAGGAGGTTCTCTAATAGCCTTTTTCCCCTTTCCTTAATTCCCTGAGGCTCACTAGAGCCTTACTAAATGTTTATGGAAAGTGAACATACCCAGGGAAATGATTCATGAAGGGTTATGAAAGAAGAGAGTGTGATTACAAGCAGGTCTAGGAAGGCAGTACAGCATGGAGAAGACAAGTAGTGACTATAGCATCTTACTACGCTGATGGACAGTGACTGCAACAGGGGTGGTGAGGACTCAATAATATGAGTGAATGTTGAAACCACTGTGTTGTTTATGTGAAACCATCAGAAAATTGTCTATCAATGATATTTTAATTTTAAAAAAATGTGAAGAAAACATAATGAAGCAGCTAAATTTGGCAGAAATAAAAATTGCAAAAAAGAAAAAAGAGAAACCAAAAGCATCTAGACAGATCTCATGGATTCCTGAACTTACTACTCTACTGTAGACTAAGATCTTTAATGGCAAGAACCGCACTGCTATAGATCTTTCCTATTTCCTGCTACTTTAAGTGGTTCAGTGCCTGGCACAGGGCAGCTACAATAAATAAGGGAACAAAATTCAAAAGAATCATGTTTAACATCAGTTTGGGAAACTAATGTATCTAGTAGTACTCTTCATTCCTAGTATTGAAGATACTGAATCTGGCTCAAAATGTAAAACCTTAACGCAAGATGCTTTTTCTTTTCTACTCATGAAAGTTACTTAGCAAAAGAAAAACTCAGATTGGAATAACCAAAAGGCCATCCATGCAAACTCCAAGTTCAATATAATATTCTCAGGGCATTGTGTAGAAAAAAGTTAACATAGCAAGCCTGAATTTTTTTCTTAGGAAGTCCTGTTTATAAGGTTGGCTCTTGACTGAAACAAATCCAGGAACCTGATGGGGAGTCTTCCCATTATTCCCTAACAGATAAGAGTGGTTTAGTCTGCTTAAACTGTTGTGCAAACAATATGATTTATGCTGAGACATGCTTTCTTTCTGGGAGTCTAGAATTTTGGTATATAGCAGGTAGAGGGAGTCTACATCATCAAATCCAATAAAAACTTCAGGCACTGAGTCTCTAATGAGTGTCCCTGGGAAACAACACTTCACATGTGTTGTCATAATTTGATGCTGGGGTTAATTATAGTAACAACTGGAAACAACCCAGCCATATTACAGTTAGGAGAGGGTAAGGTCAATTATGGTTTTGATATATTGGAACTCTGTATATCCATTAAAATGTTTTCATAGTATGTTTACAATGTAAGACAATACTCATGTTGGAATAAATGAAAAAATGATATTGATACTGCACAGTATGATTAAATGACTAAAACATCTTTAGAAAGCACTTGAAAATAACTCAAGATTAACAGTGATAATCTAAAAATAATAATAATAATAATTTGATGCTGGGGGCAAAACAACATTCTTTTTTACCTGAGAGCCCTTAAATTTTTTTAGATTGCCGTAGGCTTTTTTCACTCTCCTTGGCATATGGTATATACCACCAAGGAATTCCTCCGAATGGAATAAAGAAATCTGATAAAAGTAATTATCCCTATTGTTTAACCCCTAAAGCTGTAATCAAATTACCATCAAACCAAGTTTCATGGTAAAAATCCCATCGAGGGTGTTGTAGGAGAATATGACTATGTGGTATCCAGTATAAAGAATGTGGGATCATCAGTCAGACATTCTACATGGCTTCTATACATTTACCAAAATGTCTGTGTCAAACACATTCAATTATCTCAGTTCCTTAGGCAGCGGTATCACAAACCTTACAGAAAATCAGTCATATTAAGAACATACAACTAAGACTCGTATCCAAGTCCACACATACCAGACAATCTTCCTAATGATCTTTCCATGTAGCTATCCTACTGGGTGTATGCACAGATAATCTGGCCTAAGTATTCTTGTCTGGTGTCACAACTGGCATTCTGGTTTTCCCAATAATCTCTTATAACTCGAGTATGCTCTGAGAGACTGATGAACTTGAAGTGTCCTGACAAAATCTAGCTCATGGCCTTGGAAGAATTGTTTAGACTCAGAAAATGGTTACCAAAGCCACCTGATAGGGTGTCTTGGAAGCCAGGTGCCTCCCTAGAGACCAGTTTAATTTTATCCTGCACTAACTTCAGTATATGCTAAACTACCCCAGGTTTTTCAAGCTATTCCTCATATAAAATGGCTTAAAATATTTTATCTTCCATTGATAGTGCCCACAACTATAAATGATACTCAAACTCTAATCTGACTGGAACAAAATATAGTGAAACCATTAACCGCACCCAAGATTTATTTTACCAGTAGCTTTATTTACCAGCAGCTAATTCATACAGTAGGTGTATAGTGAACTTGCCATCAAATCAAACTCAGCACTACCCTACATGAAATGTTTGCCAAGTCTGACAGAATTTGTATTTAGTGTAGTGTTTTCTCTTAAAATGGACTCTGCTTATCTCCATTAAATAGCACATAGAGTTCCAGCTCATCACTTTAGCCTCCTAAAATTTTTAATTTTAATACTAATTTTTCTGTCAATATTAATACTTCTGGCACTATTACTTGCTTATAAACATGTTTCTATATTTCTAGTGCCACATATTTAAAAAACAAGTAAGACTTCTCCCCTACTTCAACAATAGACATATTTTAGATGAAAGCAAGCAAGCAAGCTAGTTTCCCTCTTGAGAGAGAAACTTTACTCTCAGAAAATGGAAAAGAAGTGTTCTAGAAAAACCGCCTTGAGTATGGCCAGAAACAATCTGTAGCTAAATTGCAGAGTTCCTAAGCATCTTAATTTCAGACACTTCAGGATGACGAGAAACACACTAAAATGAGATCAGTTTAAATAATAACTGTAGGGGGGTGGGGAAAGTACAAAAAGATAAACTAAAAATAATTAAAAGCCTGTGATATATTTAAAATGTGCATGAAGTTCAAATTTTATTTTAAAATAGATATAATTCACTGATTCCTTGGCTAACAAGTATATCTTATAGCTTTACCTTATAGCTGTTTTATATACAAAGTTTGGTCAAACAAGAAAACGATTTCATATATCAATCATCTAAAGGTAACAGTCATTTTTCAAGTCCATTCTTTTATACTTAATGATATAAGGATATATACCTGGATGTCATATATATCATTATATAACACTTTCTATCCTAACCCATATGAAATGTAAAAATCTTATTCACTAATAATTCTCAATGAAAGTTAGACCAGAATATAAAAGAGGCTAAAACAAACAATAAAGTCCAGATTTTACAATGAAATATTAATTTTGAAGACTAGTTAGAACTAAATGGTATAACTTATAATGAGTTATAAGAAATACATATTCGGTCATTCATATGACCAAATATATATTTCCCGGGTATATTGGTCTTCATCCATAGTTCCTGAAAACACTGCAGTCTTAAAGTTGAAACGGGTGTTTTGTCATGTTAATGAGACTTTTGGACCCACCCCTCCACCCAAGGACGGAGGCTGGAGGTTGAATCAGCCAATCACCTATAATTTAGTCAACCATGACTATACAATAAAGCCCTCACAAAACCCCAGAAGAAGAGCTAATCTCTCCTCTTGCGCTGCCCTGCTGGCTCTGCTCCGTTGATTCCTGCCTCTTGGTCAGAGAGAACTTCTATGTTTGGGGAACCAGAACGCGTCCACGTGCCTTCTAGCCAGGCCCAAGCTCCACGAGGATAGACACTCCTTTATTCGGGACCTTGCCCTATGTCTCTCTTCATCTGGCTGTTAACCTGTATCCTTTATGAAACTGGTAAACGTAAGTGTTTTTCTGAGTTCTGTGGGCCGTTCTAACGAATTAGTAGAAGCTAAGGGGGAGGTTGTAGGAACCTCCAATCCGTTGCCGGTAGGTCAGAAGCACAGGCAACTGCCTGGGGCTTGTGACCCACGTCTGGAGTGGGGAGTGGAAGGCAGTCCTGGACAGAGCCCTTTACCTGGGAATCTGGTGTTGTTTCTGGGCAGATAGCATCAGAACTGAGTTCTCCAACACCCTGCTGGTGTTCGAGAATTGCTTGGTGTAAGTATGTGTGGGAAGACATACTTCTACACACACTGGAATTGGGTCAGGGTACCCAAATGAAGTCATACTACTATTAATGCTGTGTATAATATTGTTACTGTTATACATATATGTAGGGGAAAAATAAACCATTGCATTTGGTGTTGGAAGGGTGGGAATCGCATTAGTGTCAACATTTTGGTTCTTAAAATTGGCTCTTTTAGTTTAACCTTTTGAAATCTTAGAATTTTTTTAAAATTCCATTTTCAAAAGCTATACCAAAAGAGTGACATGAGCAAAATGGCAGAGTAGGCAGCTCCCAGTAAAACTCAAAGAGAATCACAGACACACACAGACAAATAGAAATCTTGAAAGCAGCAAGAGAAAAAGGTGACTTGTTGTGTAAAAGGAATCCTCAATAAGACTAACACCTTATTTCTCATCTGATTAAGGATGTAATATCTAGAATATAAAAACTCCTAAAACTCAACCAAATGACAATCCAATTAAAATATGGTTAAAGAACCTAAAACAGTCATTTCTCCAAAGAAGATATACAAATGTCCAGTAAGCATGTGAAAAGACACTCAACGTAATTAGTCATTAGGAATAGCAAATCAAGTGAATGACGAGATACTACTTCATACATACTGGGATCACAATGATAAAAAAATGGAAAACTGAGGATGTGGGGAGATTGGAACCCATCACATTGCTGGTGGAAACTGTAAATGGTACAGCTGCTGTGGAAAACAGCTAGGTGGTTCCTGAAAAAGTTAAGCATAGAATTGTGCAATTCCACTCCTAGGTCTGTATCTAAAAGAACTGAAAAGAGGGACTCAAACAGATACTCATAAGCTAATGTTGACTACAGTATTATTCATAGTAATGGTGGAAACAACCCAAGTGCCCATCAACATATGACTGGATAAAGAAAATGTAGTATATTATATACCTAATAACAGCATACTATTCAGCTAAAAAAAGGGAAGTACTGATACATGCTACAATGTGCATGAACCTTGAAATAAGTAAAATAAACCAGTCATGAAAGGACAGATATTGTATGACTTCATGTACACGAAATATTTAGAACAGGCAAACTCATACAGAAAGTAGATTAGAGGTTACCAGGGGTTGGGGGAAAGGAGAATGGGGAGTTATTGCTTAATTAGTACAGAGTTTCTACTTGAGTTATGGAAAAGTTTTGGAAATATACAGTGGTGATGGTTGCCCAACACTGTGATGTAATTAAAGCCACAGAACTGTACACTTAAAAATGGTTAAAATGGCATATATTACGTTACACAGGCAGACCTCAGAGATATTGCAGGTTCAGTTCCAGACCACTTACATAAAGTGAGTTTCTCAATAAAGCGAGTCAAATTAATTTTTTGGTCTCCCAGTGCATATAAAAATTATGTTTACACTATATTGTGGCCTATTAAAGTGTACAACATTATGTCTAAAACAAAAAGTTCATACCTTAATTAAAAAATACTTTATTACTAAAATTGATAACTACCACCAGACCTTTCAGTGAGTCATAGTGATCACACGTAACTATAAAAAATATAATGTAGAAGTCCGAAATATTCCAAGAATGATCAAAATGTGACACACAAACACAAAGTAAGCAAAGCTGTTGGAAAATGGCATAAAAAATGCCACAAACCTTCAATTTGTAAAAAAAATACATTATCTGCAAAACTCAGTAACATGAAGTGTATCTCTATATATTTTATCAGTTTTTTAAAAAGCTATAACGAAAATTTAACAAACCAAATTAAAAAATAAAAGAATGGTAAACACAAGTGATCTTTTGAAAAGTACATTTACCTAGTGTTACAGATCAGGAATGTGTAACATGCACCCAACACCTAACAGATCTACTTACTTGTTTCAAAGCTGAGAGTTTGGGGGCGTGCTGAATATCATGAAGAGAAGAATTCTGAACTGCCAGTCTTTCAGTAGTACTCTTGAACTCTGGATGTTGAGGTGTTAAGACTAATGCTGGATGGTTGCACAATTTACGTAAGTACTGTAATGCCTTTAAGGGGGGAAAAACGTATATGCATGTGATTTCACATGCCACAAATGTTTGTATCTCAGTATCTTTCCCTATGCGATTCCACCTGTCTAGAATGCTTTGCTCATTCTTCAAGAACCATTTCAAGTATCTGATGTCTTCAACTGTGCTCCTTGCTCAGTATTTCTTTATGAGAGCATTTATTGTAACTTGTGTACTGTTTATGTCTACTTATCCTTCTAGACCTTGGCACAAAGAGTGTCTTTTCATTAGCTCCCATAGCTAACCCTTTCCCACTCCTCATCAAAGTGCCTGATAATGCTTATAGATGCTTCTGGAGCCAGGTACCATTTCCTAAAGGAAGTTTCTTAAACTTCAGTGGGTATAATAATTTCTTGAGTAGTTTATAAATCCACAAATCTCTCCCCTCTATGCAGTATTCTGATTCAGCAGAGGGCAAGCTGGAGCTAGACGGTTATTTCAAATTATTTAAGAATCAGAATCCTACATGATCTTTCCTTTCTTTTTTCTGATCCAGCCGTACCCTTTTCTCTTTTACCTTTTACTTCCCTTATGATTTGGGTGTCACCCTTGGCACAGAGATTTGCATTAGCAAGCCCCACTAACAATGGGTTAAGACAATGCTGAGCGCTACGACAGAAAATGTGGGAGAGCTATGAGCCTTCACTACCACCTTTCCCCTCTTCTATCTTTAAAAATGCTATAGTACTTATTGGGGACAAGGGAGTTTGGGAGGTTTTCTATGGTAGAATATTTCAAATGGGACAGAAAAAGTGAGTTAACACCATTTTTTCATTTGCTATCCCTCGAGCACATGAGGTATCATCTGTCTCAGGTCTTCTGTACTTTTGTATCCTCTGCCTAGAATCATTTCCCTGCACCAATCTGCGTTCCTCAATCCTCCTTCAGATCTCTGCTCAAATGTCACCTTCTCAGTAAGGCCATTCCTGATCCCTCTATTAAAAACAACATCCCACTCTGATTCCTATACTGTATAACCCATACTTTTTTCTCTTACATAATATATATTTTACTTACTCATTTTATCTGTACAAGGGAAGGAGTCTATTTTGTCCACTGCTTTAATCCCTAAGCTTAGAAAAATTATATTGCTTTGTGTTAGGCTTATTCCAATATTTTTTAAATAGAAAGCAAGAGCCTGTATTCTAAAACCCTTCATCTAACACACACACATTGCATTTTTACATTTAATTTTAGTATTAAATTACTTACTAGTAATTATGAACTCATGAAAACAAATTACATTGGTGTTTTTACCTATTTTTAAGAATGTATACACAATATTGAGAAAATTTGAATAAACCTGTATTTTAGTGTTCCATGTAAAAACTGTTGCAATGGAAAAAAACATTCCTCAACAACATTTAAAAAGTAAACTGTAATCTATACCTGGAATACATGGCCTGTAGCTTTAAGCTTTGGTTTTTCAGTTTCTTCAGAAAGTGCAGCTGAAGAAACTGTTTCATCAACATCACACTTGGCACGAGACTTAGCAAAATCCTCATAGAGCTGAACCTGTAAAATTTCCCCCACAAAAGCAAAAAGTATATTTTATTTTCAGTTGTTCAAAATGTAACTAGAAAATGACATTAAGAACAGTAATATAAATCACCCTTCACTGAAGAAAATGATGATACCTATACTTCACTGCTCATTACAGATTAGCCACTGCATCTGGGTAAATTCCTTTGAAGTTACATTTAGAAAGTACATTAGGTTTGACTGCTAAAATACTAAAAAACTAGTCAAACAGTCCTAGACCCAAGTTTTCCACTCTGTTCAGGAGATAAATGTATTAACAATAAAAGAGAACCTGAACCCTTACAAGTAAAGGAGAAAATATTTCTTATGTGAAGTTACATGGTCAAGACACTAAGGTATATTCCAAGAGACCAAATTTTAAGAATACTATGGCTGCCGAAAAGGGGAACTTACATTAAGTTTAAAGCATTCTTTGTGGTCTGGGTTACTACTTCGTACATGCTAAAACAATGTGAAAAGGAAGAAAACCTAGAATGCTAGAGAGTGGAAGTCAGAGTATAAAAATGTGTGGATGCTAAACAAAGCCAAATGTCACTTCCCTCTCCAGCTCCCTTCCTCCAGGCTACTTAAACATTTTTTATGCCAGTGTTTTACTACCTCTAGTATATCTCCACAGTTTTTTTTTTTTTAATATGGCACCTTTTCTTTATTTTACTTATTTTTAAAAGTTTTCATCTTATTACCCCTATAATTTTCAAGAAATATTAATCCAATTTTTACAAATGAGGAATGGAACCCAAAAGAGATGAGGTAGATAATACAAATGAGCAGAGCTATTAGCATCTACATTAGAGCATTGCCCACTAAACTCAAGCTGTACAGATAATGCTGAGTAACAGTTTAACTGTCTATATACACTGGAGGTTAAAAAGGTAAATTTCTGGATATGTCTGTACATCTTCTATTTATTTGACCATACTTAATCAATGTAATACTGAAACAGATTGATTCATGCTAACCTAGAACATAAGTAGTCAAACAGAAAATTCTGATTATAGGACATGTCTTACTAAGAGACAAGGGACAGTTTCTCCTTACAAAATATTACACAAGGAAAGGCATACAATAAATTCCATTGATAATGGTCTCTGTGTACAAAACCAGAACTGTGCAACAGCCAAAATTTATTTTAAAAATTTATGGACAATACACTAATATTTTAAAAGGGATGAAGTCTCACTACCTAAGGTTTGAAACTCAGCCCTGATATATTTTAAGATATAATAACCTTGAGCAAGTTACTTGACTTTTTCTGAGCTTAATTTCCTTATTTGCAAAGATAGGGATTGAAAACATCTATGATGCTGTTAACATTATAGGCAGATTTTGGGCCCCAATAAACACTGGCTTATTTCTTCTTCAATTTAACCTTGGAACTTTTTTAATTAACTAGATATAAGAAAGCAACTATGATACTAGATTTTGTTTCAATGCTATATTCAAAATGAACATGCCAAATGTATACCCACATATCCAAACAGATTCATTTAGGTCTTATCTACATCTGTTTGAAACAAAATATTCCTAAAGTCTAGAGAAGGAGAAGCTAGCTTAGAGTGATAAAGCCGAAGGTTAATCAATCCTCCTTTTTCAATACTTTTGTGGCTTATTCAAAGCATTCTACTAATAAACATACCACCAAAACCACAATCACAATCACTAGATTCCTACCTGGAGAGGACTAAGAGTACAATAGTAGTCCTGAATAATTTTAGGTGGAAGATCCTGCAAAACATCTTCTTTCATTCTTCTCAAAAGAAATGGAAGGACTTGACGATGCAGAGCATCCATTGCAAGAACACCTGTTAATATTAAGGGAAAACAGGTTCACAGAAGTTAGTAATTAATTATATTTTCTTGCACAGACTATATAATTATATCTCTTTTTCATACCTGCTTCTTGTTCTCGACTGGAACTTCTAGCATCCCTGCTTGCTAATATAGGTTTACCATATCGAGCAGCAAACTGGCGTTCAGTCCCCAAAAATCCTGGCATGAGGAAATCAAATAATGACCACAGCTCCAAAACGTTGTTCTGAATATAAGAAAGGAACACCAGTTATCTTCTGTACTGGGATTATTTCCTTAAACTTAAAAATGGAACATCAAAGAAAGCATGGTAGAGAGATTACAACCACATTTTTAGGTATTCAGTTTAAGACTGTAAAATTCAGGTCAGCATGCTTAGTTAAAAGCCTCTATCCTATTTAAGGAAAATTTTCAAGTCCCCTCCACCAGAACAAGCCTTAGTCCACTGGTGGCATCCATCAAGCAGTAAAGAGAAGAGCAGTAAGATGAACATGTTTCGGATTATTTTAACTTTGACATTCAAGTTAACAGCAAGATTTTTAGTAATTTGGCCAGTATCACCACTTCAACAAAAGAAAACCTAGGAGAGTGGTCATAGGTCAAGTCTACCCAGTATTTATGGGCCATAAGGAACAGGCACAGGTTCTTTCCAGTGCTATTGCTGAAGTTTCATGGAAAAAAAAAAGGAATGCGCACCTTTTCATTTTGGATGTTTTCCCAATTATGTGTGGATCCTAAGGCACAACCCCACCTCCTAACCTCTTACACCCTCCCAGTCTCAGTCAGGCTCTCGGCTGCCATGGCTCCTCAGTGCAGAAACCCACCTTACGGCTTTAGGGCTTTGTGCAGGTGGGGAAGGGGGAAAAGGAAGGCCTTTAAGCAATCAAACAGAAAACCAAAATACTTTTGTTGTAGAGCAATTTACTTAAACATACTGTGAAGTTTTCATATAAATTTAAATTGAAGCAAAACAAATCTTGATAATTCCAGCCCAGAGTCTTTTTTCTCCTTTTAAGTGTATCTTCTGTTCTATTACATTTTTAAATGCTTATAATTATCTCTTGTGCTTATTAAAATCTCCATTTTGTTCACTTAGTGGATAAAACCCCAACACTTATAATAATCAGCCCATCACCAAAAATACATTTAAAAGAAAAGTAACAAATACATAAGTAAAGAACTATCAAATTTTCTTAGAGGAGTCTTTGAGGTCACCTGGTGTTTACCCTCTCACTAACTGGAGAATGTGGAGGGTGTCTTCCCATCAGAGTTGGCTAGCCAAGCTAGGTGTGAACATTTGCAACCAATTACTCTGGAAGGTAACAGAACCTCTCAAAGGTATCTAAAGACATCTATGTATTCACCCATCTTCTTCCTTTCCCAAGAGAAACCTCTACAATCTCTTCCTTTCAATTGCCTAACCAACCTCAGGTATTCACACCTCTACTATATGATGATTTACCTCTGAATCAGCCCTAGCTTTTCAATGTTAAATCAGACTGTGGTTTAACACTACAGAAGGAGAATAGCCAGTGAGGAAGAGAGGGCCAAACTAGTGTCCCCCCATACTCTGAACACAAGGCTTCTATTTACACAGCCCATATTTAAAACTACATTTTAATTACATGTAACTACATTTAAACTACATTTCAACCATAACTTTTAAAACCTGGTTTGCTCAGTTACTGCTATATACTAAATGAACCATTATAAAAGCAAGCTAATAATTAGAAATGATTCTGATACACTAAAAAAAACAAAAACAAATATTCTTCTTTAATTCGCTGACAAATGCCAAGCCTACTCTCCACATGGCAAAAAAAAAAATTTTTTTAGAGAGAGAACAGTAAATAATTACCTGGATTGGTGTTCCAGAAAGAATAATCCTGTAATTAGCAGTCAGTTGTTTTACTGCTTTTGACAATTTTGTTTTTCCATTTTTGATGACATGGCCTTCATCAAGAATACAGTAGTTAAATTTAATATTTCTAAGGGAGAATAAACAAAAAAATGTAGCATCTTTTACTGTATGTCAGGACCTATATTAAGATTATTGAGGCAGTGGAATTTTAAGTCCCTTCAAATCTGATACTAAGTTTTTCTAAAGAAAAAAAATCTTAATCTTACCTAAAGAAGTCTATGTCATTCCTGACAACATCATACGAAGCCACTATAAGATTGTGCCTTTTTACTTGATGCTGTAACCTGTATTTTAAAAATAAATAAGATTAGGAAACAGGGAATCTGCAAGGACCGTAATGTAATTTAAAAGTAGAAATTACAGCTACTATTTTATAAGGTGCTTTTAGTTTGCCTAAGCCCACATCCCCTCTGCTTCAGTGACAGCAATGACCCTGCTGCCTGCCATTCTTATGACTTGGCCTTGTTGTCTTAACTCAGTCTGTTTAGAAAGATATCGGGAGATAGGATTAAAGATGGCAGCGTGAGAGATGAGACAGAGGCTTCCTCCTAAAACCGCATATAATACGAAAATATAATTAATACAACTAATCCTGAAAGAGCAACAGGAAAGAGGACTGCGCCAAACTGCATACACCTGGGGAAAAGAATAAACCTCATGGAACAGGATAACGTACCAACACCGTGGCCTGGTGGGACCCAAGCCCTTCCCCCACCCCAGCTCACCAGTGGGAGGAAGAGAAATGGAGCAGGGAGGGAGTGGAGGCCTGGGACTGATAAATACCTAACTCCAGAGATCTGCTCTGGAAGCACAAACCTACATTTCATAGTGCCTTCATGGTACTCTCATGATTAGGGAGTTGGAAAGCTAAGATAGGCAGAATACCTGGAGAGACTGAGATTCCAGCCTCTTGTGGAAAGCAGGGATCCATATCCGGCTGCTCTGGGACAAAAGAAAGGCGGGCAGTCTGAGAGACTTCCTAACGGCAAGAGGGCTGCTAAAGGGGCAAGGATTGCACAGAGCTTACTGCTCAGGAGAAAGGACAGATAAACAAAACTGTCCAGGTGCACTCTGCCCAGCAAGTTGGGAACTTTCACGATCTTCAGGTGCTCCAGCTCCCTGGCTGGCTACACAGCTCCAAAGAACCCCTCTGTGATACACAGCCTACTGCACCTTTCTCCCAGCCAGCCCCACCTGGCTTGTAAAACGGCAAACCCTACCCAGGTGTTAGGCCAGCCAGAGGGAAGCCCCACTTACAGCAACTACAAATGCAAAGCATAGAGGCTTATACCTGTGTGCTCAGCCCACTGGTTCTAGCAGTGGAGGCAGACATAGTAGCCGGGAAGCAGGAAACAGCTCTTTCCTCCCCCCAGGCACCAATACCACACCCCTGCGACCCCCGACATTGCTTCAGGGACTGAGCAGCTCCAGAGAGTAGAGCTCTGGGTACTAGAGGGCGCCAGATACAAATATGAAATGCCAAAGGAACCTGGTTCAAAGTAAAATTATGAATACAACAGCTGAGAAAGATTCAAATGAAATTGACTTCATGTATCTTCCTGAAAGGGATTTCAAAATAAAAATCATTAACATACTCATGGAGGTAGAGAAAAATATTCAAGAACTCAGGAACGAATTTAGGATGGAGATCCAATCACAATGGAGGGTATTAAAAGCAGATTAGATCATCAGGGAAATGCAAATAAAAACGACAATGAGATATCACCTCATACGAGTAAGGATGGCCAGTATCGAAAAGACTAAGAACAATAAATGCTGGTGAGGATGTGGAGAAAGGGGAACCCTGATATACTGCTGGTGGGAATGTAACTACAATCATTCCACAATCATTATGGAAAGCAATATGGAGGTTCCTAAAAAAACTAAAAATAGAAATACCATTTGACCCAGGAATCCCACTCCTTGGACTTTACCCAAAGAATACAACTTCTCAGATTCAAAAAGACATATGCACCCCTATGTTTATCACAGCACTTTTTACAATAGCCAAGATATGGAAGCAACCTAAGTGTCCATCAGTAGATGAATGGATAAAGATGTGGTACATATACATAATGGAATACTATGTGGCCATAAGAAACAAACAAATCCTACAATTTGCAACAACATGGATGGATCTGGAAGATATTATGCTCAGTGAAATAAGCCAGGCAGACAGACACAAATGCCAAATGATTTCCCTCATTTGTGGAGTATGACAATGAAGCAAAACTGAAGGAACAAAATAGCAGCAGACTCAAGAGATTCAAAAAATGGACTAGTGGTTACCAAAGGGGAGGGGTGTAGGAGGGCAGGTGAGGACAGAGGCAGAAGGGGATTGAGGGGTATTATGTTCAGTACACATGGTGTGGGGGATCACAGGGAGAACAGCGTAGCACAGAGAAGGCACATAGTGGATCTGTGGCATCTTGCTGCACTGATGGACAGTGACTGCATTGGGGTATGGGTGGGGACTTGATAATATGGGTAAATGTAGTAACCACATTGTTTTTTCATGTGAAACCTTTATAAGAGTGTATATCAATCATACCTTAATAAAAAATTTAAAAAAAAACAGATAAGCTATGGTGGAGGAGATGATAAATGAAAGAAATTAGAGAAGAGGAATACAAAGAAGCTGATGCACAGAGAGAAAAAAGGATCTCTAGGGGTACCAGAAGAAGAAGAGAGAGAAAAAGGGATAGAAAGTGTCTTTGAGGAAGTAATTGCTGAAAACTTCCCCAATTTGGGGAAGGAGATAGTCTCACAGGCCATGGAGGTGCACAGATCTCCCACCAGAAGGGGACCCAAGGAAGACAACACCAAGACATATAGTAATTAAAATGGCAAAGATCAAGAATAAGGACAGACTATTAAAAGCAGCCAGAGAGAGAAATAAGAAAATGCCTGAGAGAGAAATAAGAAAACATACAAAGGAGAGCCCATCAGGCTATCATCAGACTTCACAGCAGAAACCTTACAGGCCAGATGGGAGTGGCATGATGTATTTAATGCAATGAAGCAGAAGGGCCTCAAATGAAGAATACTTTATCCAGCAAGAATATTATTTAAATTTGAAGGAGGGATTAAACAATTTCCACATAAGCAAAAGCTGAGAGAATTTACCTCCCACAAACCGTCTCTAAAGTGTATTTTGGAGGGACTGCTATAGATAGAAGTGTTCCTGAGGTTTAATAGCTGTCACCAGAGGTAATAAAACCACAGTAAAGAAAGTAGAACAGTTAATTACTAAGCAAATGCAAAATTAAATCAACTACCCACAGAGTCAATCAAGGGACAGACAAAGAGTACAGAATATGATACCTAATATATAAAGAATGGAGGAGGAAGAAAAAGGAGGAAAAAAAAAGAATCTTTAGATTGTGTTTGTAATAGCATATTAAGTGAATTAACTTAGAATCTTAGATAGTAAGGAAGTTCACCTTGAACTGGAAGAAATAGTTCAAAAATTCATATGGAACCACCAAAGACCCCGAATAGCCAAAGCAATCCTGAGAAGGAAGAATAAAGCTGGGGGGATTATGCTCCACAACTTCAAGCTCTACTACAAAGCCACAGTAATCAAGACAATTTGGTACTGGCACACGAACAGACTCACAGACCAATGGAACAGACTAGAGAGCCCTGATATAAACCCAACCACATATGGTCAATTAATATATGATAAAGAAGCCACGGACATGCAATGGGAGATGACAGCCTCTTTAATAACTGGTGTTGGCAAAACTGGACAGCTACATGCAAGAGAATGAAACTGGATTATTGTTTAACCCCATACACAAAAGTAAACTCGAAATGTATCAAAGACCTGAATGTAAGTAATGAAACCATAAAACTCTTAGAAGAGAACATAGGCAAAAATCTCCTGAATATAAGCATGAGCACCTTCTTCCTGATCGTATCTCCTTGAGCAAGGGAAACAAAAGCAAAAATAAACACATGGGACTACATCAAACTAAAAAGCTTCTGTATGGCAAAGGACACCATCAGCAGAACAAAAAGGAATCCTATACTATGGGAGGATATATTTGTAAATGACATATCTGACAAGGGGTTAACATCCAAAATATATAAAGAACTCACACACCTCAACACCCAAAAAGCAAATAACCCAATTAAAAAATGGGCAGAGGATATGAAGAGACAATTCTCCAAAGTAGAAATTCAGATGGCCAACAGACACATGAAAAGATGCTCCACATTACTAATCATCAGGGAAATGTAAATTAAAACCACAATGAGATATCACCTCACACCAGTAAGGATGGCCAGCATCGAAAAGACTAAGAACAAAAATGCTGGTGAGGATGTGGAGAAAGGGGAACCCTGATACACTGCTGGTGGGAATGTAAGCTAGTTCAACCATTGTGGAAAGCAATATGGAGGTTCCTCAAAAAACTAAAAATAGAAATACCATTTGACCCAGGAATCCCACTCCTTGGAATTTAACCAAAGAATACAGCTTCTCAGATTCAAAAAGACATATGTACCCCCTATGTTTATCACAGCACTATTTACAATAGCCAAGATATGGAAGCAACACAAGTGTCTATCAGTAGATGAATGGATATAGAAGATGTGGTATATACACACAATGAAATACTATGCAGCCATTAGAAACAAACAAATCCTACCATTTGCAACAACATGGATGGATCTGGAAGATATTATGCTCAGTGAAATAAGCCAGGCGGAGAAAGACAAGTGCCAAATAATTTCCCTCATTTTCGGAGTATAACAATGGAGAACTGAAGGAACAAAATGGCAGCAGACTCACAGACTCCAAGAAAGGACTAGTGGTTACCAAAGGGGAGGGGTATGGGAGGGCGGGTAGGAAGGGAGGGAGATGGGCAATGAGGGGTATTATGTTTAATACCCAATGTGTGGGGGTCACAGGGAAAACTGTACACAGAGAAGGCAAACAGTGAATCTGTGGCATCTTACTACAGTGATGGACAGTGACTGCATTGGGGTATTGGTGGGGACTTTATAATATGGGTAAATGTAGTAACCTACCTACATTGTTTTTTCATGTGAAACCTTCATAGGAGTGTATATCAATAATACCTTAATACAAAATAAAAAAAAAATAACTGCTCTGAGAACAGGAAATGTTCAAGAATCTTACTTCCTAACCAGGTTGGGTACCCCTCAGAAATACTGAGGAAGGCTCTGCTTCCTAAGGGGAATGGGGCTTGGATTATTTTGAGTACTAAAAGAAAATTTACCCTAGGGAAGTTATTAATGTGGGGACCCTAATCAGTTACACATACATGTGTTTGTATCTATACATGAGTTGAATGCAAATACATTTTAATAAATCTTACTGTTCTTGAAAAAAAAAAAAGATGGATCTTTGACTCAAAAGTGGTGGGCACTTGAAATGTACCTGCACACACCTCCTCCCCGGAGACACTATCCTTCCACTACTCCATGTTGTGCTGGCTGGGGCAGAGGGAGCTGTTAATCCCATGTCCCCATCATCACTAAAGAGATGAAGCATGTAAATCAGGTTAAGCTAGTCACAGTATTTTATCCCCTGACTACAAAAGCTGATTTGGGGAGCATGACACAAAGAAGACCAGTCAGTCATCTGTAGCACTGACATACTCATGATGGAAGAGAAATTTTCAGCTGTCAACCTGAGAGAACATGAGCCTAACAGTTTCCATGATCATGTTATCCACAAACAGTAGACCAAAATCCAGCAAATACCAACAGAGCAAGGTATGTATAAGGAGGAAGAGCAAACCAAACTAATCTAGTATATGCCTGAAGCAAGAACTCACCCCTTAAATTCTTAATTTAGTGGATTAATGAATTTCCCATTTGCTTATGCTAGTTTGAGTTGAGTTTCACTTGTAAACGAATGAATTTTAACTAGCAGACACTACAGTATCTTTAAGAGTGTAAGCTGTTGAGCTGACAGTGTTCAAACGCTCATTCTGCCCAGTCAATTATCTGAGTGACCTTGGATTCAGTCCCCATGTTTTAGACTCCTCATCTGTAAATTGGGAACTAACAGTACCCACACCTCATAAAGTGATTGTTAGAATACACAATACACCGTTTTACATAAATGTAGAACAGCTTAGAATACTGCCTAGCCAATAAGTGCTCAATATGTTAACTATTATTAATACAGAAGGGCAGCCAATCTATGGACTAATAGGCAGCAACCTATGACAATCCAAGCTTTAAAAGGTGAATCAAAATCAATGAGATTCTGCTCTTTGAAATATATATTTAGGAACATAAGAGATGTACTGGTTAACAGAGAAAGGGAAAAGCTCTAGAACTCTCATGATGCTATGGTATGGTATGTATGGTAAAGCACTTTTGGGGAGAGGCAAGAAGAGGGAGCTTTTAGGGAAGAAGATGCTATGATCATAAGGCTTCCAAGAAGGAAATAGAGAATGGCTTTGGTTTCTAATAGTTTCCTAGCTCCGATACCTAAAAAGCCCGACTGACTGTTAACAATGGGTAAAGTTTCTATGGCTGACAACCAAAGATGCTAATGGACCTATTTTTAATAAATTTTCTTCTTCCAAACTACATAAAGCAGAAGATTAAACATTTTGGCATTATATAGTTCTTACCTTATTCTTTCAGTAGGAGGTCCAGTATAGTGCAATGGATTGAGATATTCTCTGGAGCAAAATTTACCTACTTCATCCACCCAATGACCTGTTAATGTTGGTGGGCAAACTACCAATGAAGGGAGTGGCATACATTCAGCCAATTTTGATCTTGCATATTCTTGGGCCCTTTACAACAAGACACAATAAATTAACCAGCTTGCTTACACTTCTCAGCATCTGGAAGTCTTCTTTTAAAATAACATTTTAAATTACCTGTGACAATGATCTCCTGCTAATATGCAGATGGACTGTAAAGTCTTTCCTAAACCCATGTCATCACACAGAATCCCATGAAGTTTATACTTATTAAGAAATGCTAACCAGTTCACACCATCCTAAAGGGTTGGGAGACAGAGAAAAATTATAAACATGAAGAGATTATACAAAAAAAATTTTTTTTGTAGAAAACATGTTTACTCATATCAAAAATGTGCGTTTTTTAATAGGTAACAGAGAAATAAATGGTCACAAGACAGTAAACACAAGATTTTATTAAGTCAATTTTTCAAACTCTTTAAGGTACACTTGAAAGGAACAGTCACCAGTCGTACTTACAAGGTAAGTATAAAACTTTACCTGCTGATATTTTCTGAGTTCTGCATTGATCGGTACTGGAATTTTGTAATTTTCTAACTTTTTCCCATCTAACAATTGCTCCAAAAAGTGTCGCTCCTTGGCTTTCAATTGGATTAATTCTTCTGACATATTTGGAGGGTCTGGAATGCCTGCCTAAAATGATTTTTTAAAGTGTATTAAAACTATTTATTCACAGTTTTTTCATCCTCAAATTATGAAATAATTCAAGTCTTATCAAAATGCAGAGAAAAAGCTTTGAAGACTGGAAGAAAAATAGAGTTTAAAGAATTTGACAAATATTGAAACTGCTATAATGAGGCTACTAAATAAACATACTTGAGGTACTTTAAAGAACACAGCCACAATTTAATTTTTTCCACACCATGCATTATTTGATAAAGAGGCAAATAAAGTAACACAGCTTTTTTAAACGTTTTGGTATCATTCATATACAACCACACGAGCAACATTATAGTTACTAGATTCCCCCCATTATCAAGTCCCCACCACATACCCCATTACAGTCACTGCCCATCAGCATAGTAAAATGCTATAGAACCACTACTTTTCTTCTCTCTGTTATACTGCCTTCCCTGTGACCTGCCCCCCCCCCACCTTATGTGTGCTAATACAGGTTATTTTAAGTGAAATGCTGTTAGTGGAGTTTCTCAACTTTAGTGTTACAATGCCCCAGGGTATTAGTTCTTAAAATGTGGTCTGCAGAGTGCTCAGGATCCTCAAGACCTTTTCAAAGGATCACTAAGGTCAAAACTATTTCATAATTAAAAAAACAAAAATCCCAGGATATTGGTTCTTAAAATGTGGTCTGCAGACTGCTCAGGATCGCCAAGACCTTTTCAAAGGATCACTGAGGTCAAAACTATTTCATAATTAAGAAAAAAAAAAAAAAGACATTGTTTGCTTTTTCCACTATGTTGACATTTGCACTGATGCTGCAAAAGTAATGGTGGGCAAAACTGCTTGGGCCTTGGAAAAAATCAAGGCAACAGCATCAACACACCGGTAGTCACGGTATTCCTCACAGCCATGCACAAGCATTAAAAGAAAGGAAAAAAAAAGGTTTCACATAAGAATGTCTTTGAAGCAGTAAAAACAGTTTTATTAAACCTCAACCTTTGAATGTACATCTTTTTAACATTCTCTGCAACAAAATGTGAAATGCACTTACAACACTTGTGCTACATATTAAAGTACAATGTCTTGAAGAAAAGCACTTGTAAAATTTTTAAATTATGAGTTGAGCTAGCCATTTTTTATAAAACATTCTACTTGAATGGGCAGAGAAATTACGGTTATTCTGGGTTGAATATTTAGCTAACATTTTCTCAAATACAGATTTGTCACATCAAGAAAATCAACAGACATAAATTGTAGCCAATGATAAAATTCAATCTTTCAAGAGAAACTTAGCACTGTGAGCTTAACAGCTTCCCAATATTTAAAAAGAATTTCTAGTGGATGATATTAATCAATCTGATTTTTTGTTATTGTATGATGACATGTATCAACATGTAAAAGATTTACATACTAAGTGAACCAGTATTTTCCAAATGACCAATGAATGCATAACATTACAAAATATACATGGTAAAAGGTCTACTCAAAAATGTAAGATAAAACCACCACCACCACCAAAAAAAAAAAGTGTAAGATAAACCATGAATTTTAGTGTAAGAGAGATTACACATTCACTGACAAGATGTTAGATTCAATATTGCACATTAATTTAACAAACTTTCTTTTTGGAGTTTTGGTATGCTACCAAATAAAATATTGAAAATACTACAAAATACTGCTCACTTTTCTAACTACTTATTTGTACAAGATGAACTTTCTTTATGTACCTCAATCCAAGCCACATGTTGCAACAGACTGAATGCCCAAGCAAATACAGGAATTCAGCTATGTATATTAGGATAGACATAAAAGGTATTTGCAAAAATGTCAAACAATGTCACTTTTCTAACTTTTTTTAGAAAGTTATTTTTCATGAAAAAATGTTACTTATGATAACACCTAATGGATTTTATTTATATGAATTACTACATCTTTTTACATTTCTCTTTCAATTTCTACTATAGGAAGTATGCTAAACAAAAGCTCTTTGGGGTTTTCTATTTTTAAGAATGTTAAAAGGTCCTCAGACCAAAAAGTTTGAGAACTTACTACCCTTTGGTGTCTCTAAAGTTAAGAAATGTAAAATTATGGAAACATTATTTAATTAAAATATATGTTCTATATAGCACCAGAAATAGTATAAGAATGAGGTATGAACATGGAGTCTTAAAAATGACTGCACATTCTATTTTCAAAAGGTTTCAGAATTAACAACTTTAGTAAGACAGCAACTATCATTTTATTATATCTAATAGCACAATGATAATCATCAAGATGAGGTCTTTCTGCACAATGCTTTATAAAGTAGTAACAGAATCTTCATTTATCCTCACAGAACTTTTAATAAACAACAATCACACATAAGGTCCATTTCCTAACAATGATACCCTAAGCCCAAGAGTCATAAATACTGTTCAGTGCCAAGAGCCCTTCCTGTGAGTGTGCACTTCACTCCAATACCTATAAAATCAGCAAGGGTTTACTAATGGTGCAGGGAACTGAAGCCTCTTTCAAAATGGCTGGTAGATATTCTGAATCCCTGACAATCTTTCAGTAAAAACATGATTTCTTCTGATGAAGATGTAACAGAAGAAATCAAGATAAAGTGGAAAAGGAATGAATTTGCATGACATTCTTATTTCTATTGCTATGTCTTCAAAACTCATTAACTTTTCTTCTGCAATGTCCAGTCTATTAAACCCATCCAGTGTGTCTTTACTTATAACTGTATTTTCCATCTCAATAAATTAAATCTGGATCATTCTTATATCTTCATTTTGCTCATTACACTCATGCTTTTCTCTACCTTCCTGAATATATGGGGTGTTATCTGAATATCCTTGTCTACTAATTCCATTATCTGGGTCATTTCAGGATCTGTTTCTATTGACTGACTTTTCTCCTGGTGATTGCAAATATTTTCATACCCAGTAATTCTTTGGTGGGTGCCAAACATTGTAAGTTTTACATTGTTGGGTGCTGGATTTTTTTCAGTTTAAATATCCTAGGACTTCTTTCTGGGACTACTTAAATCACTTGAAATTAACTTGACCCATTTAAGGCCTGCTTTTTTAATGTGGATCCAAATCGGTCTTTTGTCAAGGGTTAATTTGGTCCCACTACTGAGGCAGTATACTTCTGAGGATGATACGCGAAGCACTATATGGTAGGTCTTTTCACTTAGCTTATTGGAAACATTAACTATTCCTGGCCCTGTGTCTGCTCTGGGACTTGTTATACCTACTTCTTTCTATGATATCTCCCTTTAGTTTCAAACATATATTCTCTTACATATGCCCAGATTAATACACACATTTGCCCAACCTTTGTGGGAACCTCTGGCCTTACAAATTCTATCCATCTTGTCCTCCCTGTACTCTGAACTCCTGACTCTTCCAATTTGGCAAGACTTCTAGGCTCTGTGTAGGTTTCACTTCCTTGTCCTACAGCCTGGAAACTCACTCTAGCCAGTAAGCTAGTGCACTACACTGTTTCCCTTTTCTCATGAATCACTATCCTGTGCTACCTGTTCAACATCTGAAAACTACTGTTTGATTCATTTTGTCTGGTTTTCCAGTCAATGTGGGAGAATAAATCTAGTCCCTGTTTCTCTATAATGGCCAGAAGCAAAATATGCATCACCTTCTTATAATTTTTTTTTGGTATATTAATCTACAATTACATGAAGAACATTATGTTTACTAGGCTCGCCCCTTCACGAAGTCAACCCCAAAAACCCCATTAGTCACTGTCCATCAGCGTAGTAAGATGCTACAGAATCCCTACTTGTCTTCTCTGTGTTACACAGTCCTCCCCGTGCCTTCCCCCCACTATACATGCTAATTGTAATGCCCCCTTTCTTTTTCCCCACCCTTATCCCTCCATTCCCACCCATCCTCCTCAGTCCCTTTCCCATTGGTAACTGTTAGTCCATTCTTGGGTTCTGTGATTCTGCTGCTGTTTTGTTCCTTCAGTTTTTCTTTGTTCTTGTACTCCACATATGAGTGAAATCATTTGGTACTTGTCTCTCTCTGCCTGTCTTATTTCACTGAGCATAATACCCTCTAGCTCCATCCATGTTGTTGCAAATGGTAGGAATTGTCTTCTTCTTATAGCTGAATAGTATTCCATTGTGTATATGTACCACATCTTCTTTATCCATTCATCTACTGATGGACACTTGGGTTGCTTCCATTTCTTGGCTATTGTAAATAGTGCTGCGATAAACATAGGGGTGCATCTGTCTTTTTCAAACTGGGCTGCTGCATTCCTGGGGTAAATTCCTAGAAGTGGAATTCCTGGGTCAAATGGTATGTCTATTTTGAGCATTTTGAGGAATCTCCATACTGTTTTCCACAATGATTGAACTAATTTCCTCCACCAGCAGTGTAGGAGGGTTCCCTTTTCTCCACAACCTCGCCAACATTTGTTGTTGTTTGTCTTTTGGATGGTGGCGATCCTTACTGGTGTGAGGTGATATCTCATTGTGCTTTTAATTTGCATTTCCCGGATGGTTATTGATGTGGAGCATCTTTTCATGTGTCTGTTGGCCATCTGAATTTCTTCCTTAGAGAACTGTCTATTCAGCTCCTCTGCCCATTTTTTAATTGGATTATTTGCTTTTTGTTTGTTGAGGTGTGTGGCTCTTTACATATTTTGGATGTCAGCCCTTTATCGGACCTGTCATTTATGAATATACTCTCCCATACTGTAGGATGCCTTTCTGTTCTACTGATGGTGTCCTTTGCTGTACAGAAGCTTTTCAGCTTGATATAGTCCCACTTGTTCATTTTTGCTTTTGTTTCCCTTGCCCGGGGAGAAATGTTCACAAAGAAATTGCTCATGTTTATGTCTAAGAGATTTTTGCCTATGTTTTTTTCTAAGAGTTTTATGGTTTCATGACTTACATTCAAGTCTTTGATCAATTTCGAATTTACTTTTGTGTATGGGGTTAGACAGTGATCCAGTTTAATTCTCTTACAAGTAGCTGTCCAGGTTTGCCAGCACGATCTGTTGAAGAGACTGTTATTTCCCCATTGTATGTCCATGGCTCCTTTATCGAATATTAATTGACCATATATGTTTGGGTTAATGTTTGGAGTCTCTATTCTGTTCCACTGGTCTGTGGCTCTGTTCTTGTGCCAGTACCAAATTGTCTTGATTACTGTGGCTTTGTAGTAGAGCTTGAAGTTGGGGAGCGAGATCCCCCCACTTTATTCTTCCTTCTCAGGATTGCTTTGGCTATTTGGGGTCTTTGGTGGTTCCATATGAATTTTAGAACTATTTGTTCCAGTTTGTTGAAGAATGCTGTTGGTATTTTGATAGGAATTGCATTGAATCTGTATATTGCTTTGGGCAGGCTAGCCATTTTGACTATATTAATTCTTCCTAGCCAGGAGCATGGGATGAGTTTCCATTTGTTAGTGTCCTCTTTAATTTCTGTTAAGTGTCTTACAGTTTTCAGGGTATAGGTCTTTCACTACCTTGGTTAGGTTTATTCCTAGGTATTTTATTCTTTTTGATGCTATTGTGAATGAAATTGTTTTCCTGATTTCTCTTTCTGTTAGTTCATTGTTAGTGTATAGGAAAGCCACAGATTTCTGTGTGTTAATTTTGTATCCTGTAACTCTGCTGAATTCTGATATTAGTTCCAGTAGTTTTGGTATGGAGTCTTTAGGGTTTTTTATGTACAATATCATGTCATCTGCAAATAGTGACAGTTTAACTTCTTCTTTACCAATCTGGATTCCTTGTATTTCTTTGTTTTGTCTAATTGCCGTGGCTAGGACCTCCAGTACTTTATTGAATAACAGTGGGCAGAGTGGGCATCCCTGTCTTGTTCCCAATCTCAGAGGAAAAGCTTTCAGCTTCTCGCTGTTCAGTATGATGTTGGCTGTGGGTTTATCATATATGGCCTTTATTATGTTGAGGTACTTGCCCTCTATACCCACTGTGTTCAGAGTTTTTATCATGAATGGATGTTGAATTTTGTCGAATGCTTTTTCAGCATCTATGGAGATGATCATGTGGTTTTTGCCCTTTTTGTTTATATGGTGGACGATGAGGATGGATTTTCGAATGTTGTAATATTGTACCATCCTTGCATCCCTGGGATGAATCCCACTTGGTCCTTGTGTATGATCCTTTTGATGTATTTTTGAATTCGGTTTGCTAATATTTTGTTGAGTATTTTTGCATCTACGTTCATCAGGGATATTGGTCTGTACTTTTCTTTTTTGGCGGGGTCTTTGCCTGGTTTTGGTATTAGGGTGATGTTGGCTTCATAGAATGAGTTTGGGAGTATTCCCTCCTCTTCTGTGTTTTGGAAAACTTTAAGGAGAATGGATATTATGTCTTCTCTGTATGTCTGATAAAATTCCGAGGTAAATCCATTTGGCCCGGGGATTTTGTTCCTGGGTAGTTTTTTGATTACCGCTTCAATTTCGTTGCTGGTAATTGGTTTGTTTAGATTTTCTGTTTCTTTCTGGGTCAGTCTTGGAAGGTTGTATTTTTCTAGGAAGTTGTCCATTTCTCCTAGGTTTTCTGGCTTGTTAGCATATAGGTTTTCATAGTACTCTCTAATAATTGTTTGTATTTCTGTGGGGTATGTCGTGATTTTTCCTTTCTTGTTTCTGACTCTGTTGATGTGTGTTGATTCTCTTTTTCTCTTAATAAGTCTGGCTAGAGGCTTATCTATTTGGTTTATTTTCTCAAAGAACCAGCTCTTGGTTTCACTGATTTTTTTTCTATTGTTTTATTCTTCACAATTTTATTTATTTCTTCTCTGATCTTTATTATGTCCCTCCTTCTGCTGAATTAAAGCCTTATTTGTTCTTCTTTTTCCAGTTTCGATAATTGTGATGTTAGACTATTCATTTGGGATTGTTCTTCCTTCTTTAAATATGCCTGTATTGCTATATACTTTCCTCTTAAGACTGCTTTCACTGCGTCCCACAGAAGTTGGGGCTTTGTGCTGTTGTCATTTGTTTCCATATATTGCTTGATATCTATTTTAATTTGGTTGTTGATCCATTGATTATTTAGGAGCATGTTGTTAAGCCTCTATGTGTTTGTGAGCCTTTTTGCTTTCTTTGTACAATTTATTTCTAGCTTTATACCTTTGTGGTCTGAAAAGTTGGTTGGTAGGATTTCAACCCTTTTGAATTTATTGAGGTTCTTTTTGTGGCCTAGTATGTGGTCTATTCTGGAGAATGTTCTGTGTGCACTTGAGAAGAATGTTTATCCTGTTGCTTTTGGATGTAGAGTTCTGTAGATGTCTATTAGGTCCATCTGTTCTGGTATTCTGTTCAGTGCCTCTGTGTCCTTACTTATTTTCTGTCTGACGGATCTATCCTTTGGAGTGAGTAGTGTGTTAAAGTCTCCCAAAATGAATGCATTGCATTCTATTTCATCCTTTAATTCTGTTAGTATTTGTTTCACATATGTTGGTGCTCCTGCATTGGGTGCATATATATTTATAATGGTTACATTCTCTTGTTGGACTGATCCCTTTATCATTATGTAATGTCCTTCTTTATCTCGTTATTTTCTTTGTTTTGAAGTCTATTTTGTCTTGATACTAGTACTGTAACACCTTTTTTCTCCCTGTTGTTTGCAAGAAATATCTTTTTCCATCCCTTGACTTTTAGTCTGTGCATGTCTTTGGGTTTAAGGTGAGTCTCTTGTAAGCAGCATACAGATGGGTCTTGCTTTTTTATCCATTCTATTACTCTGTGTCTTTTGATTGGTGTATTCAGTCCATTTACATTTAGGGTGATTATTGAAAGATATGTACTTATTGCCATTGCAGGCTTTAGGTTCGTGGTTCCCAAAGGTTCAAAGTTAGCTTCTTTACTATCTTACTGTCTAACTTAACTCACTTATTGAGCTATTATAAACACTGTCTGGTGATTCTTTATTTCTCTCCCTTCTTATTCCTTCTCCTCCATTCTTCACATGTTGGGTGTTTTGTTCTGTGCTCTTCTGTGTTTCCTTTGACTGCTTTTGTGGGTAGTTGATTTTATTTTTTGTCTTTAGTTAGTATTTGGTTGGTCTTCTTTCTTTCCTGTGATTTTTTCTCTGGTGACATCTATTTAGCCTTAGAAGTGCTCCCATCTAGAGCAGTCCCTCTAAAATACCCTGTAGAGGTGGTTTGTGGGAGGCAAATTCCCTCAACTTTTGCTTGTCTGGGAATTGTTTAATCCCTCCTTCATATTTAAATAATTGTGCTGGATACAGTATTCTTGGTTCGAGGCCCTTCTTTTTCATTGTATTAAATATATCATGCCATTCTCTTCTGGCTTGTAGGGTTTCTGTCAAGAAGTCTGATGTTAGCCTGATGGGTTTTCCTTTATAGGTGACCTTTTTCTCTCTAGCTGCCTTTAAAACTCTTTCTTTGTCCTTGTTCTTTGCCATTTTAATTATTATGTGTCTTGGTGTTGTCCTCCTTGGATCCTTTCTGTTGGGAGTTCTCTGTATTTCGGTGGTCTGTTCAATTATTTCCTCCCCCAGTTTGGGGAAGTTTTCAGCAATTATTTCTTCTAGGACACTTTCTATCCCTTTTGCTCTCTCTTGTTCTTCTCGTACCCCTATAATGCGAATATTGTTCCATTTGGATTGGTCACACAGTTCTCTTCAATATTCTTTCATTGCTGGAGAGCCTTTCATCTCTCTCTGCATCATCTTCTCTGTGTTCCTATTCTCTGATTTCTATTCCATTAAAGGCCTCTTGCACCTCATCCAGTCTGTTCTTAAGTGCTTCAAGAGATTGTTTCATTTCTGTAATCTCCCTCCAGACTTCATCCCTTAGCTCTTGTATATTTCTCTGCAGATCCATCAGCATGGTTATGACCTTTATTTTGAATTCTTTTTCTGGGAGATTGGTTAGGTCTATCTTCCTCAGCCCTCTCAGGGGTTGTCTGGACTATTTTGGACTGGACTAAATTCTTCTATCTTTTCATGGTGATGGAGGTAGCTATAGGCCGGTAGCACGTGTGTCAGTTGGGAGAACAAAGTCCTTTCCTGCTTGCTGGTCATCTTGTCCTTCTCTGCTGCCTGTGTCAGTTACCCGCACTCCTGGAGCAGCTTCCAGGTTAATCCCTAAGCTGCTGTGGGCGGGGACTCCCATCAGAGTAGCACAGTGCCCTGCGGGGAGGGGCAGGCGTGCCGGGTGCGCTCTCCCATGAAAGTGGCGCCTCTGCTGGGCAGCTGTGTGCCAACAGCAGCCTTTGGGTTTAGCTCGGGCAGCTGTGCACCGGGCTGAGCGGCTGCTGGGGATGCGGCTGCTCCTCCACCAGCTCCTGCAGGCCGCTGGCGCGTGCAGGCCACTTGGTCGCCACTGCTGCGGGTTCGTTCGGGCTGCTCCCGGTCCCCTCTGGTGCTGCAACTGCAGGCTCACGCAGGCTGCTCCTGGCCCCTTCTGGCGCTGCTGCCGTGGGCTCATGCATGCCGTTCTGTTGCCGCTGCTGGCCCACGCAGCCAGCTCCAAGCCGCTGTCACGGCCTCGCACAGGCATCTCCCAGGCTCCTCTGGCACTGCCTCCCCTGGCGCGTGCTGCCGCTCTCCCAGTACTGGGCCCATGTGTCGGGGTCTGCGCCAGTTGGGGGAATGACTAGCAGGCTGCTTATCACCGTGAGGGGCTTCAGAGCTGCACTGCCACCCAGGGGGTTAGGTCGTCTAGAGTTCCCTGGATTCCCAGCAGCTGGGGTGTATGTGTCAAGACGACTTCGTCCACCTGTGAGGTCCCGGTCCCTTTAAGACTTGCAAAAAGTACTCACTTTTCTTTTGTCTCAGGGGCTCCAGTTGCGGGGACCTGCTCGCAGGTTTTGCTTTTCCGTTTCTCTAATATCCAGCACCCCGTGCACCGTGTGTCTGCACTCCTGGTGCAGATTTCTAGAGCTGGTTGTTTAGCAGTCCTGGGCTTTCACTCCCTCCCCGCTCCAACTCCTTTCTTCCCGCCAGGGTCTGGGGTAGGGGGACATTCGGTTCCCGCTGGGCTGCGGCTTATATCTTACCCGCTTCGTGTGATGCTGAGTTCTCGCAGATGTAGATGTAGCCTGGCTGTTGTACTGTATCCACTGGTGTCTCTTTTAGGAATAGTTGTATTTGTTGTAGTTTCAAAAATATGTATGTTTTTGGGAGAAGATTTCCGAACTACTCACAGTGCCATCTTGGCTCCTCCTACCTTCTTATAATTTTTACATCTATCAAAGGGAAACTCTATCTCTAAAACTTAAAATCTCCTTTCTTTGCCAATTTATCAAGTACTGTCATTCTTTAAAAAAAAGAAGTTTAGATCCTTTATCATCTTACAAGATGTGGGATCTCTTTTAGGGCACTTCCATTTTAATCCACATTCAAAAGGCTGTTAAACTGATTTTCCTAAAATACTGCCTTCAGCTTAGACTAATTTTTCTAAAACACTGCTTTCATCATCTACTCCTTCGTTCAAAGAACACGTGATGGTTTCCATCACTCACTGATTCCCAAAGCTGAAAATTGCCAAAGGGGCTAAGTATAACCAATTTAGTTTACAGATAAGATGATGCAAGGCCCAAGTGTTCCCAGATATGAATAAGCCCTAGGAAGCAGAGGATGGAAACAACCTTGGAAATGTCAGTTTCGTCTTTTGATTCTGGGTCTAGTTATTTTTACTTTTCTTTTTTGGTCACAGTGGTTTTCCATTTTTTATTGTGGAATAAAATATTCATGCAGAGATTATATATAAACAAATGTACAATTTAATATATTATAAAACAGACACCTTTATAACTATTACCAGATCAAGAAAAATAGGTCTGCCATCATCTTAAAAGATCCCATGGTCTCCTTCCCAATGATAACGCACTCTCCTTTCCCCAAGAGATAATCACTTTACTGTCACAACAATTTCTTACTTTTCTTTATACCTTTTACCCATATGCATGCATCCCATACAATTTTGCCTAGTTCTGAACTTCACAAAAATGGAATCTTATGTTAATCTATACTTTGTTCATTTATTGCAGTATAATTATCCACAGTTAACATATTTACTCTGCCAATGATGAACATTTGAGTGGTGTTAAGACTACTATAAATGATGCTGTAATAATTATTCTTGAAGCTGTGTCTTGGTACACATATATGAATTTCTTTATGATATATATACCTAGGATGAATTTGATAGGTAATCAGGATGGAAATCTTCAACTTTATCAGGTATAGTCAAACTTTTTTTCTAGGCTCATACTTTGATGGTAGGAATGAAAAATGGTACAGTTACTTTGGAAAAATAGTTTGGCAGTGTCTTAAATAGCTAAATATCATATGACACAGTGATTCCATTCTTAGATGTCTGCTCAAAAGAAATAAAACTATATGTCCACACGAAGACTTATATGTGCATGTTCATAGTAGCATCATTCATAATAGTCAAAAGCTGGTAACAATCCAAAAGCCCATCAACTGGTGAATGGATAAACAAAATATGTTATATCTATACAATGGAGTACTTATTCAGCCATAAAAAGGAAGTACTGATACATACTACAACATTGATGGAAAGTATATCTACATATTTCCCAAATTATAATACTAAAATCCCATTAAAATATTTCAAGTGCCTTGGTGAGAAGGTCCTAGCTCTTTCTTTTCTTCAAACCACCTCTATTCCATGCATAGGCTATATACATTATTTCTGCCACACATACTATTCTGGAGAATGTACTACAAAATTCTCCAACATGAGCCTTCTTGTCTGTTTTCCCCATATTCCCATAGAGACTTCATTGGCTTTTTTACACTTTCAATTATCATCTCTCAAATTTACCTTCAGCACAGAATCTTTACCTCAATGTTACCAGGGATACTTAGGAACAACTCTATTTCTAGTGTAACATCAATGAATTATCATTCTTTTAGGAACCAATTTTACTTAAAACCCATTTGATTAAAAAAAAGTTATCCATTAATGTGTAAAATTCTTACTTGTAATGTAAAAATATTTAAAATCTTTTTTTTAACCTGACATGTTCCTTTAAAAGGATTACAATTATTATGGATGACATTATAGAAAACATTAAGTCTATAAACTGTATCTTCAACTTACCTCAAGTGGCATAAGTCTAATTAGGGTTGCAAAGCACTGTGTAGCCATGAATCTTACACTGTCTGTCTGATCACTCATTCTTCCCAACACAGGCACAACTAAAAGGACAATATATGGAACAATACCAACATCCAATTGTTCCATTACACCTGAATAAATTATTAAGGAAATTTCCAAATGGTTAGTGGCAGATGTTTTCACAAACTGACAAACTAAGACTAACTTCTAAAAGAGTTCCTCATTTTCTCACCTGTATTACTGAGAGAATAGACTGTCCATAAAGGTCTATGATCTAATTATAATAGCATTTGCACACTGTTATTTCTTTGTAAACATCATGTAACTTTCTCTTAATTAAGAATATAAAATTATGTTTTTCACCTGAGGAAGGTTGGAGGGAAGCTTTACTACTAAGATCTTTTCCAAAGAGAAATTCCTACAAGTTTCTAGAATTCTAATACCAAAATAAAATGAGTTACACTGCAAGCAAGGGAGCACAATTTAGTGTCACTTAAAGGTTAATTCCAAATTTCCACCAGGATCTTGACAATCATAAACTGGACACAGCGAGCCCAGCAAGTTCAGTCCTCCTGCAATCTTCAGCAGGAGATATCTAAACCAGAGTTTCTACTGATTTGATCCCCATCCATCTTTCTTGCTGGTAGAAATATCTTTCAGGTACTTTTGAGTTAAAGAATTTCAGTGGATGCCATTCCCTTAGAAAAGAGCTTGCCTGCACATTTCTAGTCATTTTCCACCCAAGTAATGAACTTTGGAAACATAGTATGTTTAGAAGGACTATTTACATAGTATCTGATTAACATTAATAAAACACTGATTATAAACCAAATAAGTAGGTCACTTATGATCTAAATACATAGTGCATTAAATACATAAAATTATTTTTGCCTATTAAAAAGATCTCTTAAAACAACTATTCTTCAAACTTTGTGTGAAAATTTTTATAAATTTAAGTATGTTTGTAATGTATTTATAATATAAAAATACTTCAAAAGAGTAAAAAAGTTTTCTTTTTGGAACAAGGTAGGTTACATATGTGTATATTTGAAGAACTTATTTTAGACAACCTAAAATAACATGAATATAATTCCTGATAATTTGTCAAAATATAAAAGGATACAGGCAAGTGCTTCAATCGCACCCTCTTGTTTGATATTGTCATCAATTGCTCCCAGCCATGGAAGAACCTTCTCCAAAAAAATATTCATTGTTTCCATAGTAGCTATTTTGCTCATGACGCCTACACAACGAGCAGCCATGTGTCTCACTGCAGTGCTGGGGTACTGAAGGCACATATAAAGATGAGGCAAATGCTGTACCAACTACAAACAAAAAGTTCAAAACAATAAATACTTGTTAGAGTATCTACTCTTTAAAATATAATAGCCCATACTTAGAGATTCTAAATATTCTAAGTGACTCTAAATTCAAGAATACCACCAATTACTTCAGAACATAGCTGTCAAAATATTATCAATAAAAAATTAACCTAAATCCAAAATAAGGTATCAAGACTTTTTTAAGAAGAAAAAAAAGGTGCAAAACTCCCCTGTATAATATCCCTTCTTAGGCATTAGGGAACACTTGATTTCTTTCAAATATTAATAGGGAATGCATCAAAAGGCACCTGCAAGGTTTCCCACTGAGGTTGGGAAAGTGACACCACCCATTACCAGCCACTTCCAAAATTGGGAGCACTGGCTTAGCTTTAGGTATATACTTTTTACTCACTGGTTGAAGTGATGCTTATTTTGTTCAAGGCACTATACTTTGGTAAATAGCTTCCACTTTAAGTTCCTGGCTTACCATAGGCATTATGATCACAACAGCATAATATATCCCATTGTTAACTGTCAGCTCTGTGAACACTAAGATTAATGTCGATGAGAGCCAGATATCTGCTCAACAGACTAGCCTTACAGCTCAGTCGGGATGCATGTTGTTGAACATGGAGGGAAGACCATATGGATGGATTCTGTCCTTTTTTACTAATGATAAATCAGCAAAACTTAACAAGTAATAAGATATACTGTATAGACAGAAAAAGTTCATTATTCTAGAGTCTCCCTTTTAGGTTAATATGAATAGATACTTGGAACTAGCACCCTTCAAAGCAAGATAAATTGCAGAGAGCTTCCTATTGCAGTTATATGGAAGGAATACTACAGGCATACAATCAGATAGTGAGGGTTCAGTTCCAGATGAACTCAATAAAGCAACTATTGCAATAAAGCAAGTCTAATGAATTTCTTGGTTTCCTGGTGCAAATAAGTTACACTTACACTATCATGTAGTCTATTAAGCCTGCAATAGCATTATTGCCTTAAAAAAAAAAAGGTAACCATCATTGTGTCACAATCTTTTTGCTGGCAGAGTATACCACATTTGTGTGGAAGGCTGCTGACTGATCATGGTGGGTGGCTGCAGAAGTGTGGGGAGGCTTATGGCAATTTTGGAAAGTAAGACAACAATGAACTTTTGCTGCTACAGTTGAATCTTCCTTTCACAAGTGATTTTTCTGCAGCATTCAGTGCTGTTAGATAGCAGTTCACCCACAGGAGAACTTCTTGCAAAATTGGGCGTCATCCCTCTCCTACCCTGCTGCTGCTTCATTGACTAAGTTTATGGAATATTCTTAATCCCTCGGTGTCATTTCAACATTCTTCACCGCATCTTCAACTGGGAGTAGATCTACCTCAAGAAACCACTTTCTTACTCATCCTTAAGAAGCAACTGTCATCCTTTCAAGTTTTATATGAGATTGAGTCACATTCTCAGGCTTCACATCTAATCCTAATTCTCTTGCTGTTTCCAGCACATCTGCAGTCACTTCCTCCACCTTGGACTTGAACCCAAAAGGGTTGGAATCAACTTCTTCCAAACTCCTGTAATGACACTTGACTTCTCCCTATTAATCACAAATGTTCTTAATGACATCTAGGATGGTGAATCCTTTCCAGAAGGGTTTCGGTTAACTTTGCACAGATCCACAAAGGAATCGCTCTCTATGGCAGCTATCGCCTTATGAAGTGTATTTCTTAAATAGTAAGACTTGAAGGTTGAAATGACTCCTTGATCCAAGGGCTGCAGAATGCAGGGATGTTGTGTTAGCAGGCATGAAAATAACATTGTCCATCTCTACCAGAGCTCTTGGGTGCCCAGGTACACTGTCAGTGAGCAGTGATAATATTTTGAAAGGAGCCTTTTTTCTGAGCAAAAGGTCTCAACAGTGGGCTTAAAATATTCAGGAAACCATGTTGTAAGCAGATGTGCTGTCATCCAGGCTTTGTTGTTCCATTTATAGAGCATGGCAGAGTAGATTTAGCATAGTCCTTAAGAGCCCTAGAATTTTCAGAATGGTCAATGCATTGGCTTCAACTGAAAGTCACCAGCTACATTAGATCCTAACAAGAGGGCCCGTCTTTTGACGTTTTGAAGCCAGGCATTGACTTCTCCTCTCTCTAGCTAGGGAAGCCCTAGTAGACATCATCTTCCAACATAAGGCTGTTTCGTCTGCATTGAAAAACCTGCCGTTTAGTGTAGCCACCTTCGTTAATTATCTTAGCTAGATCTTCTGGATAACTTGCTGCAGCTTCTATATCAGCTCTTGCTGCTTCACCTTGCACTTTTATGCTGTAGAGATAGCTTTTTCACTTAAACCTCATGAACCAACCTCTACTAGCTTCTGATTTCCTTCTGTAGCTTCCTTACTTCTCTGAGCCTTCATAAATTAAAGAGAGTTAGGGCCTTGCTCTGGAATAGGCTTTGGCTTAAAGGAATATTGTGGCTGGTTTGATCTTCTATCCAGACCAAACTTTCTCCATATCAGAGTAAACCTGTTTCACTTATCATTCA
This sequence comes from Manis pentadactyla, assembly GCF_030020395.1. Classification (NCBI taxonomy): domain Eukaryota; kingdom Metazoa; phylum Chordata; class Mammalia; order Pholidota; family Manidae; genus Manis; species Manis pentadactyla. Next base: position 103,625,081 of record NC_080026.1, on the reverse strand, counting down.
TGTGTTCACTGGAGTGGCACTTTAATTTCCTTCAAGAATGTTTCCTTTGCATTCACAACTTGGTTAACTGGTGTAAGAGGTCTTGCTTTCAGCCTATGTCAACATATTCCTTACCAAATTAAATCCTTTCTAGCTTTTGATTTAAAGTGAGAGATGTGTGACTCTTCAGTCACCTGAATACTCAGAGGCCACTAGGGTTGTTATTAACTGGCCTAATTTCAATGTTGTAACTCAGAGAATAGCGAGACCCAAGGAGTGAGAGAGAGACAGGGGTATGGCCAATTGGTGGTGCAGTTGAAATACTTACATTTATCGGGTAAGTTCACCATCTTATATGGTGAACTTACATGCAGTTCATGGCACCCCAAAACAATTACCATAGTAATATTAAAGATCACTGATTACTCATCACCATAACAAATATAATAATGCAAAGGGTTTAAAACTGTGAGAATTACCAAAATGTGACACAGAGAGGTATATAATGTAAGCAAATGCTGTTGAAAAATGGTGCCAAGACTGCTGAATGCAGGGTTGCCCACAAACCTTCAATTTATTAAAAAAAAGCAGTATCTGTGAAGTGCAATAAAGCAATGCACAATGAAATAAGATATGCCTGTACTTTCTTCTTTAGGCAGGGTTGCCCACAAACCTTCAATTTATTAAAAAAAAAGCAGTATCTGTGAAGTGCAATAAAGCAATGCACAATGAAATAAGATATGCCTGTACTTTCTTCTTTAGGAAAAAAAAAAAAAAAGAAAATTTTTCAATCTATTCCCTTCTCCTGTTCCAATTTAAAAAAATTGCTTATAGTTAAAACACCAATTGGTGCTCTATCTTTGTCACTCACTAGTTTCATCTTGGGTAGATAACTTTCTTCTATCTTTACACTTATCTTGGGAAAGGTTTTATTACCTGTGCTCTTCCTTTCTTGAAGCTAGACTATCAATAACACATTGTGTCAATACACATATGACACTGTGTCATAACACAGTGGTGTCAATGATCAGGGCCTGCTTTCCTTACTGTTTACACCTGGTTTCTGTGTTATCAGAGCCCTGTCCCAACTGCCCCACATTCTAAGCTCCCAAAGTAGATTTTCTATCATTTATGTGCCCAGTGCCACCTCAAAGCCCACAAGAATTGTGCTGTCCACAGAGAAGTACTCTAGTTAAGTTATAAAAAAGAAAATAAAAATTACTAAGGATGGCATCAAAGTTGCATTTTTAAACTTAAGACTTTTTAATAAGACCACTTGTTTTATTAGAGAAAACTATATTTGTATTAGTTAGTTACCAAGGGATGAAGCTCAGAATCCATTGAAGCTGCTGCTGTTTCAAAAACTTGCAGAGAATTCACTAATTCTTGGGCAGGGCCATCTCCCTTTTCCAGGAGGGACTTCCCATCTATTAAAATAGATTGCATATATTTAAGTGCATATCACCTTGCAAATAACTTTCAAAATGTGGAGCCCACAAAAAGTTTTAGCATCTCCCCAGCTACCACAGGAGAATCTATTTTGCTTTTTAATGTAAAATTAAATGCTATACCATTAATTTAAGTGTTGAGGTACTAAAAACAAGCAAATTTAACATAATGATCCATTTCAAATATCTCTTTCTAAATATGTAATAAAAAAAACGCAAAAAACATACCAAATGACATGAAAATGAATGTTTTACCAAGACCTTCCATTTTAAAACTTAACAGGTAGTATGGAATAAATAGGTATAACCATTTTTATTTTAAAGGAATATATATATATATATATATATATATATCAGATGTATATTGAAATTAGTTAACAATCCAACTCAGAAAATTATGTACATACCAAAATTACTTATGTTGATTGTATTCCTCAGTGGACCAACCATAGCATCCCAGAGATGTGGCAACTTCACTGCCATTTCACCACCAAAATGTTTCACTATAGTTGTCAAGGCAAATTCAGCTCCTCTCCGTTGTACCAAGTAAGGCTTCTGGGCCTGAAATTAAATGTTAGTTGAAAGTAGAATTTTGGAAAAAAAGAATAATATATTTGAAATTTTATTAAGAGAACTTCAAAGTCACCATCTAAGAATGCATGGTGTTACCATTAACTAAGCAATTATTGGATATATTTATCCTAACACAAGCATTTTCATAATTATATAAGCATAAAACCCCAAACTAGATTTTCATGTCTAAAGTAAAATACTTTTTTGGGGTTAGGGTAAGGAAAAGAAGATTATGGGCAGTTTCTAGAGACAGTCCTAAGTGATAGTTTTTTTTTTCTTCTTATCCCAAAGAAACAACAAATTACAAAGGAGATTATGATTTGTCCTTATTTAAAGCAAGTCAAATTAGATTTTTGGTTTCTCAACACCTATAAAAGTTATGTTTACATTGTACTGTAGTCTACTAAGTCTGCAATAGCAGTATGTCTAAAAAAAACATACATATCTTACTTAAAAAATATTTTATTGCTAAAAATGCTAACCATTACCTAAACATTCAGTGAGTTGTAATCACTGATCACAGATCATAACAAATATAATTATAATGAGAAAGTTTGAAATACTGTAAGAAAAACCAAGATGTGACACAATGACAGAAAGTGAGCAAATGACACTAATGGAAAAAAGGCACCAATTTTGCTTGATGCAAGGTTACCACACAACTTCCATTTGTAAAAAACAGCATCTGTGAAGCCCAATAAAGCAAAGTACAAAAAAATGAGGTATACCTATAGCTTTAAAATTATTTTTAAGTGGTAGAAGAACTATGCAAACCATAGAGGTATAATTATCAAAATCACAGTTAATTTTTTATTAAGATTATTATGGGAAGAAGAGAGTGAAAAGCATTCATTCATAGAATATTTTAAAGGAAATAAAGACAATAAGCTAAGATTCTGATTTGAAAAAACATAAACAGGACTGTATTTTACAGAAATGTATTAAACTCATGTCTTTTACCATTGATAGTTTACTGATGAACTCAGGTAAATTTTTATGTTATGCAACCAAAAGAGCTATCTAAAGCATTCATTCCATTGTTAATATTATGAGTGTAAGATTTCAAAAACCAAACACTTTTTAAAATTGCCTTTAAAAAAGATTGTACTGTAGAACAAGTAGACCAATGATACAGGAAAGAAAACACAAACAGATCCTCACATATATGAAGTATGATATATAACAGAGGTGTCATTATAAATCAGAGAGGAAAGGATTCAATAATGGGATAACTGGCTATTTATATGGGAAAATAAATTTAGATTCCCACCTAACATCACACATTTAATAACTTCCAGGCTGGCTAAAAGTCAAATGACTATTATTTGACAGTTACAAACTGAGTATCAACAGTAATTCCTGACATTGATAGGACTTTTAAGAAGTTACCTTTCACTGTGATATCTCTGTAGTCACTGTTTTAGGAGTTTATTAGTTTATATTTATGAATGACTTATGTACCCACTATCAAGAGGGTTTGTTGCCTAGGAAGATAATAAAAGTTAAGCTGATAAAAGATATAAGAGGCATGAGAAATTTGAAGAAGTTTGCGGTTTTTCTGGGTCATACTGCTAGAGTACGCCAAAAGGTTATTAATCCTAGATCTTTCATTAAAAAATATAAAAATACAAATCTGGAAGCTGGTAAGACAACTCAATCTGTAAAATATTTTTTAAAAACCTGAATAGTCAAAGAAAAAAACTTTACCTCATCAAGTTCAACAAGGATATTTCCACCACTTCCTGCAGGAAGATCTGCTATTTGAGCTTTTACTGCTTTGGGGGTCGGACCTCGCCTACTTGTGATAGCAAAAGCAGCTTTCTGATGCCTGTAGAGTGTAATTATACCTCTGTGCTTAGTGACAGTATGGTGCATTCCATCTTTTTCAGAGTTCAATCCTAATAAGAAAGAAGTTAAATAATCTTATTAAGCATAACATAGGTGATCAAATGCTTTCTGCTATAAAGAGATAAAACATATTTTAAAACTATGTATTTTAAGCCTCAATTTTTATAGACCAATGATATTTTCTTTAGATAATGAAATGGTAACAAATACTAATTTGTAACATTGTTCAGTTAAATGTTTTGGTATTCGCATAGGATCATACTTAATCAGTCGTAGAATCACGTTAACAAGAAATACCACATGCAAAAATGACTGCCTTCAATTAAAGTACACTAAGTTTTTTAAAAGATGGATATTTTTAGGTAACAAAAGAAATATTAAGAAGTATTCCAAGCAAGTCTCTCAGTTACCATGAATTCAGAAACATCAACCACTGCAAAATACTGCTGCCTCACAGCACAGGGGGAGAGGGAGGAGTGTCACCCTATGACATTTTTAAGATGTTGATATTCACAATAACCCTTTACTTTTCCAGTTCATTTACATTTTTTAAGACTTCTATTGCATCAAAGTTGAAAACCTATTAGATTTTGAATAATCTGCTTTTCCAGAATCTTAACAAAAATCATATAGGAGTAAGGCATGTGAAGGAACAATGGTCCCTGAGACTAGCCTACAGAGAGCAATTCTTATTTTCCATGTAAATTCTCCAGATGAAAACAGAAAAGTTGCTTAAGCATTATTTGCTAAAGGCAACAAACTTCACTTATTTCATAAGATATACATTAAATTAGAGAAACAGAGTTTTACAGGAAGAACTTGCATTCAACATTTGACACAAACTTCTAGCCCAGTTTTAATAGTAAACCGTATAATAATGGTCTTGAACAAGAAGGGTTAACACCTGTCTCACAGATCTCAGTCATTTTATATGAGATATCAGGTGTTTTACAAATAATCTATTTGAGTTTAGGGGGTTGTGATTTGATTAGCAATATGCACAAATTCTCTCAAAATGGGAAAAAGCTCTAACATAAACTGGATTTGTGCTTAAATTTACCTAAAAGTAAATGAAAACAAATTTAAATGGTTAATTCTTTCTCTAACCCAAATGAAGGTTTATATATATACCTTTAGAATTTTCCTGGCCACTTTGTGTTGGTACTGGACATGTGACACAAGGAGTTAGATATGGGTCCACACAAAGTGAGCTACAGAGGTTTTTAATAATTTTTGAATTGGGACAGGGCGTCCTTGCTGTGCACTGCTGAAGTAGTTTGGCTATGCACTGAGCCGCATAGTTTTGTACTAGTGTATTCTCTTCTTTTTTAATTGTCTCCATTAATGGTTTTATGACAGGATTTAATTTCTCTGGAAGCTGCTGCAAGCTCACAACTGCACATGCAGCAAAAGTATGCACTCTCAACTGCAACACTTGCCACTCGTGGTTGGTCTCTGTAACTGTCATTTGAACCTGCTGTCGTTTACTATCTAACTGCTGTAACACTTGAGGATTTAAATCCAAAGATGATGTGACTTCATTAAAAACAGTGGTGACCTATTGAAAAAGAAATTAAAAATCATTAATGACATCAACCCCAAATAGCCTCTGTATACTCCTAAAAGGCAGACAGCAAGCTTTCCGTTTTAATTTTAAGTTTCACAATATCTAGTATTATTTAAGTATTCACTAAACAAAAAAATGTCTAAAGCCATCCAGCTAAGCTATATTTTAATCTGACTTAATTTGACATTAGCATTATATTCTTTTAAGAAAGACACAGTCTCTTGAGAAGAACAAAATTACCTGTCCTTTAAACATATCTAATAAGTTTAAGAGAAAAATTGCACTCAACACACATTTGGTGAAATGAGAAAGCTATAAGCAACTATGAACTGTTAATTAGAGAATACCAAAACTCAAAAACTTTATTTTAGAGAAGAATATTCTCAGCTCAAAAGCTTTTAGGGTAGCTCATGCTAAGCTATTGTTATTAATGAAAATAACTGGATTATTTTTGTTATTTCTTCAACCTCTTTTCTGGTGAAAACAGCCAGGTAACTAGGGTGGGGTATTCTCTAATTACCAAGCGCTGCCTCAAGCTGCACAACTGTGGCATAGACACTTTATAAACCCCATTAAAAGACTGTTCATTAAACAAATTTTTAAACAAATTTATTGAAATATAATTCACATATAATGCACCCATTTAAAGCATACAATTCGATAATTTTTATTACATTCAGAGAACTGTCGAACCATCACAATTTTCGAACATCTTCATTATCCCCCAAATAAAAAGGCCTATTAGCAATCATTCCTCATTCTTCCCAGCCCTACGCAACTACATTCCACTTTCTATCTTTACAGATTTGCCTATTCTGGACATTTCATATGAATGGACTTGCACAATATGTGATCTTTTGCAGCTGGTTTCTTTCATTCAGCACAATGCTTTCAAGGTTCATCGATGCTGTAGCATGTATGCAGTACTGCATTACCATTTTTGGGGGCAAATATATCCCACATATATACATTGAATTTATTTATTCATTAGTTGATAAAACACCTGGGTTGTTTCTACCTTTTATATATTTTGAATAATGTTGCTACAAACATTTATGTACAAGTTTTTGTGGGCATATTTTTAAATTACCATTTAAAGATTGTGTGATGGCTTACATTAACAAAAATAGTCTTTTTGCTTGATAGGTAACTGCAATCATAAAGAAGCTTCATAAACAGATCCAGTTTGATCAATATTGGTGAGAAAAGCCTGTAACACTGGAGAACATAACTTTATTTTTTAGTGGAGAACCTTATTTTTCAGACTTAGAAATGATCAATTCCATCATGGACAAGACTGGTAATGCTGGCCTCTTATGAAAAATACAATAGGCAAACAAATAAGATCTTCTTTTAACATTATAAATACCAAACACTTCAAGCTATAGCTGCTTGACCTTGTCAGTTCGCTCACTACAAAGTAATATAATCATGCAACACTTCTGGTTTGTACTTTTTGCTTTGTTTTATTGGAGTTACACGTAAGATTTATTTGAAAGAGTTTCACTGCTAAAAGTTTGAAAATATTATCCTAAATAACACTATTCTTCTGTCAATTTTCAATGATTCTAGACAGCTAAGGAAAAGCTTTCTAATTACCCACAACTAATTCATTCAAGAAATATTTATTGAGTAATAGTAAAAGACGATTAAGACCCAATGTCTTCATACAGTCAAAAAATGGAGAGACTAATGTGGGAGACAGATATATAAGTAAACAAGACAATGTGAAATGTAACTGAGATAAGTTCAAGTTGCTGTGGGAGCACATAGGTTGCTTTATTCTTCTTAGTGAAAGATTAGTGGAGACTTGCCAGAAAAGGATAACATTTGGGCTGGGTATTTAAAGAAAGGTTAAGTCAGGAATTATAGGGACATCTTGGTAAACAGAATGAAGTAGGGAGTAGAAAGCAGGGTGTTGTCCATGGAACTGCCAACAGCTTATCATGGCCCGAGCACAGGGTGCAGATAGAAGAATGTCAAGAGATGAACTTGGGATTAGCATAGAGAGTTGAGGGTAGGGACTTCCTGGCAAAACAAACAACTCAGACACAGAAGTGAGAATAAGTGAGGTATGGTGAGGTGTCCTTCCACAAGAGGAAAGCTAAATAGGCATAAATGGAAGAAGTCTGAGAAATTCTGAAGAGAAAAGAGAAGAGGAATTTAGAGGTGTTAAAAGTAAAGAAAGAAAAAACTAAAATCAAGGAAAAAGAAACTAATTTTTTTAAGCAGGGGAAGGATGTCTTCACAGCGGCACTGAAGGACCTTATTATTCTGACACAGCATGCAGGATCAAAGGAGTCAGAAACTGCCTAAAGCCTTAGAGATGAGTCCAGACCTAGTCATAAGGTAGGTTTTTGACTGGGTTGTGGGATTCAATGAAAGACAAAAGGGGCAGTGGCTCTTAGTCGAGGCCAAGACTAACCCTTTGAAACTGTCCTTCCTTCAACACTCTCTTGCAGAGATTCTGATATCCCAAGTCAAAACCACCAGACTAATGAAGTTGGTGAAAAAGAACAGTAGTTTCATTGGAGAGAAATTTTTCAGTAAGAGAAGCTTGAAGAAGGGGCCATTTAATAGCTTTAAAAAGAAATATTGCCACACAAAAGCAAAAATAAACAAGTGGGACTACACCAAACTAAAAAGCTGCACAGCAAAGGAAATGAAACCATGAACAAAATGAAAACACAATCTACTAATTGGGAGAAGATATTTGCAAATCATATACCTAATAAGGAGTTGACATCCAAAATATGTAAAAAAAAAACCTCATATAACTCAGTAACAAAAAAGCAAACAATCTGATTGAAAAATGCACAGAGGATCTGAATAGACATTTTTTCAAAGAATACAATACAGGTATGGTCAACAGGCACATGAAAAGATGCTCAACATCACTAATCATCAAGGAAATGCAAATCAAAACCACAATGAGATGTAACACCTATTAGAAGGGCTACTATCAAAAAGACAAGAAATAACAAATGTTGGTAAGGAAGTAGAGAAAAGGGAATGCTTGTTCATGGTTGGTGGAAACAAAATGAAAACAGTATGGAAAACAGTATGGAGGTTTTAATAAAAAATTAAAAAGAGAACAACCATAGGATCTAGAAATTTGGCTTCTGGTTATTTATCCAAAGAATATAAAAACACTCATTTGAAAAGAATACACGCACCCCTATATACATATATTGCAGCATTATTCACAACAGCCAAACTACAGAACCACCTTATGCATCCATCAATGGATGAATGGATAAAGATGTGGTACTTATATACAATAGAATATTACTCAGTCATAAAGAAGACTGAAATCTTGACATCTGTAACATGGATGAACCTAGAGGATATTATGCTAAGTGAAATAAGCCAGACAGAAAAAGACAAATACCATATGATTTCAGTTATATGTGAAATCTAAAAAACAAAAAAATATATAGAACAGACTGGTGGTTGCTAGAAGGCAGGCAGGCTAGGAGTGGGCAAAATGGGTCAAGAAGTACAAACTTCAAGTTATAAAATAAGTGCAGCATGGTGACTATAGTTGAGCATATTGTGTTGCATATTTGAAAGCTGCTAAGAGAGTAAATCTTAAGAATTCTCATCACAAGAAAAGAAATGTAGCCAGAAAGAGTAGGAAAGGAACCTAGATATAAGGAAAACTTGAGATTTCAATCCAGGCAGGCAAAAAGGTAGGGAGGGGAAGTGAAAAAGATAAATTATAAAACAGCAACAATCAGAAAAACAACTTTATAAAAGAACAACTTGGAAAAAAAATGGCAGTTTTAGTTTTCTCTCACAGTTGAAAACAAAAATATTTCAACTATGTAATTTTTTACTTAGGAAGATAAGAAATGAAGACTACTATTTCACAGGAACTAACACAAGTGAAGTGTCTTACTTTCTGATCCTAGAACTCAAAAAAGGAAGAACTCATTCACTACCACTACCTAAACTCAAGGTCTTACTAGGTACAAAGCTACAGTATTCAAGACACTGGTGATGGCATAAGGAGAGACAAACAGCTTGAATAACAGAGTCCAGACACAGACCCACAACTATACTTTGGCTACAGTATTCAAGACACTGGTTATGGCATAAGGAGGGACAAACAGATTGAATAGAGTCCAGACACAGACCCCAACTATATTTTTGGCAAAGGTGTCAAAGCAATCCAGGGAATGGAAAATCTTTTCAATAAATGATGCTGGGAAAATTGGATTATCTTCATGAAAAACAAACAAAATTCAATCTCTACTTTATATTATGTAAGAAATAATTCAATATGGATAAATATAAACATAAAAGCTAAAACTATAAAGCTTTAATAAAATGTATGTGAATACTTTCATGACTTGCAGATAAAAAAGCTACCTTAAACAGCCACAGAACACAGTAACCATAAAATAAAACTGATAAAGAATACTTCATCAAAATTAAAAATATCTGTCCATCTAAGGACACAATTAAGAAAATGAAAAGGCAAGCTACATACCGAGAGAAAATATTCAGAAGGTTTCTAAGACAAAGGGTTGGTATCCAGAATATATAAGAACTCAAACAACTCAATTAATACAAATATAACCTAATTAAAAATAAACAAAAGATTTGAACAGACATTTCAGAAAAGAAGATCTACAAATGGCCAATAAGACATTAAAAAGTGTTGAACAAATATACTAGTCATCAAGGAAATGCAAATTAAAACCACAATGGTATTATAATAGCACCTCCGAAATGGCTAAACTTAAAACAACGGTGATGATGTGGAGCACCCAGAACTCTCACATTGTTGGTTAGAAGGTAAAATGACACTGCCACTTTAGGAAAAGGTCTGCAATGTTTTTTATGAAACTAAATAAACACCTACCCTTTGATATAGCAATTACACTCATATGTATTTATCCAAGAGAAATGAAAATATATGTCTACAAAAAGACTTGTACAATAATGTTTATAGCAGCTCTGTTCCTAATAGCCAAAAGCCTGTGTTCATCAACAGAAGGGCTCAAACCAACTGTGGTATGTTTATACAATGGAATAAAACCCAGCAATAAAAAAGAATAAAATTATTGATATATATAATAACATGGATAAATTTTAAAAACATCATGTTGAAAACAATCCTTACACCACACAGCAAAAAGTGAATGACTCCATTTGTATGAAATTCTAGAACAGGCAAAAGTAATCTATGGTGGAGGAAAAATCAGAACAAAGTAGTTTGAAGGCAGGTAAAGGCAAGAATTAACTGGTAAGTGGTGATGGTACTGTCTATACCTTGACTAGGTTTGGGTTTCCATCTGTTAAAATTGAAATGGTATATTTAAGATTCATGCACTTCATAGTATATAAACTTTACTTCAAAAAGAGCAAAAAAAAAAATCAAATACTAAATTTTAGTTAATGAGATACATGCTTAAGTGTATTGATATCTGCAACTTATTCAGAAATGCTTAAATAAGATGGATTAACGGTTGGATAGTCGGGTAGAGAGTTGCATATACATATGTGATAAAACAAATTCAGTAAAATGTTAACTATGGATTCTAGTTGGTGGGTATATGAATGTTCACTGTGTAATTCTCTTACCTTTTCTTTATGTTTCAGTATTTTTATTTTAAGTTGGGGGTTGGAGAGGAATACTCACGAACTTATAGAAGCAGTTCTTTCTACATTCTGCCAGTCTTAAGCAAGATTGAGAAATGACAAAAACATGTAACAGCTTTTTCTAATGAAAGTGCATTGGTTTGTCAGAATCTCAGATTTAAAAGAAAAATTCCTTCCCTGTCTTCTTATTTCAAGAAAAGTCAGTACAATGAAATAACCTTTTTAAAGGGTAGGGTTGACAAGCTACCAAGCCACAGACAGATTTAACAAATTAGTGTCTTTTGTGGTAAATATGACATAACAAATTTCTAATGTTTATTTTATTCTCTATCTAAAATTGAGAAAGTTACTTCTTTACTCACCAGATCATTTGCTTGGTCTATTGTAAAAACACTGTTGTTTACTCTATTACCAACTTCAATATGTGCATCAGCTAATGATGAAATAAGCTGTTTACACTCATTTTGCATTCGTGTGAATGGAACGGCAATTTCATCGTAATATAAATGTTCTGAAAGGATATCAAGTAAACGTGGCTGCACAGCTAGGGTAACAGCTTTACACTCCTAAAATGTAACAGACAACAAATATTCAGGGAAAATACATAAACACAATTCTAGAGATGCATAAAATGTTTACTTGCAAACTACCAAGTTCTAAGTTCCTATTAATTTGGAATCTATGTTCTGTTATCTCTCAGAGCAACTTCGTAGTTGCACAGAGAAAAGGTATCACACCCAAACTACTCTAAAACATGAATGACTACAGAACATGCAGATGGAACTATTATGCTTCCATTAAATTTTTTACCTAATTATTTTTATTTTACTCTGAATTTATCCCATGTTTACATATATGGCACAGATTTTTAAAATATATAACTGTAAAAAGAAATCAGAGAAGAACACTTAGCATGCACTAAAAATGTTATTTAAAAACTCATTAGATTTCCTAACAGTTGAACCCATAGCTTCACATGCCATACTGTAGAAATGGATATATAATTTAAAAGCTACTTACCTGCCCCCAAATTTAACTAACCCTTCCCACTCTCTCTGGTTGTTGCCTGCCCCAACCAGAGGGGGAATGGCCTCAGTGGTGAGCCATGAGGGGTTCTGTGGGATCTGGGTGATCAGCCTGGGCTTCACAGAGTAAGTCCAGAGATGCTCTGTGAGGGTCCAGAAACCGAACTGTCAACACTTGCTGTTGAGTCTGAGAGGCACAAAAACACAGCATCACTGCCTCTCCAGCACACCGAGTCCTGCCTAAAAACAGATGAGCCTTGCTTCTTTCCAGAGGCAAAGCTGGGGTCTCAGTTGCAACAGAGCATGGCTCAATTACTTTTAGACACTGCTTTGACAAACTGCTAAGAGGCAGTAACAAGCCAACTCTCACAGCAAGTGCAGACAGTTAAATTTCTAGAATTCCAGTCAATGGAATAAACAAAGCCAGCAGGAAGTTTCTTTGATTTACAGAAACAAGTCTTACACAAAATCATAAGTATTACTAGAAGTTAAAGGCTAGTGGGGCTGCAAGGGAATGGCTTATTTGGAAATGGAGATTGGAGATTTTACTCTTCCTGTGACCAAAAATTCTGCCCTTGCTACAACTCACACATATGGATCTCTATTACTCAAAGCCTCTTTTGTAGTTTTCAGTGGTATCTGAGAGAAATATAAAGTAATGAATGACCAATCGTTTCTGGACTGCTTCCATACATAACGCATATTTTTTTAGGAGGGACATTTCTTAACAGATTATAGGATAAAGAACAAATACTAAGTATGGGCATAGTTAACACTCAGATTATGACACTGGAGCTCTAAAAAAAAAAGTCTAGACTAAAGGCAAATGGGAGAGAAACGTTTCACTAAATTTGGAATACTTTTCTCTAACTGTTGAATTTTTATATAAAGAAAATTTTCACTTTTGTTTGTAAAATATACTGAAAATAATCCTAACAGCTAATGGAAATTGGTATAGTTAATTTGTTTTCATTACTTTTTGGGCAAAATCTTACCTTTTGTAAAGCAGCCCATTCACAGATTACCAAAGCAACACTAATTCTCTGTAAGGCAGATTTAGAGTTCAAATGGAAGAGTAGTAACTGCCCAAGGGATTCAGCTGGTTTAATTTCTTGGGTTACTACATTTACACCTGGATCACAAATACAGCAGCAGAGCGCTCCTAACAACCTAAGAGGGAGAATAAAGAAGTTACTATAGAAATTACTGAAGTAAAGTCTCCCCTATTAAGTCATAAGTTTTCACAAGACATAACTTCATAAAAAGATATCAATCTTATTTAGAACTTCAAAAAAAATTTAAAAACGTTTTCTCACATGTTTTCTTACTGTGCATGTAGCTAGTGTGATGGAAGAAAGACTGACATATATCAAAGTGACCTTTTGGTTAAATGACTTTTCAACTTATGCATACTTACTTGGCTGCCATCATTCTGGCCCGCATAACCACAAAATCCCTAGTGGCAGGTTCTTCCATGATGGTGTCTGCACCTGCAATGTACTCCTGAAGTACTTCTTTGCTCTGGCTTTGGCCTTGGCGTACCTTACCACCTGTTTTTTCCTAAAGGGAAGGAAGAGAAAAAAATTAATCATTAAAATTTAATAGACAACATCAAAAATACTCTCATTTGTTGTTATTCCCGTAAAACATAATCCCAGTAAAAGTTCTTTTCACAAAATTTTAACAGATAAAAACTACTATGCACTTTGTCAAGGTCTTAATAAAATAATAATTTCTCCCTATGTTATATGAATGAAGTCATACTTACCATAAAGCAACACAGATTTCTTACATGATTACTCTATTAATAATGATGAGCTGAACACACAAATACATGACATCCCTCTACACTTACCTTGGCTCTAGCTTTTACTTCCAGCAACATATTTAAGTCAATAGGTAAATGAGAAGGCTGCATCATTAAGCAAAGCCAAGCACCCATCCACGGACAAGCAGCTGCCACCACGTACTGAACTGAAGCCTTGCTCAACAATTCCATCCAAACCTATAGAGTGAAAGGGGAACAGGAAAGTGAAATTTTTCTAGTAAGGGCTAATGAAACACAACAGTTATTTTTAGGGATACTGAATGGGGGAAAAAAAGGTAGGAAATAGCACAGAGATTGATTTTAAAAGTCAACATAGATGCTTATCTTTTTAAACACTGTTTCTCGGTGAGTTTGTATACTAAAAAAAGTAATACAAAAAATTTTCTTCAGTATTTTATGAAAATCACTTAAATGATATCAATTCAAGACTAATTCAAGACTAACTTAACAGGTTTTATAGGTCCAACAGTACCATTTCTCCCATAAATATTATTAAATATGTCAAATGGTTCTTTAAAAAGATTCCAATACATACGGCCAATCTTACTAAGGGGAAAAAGTACAAGTTTCAACTATGAGTAAGACTCTATATTTACCAATAAACCCCAAAAGATATTTTGTAGGATCAATAAGCATACTGATAAATAGCGTAGTAAGTGATGGAGAAGTCTTCTCTTCATTATATTTTTTATCCTAGGGCTATCAGAAAGTACTTAAGATACTTGCTTAGTAAACTTCACTATTCCATTGCATAAAAAGCCTATTGTCTCATCTCGCAGATCTCCAGCCTTTTCAAATCTCCTGGACAATTTCTAATTAATTAAAATTCCTGACCAACAACAGTACAGCAAATATGAATATTAAAAATCTACCAAGTTACTGGGAAAAAGAGTACAGATATATTCACTATGTACCTTAAGAATGAGGTCCAGAATTTCCTGGCTGCTTTCTAAAACACAAAACTGAAAAATGTGTCGCAGCATGTCAGGCATGATAGGTATTAGCCAAGATGAAGAGTTCTGAAAACAAAAACAGAATCACAGCTACAGCATATAATTCTTGAGTTGTAACTCAAATAATAGAGGTATTACCATGAAAAGACTGTACAGCTTTATCAGAAAGGTTCAACTGGCAATAAATTTTGAAGAGACTTTGGAGTAACAGCACCATACTTTTTATTCTAATTCTTGGAAGAAATTAAATGGCATCTAATCCCTGGGAAGCTGGATAAAGTCTGGTTATGATAAATAACACTAAATTTTGCTTCAAATAAGTTGAAATAATCTTCCCTATGGAAGCAAGCTAAATGGCAACGTCTCCTTTGTTACATTATATATTACTACTCTGTTCAGGGAAATTTGAAAATGATTAAATTGCTGCTGTGCTGGATGGTGAGGGTTTAAGTTCTACATGCTCACCAATAATGCAAGTAATTAACTATAATATGATATCCAACCTAACAAAGTCTATTTTGAGTTCACTACAAAATTAAGGCAAAGGTTCTTAACCTGTATTACGTCAGATACCCTCTGAAAATCTGATGAAAACTATGCACACTCTTTCCTTAGAAAATTACATACATACTTAGGTATAACATTTTACTTCCAATTTCAGAGGGTTCAGGGATTCCCTTAAGTTCAGATTTAGAACCTCGATCTAAGGAATTTTTCAACAGTTCAAAAGCCCACCCAAATCAAGCAATCAAATAGTGTTTAACCAAATAACTACTGTGTGCCCAGAATTCTCAGAAAAGGAACTTTTTATGTTGTTTATTGTTGTTAGGAATTATCATCTCACTGAATAAGATTGACCAACAGAAAAATTCCAGTAACTAGTTCATAGAACCTATCATCACTCCCTATCATAATTTTTTTAAGCAAAAAAATACATTGTCTGGAAGACACTGAATAGAAATTTTAACTGAATTCCAGAAAGCCGTAAGTTGTAGAGCTAACGGGTAACTTAGAAAGTTACCTTTAATTTTCTAGCTAATGGAAACTAATGACAAAGATAGAACTAGGTTTACATGTTCTCAAAATGGTTTGAAAGAAGTTTAAGACAGGCTACCAAATCATTACCTTGGGGAGCCTACTCGCTGATTTGTTACGCCTTAACTACTTTTCACTGAAAGGGAAAGGTCAGTTGGGAAAAGGAAAGTTGTCTTTCTTCTCTAATCAGAGAGAATTAGGACAATCTTAAGAGAATTAGAAAAGTTGTAATAGCATCAAGTAAATAACTTAACTTCTTCCATAATCTCCTCTTATTTCTCATTTTCCTCCATCACATTTACCAATTCTCTAACCTACCTCCAACTGTCACTGGAAACTCAAATAATTGCTTGTACATCCCAAAGTCACATATATAAATATTTTTTCCCTTATATATTTTATAAACAATAAATGTGATATACATTTTCTCCGGCTACAAGCTTTGTTAGACTAGTAAATTCTACTTTTTAATTATTAAAAATCAACCAGGGGAAAGAAGGGATGAATAAACAGGTAGAGCACAGCATATTTCTCAGGTAGAGAAACTATTTTGTATGATGCAATAACGGTGGATAGACGTTTTCACAAATTTTCACACATTTGTCAGCACCCACAGAGTAAATGTACAGTACCAAGAGCAAAACCTAATATAAACTATGGACATTGGTTGATAATGCTGGTTAATTGTAAATGTACAACTCTGGTGTGGGAAGCTGATGGTGGGAGAAGCTGTGTTTTTAGTGCAGGGGAAGAGGTATATGGGCTCTCTGTACTTGCCGTTTAATTTTGTAGTGAACCTAAAACTGTTCTAAAGAATAAAGTCAATAAATATAATAAAGAGAGAAAATTTAAATAAAGAAGAAAACAGACACAAAAATAAAAAACCCAACCAAGGAAGCCCACCCCAGAATTCAGAGGTCATCATCATGACAAGAACTAATATTTGAAAAATGCAGTTTTTCCATAGCTTAGCATAAAGTCAACTTAGTGGAAATCACAAGGCTGGGAAAACACCCCAAATTTGGTCCACCTGAACAGTTGTACAAGCACCCCATTTTAGATAGTAACAAAAAGTAACATGGCTTGAGCTATTTTTTTAATTGTCCTGTAGCTTTCTTATTTTTATGGAGGTAGATATAATAAAATGTACAAATCTTAGTGTAAAGCTTGATAAATTTTGACTTGTGTATATACTCACATAACCATCACCCAACCAAGATATTAAAGATTCTAATTTTTCCCCCTTACCTCTTTCACCCATTCCATTTCCCTCCTTTATGGCAACCACCAATCTATTGTGTCTATGAAGTCCATTTCTGTTTTGTTCTTTTGTTTTTTAAATTCCACATGTAAGTAAAACCGTATGGTATTTTTGTCTTTCTCTGTCTGGCTTATTTCACATAACACAATTACCCTCTAGTTCCATCCATGTTGTCACAAACGGCAAGATTTCGTTCCTTTTTATGGCTGAGTAATATTTCATTGTATGTATGTACCACATTTTCTTTATCCATTAATTCATTGAGGGACACACAGGTTGTTTCTATAACTTGGCTATTAAAATTATGTGATAAACACAGGAGAGCGTATCTTTTCAAATCAGTGATTTTAATTTCTTTGGGTGAATTCCCAAAGTGGAATTATCGGGTGGTATAGTATTTCTACTTTCAATTTTTTGAAACCTCCATACTGCTTTCCATAGTAGCTGTACCAATTTACATTCCCACCAACTAGTTCACTATTATTATCTTTAAAGATTAAAAGGCAAAACCTAGTCCATCCAGGGTTAATCTCTCTCACAAATCTGAAAGTTGGCCCACCCATTTTCATTAATTTTGTGCCTATCTTCCAGTAGACACTGATTTAGGCAGGTAACTTAACACCGTTGCTTTGTACTTATTTATAGGCTTATTTATTTAACTGGATTGGTCAGGGAGCAGGGCACGGTGAAGACTGTACTTCCAGTCTTTCAGAGATTATTCACCTTGGGATTCCCCACTGCCAATTAAAAAAAAACACTTGATGAACTTTTAGTATGCTACTAAATAGGACTACATTAATCAAAAATTTCCCTCCTCCCCCAATTTTAGGCAAAGGAAAGTTTTGATGACTCCTTAACATTAAGTCAAGCACCGTGTAAACTAAAATACAAAAAAATTCCAACCAAAGACTGTTTACTTCACCAGGTTTAAATTAACTATAATCTGGACCAATACAACTTAAGTTTTAAGTGAATACATGTTTTAAGAGGGCTTTAAAAAATTACTGAGGGGTTTAAAAAAAATTAACACAGTATTAGCACTTTATCTTAGTGCTAAACATAGTTCCCAGTGTTTCAGTAGTGAGAATCAGCTGGAAGGGAGGACATTGTGTGAATTACTCAGGGAAATGACTGATAGTTATTTAATGTGACACAGATGGAGTACTCTCTTCCCAGATGTTTTATTCAGACACTGATGTTCCCTCCTGGACTTTGCCTTCCTAAAATTCAGAATAAAGAGAGTTGATAACAGAAATAAAACTACCAGATATTTCACTGTACCTGAAGATCAAGGTGAAAATTCTAACCATCTATACCTTCCAGCCAGACGAATTTCCTTTCACTTCCTCCTTGATGCCACCATGCTTCTCTCCTGCTTCCACAGTTTCACATACTGTTCCTTCCTATGACTTTTTCCCAGCTCTTCTCCTGGTTAATTACAGTCATCCTTCAGATCTCTTACACTTGCCATCCCTTACCTTCACTCACCTGACTAGATAGGATCAAACAGCACCATCTACTTTACCTACCAGATAGTTACTTCATTACGTTATGAGAGTTTGTCCAATTGTCTGTCTTCTCTTGCCTTGTTTAAGTTCCTGTTTTAAACTCTTAAGAAGGGCAAAGACCTGGTCTCTTACTGATTTAGAAAACTGTAGGCACAAAAATATTTGCTGAAAACAGCAATAGACTTATAGACACTGAAAAGTGACCAGTGGTTACCAATGGGGAGGGATTGGGTGGGGGCAGGAGGGGGGTAAAAGGGCAAAATAATTCACAATCACAATATAAGTTGATCATAGGAACTGCTGAATCACTGTGATGTAGTTTGAAACCAACGTAAGACTGTACATTAATGACACTAATAAAAAAAAAGTCAAAAAATGTTGAATAAGTACAACTTGCTTACTGCAAATATTCCAAAGTCACAGGGAATAGCTGGTTATATGCAAAATTTCCCACAATTACAGTTGGCTATAAGTCTCTTAAAAACTGGCATCATAGGTGGGGTAAGATCTTGCCAGTACCCTTATGCTATGTTCTCTCTTTTATCTTCCCACAAGCATTCCCACAAAAGAGGCAGATGTAGAAAAAAGCAGCAATCTGATCATCACTGCCATGTACACCTGATTTCTGCCTTAGGCAAATTCATCATCATTTGTACCTCTGTATCAGATAATTTTGGGTTGCAGGGAAGATCTGGAAAGAAGCAGTAACAAAGTGATGAATCACACTGAATTTGTTCACCGATTTGATCTGAAATACTATTTTGGCCCACTGCCAAAAACAAAAAACAACCCCCCCAGCTCTATGATTAATTTATGATACCTTTTTCTATTCATTTGTCCAACGAATATGTATTTAAAGTCAGTTATACATTTAAACTTTGTTCTCCTCCTTTAATTTTTATAAAATCTGTCCAATACCTAATTATGTGAATGTTCTATAATACCAAAGGAAGTCTTAATCAAGCCACCCTTTTGATCTTTCCTTCTCTACATATGCATATGTTAAATTTTCTTACATCCTGGATTAAGTATGCCTCAGATTTCAACTCAATCTCATGTATATCATCAAGCTAAATAGAAGCTTCACATTAAAGCTTGCCTTTGAAACAAAACTGCTTTACAAACAATGCTGTATGTACTGGTAATGAAATTTTAGTAATATGATTAATGGAAATTTTGGAATAACTCACAAAGTGACTGTGATGCTAGTGCAATTGAAAAGCTGACCCAACCACCAGAACATGGCTCAACAAGAGAGTAATGTCCAGGAGCATATCTTTCTAGATGATGGAGTCAAGTTCCAGCTACCACCCTTACTGGTTTGTCAATACTAGTTAATCTAGATATTCCAGTAAGTAGTTCACTGGTAGACATATATTCACAGATATACTCTTGCATGTATAAGCAGTCATAGGCAATATAAAAATAGGCAAGAGACAACATAGAAAGTAAAAACAAATGGTAAATTCCTTCACTTTCATTGCCAAGCTGCTATGTAGCAAAAATAAAAAAGTTACATCTTGATTTTAAGTCATTACCAAATGAAGCTAGTTTGGTTTGCTTAAGAGTTCTTATGCCATGGGACCAGAAAGAAGACTGCAATGAACAGCTTACATCTGGGAAAAAGAGAAGACCTCATGGAAAAGGGTAAAATAGCAAAGCTGCAATCCAGTGGGACCTAAGCTCCCCTTGCACCCCAGTTCACCAGCGTGAGGAAGAGAAAAAGAGTGCGGAGGGAATAGAAGCCCAGGACTGCTAAATATCCACTCCTGCAGATATGCTTCAGGAACACGAATCCACATTACATAGTGCTCTGGAGATTAGAGCAGTTGGAAAGCAAAGACAGGCAGAATACTTGGAGAGACTGAGATTCCAGTCACTTGTGGAGAACAGGTACAGTTGGCCGCTCCAGAACAAAAAAAAGGTGGGCACTTTGAAATACTTTCCAACAGTGAAAGGGCTGCTAAAGGGGCAAGGATTACACAGAGCTTGCTGCTAAGGAGAAAGGACAGGTGAACAAAATCTTCCTGTCACACTCAGCCCAGGAGGCTGGAAATTTGCAGGAGCTTCAGGAACTCCATTCCCCTGGCTGGCAACACAACCCCAAGGCCCACCATGAT
This sequence comes from Manis pentadactyla, assembly GCF_030020395.1. NCBI lineage: Eukaryota > Metazoa > Chordata > Mammalia > Pholidota > Manidae > Manis > Manis pentadactyla. The sequence continues at coordinate 103,604,326 of NC_080026.1, read as the reverse complement.
GATGCACAGCCCACCACTCCTTTCTCCCTGCTGGCACTGGCTTGGAAACCTGCTGCCCCCACCATTGTGCCAGGCCAGCCAGAGGGCAGCACCAACTAGAGCAGCTACCGGGCTGTTATGCAGAGGCTGCTCCCTGTGTGCTAGGCATACTGGCCCTGGCAGTGGAGGCACGCACTGCAGCCAGAAAACAGGAAAAAGCTCTTTCCTCCAGACAGGTACCAGCACAGCTCGCCTGCAGCCCCCGCCATCGCCCCAGAGTCTGGGAAGCTCCAGAGAGTAGAGCTCCTGGGAACTAGAGGGCACTGCCTACACAAAGTTATTATTCCATATTATTTAGCAGAAACATGAAGTGGTAAAAGAACCTTGTTCAATCCAAAATCCCTCATACGCCAGAAAGAGGGCTGAGTGAAATTGAAATCACAAATTTTCTTGATAAAGATTTCAAAAAAAAAATCACACACATGTGCTCACTTCGGCAGCACATATACTAAAATTGGAATGATACAGAGAAGATTAGCATGGCCCCTGTGCAAGGATGACATCCAAATTCGTGAAGCGTTCCGTATTTTTTTTTTTTTAAAAAAGGGGGGATTACTCCCTGATAGGATAAAATTAACTGCAAATCAACGATGAATGCATGCTTTACATATCGGATGATCAACTATGGAAGTACATTTTTCTGATAATATTTCTTACTCTTAAAAAAAAAAAAAAGCAGTTCCTGTGTGGTGATCTCCAATAGGTTCTTCACAATGGTATAAAGGTCATATCAAAGTGTGGGCAAAGGGTTTGTTTGTGTTTATACAGAGGATCAAAGCCTAATTTGGCTACCCAGAAAACGAATTAAGATACGATATGAAGAAGAACTTTCAACATCAACATCCTCTGGAAGAGTCATTCCAGAAGATTATCATCAAAAAACTTTAACAAAGATCCTGGCACTGTTGCAGTTGTAGATGCATTCATCCCACCGGTTCCTGGACTTGCCATTGGAATGAAGAAGGAGATATCTTTAAGCTGGCCTGTGCATACAGTAGAACAACAAATTTGACTGGATCTATACTGTTGGAACTCAACCAAGAATTAGGAGAAGTGCAAGTTGCAGCGCTCCAAAATCTTGCGACTATAGACTATCTACTGTTAAAAGAACATATGGGATGTGAACAATTCCCAGGAATGGGCTGTTTTAATTTGTCTGATTTTTCTCAAACTATTCAAATTCAGTTAGACAATATCCATCATATCACTGAGAAGTTTTCACAAATGCCTAGGGTGCCTAACTGATTTTGTTGGCCTCACTGGAGATGGCTGGTATTTATAAATCTGCATTGGTTATGTAACTGTATTCCTATTATGTTAATGTGTGTGTGCAATTTAATTAGTAGTTTAAAACCTATACATGCTTAAATTACTCTACAAGAAGATATGTCAAAGAAATAATCAATATTCCCATGTTTTCTTCCGTCTCCTACTTCTATAGCTTTTCTTCTTCCTTCCTAATTACAACCCTTTAGTAAAATTTGTGCCTCATATAAAAAATTACCGAGTATCATAATTCTTCCAAGTGGTAAAGATACCTCAAGACAAATGCTGGGCATAGAAACCACAGGGCATAAATCTGCAAAGAAGTAAAAAGCTAACCTTTTCAAAGAATATTGCTTCTCTCTCACTTACCAACTTTACATTTCCCTGTATGGCCCCGGAAGATGACTGGTTAGCCAGAGACGGGTAAGATTCCTTAAGGGATGAACAACCTAAGACAGGCACAGTTGCAGGGGGGCCATCAGGTGAGAAATTGGGGATCAATAGAAGTGAGGCTTAGAACCTCACCCCCCCTGTTTTGAGAGAAATCTTCTGCATCCGTGGATGTTTTGTTGCCCTTGTCTAGCTTGGATTAATACTTAGGCTATAGGCACACACCTGATCATCTACATTTGCCCTCTTATAGCACTAAATTATGTTTTCTACCTTTATCTTACATCTACCTACCACTTCAGCATCTTATTAATAAAAATAATAATAATAATAATAAGGGAGAAATGTGGGATTCACATATAAATCAAGTATAAAAATCAAACGAATAATCATATCTGACTTGATTGTTTATAGTTCATGATGCGTGATCAAAACTGAAAGTTTCTGTGATATGACTGCCCTTGCACTGTTCACCATGTAAGAACTTATTCACTATGTAAGAACTTGTTCACCATGTAAGAACTTGTTCGTTATGCTTCAGAAGATTGGAGACTGTTGAGAATTAGGCTTGGGGTTGATTAATGATTGTGCATTGAGTCCCCTATACAGAATTTTATTGTTGTTAACAACCATTTGATCAATAAATATGAGAGATGCCCTCTAAAAAAAAATAAATAAAAATAAAATAAAATAAAATAAAAAATAAAAATAAAGATGTTTTTAAGTAAAAAAAAAAAAAACCATACACATGCTCACAGAGCAACAGAAAAATATGCAAGACCTCAGGAATTCAAGAAAGAGACAGAAACTTTGAAAAATACAGTATCTGAAATGAAACTTACAAAGAAGGGATTTAAAAGCAGATCAGAAAAGGTAGAGGAGACAGTAAATGGAACAGAAATTAGAGAACAAGAATACAAAGAAGCTGAGGCAGAGAGAGAAAAAATGATCTCCAGGAATGAAAGAATAAGACAACTCTGCAACCAATCCAAACAGAACAGTATTTGCATTATATATATACACAGGGCTACCAGAAGAAGGAGAGAAAAAGGGATAGAAAGTGTCTTTGAGGAGGTAGTTGCTGAAAACTTCCCCAATCTGGGGAAGGAAATAGTCTCTCAGGCCATGGAAAGTGCACAGATCTCCCAACAGAAGGGACGCAAGGAAGACAATGCCAAGATATGTAATTAAAACAGCAAAGATCAAGGAAAAGGACAGAGTATTAAAAGCAGCCAGAGAGAGAAATAAGATCACCTACAAAGGAAAGCCCATCAGGCTAACATCAGACTTCTCAGCAGAAACCTTACAGGCCAGAAGGGAGTGGCATGATGTATTTAATGCCATGAAGCAGAAGGGCATGGAACCAAGATTACTTTATCTGGCAAGATCATCATTTAAATTTGAAGGAGGGATTAAACAATTTTCAGACAAACAAAAGCTGAGAGAATTTATCTCCCACAAACCATCTCTACAGTGTATTTTAAAGGGAGTGCTCTAGATGGAACTGCTCCTAAGGCTAAATAGCTGTCACCAGAGAAAATAAAACCACAGTAAAGAAAGTAGACCAATTAATTATTAAGCAAATGTAGAATTAAATCAACTATCCAAAAAGTCAGTCAAGGGATACACAAAGAGTACAAAATATGACACCTAACATATAAAGAGTGGATAAGAAAGAAAAGGAATGGAGAAAAAAAAAAGAACCTTAGGATTGTGTTTGTAATAGCGTAATAAGTGAGATAAGTTAGATTGTTAAGATAGTAGAGAAGCTGCCTATGAACCCTTGGTAACCATGAATCTAAAGCCTGCAATGGCAATAAGTACACATATCGATAATCACCCTAAAAGTAAATGGACTAAATGCACCAATCAAGAGACACAGAGTTACAGAGTGGATAAAAAAGCAAGACCCATCTGTACACTTCCTACAAGAGACTCACTTCAAACCCAAAGACATACACAGACTAAAAGTGAAGGGATAGAAAAAGATATTTCATGCAAATGGAAAAAAGCAGGAGTCGCAGTACTTGTATCCGATAAAACAGACTTAAAAACAAAGAAAGTAACAAGAGACAAAAAAGGACATTATATGATAAAGGGGTCAGTTCAACAAGAGGATATAATCATTATAAATATCTATGCACCCAACATAGAAGCACACAAATACGTGAAACAAATACTAACAGAATTAAAGGGGAAAATGGAATGCAATGCATTCATTTTAGGAGGCTTCAACACTCCATTCACTCCAAAGGACAGATCAACCAGACAGAAAAAAAGGAGACAGACACTGAACAACACACTAGAACAGATGGATCTAACAGATAATCTACAGAACACTCGACCCAAAAGCAGCAGGATATATACATTCTTCTCAAGTGCACATGGGAGATTTTCCAGAAAAGATCACATACGAGGCCACAAAAAGAGCCTCAGTAATTTCAGAAGGACTGGAATTTTACCAACCAGCTTCTCAGACCACAAAGGTATAAAACTAGAAATAAATTGTGCTAAGAAAACAAAAAAGCCCACAAACACATGGAGGCTTAACGACATGTTTCTAAATAATCAATGGATCAATGACATTAAATAAAATCAGAGATTAAGCAATATATGGGAACAAATGAAAACAACAGCTCATCACCCCAAATGCTGTGGGACGCAGTGACGGCAGTTCTAAGAAGAAAGTATATAGCAATACAGGCCAATCTAAAGAAAGAAGAACAATCCCAACTGAACAGTCTAAACTCACAATTAATGAAACTAGAAAAAGAACAACAAATCAGGCCCAAAGTCAGTAGAAGGGGGGACATAATTAAGATCAGAGAAGAAATATATAACATGGAGAAGAATAAAACAATAGAAAGAATTAATGAAACCAGGAGATGGTTCTTTAAAAAAATTAAGAAAATAGATAAACCCCTAGCCAGACTTAATCAAGAAAAAAAAAGAATATCTGCATACATAAAAAGAAATGAGAAAGGAAAAATCACTACAGACACTGCAGAAATACAAAGAATTATTACAGAATACTATGAAAAATTATAAAACAAATTGGATAATCCAGAAGAAAAGGACAACTTTCTACAAAAATAGAACCTTCCAAGACTGCAAGAAGAAACAGAAAAACAGACCACTTACCAGCAATGAAATTCAATTGGTAATAAAAAACTACCTAAGAACAAAATTCCCACACCAGATGGCATCACTGCTGAATTTTATCAAACATTTAGAAAACACACAATACCCATACTCCTTAAAGTTTTCCAAAAAGTAGAAGAGGAGGGAATACTTCCAAACCCATTCTATTCGGCTAGCATCACTCTAATACCCAAATCAGGCAAAGACACCACACAAAAAAAGAAAATTACAGACCAATATTCCTGATGAACAGAGATGCAAAAATACTCAACAAAATATTACCAAACTGAATTCAAAAATACATCAAAAAGATCACCCATCATGATCAAGTGGGGTTTATTCCAGGAATGCAAGGATGGTACAATATTTGAAAATCCATCATCATCCACCACATCAACAAAAAGGACAAAAACCATATGATCATCTCCATAGATGCTCAAAAAGCTTTTGACAAAATTTAACATCCATTCATGATAAAAACTCTCAACAAAATTGGTACTGAGGGCAAGAACCTCAACATAATAAAGGCCATATATGACAAACCCACAGCCAACATCATACTTAACAACAAAAACCTAAAAGCTTTTCCTTTAAGATCAGGAACAAGACAAGGATACCACTCTCCCTACTTTTATTCCACATAGTACTGGAGGTCCTAGCCACGGCAACCAGACAACACAAAGAAATAAAAGCATCCAGATTGGTAAGGAAGAAGTTAAACTGTCCCTGTTTGCAGATGACATGATACGGTACATAAAAAACCCTAAAGAATCCACTCCAAAACTACTAGAATAACTGAATTCAGCAAAGCTGTAGGATACAAAATTCATAAACAGAAATCTGCTGCATTCCTACATACTAACAATGAACTAGCCAAAAGAGATATCAGGAAAACAATTCCATTCACAATTGAATCAAGAAGAGTAAAATACCTAGGAATAAACCTAACCAAAGAGGTGAAAGACCTACACCCTGAAAACTACAAGACACTCATGAGAGAAATTAAAGAAGACACCAATGAATGGCAATACATCCCGTGCTCATGGATAGGAAGAATTAATATTATCAAAATGTCCATTCTGCCTAAAGCAATCTACAGATTCAATGCAATCCTTATAAAAATACCAACAGCATTCTTCAAGAAACTAGAACAAATAGTTTGAAAATTCATATGGAACACAAAAGACCCCAAAGAGCCAAAGCAATCCTGAGAAGGAAGAATAAAGCTGGGAGGATTATGCTCTCCAATTTCAAGCTCTACTACAAAGCCATAGTTATCAAAACAATTTGGTACTGGCACAAGAACTAGATTAGTGGAACAGAATAGAGAGCCCAGATACAAACCCACACATATATGGCCAATTAATATACAATAAAGGAGTCATGGATATACAATGGGGAAATGACAGCCTCTTCTACAACTGGTGTTGGCAAAACTGGACAGCTAGATGTCAGAGAATGAAACTGGATTAATGTCTAACTCCATACAGAGAAGTAAACTTGAAATGGATCAAAGACCTGAATGTAAGTGAGGAAACCATAAAACTCTTAGAAGATAACATAGGCAAAAAATCACTTGAATATAAACATGAGAGATTTTCCTGAACACAACATCTCAGGCAAGGGAAACAAAAGCAAAAATGAACAAGTGGAACTATATCAAACTAAAAAGCTTCTGTACAGCAAAGGATACCATCAGTAGAACAAAAAAGCATCCCACAGTATGGGAGAATAGTCATAAATGACACATCTGATAAGGGGTTTAAAATCCAAAATATATAAAGAACTCCCATGCCTCAACAACCCAAAAAGCAAATAATTCAATTAAAAAATGGGCAGAGGATCTGAACAGACACTTACCCAAGGAAGAAATTCAGATGGCCAACAGGCACATGAAAGGATGCTCAACATCACTAATCATCAGAGAAATGCAAATTAAAACCACAATGAGGAGGGGCGGAAGATGGTGGCATGAGTAGAGCAGCGGAAATCTCCTCCCAAAACAACATATATCTATGAAAATATAACAAAGACAACCCTTCCTAGAATAAAGACCAGAGGACACAGGACAATATCCAGACCACATCCGCACCTGAGAGAACCCAGCGCCTCGTGAAGGGGGTAAGATACAAGCCCCGGCCGGCGGGAGCCGAGCGCCCCTCCCCCCAGCTCCCGGCGGGAGAAGAATAGGCAGAGCGGGAGGGAGACGGAGCCCAGGACTGCCGAGCACCCAGCCCCAGCCATCCGGGCCAGAGTGCAGGGCGCTCGATACTAGGAAAACAGGGCAGCAAGAACAGTGAGCAGGCACTGGAGGCTGGGCGACAGAGGACATAAGAAAAGCGCGCGACCATTTTTGTTTTGCATTTTTGCTGTTTTGTTTTGGCGAGCGCTTTTTGGAAGTCTTAAAGGGATAGGGACCCCAATACTAGGGAAACAGGGCAGAAAGACCGACCGGTGAGCAGAGGCCTGAGGCTGGCACCGGAGAATAAAGAAAAACGAACGACCACCTTTTTTTTAAATTAAAAACTTTTTTTTTTTTTTTTAATTAAAAAAATTTTTTTTTCTTTTTTTTTGGTGGTCGTTGTTTTGTTTTGGCGGGTGCTTTTTGGAAGTCTTAAAGGGGCAGGGCGGGTCACTTAATCCAGAGGTAGGGAATCCGGGATCTCTGGGCACCCTAACCCCTGGGCTGCAGGGAGCAGGGAGGCCCCTTACGGAGATAAATAGCCTCCCAGCAGCTCCTGCTCCAACGCGACTCCACCATTTTGGAGTAGCTGCCCGAGCCAGGCCACGCCCACAGCAACAGCGGAGATTAACTCCATAGCAGCCGGGCAGGAAGCAGAAACCCTGTCTGCGCGCAGCTGCGCAGCACAAGCCACTAGAGGTCGCTGTTCTCCCAGGAGAGGAGGGCCACAAACCAACAAGAAAGGAAGTCCTTCCAGCCGTCACTCGTCCCAGTTCTGCAGACTATTCCTATCACCATGAAAAGGCAAAGCTACAGGCAGACAAAGATCACAGAGACAACACCAGAGAAGGAGACAGACCTAACCAGTCTCCCTGAAAAAGAATTCAAAATAAGAATCATAAACATGCTGACAGAGATGCAGAGAAATACGCAAGAGAAATGGGATGAAGTCCGGAAGGAGATCACAGATGCCAGAAAGGAGATCGCAGAAATGAAACAAACTCTGGAAGGGTTTATAAGCAGAATGGATAGAATGCAAGAGGCCATTGATGGAATTGAAATCAGAGAACAGGAACGCATAGAAGCTGACATAGAGAGAGACAAAAGGATCTCCAGGAATGAAACAATATTAAGAGAACTGTGTGACCAATCCAAAAGGAACAATATCCGTATTATAGGGGTCCCAGAAGAAGAAGAGAGAGGAAAAGAGATGGAAAGTATCTTAGAAGAAATAATTGCTGAAAACTTCCCCACACTGGGGGAGGAAGTAATCGAACAGACCACGGAAATACACAGAACCCCCAACAGAAAGGATCCAAGAAGGGCAACACCAAGACACATAATAATTAAAATGGCAAAGATCAAGGACAAGGAAAGAGTGTTAAAGGCAGCTAGAGAGAAAAAGGTCACCTATAAAGGGAAACCCATCAGGCTAACGTCAGATTTCTCAACAGAAACCCTACAGGCCAGAAGAGAATGGCATGATATATTTAATACAATGAAACAGAAGGGCCTTGAACCAAGGATACTGTATCCAGCACGACTATCATTCAAATATGACGGTGGGATTAAACAATTCCCAGACAAACAAAAGCTGAGGGAATTTGCTTTCCACAAACCACCTCTACAGAACATCTTACAGGGACTGCTCTAGATGGGAGCACTCCTAGAAAGAGCACAGCACAAAACACCCAACATATGAAGAATCGAGGAGGAGGAACAAGAAGGGAGAGAAGAAAAGAATCTCCAGACAGTGTATATAACAGCTCAATAAGCGAGCTAAGTTAGGCAGTAAGATACTAAAGAGGCTAACCTTGAACCTTTGGTAACCACGAATTTAAAGCCTGCAATGGCAATAAGTACATATCTTTCAATAGTCACCCTAAATGTTAATGGGTTGAATGCACCAATCAAAAGACACAGAGTAACAGAATGGATAAAAAAGCAAGACCCATCTATATGCTGCTTACAAGAAACTCACCTCAAACCCAAAGACATGTACAGACTAAAAGTCAAGGGATGGAAAAACATATTTCAAGCAAACAACAGTGAGAAGAAAGCAGGGGTTGCAGTACTAATATCAGACAAAATAGACTTCAAAACAAAGAAAGTAACAAGAGATAAAGAAGGACACTACATAATGATAAAGGGCTCAGTCCAACAAGAGGATATAACCATTCTAAATATATATGCACCCAACACAGGAGCACCAGCATATGTGAAACAAATACTAACAGAACTAAAGGGGGATATAGACTGCAATGCATTCATTCTAGGAGACTTCAACACACCACTCACCCCAAAGGATAGATCCACTGGGCAGAAAATAAGTAAGGACACGGAAGCACTGAACAACACAGTAGAGCAGATGGACCTAATAGACATCTATAGAACTCTACATCCAAAAGCAGTGGGATATACATTCTTCTCAAGTGCACATGGAACATTCTCCAGAATAGACCACATACTAGGCCACAAAAAGAGCCTCAGAAAATTCCAAAAGATTGAAATCCTACCAACCAACTTTTCAGACCACAAAGGCATAAAACTAGAAATAAACTGTACAAAGAAAGCAAAGAGGCTCACAAACACATGGAGGCTTAACAACACGCTCCTAAATAATCAATGGATCAATGACCAAATCAAAATGGAGATCCAGCAATATATGGAAACAAATGACAACAACAACACTAAGCCCCAACTTCTGTGGGACGCAGCAAAAGCAGTCTTAAGAGGAAAGTATATAGCAATCCAAGCATATTTAAAAAAGGAAGAGCAATCCCAAATGAATGGTCTAATGTCACAATTATCAAAATTGGAAAAAGAAGAACAGATGAGGCCTAAGGTCAGCAGAAGGAGGGACATAATAAAGATCAGAGAAGAAATAAATAAAATTGAGAAGAATAAAACAATAGCAAAAATCAATGAAACCAAGAGCTGGTTCTTCGAGAAAATAAACAAAATAGATAAGCCTCTAGCCAGACTTATTAAGAAGAAAAGAGAGTCAACACAAATCAACAGTATCAGAAACGAGAAAGGAAAAATCACGACGGACCCCACGGAAATGCAAAGAATTATTGGAGAATACTATGAAAACCTATATGCTAACAAGCTGGGAAACCTAGGAGAAATGGACAACTTCCTAGAAAAATATAACCTTCCAAGATTGACCCAGGAAGAAACAGAAAATCTAAACAGACCAATTACCAGCAACGAAATTGAAGCGGTAATCCAAAAACTACCAAAGAACAAAACCCCCGGGCCAGATGGATTTACCTCGGAATTTTATCAGACATACAGGGAAGACATAATACCCATTCTCCTTAAAGTTTTCCAAAAAATAGAGGAGGAGGGGATACTCCCAAACTCATTCTATGAAGCTAACATCACCCTAATACCAAAACCAGGCAAAGACCCCACCAAAAAAGAAAACTACAGACCAATATCCCTGATGAATGTAGATGCAAAAATACTCTACAAAATATTAGCAAACCGAATTCAAAAATACATCAAAAGGATCATACACCATGACCAAGTGGGATTCATCCCAGGGATGCAAGGATGGTACAACATTCGAAAGTCCATCAACATCATCTACCACATCAACAAAAAGAAAGACAAAAACCACATGATCATCTCCATAGATGCTGAAAAAGCATTTGACAAAGTTCAACATCCATTCATGTTAAAAACTCTCAGCAAAATGGGAATAGAGGGCAAGTACCTCAACATAATAAAGGCCATCTATGATAAACCCACAGCCAACATTATATTGAACAGCGAGAAGCTGAAAGCATTTCCGCTGAGATCGGGAACTAGACAGGGATGCCAACTCTCTCCACTGTTATTTAACATAGTACTGGAGGTCCTAGCCACGCAATCAGACAAAATAAAGAAATACAAGGAATCCAGATTGGTAAAGAAGAAGTTAAACTGTCACTATTTGCAGATGACATGATACTGTACATAAAAAACCCTAAAGACTCCACCCCAAAACTACTAGAACTGATATCGGAATACAGCAAAGTTGCAGGATACAAAATCAACACACAGAAATCTGTGGCTTTCCTATATACTAACAATGAACCAACAGAAAGAGAAATCAGGAAAACAACTCCATTCACAATTGCATCAAAAAAAATAAAATACCTAGGAATAAACCTAACCAAAGAAGTGAAAGACTTATACTCTGAAAACTACAAGTCACTCTTAAGAGAAATTAAAGGGGACACTAACAGATGGAAACTCATCCCATGCTCGTGGCTAGGAAGAATTAATATCGTTAAAATGGCCATCCTGCCCAAAGCAATATACAGATTTGATGCAATCCCTATGAAACTACCAGCAACATTCTTCAATGAACTGGAACAAATAATTCAAAAATTCATATGGAAACACCAAAGACCCCAAATAGCCAAAGCAATCCTGAGAAAGAAGAATAAAGTAGGGGGGATCTCACTCCCCAACTTCAAGCTCTACTATAAAGCCATAGTAATCAAGACAATTTGGTACTGGCACAAGAGCAGAGCCACAGACCAATGGAACAGACTAGAGAATCCAGACATTAACCCAGACATATATGGTCAATTAATATTTTATAAAGGAGCCATGGACAATGGCGAAATGACAGTCTCTTCAACAGGTGGTGCTGGCAAAACTGGACAGCTACATGTAGGAGAATGAAACTGGACCATTGTCTAACCCCATATACAAAAGTAAACTCAAAATGGATCAAAGACCTGAATGTAAGCCATGAAACCATTAAACTCTTGGAAGAAAACATAGGCAAAAACCTCTTAGACATAAACATGAGTGACCTCTTCTTGAACATATCTCCCCGGGCAAGGAAAACAACAGCAAAAATGAGTAAGTGGGACTATATTAAGCTGAAAAGCTTCTGTACAGCAAAAGACACCATCAATAGAACAAGAAGGATCCCTACAGTATGGGAGAATATATTTGAAAATGACACATCCGATAAAGGCTTGACGTCCAGAATATATAAGGAGCTGACACGCCTCAACAAACAAAAAACAAATAACCCAATTAAAAAATGGGCAGAGGAACTGAACAGACAGTTCTCCAAAAAAGAAATACAGATGGCCAACAGACACATGAAAAGATGCTCCACATCGCTAATTATCAGAGAAATGCAAATTAAAACTACAATGAGGTATCACCTCACACCAGTAAGGATGGCTGCCATCCAAAAGACAAACAACAACAAATGTTGGCGAGGCTGTGGAGAAAGGGGAACCCTCCTACACTGCTGGTGGGAATGTAAGTTAGTTCAACCATTGTGGAAAGCAGTATGGAGGTATATCAAAATGCTCAAAACAGACTTACCATTTGACCCAGGAATTCCACTCCTAGGAATTTACCCTAAGAACGCAGCAATCAAGTTTGAGAAAGACAGATGCACCCCTATGTTTATTGCAGCACTATTTACAATAGCCAAGAATTGGAAGCAACCTAAATGTCCATCGAAAGATGAATGGATAAAGAAGATGTGGTACATATACACAATGGAATACTACTCAGCCATAAGAAAAGGGCAAATCCTACCATTTGCAGCAACATGGATGGAGCTGGAGGGTATTATGCTCAGTGAAACAAGCCAAGCGGAGAAAGAGAAATACCAAACGATTTCACTTATCTGTGGAATATAAGAACAAAGGAAAAACTGAAGGAACAAAACAGCACCAGAATCACAGAACTCAACAATGGACTAACAGGTACCAAAGGGAAAGGGACTGGGGAGGATGGGTGGGTAGGGAGGGATAAGGGGGGGAGAAGTAGGGGGGTATTAAGATTAACATGCATGGGGGGGTAGGAGAAAAGGGAGGGCTGTACAACACAGAGAAGGCAAGTAGTGATTCTACAACATTTTGCTATGCTGATGGACAGTGACTGTAAAGGGGTTTATAGGGGGGACCTGGTATAGGGGAGAGCCTAGTAAACATAATATTCGTCATGTAAGTGTAGATTAGTGATACCAAAAACAAAGCAAAAAAAAAAAAAAAAAGGGCAGTTCCTGTGTGGTAACCTCCAACGAGTTCTACACAAGGGTATAAAGGGCATATAAAAGTGTAGGCAAAGGGTCTGTTTGTGTTTATACAGAGGATCAAAGCCTAATTGGGCTACCCCGAAAATGAACTAAGATACGATATGAAAAAGAACTTCCAACATCTGCACTCTCTGGAAGACTCATGCCAGAAGATGAACAAAAACCCCCAACAAAGATCCACGCACTGCTACAGCTGTAGATGCACTCATCCCACCAGTTCCTGGACTTGCCATGGGAATGAGGAAGGAGATATCTAAGCTGGCCTGTGCATACAGTAAAACAACAAATTTGACTGGATCTATACTGTTGGAACTCAACCAAGAATTTGGAGAAGTGCAAATTGTAGCGCTCCAAACTCTTACAACTACAGACTATTTACTGTTAAAAGAACATATGGCATGTGAACAGTCCCCAGGAATGGGTTGCTTTAATTTGTCTGATTTCTCTCAGACTGTTCAAGGTCAGTTGGACAATATCCACCATATCATAGATAAGTTTTCACAAATGCCTAAGGTGCCTTAATGGTTTTCTTGGTTTCACTGGAGATGGCTGGTAATTACAGATATGCTTTGGTTATGTAACTATACTCCTATTATGTTAATGTGTGTGCGCAATTTAAGTAGTAGCTTAAAACCTATATATGCTGAAGTTACTCTACAAGAAGATTTGTCAAAGAAATAATCAATCTTCCCATGTTTTCTTCCGCCTGCTACTTCTATAGCTTTTCTTCTTCCTTCCTAATTACAACCCTTAAATAGAATTCGTGCCTCATATCAAATTTACCGAGTATCATAACTCCTCCAAGTGGTAAAGATACCTCAAGACAAATGCTGGGCATAGAAGCCACAGGGCATAAATATGCAAAGAAGTAAAAAGCTAACCTTTTCAAACAATAAGGCTTCTCTCTCACTTACCGACTTAACATTTCCCTGTATGGCCCCGGAAGATGACTGGTTAGCCAGAGACGGGTAAGATTCCTCAAGGGAGGAACAACCTAAGACAGGCACAGTCGCAGGGGGGCCATCAGGTGAGAAATTGGGGATCAACAGAGGTGAGGCTTAGAACCTCACCCCCCCGTTCTGAGAGAAATCTTCTGCATACGTGGATGTTTTATTGCCCTGGTCTAACTTGGATTAACACATAGTCTACAGGCACACACCTGATCATCTACATTTGCTCTCTTACAACACTAAACTATGTTTTCTACCTTTATCTTGCATCTACCTACCACTTAAGCATTTTATTAAAAATAATAATAATAAAGAGAGAAATGTGGTATCCACATATAAATCAAGTATAAAAACCAAATGAGTATTCATATTTGAACTGACTGTTTAGAGTTCATAATGCATGAGCAAACCCGAAAGTTTCTGTGATGACTGCCCTTGTACTGTTCACTATGTAACTTATTCATTATGTAAGAATTTGTTCTACATGTAAGAACTTGTTTGTTATGCCTCAGAAGATTGGAGACTGACGAAAATTAGGCTTGGGGTGGATTAATGATTGTGCATTGAGCACTGACTCCCCTATACAGAATTTTATTGTCGTTAACAACCATTTGATCAATAAATATGAGAGATGCCCTCACAAAAAAAAAAAAAAAAAAAAAAAAGGACAGACTTCCAATGGTAAAATAAATAAGTAACCGGGATGTAATGTATAGCATAAGGAATATAGTCAAGATATTGTAACAGCTTGGTAGGGTGATAGCTGGAACCTAGAATTATGTATATAAATGTTCTACCACTGTGTTGTACACTTGAAACTAATGTAATGTAATACTGTGCGTCAACTACCCTTCAATAAAAAATAATTATTAAAAAAAAAATACCACAATGAGATACCACCTCATACCAATTAGGATGGCCAACATCGAAAAGACAAGCAACAACAAATGCTGGCAAGGATGCGGGGAAAAGGGAACCCTCCTACACTGTTGGTGGGAATGTAAATTAGTTCAACCACCGTGGAAAGCAATATGGAAGTTTCTCCAAAACTAAAAATAGAAATACCATTTGACCCAGGAATTCCACTCCTAGGAATTTACTCAAAGAAAACAAGACCACAGATTCAAGAAGAAATATGCACCCACATGTTTACTGCAGCACTATTTATAAGAGCCAAGCAAGGTAAATGTCCATCAATAGATAAATGGATAAAGAAGATGTGGTACATATACACAATGGAATATTATTCAGCCATAAGAAGAAAACAAATCCTGCCATTTGCAACAACATGGATGGAGCTAGAGGGTATTATGCTCAGTGAAATAAGCCAGGCAGAGAAAGATGAGTATCAAATGTTTTCACTCATCTGTGGAGTATAACAATAAAGCAAAAACTGAAGGAACAAAAGAGCAGCAGACTCACAGAACACAAGAATGGATTAGCGGTTACGAAAGGGAAAGGTGTTGGGGAGGGTGATTGGGAAGGGAGGTATAAGGGGATTAAGGGATATTATGATTAGCGCACATAATATGGGGGGGCATGGGTAAAGAAGTATAACAGACAAGTAGTGACTCTATAGCATCTTACTATGCTGATGGACAGTGACTGTAATGCGGGTATGTGGTAGAGACTTGATAATAGCGGAAAATGTAGTAACCACAATGTTGCTCATGTGAAACCTGAGCATAAGATTGAATTTCAATGATACCTTAATAAAAAAAAATTTTTTTTTTTCAAGAGGATAGGGAAAGAATTTTATTTCTTTAATGATTTCATTCAACTAAATATTTAGTCAAGGGTTAGATTCATACTAAATAAATCTAGGGCTTATGGACAGAGAAATGGAAAAAAAATAAACACAACATCGCTACACTTGGGATACATGGATGGTATTGGAAAATTTTCTTGACTCCAGGTCATAGTAGGAAGAAATACAGAAATAGGGGGACAGACACTTCACTAAAGAAGAGATAAAGATGACAAATAGGCATATGAGAAGCTCATCATCATAAATTAGGGAATTGCAAATTAAAACAGGTACATTACATGCTTATTAGAAAGGCTAAATTCCACAACACAGACAACATCAAATGCTGACAAGGATGTGGAACAACAGGAACTCACTCACTGCTGGTGGAAATGCAAAATGGTACAGGCACTTTAGAAGACAGTTTCTTCTAAAATAAAACATACTCTTACCATATGATCCACCAACTGTGCTCTTTGGTATTTACTCAAGTGCACTGAGAACTTACGCCCATACAAAAACCTGCACATGATGTTTCAAACCTTATTCATAATTTCTAAAACAGGAAGAAACCAAGATACTCTCCAACAGGTGAATAAATGAATTGTGGTATAGCCATACAATGGAATACTATTCAGTGATAAAAAGATATGAGCTATCAAGCCACAAAGACAAAGAAACCTTAATTTTGTATCGCTAAATGAAAGACAGAAATCTGAAGTCTACATACTATATGCCTCCAACAATAAGACATTCTGGAAAAGGCAAAACTATCAGACAATAAAAATATCACTGGTTGCTAAGGGCTTGGAGGGAAGAAAAGAGAGGTGAATAAATGGAACACTGGCATTTTGCAGGACAATGAAACTTTTGTATAATACTGTAATGGTGGGCACCTATCATTGTACATTTGTCAGAATCCATGGGACTCTAAATACAAAGGGTGAACACTAATGCAAACCATGGAGTTAATAATAATATATCAGTATTGGTTCATCAAATGTAAAGAATGTACTACACAAAAATGCCAAGATGTTAACTATAGGGAAAACTGTGTGGGAAGGTGGGAGACCTAACAGGATACAGGGAACTACATACTTTTCTCTCAGTTTTTCTGTAAATCTGTAACTGCTCTTAAAAGTAAAGTTTATTAAAAAAAAATGTTTTTTTGATGGGAAGAAATTATATAACTTCGAGAGGTCTACCCAAACTGAATTTAAGAATACTTTTATCAAAAACATTTAGGCAAAACCATAAAACTAGAACAAAAATGAAGTGAAAATTCAGAACCCATGCCATTTTTGTCAAATCAGCCCATGCCTGATCAACTGAGGATTATAGAATAAACTTGGTAGTTTCTCCTCAGACGATTCTGATTAGACAAAAACAAAACAATAATGCAAAACAAAATTTACAGATGTTGGTTCACAGAAATACAACACAGTATCATGCTGCAGATTAAAGCAAGTCTACATGGAAAATTCATAGTTCACACAGAAATGAATGATTAGTGAACACAGACATTTATCCATACTAAAATCTGTTGTCTAAAAATATAAACCACTGCTTTTTAAAAGATCATTGGCTCATCTGTAGTACCTATGAACAACAGTACAGTAGAAATATGGATTCCTTATATTTACCTAAATTCCACTGTTTTGTTTGATCTATAGTTACTTAAAAAATAGGAAGCCTTTTAAGGACAGGGTAAGGACTCCTCAGCTCATCAGATTCCATTCATACACTGATTATTACCTGAGTGACTCTGCAGACATTTCAATGTATGACTCCTACAGTATACTATCCTTGGAAAAAGCATGCACTTAAGATTGAGTGATCCTTAAGCAGAGGCAGTGTCTAGCAATTTCATTATCAGTCTTTAGTAGGAGTCATACTGCAAAACTTCAAAATGCAGTCTTCTAACCTGGGATGGGTTCTACCAACCATCCAACTATCAACCATAGACACAGCAAAGACTGAATACTAGGTTTCCAACAGGAAAGGACTGTTAATCTTTCATTCAACAGATATTTACTGAAGGCCTCCAGTGTGTCAAACACTATTCCAAGTGCTGGGAAAATGACCTAGAGCAAAATATTAAAATATTTCTGCCCTCTCTTACTATGCTGATGGACAGTGACTGTAATGGGGTTTGTGGGGGGGACTTGGTGAAGGGGGGAGCCTAGTAAACATAATGTTCCTCATGTAATTGTAGATTAATGATACCAAAAATATATATATATATATATTTCTGCCCTAATGGTGATTATATTCTCATGTGTCTACATGGTCACCATACCACTTCTACAAAGCCCAGCATTCTCCTGATCTTTGGATATGTAGCAAGGGTAACCTGATGATCAGATCTGTTTTATAAAGGTAATTTATATAAACTTCAAGGTTACTATACAGTTATTAGTTCTTACCTGGTCCTGTGTTGATAATAACGTAAACAGAGTTTCCAATGCTGCTCTTCGAACTGATGATATAGTGTGATGCAAAAATGGCCAGACACGTGGAACTAAAACTGTGAGTGACTGTTGAATACTAATAAAGAAGACACAAGTTAATGTTACTTATTCTCAGTTGAAACTATGTTGATACATTATCTAAATATCACTTCCTTGTGGACCCTGTGTCTTTTTTGATGAATAAATTCTAAAAAGATAATTTTTATATGAACATTCAAAACACCCTCATTCACTAGAACAGCCAGAGCAGATGCAGTCATAAAGAGCAGAGACATTTACATTAGGTTCTTCCATGGCACTAATGCCATAAATTACCTTTACCAAATTACAACTTTCTAATATAACTGCCCTTTTTCTCAATCTGTTTTCTCAGGAAAATGGTATCTTAGCTGACAGCTTATATAAAACCAGGATTGCTAATCCTTACTCCTTTCCCATTACTAACCCGAATGGGAAACGATTAGATGCACAAAACTTACATCCCCGTTTGGGGCTATCTCTGACACATATCAAATGAGTATGAGGTGGTATGGAGGCATCTTTGAAATTTGTTATCCTGATTTAGCATTAGGTTAAAAACTCAGTATCTTCCTTCTCACAGATTATATTTTCAAACTGGGAAACAAATAAAGATACATCCAGGTTAAAAATTTGGACAATAGGATTCTTGTCCCATTGATGGGTCATATATTAGTTACCTGGAATTAGGAAATTATTTATAAGTAGCATTTTAACTATGCATCTCTGTAGAAAAAGGAATGAATAAAAAAGACTACTTCAGTACAACTATCTATTCTTTCATGGTTCCTCTCAGGAGGATTATTCTTTAACACAATTTTCATCACTTGCAGGTTTGTATGAATATCACTTCTTGCATTCACTTACACATTTAGTACACTTACTTTACATAAAATTTTAACTTAAACACATGCAAACACAGACATAAAACAGACCCAAAAGATGTAAAAGCACTGTAACGTGGTCTTGTTAACAATATAACTGTTCATGCTCCAAATGACATGCTGCATTTCTTCTTACATAAGTTGGAAAGATTCTATCAAATCTCACAAATAAATGAAGCAAATTTTCTAATAAGGCAATTTTGAAAAAAAAATCAAAAATTAAGTTATTTCACATTGAATCAATAGAATTTTAAATACATTCTCTCAACTTCCCACCTTATTTAGCTTTCCTGACATTGTCTACTTGATTATTTTTTTAAGAAGTCCTAAGTCCTTTATTTAGGGTAGGCGTCAACAAACTAAGGCACGTAGTCCAAATCTAGTCTACCCGGTTTTTTAAATAAAATTTTATTGGAACACTGGTACATGTTCCCTTTATGTATTATCTATGGCTGCTTTTGTGCTACAGTGGCTCAGCTAAATAGTTTTGACAGATATTATATGGCCCACAAAGCCTTTAAAAATATCACTGGCTGGGCCTTTACAGAACAAGTTTGCCAACCCCTGATTTAGGGTAATTAAAAACTCTTGCACTTTTGCAGCTTTAGAAGGGTTTTTACATAGATCAACTCATTTAATCCCTATAGCTTTCATTACTAATGAAAGCATCTGATAATTAACTCCATATATACACTGCCACTTCAACTTTTCTCTCTGTTTGCTTTCATAGATACTTATTTTGCTATTCCAACTTGTAGGCTGTCCTGTTGGCCTAAATTTAACATTGAAGTATGACCAGTAAGTCAGTATTATTTGAAATATTTTCCATACATCTATGATTTTCACTGGAAACAGACACTCACAGAGCCAGAAATCACTTATAATCATAATTACATGAACATTCACTGAACACCCTCACTAGGCTAAGAACAGTAATTAATTTTCTCATCTGTGAATTTTAAAGTTGCACATGAATTTTTTCTTTTCTATCTCCCAGGATACTATTAATAGAAAAAATAATATTCAGGAGCCAGTCTTAAAGGTAGGAAATACATTAATTAGCTGAGCATCTTTTCAAGAGGTCTAGGAAATCAGGATAGGAAATCTCTGCCTTTGGACATTATATTATATTACTAAATACTCCCTTCCTGATGAGTCATTATTGAAATCAAGAGCAACAGCTGAAATGAATACTACAAGGAAAAGTTTCACAGAGGAGCAAATTTTGGAAAATGTAATGTTGATATTCAACAATAATTCTATTAACTGTTATTAAATAAGGCTATAATTCTATATTCTGGGATTAGAGGTAAAAATAATATGCAATGATTATACTTCTAAAGTTAGCTATTATAAGATGAACAAGGTGAAGAATTACATAACCAAAGTAACCTAAAGGTAAAGAATACGTCCTTTTTAAACTCCTGCCCCAAATGCACTGGTGGCTAGAGAGTAAAGAAGAAAAAGCCTTCTGAAGCAGTAGTCTTTGGCATCTCAACTTATAGTCCTGTTCTTAAAGGTACTAAACTATTATTATATTTTTATTATCTAGAAATGTATGTAAACACTTAATGCCACTAACTATAAATAATTACCTGCATTGTTGGACTTGAGGATAAGTTAACAAAGAAGAAAGAAGAGTCATAATACTATTTGTTGAAGCTGTTAGATCATCTAGTTCCAGAAGAGCATCCCACAACGTATTTATAATGAAGGGTACCTATAAGATGAGTTACCAAGAAAACAGTTAATTTTACCCAAAATATTCACAAGCCATGCCAAATTTTATCCCAGGAGTTACTACTGATTCAGCAACATATACAATCCCAATGACCCTGCATAGTACCCATTTTGAGCAAAGTTAAGAAGGAGACATTATTGGCATTAATAATTCTCTACCCCTCTTTTTAATGCCAATGAACTTTACCTTCAGCATTTCTATCCCTAACCAGGCTCATAATGGGAGGGAGGATTCAGGAAATAATATAGTCAACACTCTGTTTTATGTAAAAGACAAACTTTGAAAAAAGGCAGTACAGTGTAAACACACAAGACATGACCCTCTATGTAGTTTTAATATATTTAAAACTATACTAATCATAAAAGGACAAATTTAGCATTTGAGCTTTTAAAACACTGCTTGCTGCACTCCCAAATATATGCTTTGGTTTCGATAATACAAAAAGAAGTCAGATAAACCTTAAAAGAGGCACTTCAAAACGTAAGACCAGACTTAAAAACCAAAGCCAAAAACCGAAATGAAAACAAACAAAAATCCCTTATGGTAAAAACCAGGAGTAAAATAAAGAATAAATTTTTGCTTTCTTCTCAAGGAAGTTCTCATATTCTGTACATAAAAAGGAAGTACATTAATAGAAGAAATTCATTCTTCCCAAGGAAAATATATAATTGAGATCACATATATCAGAGGGCTCTGTCATAAGAAAAATAGAGGATGAAGGAGAAAAAAGTACTCAATGTTTCTCTTAATACTCTATCACCCAAGATGTAAAAAGAAGAAAATGAAAAAAATGTTTAATTTACTTTTTGTGTCTGAAGATATACAAGGCTTTCTACCACAGGTACTAATGATGCTGCAGCAACAGCTCTGACATCATCATCAAGATCCTGGAGTCCTTCTATTATTCTACTTAAAACTTTAGGCAATAATGTATTAATTACATCCTGTAAAACAACATGTCAAAACAGATTAATTTTCTGTAGTACAATTATTGTGCTTGAACATTTTAAATTACATTTTCCATATGAAAATATAAATTCCAATCTTTATTTTTTAAAGAAGAATCACATAAACAGAAAATAAAAATAACATCAATACAAGACTGTAACTAATTCCATTCAAAAAAGACTACAACAGTATCCAGTACTTTATTACTCAGAGTGACTTAAAACATCAAAACATGTTTTCATGGTAAGACTATGAATTCCTTGGGCGCGCGCATGCATGCACACACACACACACACACACACACACACACAGCCCTGCACTAGAACCTTCTATTTCTCATTGAACACTACTGACAACCAAAGGGACTATGAGAGAAGAGGGAAAGTAAAGCCATCCCTTCCTGTTTCCCATTATTCCAATCCACTACGTTCTCAATTTCCCCTAATAGAGACAGTCCCCAAAGGCTACATCTGTGATGATAGACTAGGAATCATAGCATTGGTCTTGTTATGAAACAGGAACACGTTTTCAAACGTAACTAACCATCTTTTGATTTGTTCTTAAATTCTTATTATCAACACCTAGCTCTATACGATGCTGCCACAAGAAGGCAAATCTTGAAGGACTGGCTTAACTGTAACACTAAGAATCTAGAGCCATTTTATATATAAACTAAGAGGGAAAAAACTCTCCCATGTGTTTTTCAAAATCTGAAGCATTTACCTGACGAACTGCCAAAGCATATTTTATTCCTAGCAGACCGCCATGTCTAACTTCCCATTGTTCTTGTGTAAGTAACTTAAGCAGCACATCCACAGTCTTATCAACTCCTGTTTCATTCATGTGTTTTAACACCACACCTAATGTTTGAGCACAAGTTTCACGAACTGGTGCCACGACCTATAAATGAGAGAAGAAGAAAACAGCATATCTGCAAAAGACTTATTGTGTTGAATTTGGAATTTCATTGGGCAAAGCCTCCCTTACGTGATACCTACTTCATCAGAAACAAAGTCTCCAAATCTGTCTAATGCAAAAACACAAAGAAGTCTGATAACCAAGTCTTCCAACCACTCCTGATGCTGTTGAATCATCTGTTGAGACAATCATTTTTTAATAGCAGACAAATGTTACACTTTGTACTGGGGGATGGAGAAACATATTAGGTTTAAAACCAAAACTAAATTATTGAGACAGATTATTTTAGCTGTAGGAACAACAACTGATATATAGAATAGCTCCAACTACTATCTTTAATATTAACTACATCTTTTTGCTGGTTAATTAGACTTAAATATACTATACCAAAATATCGAAAATTCGTGAATTCTATTATGTTATTTGCATTCCAAGAGAAATTAATATACAACTTAAAGTTTCTCTGATATTAATTATATCTGCCATTTATCTATTATCTGTCCTATTACCAATGTCTCCATGCCACACCAAGCATACTGGCCAGTGACATCAAAACTACCCTCTTATTCATCTTACTTTACAATCCATTATATTTTGCTCAAGTACTTCTGCTTCTATATATTTTTCTATGCAATGTTCCTGAACCTATCTTTTCCCTCAACTCATTCTTCCTCGGGCTATAGACTTCTTCCTAACCTTTTTACTTTTTTCCTCATATTCATCTTTCCATATATTTCATTATTTACTTCTCATTTCTGCTTTATGGCACATGCTCCCTTAGTACCCTGTCTTGGAAAAAGAGGCCAATTACTAAAACTTGGTGATAATTACTGTCTTACTACACTTACTTCTTCTAAAGTGCTGTCTCCCATTTTACCACCACTTTTCCCATGAGCTTTAAGGATTTCCCTAAGTCCAGTGCCTGCACCATGTCGAACCTAAAAAGAACCAAGAAGCAAATGTTAGCCATAAAATACTTAAGAAACTGAATTTAACTTTTCTCCAAGATGAGAAAGGGATATTGGGTTTTTAAGAAAGTAGAATGAAGTATGTGGCACTGCACGGTAATGTGTTCTTCCTCTACTATCCAACAAGAATTACATATATTAATTTCACAATTTTCATTATGTGAAATTTTTTTAAATCAAGCTATGAAAATAGCTATGCTAAAATCCTTCTAAGATATTAATCCACTTGGCTGTCACTCCTCTACCCTCTACCTGTATTCAGCATTATCCACAGCAAAGGACAGGAAAGAATCATACATTGTTCTTTATAGCCTCAACACCAATATTTTGCATCAAACATATGCATCAAAACTAAGTTCCAAAGCTTCCAGTGTTAAGTGTCAAAGGAAGACAAGTCAAATAAAATGTCTCATGACTAATGTTATATTCACTTTAGCCCTGTAGCCTTCTGCAGTGTCACCTGGAAGGGAAAAATGGGCCACTGACACTGCACCCACTAATTTAAGATGCCATTTGAGTTAAGACCTGAACAGCTTTAAAATAGAAGTATATCAAGGAGCAGAAAGGCTGCTAAAAAGTATTCCGAAACAGAATTACCCAGAAGCCAACTGAGTGGTACAGAATGGTTTGAGACCACAAACTCTAAACTTCAACCAGAACTTCACTTTCACCTATTTTACATATTGGGACCTATTCAAGATTTTCTTTGAAGAAATATTTCTGGGGTTAAATAGCTGGTTTGGAAACTACTGCTCTTAATTAAAACTGTCCACTTCCAAAGGAAATTCTACTGTCTGGGAGAGATATGCAAATCTTTATATCATAGCTAAAAGAATAAAAAGAACAAGTCATAAAGAAATATTACAAAAAGGGTATGAAATGTTAAAATCATCTTAAGTTTTCTACATAGAAGGTGAGTGATATGAAATACCCTGACCAGTGGTCCTGAGAAGGACACAAGGGGAAGAATAGTGATCCTGACAAAACAGAGTATGTCTGACATGGTTTCCTTCATTAGCAAATAAATAGTGCTGGAAGAAATTGTAATGAAGAAATCTTACCTCCCAGGAGGGATTAAAAAGGTCATTGCAAAGTTCTTCACAAAAGCTTTCCAAAGGCCATTCATTTGTCTGAATAAGAAAAACAGAATTACTACTATTTCAAAAGGTCTATTTTATGCTAATAATATAAGTAATATAATAATAGGCTTTTGAAAATTAAATAAAAATTTTACTGGGTTAACTTTTAAGATTTATAATAATAAAATTTCTCTCAATTGACAGATTATTAAATACTATCTGTTGATACATTAGTATGAAAAAATTTTAAATAATTTGAAAAGACACTTCAGGGCATTTCAAAAGTACCTCTTCAATTAAGGAAGAACTGTCTGGAATATTATCAATCAAGACTTTGGAATCATTTGCAGACTGATTAATAACAACATTTGCTATTTTTCGTCTCTTTTCTTCAGGTTCCCCATCAGTGCTGTCATTGCTAAAAAATAAAAGTCACTATTTAACAAAGTTAATAAAGGATAATGTGAACCATAATGAATATAAGAGACTACATCATCTGGACAAATGTTTTGCCATATTCTTTTAATTATGTTCTACTTAAGATTTCATGTATTAAATAACTAAGACTAACTACTTAAAATTTTTTAAGCCAAATATATCTCAATACTCTTACTGATGAATGTGAAATATGTCAGTGAATTCTTGCTTTCAAACTGGATCTCAAATTTAACAAGTCTTTTTTCCTTCTTCACTATAACCAAATCCTCTCCTTTTTATTTTAACCTTCCTTGCTCTAACAACCTAAATCTGGCCCAGCCTAACTTTTTCAGGATTTTGTACCCTGGAGAAAAACCAATATGCTAAGTAACACACTATAATCTTACTAATGCTAGTCTAGTAACAAAATATTACAAAGAAGACAAGTAAAATAACTTTAAAACACAAATCAACAGTAAGGACTTTAAGGTATTTACAGCATTATTTTCTATAAATATACTCTCCTCTTTATAATATATAAATATCCTAATAATTAATAAAATAAATTAATAGTGTAATTTATTTAGTCAACCATTTTTTCTGGAAGGTGAGGAAAGAAATCTGAGCCTCCCTAATCTCACTGCCTATTATTCTTCCCCTAATTCTCTCCAATCTAGCCACATTGGTTGGACAGTTTACTGTCCTTGAATTTGTTAGTCATGTTTCTACTCAAGCATTTGCCTCTGATATTCCTTCTATTTGGCATGTATTTTCCAAATATTCACAGTGTTAGCATCCTCACTTCTTTCAGAGTTTTACGAAAGTCACCTCTGTCTCTCCCTGACCATCCTATCTAAAATTTCAAACTCTCTACAAAACATTTCACATGTTACTTCCTTGGCTTTATCTCTTTTTTCTTAACCCTTATCAACATCTCACACACACACACACACACACAATTTACTTATTTAAAGATAGAAGTTCATTATCTATCTTTTTCTCTAGAATGTAAGCTCTAGGAAGGCAGAATTCTTATCTACTTAATTTACTGTATCCTGAGGGCCTATAACCATATCTGGAACAAAGTTTATTCAGTAAGCATTTGTAAAATGAATGAATCATAAACTCTGAAAAATAAGGTCTATTATTTCCAATATTCAAATCTTTGGGTAAAAGTGCTTGTATGAAAAAAACAAGTAGAAACACTTACTAGGTTACTACTATATGAACCTATAGTAGTAGACATTATATTAATATATATATATATAACTGTTAACTTAAAAAACTCGGTAGCTAACAAGTTCAATAAAGATTTTATACTTAAAAAAGACAACTCCATAGAAAAATAAAGCAAAACAGAAAGAACAAAATAGCATAGACTTGCAGACACCTGAGAATGGACTAGTGGTTACCAAAGGGGAGGGTTTGGGGAGGGTGGGTGGAGAGGGAGAAGGAGATTAAGGAGCACTATAATTCACAATCACAATATAGGTAGGTCACTGGGATGGTAGTACAGCACAGACAATACAATTAATGGCTCTATAACATCTTAACCTTGTTGACAGTGGCAGCAATGGAGGGGGTGAGGACTTGATAACATGGGTGAATGTTAAACCACTATGTCGTTCATGTGAAACCATCATAAGATTGTATATCAATGAGACTTAAATTTAAAAAATACTAAAATAAAAGATACCTTCAAGTAAAAATTTATACCAAATAAGTGTTTATTATTTATCCTTTGTGCCTTGCTTTAAAATAAACACTGTAAATACTTCTTAGCTTTATATAAATGGGAAGAACAAAAGGTTCTGTCACCTGCAACAAAACTTTATTTTCATAGGCTTTCATGTGTTCAATTCATCATTTACCCAAGTAAACACTAAAGATTCTAATCTAATAGAGCTGGGTGGGGCCCAAGAATCTACAATTTAACATGCCCCTTAAACTGCTTCGAAAGGGGGTTTTGTTTCGAACCACCCTTTGAGAAATGCTGCTCCAAGCCATACATAGATACGACCTTTATTAACTCGTTAAGAAAGTGAGGACAGCGATTATATCTACCACAGAGTTCTTTCCTACAACAGGACTAGGCAGACATGCCTGGATTATTACCCATGAGTTGGTTTAGTCCCCATCCTAGGGAACAGATGGTGTAATACCGTGACATTTCTCACTTTACTAACGCAGTAATGCAGTATTAATTTGTGACTCTTAAACCAACTCTGACTTCACTCTGTACTCTCACTTCTGTCCACGCATCCCAGCCCACTGCCCTTCTTTCTGTTTCTTAAACAGTCCATGATTAAGGTATTTACATTTGTTCTCTCTGCCTGAAATGTGCTCCACTTGGAAGATCATCAGCCCTCATTCATAGCACATAATTAGTAAGAATTTTTTTTGAAGGTTTTTTTAAATCTTTTTATTTTAGTATCATTAATATAAAATCATATGGGCAACATTGTGGTTACTAGATTCCCCCATTATCAAGTCCTCACCACATATCCCACTACAGTCACTGTCTATCAGTGTAGTAAGATGCTATAGAGTCACTACTTGTCTTCTCTGTGCTATACTGCCTTCCCCGTGCACCTCCCCCCATGTTATGTGTGCTAATCGTAATGCCCCTTATTCCCCCTTCTCCCTCCCTTCCCACTCACCCTCCCCAGTCCCTTTCCCTTTGGTAACTGTTAGTCCATTCTTGGGTTCTGTGAGTCTCCTGCTGTTTTGTTCCATCAGTTTTTGCTTTGTTCTTATGCTCCACAGATAAGTGAAATTATTTGATACTTGTCTTTCTCTGCCTGGCTTATTTCACTGAGCATAATACTCTCTAGCTCCATCCATGTTGTTGCAAAGAAGGTATTTGTTTTATTTTAGAATGCAATCATATAGAATCATCAGGCTGCCTCTTAGTAATTTAGTAAGATTTTTTAAAAATATGCATATTTGCATTGTTCTAGGGAAGCTGTCCTAGTCCCTAGTAATAGTAAATACTGACAACTGAGAAAGACAATCCAAATGGTACTCCACAGTTAAAGACATCAGCAAAACGCTTTTAGAGATCAAGCAGACACAGATTTCAGTTACAAAGCATTACTGTTTTAAATGAATAAGCAGAAAAAATTACTACCTCTTCTCATTAGTTTCCACTGCATCCCTGGATCTCTGTTTTGCAAATAACTTGGCCATTCTTTTAGCTTTGTTCTTTTGTCTACTGCTCATTCCTGCTCGAAATTCTGAGTCAATCAAGTCAGCTGCCTGGAGAGTCTAAAAGAATAAAAGAATGTTGAATCTGAACTTCTGAAGTTAAAATAAATACCCATAGTCTCTGCCTCAGAAGAGGTATACGTCTATAAATTTCACTATATACAAAGTGATCACATTCTTCTTTGACAGCTTCATATTATTCTGTTGTACAGCTATACCATAATTTTACTCTCTTCTTCCTATTTTTCCAATTCCCAACACCTGTTCATGTGTTTCTTAATTTTTATTATGTCACAGATGTGGCACAAATGTATGATTCTAACCTACAAAGAGGGCTCTTAAGGGGTGAGACCATCAAAATAACCGTAATACCATCCAAGGGTTGTAAGAATAAAGAATGTCAATAAAATAAATAGATAATTATCATTTTCTGAAAAAAATAACATTATGGCTACAAATTATTGCTCTAGTGTTCTATAGTCAACGTAGCCTCTATTGCTCCTTCCTCTTAAGCATTCACTGCCTCCTGTTTTTGCTCTCTTTTCTATTCATGGGAAACATTATAAATGCTGTGAGACAGAAATTCTTTGAACCCAAGCCTAAAAATCGTTTCTGCCCTTAACTGTTTAAGATTCAACTGAAATTTATATTTCTGCAAACAACTAGGGTCACTGGTGTGGATGCCTTACTACAGTCTACAGTCTTGGTTCAGGGACCAGTGGAACATATATAAAGCAGTGCAGCAGTGATAATAAGGCTACGGCAACAAGTACCGTTAAGCAAATCCTTCCAAAGGATCCTACAAACCCCAATCTGTCTGTGCTGCCTATCCATATCCAACTATTCTGTCTATAGCCTATTTTTTCTAATATACGCACCCTTTTATTTTCTTACACCATGTCCCATTATCACACTATGATCACTTTACTACATTTTTGTTCTCCTTTATTCTACTTTATTTTTTATTTTTATCTTATGCTTCCCTTTATACCCCATTTCTTTCTACTCCTTCCTGGTTGTCAATTTTCTGTCCATACTCTTCTTTTCTCCTCTAGGATGTTCCTTTTTTTTTTCTTATCTGCAAATTCATTACACACTAACCCAACCCTAAAAAATAGAGTTTACAAATTCTAATGGCTTAGAGGACAACTAGTATAAAGACAAACAGAGTCATTCTCTACTTAAGCAAAGGGAAAGGCCAGGGGAAAGAGAAGATAAAGATTTCAAAACTGCAAAGCAAAGGGTATTGAGGGGTATTATGTTTAGTACACATGGTGTAGGGGATCACGGGGAGAACAGTGTAGCACAGAGAAGGCACATAGTGAATCTGTGGCATCTTGCTGCACTGATGGACAGTGACTGCATTGGGGTATGGGTGGGGACTTGATAATATGGGTAAATGTAGTAACCACATTGTTTTTTCATGTGAAACCTTCATAAGAGTGTATCAATCATACCTTAATAAGAAATTTAAAAATAAATAAATAAATAAAATAAAATAAAAGTATGATACGCTAATAACTATACGGTCACCCCATCCCTAGTTCTGAGAGTAGTTGAAATCTACTTCAGTGAATCTTCTGGGTAAATCCGTAAGAAACAAAAAACAAAACTGCAAAGCAGGAATTTTTAACAGGGTCCAAGGAACCCTAAAAGAGTACTGCAGGGGCAAAAGGAAAGAGTACTGATCCCCTTGAAAGATAGTATTTCATTTGTGTGTGAGTTTTTCTGAGAAGAGAGCCATAACTTTCATGGAGCTTAAAAAAAAAGCACACAGGCAAACAAGGGGAGCTGGAAGAACAGAGAAAAAGGAGGACTACAGAGCAAAGTTATGGTACAGCCATACAAGAAAATAGCATAAAGCTATCAAAAAAGAATGTGGTGATCAATTTGTACATACTGTCATATTCAGTGATATAAAGTGGGAAAAGGTAAACATGGCTTAAATGGTCTGTATATACATAGGAAATTTCAGGAAGGATACACAACTGAAAAAGGGTTGCCTGCGGGGTATGGGGACATGGGTGTACACCAATTATTGGGAAGAAAGTTATTTCACTTCATATTGTATACCCTTTTGCACTGTTTGAAATTTATCTTTTTATCATGTTTGTTACTTTTTCAAATAAAAGAATGAACCATAGCCCCGAAAGATTTCTAGTACCATATCTGACTATGCTATAACCTTACTAACTCCCACTCTCTCAAACGTTTTTTTTTCCTTTCACTAAAGAACAAAGAAAGGTCAATTAGTGCAATTTGGCTAACTCAATACCAGCAGTTCCTAAAAGGTTCACCATGGTGAACAGTCGGTCCAGTGTCTACAAGGTAGGTTGAACTTTTGTCTCTTTAGAATCTGTCACCAGAAAACCAATTTATAAAGACACTAAATTATGGTGGCAATAGGCAGCAATTCAGAACAGCATTTTTAAAAATTGTATTTGCATAGCAAAATGAAGGAAACCCCTCATACAGGTTGTTTGTTTACAAGGGCTGCTGAAGTTGGGGTGTAATCCAAATCTTCATCATTGAAGAGTTCTTCAGTACTCATTCCAATGGCTTCTCCCATGTTAAGACCAAGTTTTTTCTGTAACAGTTTTCGTTGGCGTGCTATCCTCTCTTTAGGATCCACTTCACCTTTAAACAGAAAAAAACAAATTTCCTCCAAATCAATTAAGTTTTCTAATACAGGAAGATCAGACTTAACTAAATTTTATTTTTAATTTTAACTGTTAAAAGACTCCTCCTGACAATAAGACAAACCATACTCACAATCTCTAAATGTGTCATAAACTCTATTACCTAACCCAACCATTTCCATAATTGGAAAATAGTGTTCTAGCTAACAAAACACTAGTTAGTTTTCACTGAGATTCCCCCATTACCTTACTGGCATGTCATTGGTTATGTATATAAAAAAAGAGATCATTCCTATGGAAATAAAACCATCCTTTTTTATACAGTGTACATTCTCTGAAAGATCTAACAAGGCTAAAAAGATCTCAACAAATACATGTTTATTCAAGCATGGCCTTCATGTATTCTGAGATGCTAAAGACTTAAGAGCCCAAGTAACAAAGAATAAAGGCATAAAAGTAGACAGATTTTGAAAGCCCCAAGTAAAATCCTTAATATTTCAGTAGAAAACAGATAAAAAGGTATTGTTTTAAAAATGAAAATGTGGGCTTAGAACAGCTAAGTTGCATGAGACAGTTCTATCCTATTGGAAAAAAATGTTAACATTTTACAAACACTAACAATCTGTTTCTAACAATGGATGATTAAAGTTCTTATTGGACTAACCCTCGATAGATAACAAATGTTAGCCAAAGTAGGGAAAATACCCAACTACCTGAAGGCAGTGAAAAGAAAATGAATGTAGGCATATACTTGGGGGAGTTGTCAATACCTAGAAGAGCACAGCACTGGGTAAGTTTCCCATTTTTGCAGCTTTTAACCTGAGATTAGACCCAGTCCATGGTATGTGGGACAGCTAAAAGTTGGATTAAAAGCCCTTCTGGCTTGAAGAACTACAGGAAAGAGTGAGGGGTCACTACAGCCACTGGAGGGTAGACAGAGAAACCCCAACAGGACAGAGCTATAAAGAAGGTCCAAATTCTTTGTAAACTCAGCCAAATATCTGGCTGAATTGTGAACTGCCATGCACATGGCAGACTCCAAGCAGTCCACCTAAAGCTAAAAACTGGATTGAGATTTGATCTGTTGCCCATTGCAAAAGTTTGCAATTTGAGTTTCATCCAATTAAATGCCTGCTAAAATAAACAATAAGCAAAGAACCCCACAAAGCAAAACAAAACAAAACCACTGTTTGGAAGATTATAACAGAATCCAGACTTCACATTACAGCGTTTATAATGTCAGGGATACAATCCAAAATTAACTGATATACAAAGAATCAAGAAAATATAATCTATTCCCAAATGAAAAAAAACAATTAATGGAGATGAACTCTCAAGTAAACCCAGATGTTGGAGTTAGAAGACAAGATTTTTAATCAGCTGATGTAACAATGCTCAATAAAAATAACATACTGTCACAATGATGAAAAGATAGGATACCCACACAGAGAAAAAAAAATGAAAAAACCAAATAGAATCACACACTTGAAAAGGGTGAATTCTACAATGTGAAAATATGCCAATAAAGCTATTTTTTAAAAAAAGGTCTGGAACATAACAATACAATATTTGGTATTTTAAAAATCATTGAATAGGATTAACAGTTGAATGGAGGTAATACAACAAAGAATAAATGAATACAAAGTACCCAATCTAAAGAATAGGGAGGGGGGAGAAAAAAGACAAAGAAAGAAAAAACCCAAAAATGAAATTAAGAGAACCATTCTACTTACAATAGCATCAAAAGAAAAACTTAAAACTTATATTCTGAAAACTATGTAACATTGGTGAAGTTTAAAAAGATCTAAATAAATGGAAAAAATTCCATCTTCATGGATAAGGCATAATACTTTTAGGACAGTAATACTTCCCAAATTGATATACAGATCCAACACAATTCCCACCAAAACACAGCTGACTTTTTACAGACACTAAATTGATCCTAAAATGCATATGAAAGTGCAAAAGACCCAGAATATTTTTTTTAAAAAAACCTGAAAGAGAACATGGTTGGAAGCTCATAGTTTTTTATTTTAAAACTTACTACAAAACAACAGTAACTAAGGCAGTGAAATACTGGCATAAAGACAGGCATCAATGGAATAGACTTGAGAGTACAGAAATAAAACTATGTGTCTATGGCCAACTGGTTTTCACTGAGGGTGCCAAGACAACTCGGTGGAAGTAATTTTCAACAAATGGTATTGAGACAACAGGACAGCCTCATGTAAAATAATGAAGTTGGACCTTTAACTTCACAACACATACAAAAAATAACTCCAAATGGACAAATACCTGATAAGAGCTAAAGTCACAAAACTCCTAGAAGAACACATAGGTATAAATGACCTTAGATACATAGATATCTTATACATATAGCTTCTTACATATTGTATCAAAAGCTTGAGAAACAAAAAAAAAGATAAATCAGACTTCACCAAAATTAAAAGCCCTGTGCTTCAGAGGGTACCATCCAGAAAGTGAAGACAATCCATAGAAAGGGAGAATATGTTTGTAAATCATGTACCAAATAAGAGGTTTGTATCTAGTATATACAGCTCTTACAACTCAATGATAAAGGACAAATATCCCACTTAAAAATGGGCAAATGATCTGAATAGAAAATTCTCCTAAGACACACAAACGGTCAATAAACACATGAAAAGATGTTCAACATCACTGGTCATCGGGAGAATACAAATTACAACTATGAGATATCACTTCACACTCACTAGTATGGATATAATCAAAGTCAGTTAAGTGTGGTCAAGGATATGGCTAAATCTGAACCTTCATATATAGCTGATGAAATTTAAAAGGGTGGAGCCAGTTTGGAAAACAGTCTGGCAGTTGCTCAAAAGGTAAAACACAGTTGCCATATGACCCAGCGATTCAACTCTTAGGTATCTATACATGAGAAATGAAAACATTTCCACACAAAAACTTGTGCATGAATGTTTACTGCAGCGTTATTCTTAATAGCCAAAAGGTGGAAACATTTCAAATGTCATAAACTGATGAATGGATAAAAATTAAAACGAAGTAAAACCATTCCAAACCCATTAGGATAGTTACTATCAAAGAAAAATAACACATATTGCTGAGTGTTGAGAAGACAACAGGTATTTTGAGTTGCTGCCTAGGCAATTTACATTAACACAACCTCCTTACAGCTACAGCCTGGACATTTATGTAAGGACTTGAACTTAGAACTCCTGCCACAAGTTCTCACTTTGTTTTTCATGGGCACCTTTAAAGACCCACTTAAAGTTGAGCCTGTTAAGTCAGTGACCTATTCTCCAACCACCTTGTAAGTAATAGGTGCTTTCTACCCTGCTCGTTATCTCGTGCTTGCTCATAACCCAGAAAAGAGATAACTGCCTTTCCCTGGCTCACTGCCTTGGCCCCCACCAGTTTCTGGGATCTGTAAGTCATAAGTCTTGTGACTTTACTTTCTTTGTGTGAGTGTAATGAAACTGCTTTCAATCAAATCAACCCCAGGGTTTTCACTTCCCCACAATGGGATCTCAGATGCCAAGGGATCTACCCGCCAACGACTGTGGGTAGCTTGTGCTTCCTCCTTCAGCAGGTGATAACTTATATATTCTTAATTTAATATACCAGCTACAGGCCACCCAACACAGACAAGGATGTGAAGAAATTGGAAACCTTATGCATTGTTGGTGGCTATGTAAACTGGTATAGTTGCTATGGAAAATGTTGTAAGAGTCCTAAAATAAAATTACCATATGATCCAGTAATCCACTTCTGAGTATATCCTCCCCCCAAAAAAAGAAAGCAGGAGTTCAAACAAATATTTGTATACCCATGTTTACAGCAGCATTATTCACAATAACCAAAAGGTAGAAGCAACCCAGATGTCCACTGATGGATAAATGGATAGACAAAGTACAGTATAAACACACACTGGAATATTATTCAGCCTTAATTTAAGAAGGAAATTCTGACACTACTATAACATGGATGAACCCTGAGATTATGTTGAATGACATAAACTGGTCACAATAGGAGAAATACTGTCTGATTCCACTTATATGAAGTACCTAGAGTAGTCAACATCATAGAGAGAAACGTAGAACAGTGGTTGCCAGGCATACAGGACAGGAATGGAAACTATCTAATGGGTAGAGTAGTCCCCCCTAATCTGTAGTTTCACTTTCCATTTTCAGTTACCCATGGTCAACCCTGGTCTGGAAGCAGATGATCCTCCTCCTAACATAATCATGGCCTAGCTGCATCACAATGCCTACAACATTCACCTCACTTCATCTCATCACATAGGCATTTTATCATCTCACATCATCACAAAGGTGAGTACAGTACAATAAGATACTGTGAAAGGGATACACACACACCACGTTCACATAACCTTTATTACACATCATGTGTTATGCTATAAATATGTTAATCTGTGTCTAATTTATAATTTAAATTTTATAGTTTTATACATATACAAAAAACATATCATATATAGGGGTCAGTACTACCTATGGTTTCAGGCATCCACTGAAGGTCTTGGAAAGTACCCCCGAGAACAAGGAAGGACTACTGAATAAAGTTTCAGTCTTGTAAGATGAAAAATTCTGGAGATTAATAGCACATTACTGAACTATACACTTAAAAATGGTTAAGATGTAAGAACTTATTCACTATGTAAGAACTTGTTCACCATGTAAGAACTTGTTCGTTATGCTTTAGAAGACTGGAGACTGTTGAGAATTAGGCTTGGGGTTGATTAATGATTGTGCATTGAGTCCCTATGCAGAATTTTATTGTTGTTAACAACCATTTGATTAATAAATATGAGAGATGCCCTCTCAAAAAAAAAAAGGGTTTAAGATGGTTACTTTCATGTTATCTATATTCTACCACAATTAAAAAATGGATATATCCTGTAACAGTAATACAAACTATTTTGAGGGGAAAAAAATGACATAAGCATTGATATACATTACAATATGGAAACATTCTGCTAAGTAAAAGAAGCCAGTCACAAAACATCACATAATTGTAGGATTCCATTTATATGAAATGTCCAGAATGAACAAATCTATAGAGACAGAGACAGAAAGTTGCCGAGGGCTGGGAAGGGAAAGGAAAGAAATCTGGGAGACAGAAAGGTGATAACTAAAGGAACACAGGGTTTCTTCTTGAGGTAATAAAGATAATTCAAAATTGACTGCACATATGTGAATATACTGAAAAAACATTGAATTGTAAACTTTAAAAGTGGGTGAATATATGGTATGTGAATTATACCTCACACAGCTGTTTCTTAAAAAACATAAGGCTGCTCTACTAAGAGGGAAAAATATATCCAAAAGTGAAGACTGCTAGGTAGTAAGTCTAGTACACTTATACAGGGCCCAGAATTAGTCTTCTCGTTCCAGGGAAAGTCCTACTGGGGAAAATAACACATACAATTGCAAAGGACACTCAGACCAGCACCTACACTAATCACATATGTGTATTTCATACATGAGGAGACAAACGCAGATGAACAGACATTTAAAGAAAACCTAATTATAGGGTTTTAAAATGAGCACTGTTCAGCATGCTGTCACTTAACAGCATTAAAAACTGAGTTCCCAAGAAACTGGGGCTCCCAATCCTGGTTAAATATCAGTCACCTCAGGAGTTTCTCTTTTAAATATAATTTCCTAGAACTCTCCACAGATCTATTAAATCAGAATCTCTAGGATAAGACCCAAATACATGTGTTTTTTTTTCAAGTGACAAGGTGACATTCACCATTACTCCTGGATTAAGGGCCAATGACCTCCAATGATGTCCATGGGTATACTAGTTAAGATTAATGAACTAAGTGTTTAGAGATAACTTCTCAAATTGGAAAGTTGTTGAAATGACTTTACTTCCCTTATTAGAAAAACTATGATTTTCTGCAACTCTCCTCTTATCTCTCAAAAGAAGCCAGATCTTTCAACAGAAACCATATTAAATAAGAGTTAATGGGTATCTGACATTTTTTAAAGATGAACATATTGAAGATCATTTCATTAATTTAGCTAGAAAGGTATGCCTTGGCTAATGATTATTAGCAGCAATCATTGGTTTTGGTTTTAGTCAAAAGAGCAACTTACTTACAGAAATCTATTAAAAATATCAAGGTTTTTTCAACTCAAGATATCAATCTTGAATGGCCAAAACATTTATTTTATATCCAGATGGGCTCTGTAAGTTTAAAGATAATGGGACAATTACCTATCCAAGATTTATTTTTCATTTTTAGGTTTTGCTTTGGTCACCAGCATGAGTACATCCAGTTATTTAAATATTTAAAACATACAATAAAAACTATCATAAAGCCTCTCAAATTTCCAGAACTGTGAAATCATTACCACAATCTGTATTAATCTGGCTCTTTAAATCTATTCAATTCAGGGTCTTGAGTAACACTTTATGATTTCTGTATTACCTAGTAAAATGGCTGCTGAAATATTAATAAGTATCTATTGATGCATATACATAATATGTATTCACTTAAGGGAAGAAAGATAATTTATTTGGTAGCTTTAGAACAAGTACTTCTGGTTGCCTTCCCCACCCATAGCAACCTCCCACCCCCAACTGCAAATTTCTGTCAATTTACATTCCATTACATCTAATTGACTTTTGCATGACTGATATATAGCATACCAAGTGATAAATTAGTTTGAACACACACATTTCAGACTCTCTTCTGTAGGACTACTACATACCTGATTTTTCATCTTGTACTTCAAATTCTGCACCAGCAGATCCCAAAAGTGATGCCCCATGTTGTAATAATCTACATATGTCAAATCTGTCGAAATTCAATCGATCTGTAGTAGATGAATCTTCCATAGCATTTTCTGAATTAGGTTCTAGATGAGTTTAAAAATATTTAATTCAATCATATAGGCAAAGTGTGGAATGAAAAAAAATTGCATTACTTGGGGTGGGTGGATAATATTTTAAGAAAAGTAAAAGGTGGAGAAAGTAGAAAAGATAACTATGGATTTTTTATCATCAGCTCTTATTTATGAATAAACTAGTTGGTGGCTTCCTTTCTACAAACTATCAGAATATTACTGGGTGTGAATATATAGCTGTCTTTGACTAAGAAAACACAATGTTATATGAAGAAATGTAGCTCCATGTTGAACTACATATGTTAAGTATCATGCTGTCTTCACTTACTGTTAATTTAAAAATACCAAGGTAACAGCATGAGATCATTATAGTATTAAACTGGAAGATAAACACAGTCACAGAATATATTCATAAATAAGACTAATAAGCATCATCCCTCCCTATATCTGAGGAATATCTAGGACACAAAAAAAGCATTTACTCATTTTACAGGACTCACTCTAATAATAAAAGCAAGTTGTAATCTCCTGATAAATTGCTAAAATTGTATTTTCATCTGAGGCCTAAAAAGTCTATAAAATGTTCTTTATTCCACCCAAAACTTTAAAATATATTGTAATTGTTCACTGATTTGATGGTTTGTTTGGCTGACATTTACATATAATTAATTCATCTGTAAACTAAAGTATAATTGACTTAAGGGGAATTGCTGTTTAGTTTTCTAGTGGTGATAAACAAGCTTACTATAAATTTTAATGCTAGTATAACTAACTTAGTAAGTTTTGTAAAAAAGAATCTAATATCTCTATATACCAAAACAAGCATGGACAATACAATGTAAAAGAAAAAGCCCTTTTTTAAAGAAAGTTATAACTTCTTCTGGGTTATATGTTACACTTCAATGAGAAAAGACAAGTTAACACAGTCACTGAAAATAATAGATGCCAGCAAATTAGAGTCAAAATATTAGACAAGCTACGGCTC
Organism: Manis pentadactyla; assembly: GCF_030020395.1. NCBI lineage: Eukaryota > Metazoa > Chordata > Mammalia > Pholidota > Manidae > Manis > Manis pentadactyla. Next base: position 103,565,394 of record NC_080026.1, on the reverse strand, counting down.
AGGATAAAAATAATGTTATCAAAGGGACTTGAAAATGAAATCTAGTCACACCATGTTAAATTTTCATTTAATTAAAATGTACATGTTCACAAATTTTTTAAAGCACATATTCATTTTTAAATATCATTGCAAGCAATCAGAAAAATAATTTCAACCTATAGGACACATAAAAACTAAAGACTTACCCCTCCAAATATTCATACATAATTGTGCTAAAATTTAGAAAGTAATTACACAGTTCTCCCAGCAACAAGAAAAAATAAAGTATTTCAAATATTTATACTATATTGACTTACTTTACTTTTTTTTTAGGACAAAGTCCTTGAGGGAAGTAATAATCTCTGTTAATCAAGCATACTGAATAATTAATAATCAAAAAATGTACAAATGAAAACATTATTTAGTTTTTTAAAAGCAAGGTGAAAATCACTTTATTCAATATCGTTTCCTGACAAGGCTGCATTGAAAAGCATGAAAAGTAAGCCTTTAAATTAAAATTGAAATTATTAAAATAGAAAATGTATAATATAGTTAATTATGCATTTGAATTTTACTGCAAACTACTTTTTCAACTTAAAGGCACCTTGTTTGGTTCTTGGCACTGGATTCCATTCAGGAACATTCTTCACTATAGCTTCAACAGCTTGTCCTGCTGCAATCCGAGTGTCCCAATTTGTACTCCTTAAATATATCAACACCTTAAAAAAATTATAAAATAAAATAAGTATATACCAAAAAATGTTTCTGTTCAAGGAAGCCAGCACAGAAAAATACAAATTTACTTGTCATTAATTTATAATTCAGCAGCTTTCTAAAATTTATACAAAATACTCTGGAATTATTAACATCATTTACAAGAGTCTATCATTCACAGAAAGTATCATCACTACAATCTTAAAAAAAGGAAAGTGGAAACTTTTAATGAAAGAAATGCTTATGTGCATTTAAAAGTAAATAGCTTTTAACATAATAAAAAGCAAAGTATATATTATTAAGTCCCATTACTTAATGCAAAGTCAAGTCATAAAAACTAGCAGAAAGAACGAAAGACTTCAACAAGATTGCAAGATACAAGATCAATATACAAAGTGTATTTCTACACACTTTCAATAAACAATCTAAAAATGAAATTAAGAAAGCAATATCCTGTTAACAGAATCAAAACATGTAAAATACATTAAAAACAAATTTAACAGAAGATGCGCAAGACTTGTGCACCAAAAAGTACAAAAAAAACCCCTTACAATACTGTTGAAAGAAATTAAGTAAGATCTAAATAATGAGAAAGACACCTCATGTTCAGATTGGAAGACTTAATGTTGTTGGACAGTAGTACTCCCTAAATTGACCTATAGCATCAGCACAATTCTTGTCAGAATCCCAGCTGGTTTTTGTGGAAATGGACAAGTTGATCCTAAAATTCATAAGGAAATGCAAGGGACCCAGAAAACAGTCCTGAAAAAATAATAATAAAGTTGGTGGACTCACACTTTCTGATTTCAAAACTTACTACAAAGCAACAGTAATCAAGACTGTGTGGTACAGGTGAAGAACAGATATATAGAAGAAGGAACAGAATCAAGAGTTCAGAAAAAATATTATGTCTATGGTCCACTGATTTTTTTTTATTAAGGTATTATTGATATACACTCTTACAAACGTTTCACATGAAAAAACAATGTGGTTACTACACTCACCCATATTATCAAGTCCTCCCCCATACCCCATTGCAATCACTGTCCATCAGTGTAGTAAGATGCCACAGATTCACTATTTGCCTTCTCTGTGCTACACTGTCTTCCCCGTAACCCCCCACACCATGTGTACTAAGCATAATACCCCTTAATCCCCTTCTCCCTCCCTCCCTCCACACCCGCCTCCCACACCCCTCCCCTTTGGTAACCACTAGTCCCTTCTTGGAGTCTGTAGGCTGCTGTTTTGTTCCTTCAGTTTTACTTCGTTGTTATACTCCACAAATGAGGGAAATCATTTGGCACTTGTCTTTCTCCACCTGGCTTATTTCACTGAGCATAATATCCTCCAGCTCCATCCATGTTGTTGCAAATGGTAGGATCTGTATCTTTCTTATGGCTGAATAATATTCCATTCTGTATATGTACCACATCTTCTTTATCCATTCATCTACTGATGGACACTTAGGTTGCTTCCATTTCTTGGCTATTGTAAATAGTGCTGCGATTAACATAGGGGTGCATATGTCTTTTTGAATCTGAGAACTTGTATTCTTTGGGTAAATTCCTAGGACTGGAATTCCTGGGTCAAATGGTATTTCTATTTTTAGTTTTTTGAGGAACCTCCATATTGCTTTCCACAATGGTTGAACTAGCTTATATTCTCATCAGTAGTGTAGGAGGGTTCCCCTTTCTCCACATCCTTGCCAGCATTTGCAGTTCTTAGTCTTTTCGATGTTGGCCATCCTAACTGGTGTGAGGTGTTAATCTCATTGTGGATTTTATTTGCATTTCCCTGATAATTAGTGATGTGGAGCATCTTTTCACGTGCCTGTTGGCCATCTGAATTACTTCTTTGGAAAAGTGTCTCTTCATATCCTCTGCCCATTTTTTAATTGGGTTATTTGCTTTCTGGGTGCTGAGGCATGAGTCCTTTATATATTTTGGATGTTAACCCCTTGTCGGTTATGTTGTTTACAATTTTATTCTCCCATACTGTAGGATGCCTTTTCGTTCTGTTGATGGTGTCCTTTGCCATACAGAAGCTTTTTAGTTTGATATAGTCCCATGTGTTCATATTTGCTTTTGTTTCCCTTGCTCAAGGAGATGCATTTAGGAAGAAGTTACTCATGTTTATATTCAGGAGAATTTTGCCTATGTTGTCTTCTAAGAGTTTTATGGTTTCATGACTTACATTCAGGTCTTTGATCCATTTCAAGTTTACTTTTGTATATGGGGTTAGACAATAATCCAGTTTCATTTCTCTTGCATGTAGCTGTCCAGTTTTGCCAACACCAGTTATTGAAGAGGCTGTCATTTCCCCATTGTATGTCCATAGCTTCTTTATTGTACATTAATTGACCATATATATTTGAGTTTATAACTGGGCTCTCTATTCGGTTCCATTGATCTGTGGGTCTGTTCTTGTGCCAGTACCAAACTGTCTTGATTACTGTGGCTTTGTAGTAAAGCTTGAAGTTAGGGGGCATAATTCCCCAGCTTTATTCTTCCTTCTCAGGATTGCTTTGGCTATTCAGGGTCTTTCATGGTTCCATATGAATTTTAGAACGATTTGCTCTAGTTCATTGAAGAATGCTGTTGGTATTTTCATAGGCATTGCATTGAATCTGTAGATTGCTTTAGGCAGGATGGCCATTTTGACAATATTAATTCTTCCTATCCATGAGCATGGGAGGTGTTTCCATTTACTGGTATCTTCTTTAATTTCTCTCATGAGTGTCTTGTAGTTTTCATAGTATAGGTCTTTCGCTTACTTGGTTATGTTTATTCCTAGATATTTTATTCTTTTTGATGCAAATATGAATGGAATTGTTTTCCTCAGTTCTCTTTCTGCTAGTTCATTGTTGGTGTACAGGAATGCCACAGATTTCTGTGTATTTATTTTGTATCCTGCAACTTTGCTGAATTCAGAAATTAGATCTAGTAGTTTTGGAGTGGATTCTTTAGAGTTTTTTATGTACAATATCATGTCATCTGTAAACAGTGACAGTTTAACTTCTTCTTTACCAATCTAGATGCCCTTTATTTCTTTCTGTTGTCTGATTGCCATGGTGAGAATGGTCCACTCATTTTCAAGAGGAGTGCCAAGACAATTTAATAGGGGAAAAGTTTTTCCAATAAATGGTGCTGCATCAACAAAATGATTTTGAACTCCTATTTTACAACACACTCAAAAATTAACTCAAAATGGGCCATGTGCCTGAAAGTAAGAATTAATACTATGTAATTCTTAGAAGAAAACAGGGGTAAACCTCTGTGACCTTAATTTAGGCAGGAGTTTCTTAACATATCCCAAAATCACAAATAAGGTAAAGAAAGATAGATTCAACTTCATCAAAATTAGTAACTTTTGTGCTTTGGAGGATACCATCAAGAAAGTGAAAAGACAACCCACAGACTGAAAGAATATATTTGCAAAGCAAATAACTGGTAAAGGGCTTGTATCCAAAATACATAAAGAACTCTCACAACTCAATAATAAAGGACAAATATCACACTTAAAAATGGGCAAAGGATCTGAATAGACAACTCTCCAAAGAAGACACACAAAAGGTCAATAAACACATGAAAAGATGTTCAACATCATTAGTCACCAGGAAAATGCAATTAAAACTATGAGATATCACTTCACACTCACTAGTATGGATATAATCACTCATGTGTTGTCAAGGATATGGCTAAATCTGAACCTTCATATATAGCTGGTGAAATTTAAAAGGGTGGAGCTAGTTTGGAAAACAGTCTGGCAGTTCCTCAAATGGTAAAATCATGTGACCCAGCAATTCCAATCTTAGGTATCTACACAAGAGATATGAAAACATACATACACACAAAAGCTTGTACATGACCTAACCAAGGAAGTGAAGGACTTAAACTCTGAAAACTACAAGACACTCATGAGAGAAAATAAAGAAGAAACTAATAAATGGAAACACATCCTGTGCTCATGGATAGGAAGAATTAATATTGTTGTCAAAATGGACATTTTGCCTAAAGCAATCTACAGATTCAATGGAATTCCTATCAAAATACCAACAGCATTCTTCAGTGAACTAGAGGAAATAGTTCCAAAATTTATATGGTACCACAAAAGACCCCGAATAGCCAAAGCAATCCTGAGGAGTAAGAATAAAGCAGGGGGAATTACACTCCCTGACTTCAAACTCTACTACAAAGCCACAGTAATCAGAACAATTTGGTACTAGGACAAGAACAGACCCATAGATCAATGGAACAGAATGGTGAGCCCAGATATAAACCCAAGCATATATGGTCAATTAATATATGATAAAGGAGCCAGGGATATACAATGGGGAAATGACAGCCTCTTCAAGAACTGTTGATGGCAAAACTGGACAGCTACATGTAAGAGAATGAAACTGGATCATTGTCTAACCCCATACACAAAAGTGAACTCGAAATGGATCAAAGACCAGAATGTAAGTCATGAAACCATAAAACTCTTAGAAAAAAACATAGGCAAAATTCTCTTGGACATAAACATGAGCAACTTCTTCATGAACATATTTCCCTGGGCAATGGAAACAAAAGCAAAAATGAACAAGTGGGACTATATCAAACTAAAAAGCTTCTGTACAGCAAAATACACCATCAGTAGAACAAAAAGACATCCTACAGTATGGGAGAATATATTCATAAATGACATATCCAATAAGGGGTTGACATCCAAATTATATAAAGAGCTCATGCACCTCAACAAACAAAAAGCAAATAAGCCAATTAAAAAATGGACAGAGGAGCTGAGCAGACACTTCTCCAAAGAAGAAATTCAGATGGCCAACAGACACATGAAAAGATGCTCCACATCGCTAGTCATCAGAGAAATGCAAATTAAAACCACAGCAAGGTACCACCTCACACCAGTAAGGATCACCACCATCCAAAAGACAAACAACAACAGACATTGGTGAGGTTGTGGAGAACGGGGAATCCTCCTACACTGCTCATGGGAATGTAAATTAGTTCAACCACTGTGGAAAGCAGTATGGAAGTTCCTCAAAAAGCTCAAAATTTAAATACCATTTGACCCAGGAATTCCACTTCTAGGAATTAACCCTAAGAATACAGCAGCCCAGCTTGAAAAAGACAGATGCACCCCTATGTTTATCGCAGCACTATTTACAGTAGCCAAAAAATGGAAGCAACCTAAGTGTCCTTCAGTAGATGAATGGATAAAGAAGATGTGGTACATATACACAATGGAATGTTATTCAGCCATAAGAAGAAAACAAATCCTACCATTTGCAACAACATGGATGGAGCTAAAGGGTATTATGCTCAGTGAAATAAGCCAGGCTGAGAAAGACAAGTACCAAATGATTTCACTCATATGTCGAGTATAAGAACAAAGAAAAAGCTGAAGGAACAAAACAGCAGCAGAATCACAGAACCCACGAATGGATTAACAGTTATCAAAGGGAAAGGGACTGGGAAGGATGGGTGGGAAGGGACGGATAACGGGGGGGGAGGAAAGGGGGCCTTACAATTAGCATGTATAATATGGGGGGGCATGGGGAGGGCTGTGCAACACAGAGAAGACAAGTAGTGATTCTACAGCATCTTACTACGCTGATGTACAGTGACTGTAATGGGGGTTGTGGGGGGGTCTTAATGAAGGGGGGAACCTAGTAAATATAATGTTCCTCATGTAATTGTAGATTAATGATACCAAAATAAAAAAAAATAAAAAATAAAAAAACCACAATGAGATATCACCTCACACCAGTTAGGATGGCCAACATACAAAAGACAAACAACAACAAATGTTGGCGAGGCTGTGGAGAAAGTGGAACCCTCCTACACTGCTGGTGGGAATGTAAATTAGTTCAACCATTGTGGAAAGCAGTATGGAGGTTCCTCAAAAAACTCAAAATAGAAATACCATTTGACCCAGGAATTCCACTCCTAGGAATTTACCCTAAGAATGCAGGAGCCATGTCAAAAAGACATATGCACCCCTATGTTTATCGCAACACTATTTACAATAGCCAAGAAATGGAAGCAACCTAAATGTCCATCAGTAGATGAATGGATAAAGAAGAGGTGGTACATATACACAACGGAATATTATTCAGCCATAAGAAGAAAACAAATCCTACCATTTGCAAAAATATGGATGGAGCTAGAGGGTATTATGCTCAGTGAAATAAACGATGTGGAGAAAGACAAGTACCAGATGATTTCACTCATCTGTGGAGTTTAAGAACAAAGAAAAAACTGATGGAATAGAACAGTAGCAGACTCACAGAACCCAAGAATGGACTAACAGTTACCAAAGGGAAAGGGACTGAGGAGGGTGGGGAGGAAGGGAGGGAGAAGGGGATTGAGGGCTATTATGACTGGTACACATGGTGCGGGAGGGGGGAAAGCGTGGGGAAGGCAGTATAACACAGAGAAGGCAAGTAATGATTCTATAGCATCTTACTATGCTGATGGACAATGACTGTAATGGGGTATGTGGTGGAGACTTGATAATAGGGGGAGTCTAGTAACCATAATGTTGTTCCAGTAATTGTACATTAATGATATCCAAAAAAAAAAAAAAACACACACAAAAAAGCCTTGTACATGAATTTTCACAGAAGCATTATTCACTAAAGACCAAAGAGTAGAAACAACCCAAATATGCAACCGATGAGCAGATAAATAAAATGTGGTATTGGCCTATATTTATTTATATCCATACAGTGGCATACTACTTGGCAATTAAAGGAATGAAGTAACATCTGCAATATAAAGAACCTTGAATATATTACTTTAAGTGAAAGGTATCAGTCACAGAAGGTCACACATTTATACAGTGTTTTCAGAATAGGTAAATTTATAGACAGTAGATTAGTGGTTACCCAGGAATGGATATGAGACAGGAAGTGTCCAGAGAGTAACTGCTAATAGGCATGAGGTTTTTGTGGGAAATATTTTTTTTAATGTTTTAAAATTAGATTGTGGTAAAAGTTGCACATCTGTGAATAGACTAAAAATCACTGAATCGTACATTTACAATTCTGTGGTACATAATTATATTTTGATAAAGTAGTTTAAAAAACAAAACCAAAAGGCAACAGAAAAACACTGAGAGCAGAGAAAAAAAGAGGATAGGAGGTAAGAAGGTGCTCAAGCAAGCTTTATCCCTTTTGGAAATATTTGATAGTATTTGTGCCAGTATGCTGGCTGGGATCTGAGTTAAGAGAACCAGACTCACTTGGAAGGCTAGAAACCTTTTCTCAGTTCAGCACAGATTAGCCTTGTTCATTTTTTCCCGTTTCAGCTCAGTTAGTCCTCCATCTCTCCACTTGGAATGAGAAAAAATGGGTATGCCTGTCTACACCCTCATCTTACACATGAGTATAATATTACCTAAAATGCATCCTTCTCTATTCTGAGAATATGGAGCCTGTAGATGTCAAATAACTGTTTCTTCATCTACATCCTGTTTAGGAAGTTCTGATATCTAAGTGGGGAACATATTGGAAAAAGAGTCATTGTTAGCCCTCACGGAAGGAAACATATAGTGCAGATTTGTATGTCAACAAAGGGGTTCGAACTCCTACTCACACCAACCAGAGAGGGACAAAAGAGAATGAAAGGAGAGGGTAAGACGAGCAGCAAGAAAGGTATCTTGGGGCCTTCCAATGGCTCTGTTATCCTATTGTTCCCTGAGGCTTTCCTTTATTTCCTCTCCAGCCCTCACTCACTAAAGCACTCCTGTTTTTACTTTGCTTGCCAGAGAATTAGACACATGGAATTTGCTGCACACTTGCAATCCCATAAAGTTCAATAAAAATACAGCCATTTCTTAAGAACATAGGTTAGGATTATGAAAACACTGACACACCAAAGCAGAAAGCCTCTACTTTCAAACAGCTGATAATTGAGAATGTAATAGTAACTAGCTTTTCATATATTTCAATCATTGCCCACGAGTACTCAATCCATTTGAAAACTGCCTTTAAGAACAAGCTAGACCACTAACAAACTAGATCATTACTGAACAGACAAATCTGTGCTATAGGCAAAAGGTTCTATATTGTCCAATCCCTTAAACAAACTTTGTGCAAAAACCAAAATACTTTAAATCTTGTGACAAACAAAATAAATAAAAAATAGCAAAGTATTTTAAATACTTGGAGAAATAGTAAGACATATAATGGAATCTGAAGACGAAAAATAAAGTAAAGCAATTTCTATCTTTACTTTTATGGTCCTGTCTGTGGACAAGTTTTTATAATTGTAGTATACTAAAAGAAAAAAAAATTCTTACTTTAGACAAGAGATTGTTTAATTCATGAGGATGAAGCTTCACCACTTCTCCAAGTTGCTGTGCAGCAGCTTTTCTTGTAACTGGAGTAGTGCCAGTATCCAGTAAGATAAAAAGTCGGTCAAGCCTAAAATAACAAAAATGTAATGGTTATTCTAAAACGTGTTTCCTGGTATGTATACATCTGAGTCAATAAATGTATTGAGCAATTATGAACAAAGACCTATGCTAGCGTGGGAGGAGAATCTCTACTCTCAAGAGCTTGCTATGGGGGTGAAAAGAATGGTTAAAGCAAGTACACAAATTATTAGAATACATAATACAATAAGATATGTGTTAGAAAAGAAAAAGTGCTCTGAGGAATAGGAAATACTATATTCCCTACTGTGTAATAGTGAAAAGGCTTCATAAAAGAAATGGTCTATGAGGTAGATCTTAAATGGTAGACAAGATTTCAAAACTGGTGGAGATGAGGTGGGGAAAGGGAAAGGGGGAGAAATATTTGGAAGAGGGAATAACAAGCACAGCAATAAGAAATGGGAGACTATTATTTAGAGATGTGAATTAACACTGCTGGGTTGTAACTCAGGGTACATTTAAGAGAACAGTGGGAGATACAACTACAGAAGTAGCTAGAGCCCTATTGTGGAGACTTTTAAATGTACAGTTTAACCATGAAGGTTTTGGGTCAAGAAACTGACAGGAATGGAGCTATATATTAAGAAGATTAATCTGGCAGTAATGTGAAACATGAAGTAAAATGGAAGAGAACTTTTAAGAAGAATTTTAGATTAAAAGTGCAGAAATGAACTACTATCATAGAAGACTAGAAAGAAGCTGGGAGAAATGTTAAAGAATTAAAGCATATATGATATAGTATTAAATGAAATATCAAGGAAATGAATGGATTCTGAGACTCACATTCTGAGGAAATGAAGATGTCATGAAAAGAAATGGGAAGAACTAGTGGAGGAAATATTATGGAAAAAGATGACAAGTTTACTGGTGGCAGGGACAGAACAGCTAGGAGAGACCAAAATGGAGTTAGAATAGAGATGTGAAGTGCAGGAGAAAGTTGAGGCTAAAGGTATACAGATATGTGAATAATCTGTACAGAAGTAACAGAACAATAAATAAGATCTCTGAGGAAAGACTTTATAAAGGCATACAGCATAACAGAACAAATTCCAGAGCCACAGCACCAAGGTTCAACTTCCAGTTCTGCCATTTATCCAATGGTTAAAATTTGGAATAAAATCACAATGCCTTATACCTGGAATAAGTGGGGAGAAGTAGAAAACTGTTTTACTTTGTTTTTTGGATACAGGAAAATCCTAAGGCTTTAGAAAGGCAAAGTCACAAGTAACTACCACCACCACCACCAGCTGTCCATGTATCATATAGGTCTAGTCCTCTCATCACACTACTAATCAGGCTCATTGAGGCAAAACAGATATCACAGTAATGAAAGGAAGGCAGCTCCAAATATGGAATAAGAAACATGGACGGTGGCAAGGGGCAAGGTTATATTGTGGCCCGATCCTATAGGAAAGGAAATTTAGTATACACCTTCAAAATTTAATCTAACAAGAAAGAGAGTGCAAGCAAGGTCCCAAAGCTAACCATGAGCATTAATAAACTGCAAGGATGCACATTTTGCTTTTGGGATTCTTTTTCTCTAATAACTAAAAATTACAAAGCAAATCTCTTAAAGCCTTTTATAAGAAAAGATAAACCTATATGAAATGGACATGGGTTTTTTTTTTCTCTTCTTCTCTTTTTCTGGTAGTACTTAATCAAACTAGTCAGTCACTAATAAGCACAAAACCATTATTACTGGTAAGGAAAATAACAAAAAGATTGTTTTAGTCAAGAAGGCTAAAGGTTCTATGAAAGTTTTTCAACCACTTCAAAACAAAACAAGAGGCAAGGTTCAATTTATAGTATGTAAGAAGGACATATTTCAAGAAAAATATTTGAGGCAGTTAAAGCCACTGACATAAAGAAAAAAGAGTAATACAACACAGTTTTTGCTTCCAATATACTGAATGGCATACAGAGTAATTATAAAGAATTCATTTTTATAAGACAAAAAAAATAACTTATTTTATACATACACTTTACATAGACACATCCAGCCTTTTGACACAGCATTTCTCCTTATTCATTCAAGGCTATCTAAATACTTGCCTACACCTATTCATTCTTCAGTTTTTGCTACAGGATTTTGTAAACAGTGACTCAGAGATAGTGGGACAAAAGAAAGGGAGAAAAAAAAATTCTGACAGCTGCTGTTCTTAGAAGTTCTAAGGCTAAGTGAGACCCCAAATCCCTTTGCCATAATATGACATCCTTCACCCATTCCATATGTAAGTCTCAAAATGCCCTCTTGACTTATTTTCACCTTTAAAACTGGTTGTGATGTTAAACTTCATAAGAATCCTCTCTGAACCTTCACAAGTATCTGCATATTGTCATGATCATGTGATTTTAAATACCTATGCTCAATGAAATTTGCAAAAAGAAATTTTAAACACCTATTAACTTTCTATACAAGTATCAAGAAAATATTCATTTAAAATCTTCCATATTATAGCAAGCAAAATTACCAAAAATTTTAAGTAAGTTTTAATATAAAGAATGTTAGTCTTAGGGCAAATTTATGCTACAATGGACTTATATTTGTATATGCTACATGTAACTTATTACATTAGGCTCTCTTGTACATTGTACAGTTCACACAGATCCAAGACTTTCCTATAGAAAACAACATAAAACATACCAGACTAGATGTTAGGAGGTCTTTAAAAGTCCTACTTCCGTCATTTTGTTAGAGGACTCAGGGAAACTCACTTAACTTTGCTTACCCTCTTAGCTTGGAGGGAAAAATTAGACTTAGCCATCTTTTATAGCTTGTGATAGTTTCTGGTTTTGTATTTTTATGTAGTTATTTTTTCCCTTATATAACATGTTTGTCATATCTTTGACGTACTTAATGCCAAGTTCTTTAGACTGCACCTCTGGAAAGATTTCAATTACTTTGTAATTCCTTCTCCATGACGGAGTTTCTGCTTTTTGTGACCAAAAGCAAAGCTGGCTGAAAAATGAATACTCTAAGTGACAACACTAACCTATTTATAAATCTATGTATAAAAAGTTAAAAGTAAATTTGATAGTTTTCAAAGTTTTCCCCTATCATTTACTTACACTTTTCTCAAGCCCCAATTACCACTCCCTATTCCTTAAAAAATAATGGACTGCTTCACTGAGTAGATCTCTAGGCTAAGTAAGGAACACAAAATCATCTTAAGTTCTCTCCTCACTATCCCTAAAGATTGGTCTTTACACTTATCATCTGTTTCAAATGAAAAGATAGCCCTCACTCCTCTTCAAGGCTTAAATACTGTACCACTGTGTTCTTGATACCACCCCCTTCTATTCTCATTCATCCTTTCTACAGTTACCTTAAATTACTGCCTTATTAATGCATTTCTTTGTATCTTCAAATATGCATTCTGTTTCTAGTGAGAAAATAAACTGCTTGACTTCTACCTGCTAGAACATTTTATTTTTATTGCCAAGCATCTTAAACAAGTGTTTAAAATCAGTATTTCCTACCTATACAAAATTTAATCCTTATCAATCAAATTTCTATCCTTCTCTACTACTGAAACAGCACATTTGAAGATCACCAATGAACTTGTAAGGTCCAAATCCATGTTTGTGTTTTTTTGGTAAATCCAATTTTCTTGACTTTTATAACATGCAGTATCAGCAATATCCTGTTCTTAAAAGACTTCCCTTCCTAAGATTTCACATGATATTACCCTGTTCTTCTCTGAACTCTAAATTATTTTCTTGGTTTCCCTATTATTACCACTCTTAATACAAATTCTCCCATATTCAATCCTTGGCTGCTCATCTCTCACCAATTTCTCCCTTAAGAAACTATATTGTTATTTGCTTAAACTATAACACAGTAAATGTAATTCCCAAATCTAGCCCATAAGGGAGTTCTACTGCCACACCTTCAACCGCCCAGTGAGCCTAACCCCATACTAATGTGATCTTATTGAAGAATTACTTCCTAAAGCACCCTTTGGTCACCTTACTGCAAAATTTTCAGTGGCTCACCCTTACGTATAAGATGGCAATAAAAAACAAAAAGTATTTCCCAAACATGGGCCCTCTTGGTTTCTATAGTTTTGTCTAAACTGTTTTCTCCATTTGGAATGTCTTTTCTTGGTTCAATTCTTTAGCTCCCATCCATCAAAATTTAAAGTTCTTTACCATCTTGAAACCACCTCTGAATACTATACTATAGAAATTACTTTCTGTTCTGAAACCCACATGAATTCTCATCTTGGCCATTTTGGTACTTATTATGCTTTTCTTCTTAGCATCTCCAAAATTAATTTGTCACATGATATCTTTTGCTCATTAGGCTTTATTGCCTTCAATGATTCTTTTTGTCCCCCACAATACTTTGCACAGTATTTAAATATTTGGTAAATGGTATTTACTGTAATTAAAATTATAAATAAAGAAAAGCTGAAGTTTCTTGGAGGCAAGTTTAACCACCAGTTTTAAGCAAGAAAGAGTATGCTACATCACAATTATTATTTTTTTTGCTTATTTTGAGAAAATCCTTAAGCTGTAATACCTGTATTACATTAAAACAAATTATGAAAATAATAGAACTGATGCTGAGTAATATAATGTTTCAGTAAGTGAAAAAAAATCAGCACAGAAGTACTTCAGCATTCTAAACATCAAAGTAGTTATGCTTGCTCCAGACAAGTAAGCTAGATAAGACCATGCAGCAGGCACTGTTTCTTTCATTAATTTCCACCCTTCCTAAAACTTCCTTTAGTCTCCTGCCCAACACCTTCAACTCCCCTCTAACCTAATGCTGATCCTGTCTCACAGCCACACGGTTCCTCTTGCTGCTTCTTTCTGCAAAACTTTTTATCCCAATGGCATGTCATGCCACCTCCATTACTCCACCTGCCAACTGCCCTGAGGGCAGCAGATCAGCTCATTCTCTCATCCAATTCCAGTTCTATTTACTCTCACATCTTCCACCTTGGTGGTACAGCCAAACTTGCCTCCTGGAACAGAGGAATGAGGACACAAGAATGCTTCTTTGATCCTCTTGACTCAAAGCCCCTTTTGGAGTTCTCCATTCCTTTCTCCAGGACAGCAGATTAGGTACCACACAAAAGGAAGAACAAAATGATGAGCAGATCAGTATCTGACACAAGGGCAGCCTGACCTGTTACCCCACTGAAGTCAGGAATGAGGCAAGTAAGGAAAGCATCAGGGCCAGGACACAATGAAAAAGGCAGGTAGAGTGAACTGGTAGGGAAAGGGGAAGAGGGCATGAGACAGGATCAGTATCATGTTATAAGGCAGACAGGGCAGTTGGTGGGGGAGGGGTATGAAGGAACCTAGGTCAGAAGAAAAAGAAAGCTAAAAGTAGGGCTGACTGAAGGAACACAGTACTTACCACAATACTTCTTTGGCTAAACTTTCTCTTTCAGAAGAGCTAGTAGAAAAAAATGCCATTCTTCATTCTCTGAAGAATGGATAGATGGAGGATAAAGAGGTAATAGATGTCAAGCTGAAGGAAGGTACCAAAGACTGTAGAATAATTTAAATAAAACATAAGGCAATTATACTTGACAAAATCCACTGGTTATGAATTTATTAATAAGAAATCTGTCCCATTTTCAATTTGGATAAGACAGGATTCATGTTCTGTTTACCAACCTGTGATTTCAGGCAATTGCTCTAAAGACTGCCTAGAAAAAGGAAAGAGCACATGGAAGTGTGCAGAGATTATGCTGGCAGCTATGATCTAAGGCCTCTTCTCTTCAGCTGTTTGCATTATGATATTTCATAAAGATACAGAAACAATGAAATCATATGTATTTTGAACTATGTCCTAAATTACTACTTCATCATTAATAAACAAGGATATGCTGCATTTCTACTACTATTTTGGAGGGGGTGGGAAAAGGTAAAAAAATGTAACTTCCTTACTCCCAAACTCAATAATCTCAGAATGAATTTATTATCTCTGAAAAGTTTTGGAAAGTCAACTGACAGAAATGCTTCACAAGAATAGCTTTGTAACCTTAACTAAGAGAGACCGATGAGTCAAATCTGTCCATTTTGTTATGTTTTTTGTATTTACAAAAGTGCAGTAAAATTTAAAACAAACTATTTGCATTCTTATTTTCCCTATGGTACTTAAGGAAAAAGAAAGAAAATAAAATTATCTGATATGAACACTACCAAGTCCCATGTTGTTATCATTAAGAAAGTTATGGTCAAAAAGAAACAATTTTCAATAAATTCTCTAGACTGGCTTTTAAAATGTGTTATCTTCTAGTTCATATTGTGGGTAAATCGAAACTGTGTTATATTCTTAAAACAAGAAAGTAGATATAATTTAAGATACCACAGAGAATACTAAGAATCAAATGAAGATGTGAAGCCACACCAAAACCAGGTGCAAGGCCAGGTGTGTGCTAGGTTAGTTACATTACTCCACTCCACTCCTAGCTAGAATATAGACTCCATGATAATGGGGACTCCATTTTTGTTCTCGGCTGTATCTCCAGCACCTAGAACCAGAAAGTATTCTGTAAATACTTATGAATGCTGAAAAAGTACAACCAAGCTGTTATTTCCTTCAGGATTTTTTTTTTCTTACCTCTATTCCTGATCCAACAACCTAAAACCTTTCACATGCCTTTATCTTAAAGGTAAAATCTAGGTTCTTTAGCAGAAATATCTGTGGTTTAAAAACTTCATATAAAATTGTATTTTTTAAACAGCTAAAACAGTGAATTTTATATTGTTCCTCACAATTTTTTTAAAAAAAGAAAAATAAAACCCTTTATACAAGTTCTTTGAAGAATAAACCAAAGAAACAGGAAGGAATTTCCCATACAGACATAAATGGAGAAGCTTCTACAATGCCCTTTCCGGTTTTCCTGTCCCTAAAATTTTTTAAGTGTGAAATATTTGATATACAACACAAGAAACCAGTTCTGTTCTAGAGGTAATTAAGATCATTTTAGCATTTTCCCTGTCAGAAGTTAGGATCCACTGAAACTTCCCCTGAATCAAGAAACTTGCTTTTATTTGACAGAATAGGCCTATTAAAACAATGTTTCTCTGAAGTATCAGCATTGGAGAGCATTAACAAAACTGAGCAAAAGTATGCTCATATGTAGCAATTTGTTTCTTCCATAAGAGAGTGAGTGCCCATGTTTTTCCTGGATGTTTTCTGAAAACTGCATCATTTTCAAATCCAAAAACCTATGACATAAACCAAAGGCATGGTTTTGAAAGCAGACAAATCATAATTACTTTCCAGAAATCCTGGACATGACCTTTACAGTTCTGATCAAGGAAAAATTCTTGGAAATATATTTAAAATTTTTCTCTATATGATCAAAGAAAAACTATGTTCCTATTAGCTAGTCAGTGTACAACAGTCCATCAGTTGTGGCATAAAGAGGCAAAGGTATCAAAAAACCTTTTTAAAAAATCTGCATTAAGCCATGGAACCCAACATTGTCACAAATTCACTATCTTCTGTAATTGACGTAAAGCTTACTTCCTCTAAGGTTGCCTTTATTATTGGTGGCCCAACCCCACAAAGTAATAGATGATACTGTGAGAAAGGCTCACAAAAATAAAGCATCAGTACCAGATTTCACAATTATGGTTTCAACTGTTCGCAAGCAGCACTGAAAAGCTGTAATATAGACTAATTTGTCTTTTTGCTGAGGTAGTTTTAGCTGACTTTCTAGCATTCACCTCTTAAAGACAACATTTTTTTTTCTACTCCTACATTTACATACTCTCTTTTTTGTTAGGGTCTAAATACTTTTAGACCTAAAAGGTCTAAATACATTTTTCAGTAATAGTTCACTGGATTTTACAGCTATGATTGTATTTGCAATATTGGAAAGTCATGAAGTTTGTTTGCAAGATTTAACTCACCCAGCAGATCAAGAGTTGCTGCACCTTTCATAATTTACCACATTCTAATAATTCAAAGTACAGTAAAACTAGGCCTTTATAAAACTAAAAGCAGGGCCTTAAAAATTTGATCACATAAAATGCAGGGTTACAGTATATCCTATTTGCATTATAAAAGGCCACACTATCATAGAATAGTAATAAACCCTTAAAAATAGTTATGATAATATGTATTATATTTTTAAAACTATAATCCTGGCCAATATTCAAAGCTATAGTGAAAGTTTTTCTTCCTGAGGAAAATGAAGCACTCACTAAAAAATACTGGAAATACTCTACTGTACATAAATTATGGTAGAATTACCATATTAAAACAAGAAAAAATTACCGTTTTAAAAAAAAATGTACTGAGGTACTACTATGAGCTGGGCACTCTGCTGGAATAGACAGATCAGATATATTCCTTTCTCTCCCAGAGTTTATGGCAGTCCAAGCAGGGGAGAAAACAATTAATCAATTATCAAGTTTAATAAATATTATGATTGACAGAAGTACATTAGTGCAAATATCTCAGATGAAATAAAACCAGAAGCTTCCTGAACAAAGTGACATACAGGTTAGACCCAAAAACTAAGGTTGGAATTAGCCAGAGGGAGGGGTTAGTTTTAGAAATAAAGATTGGGAGGTGAGACACAGATCAAAGGGAGAAGAGGAGAGAGAGATGCACAGAACTTGACACTAGATGAAGCTAAAAAATTGAAGCAGGAATCATATCACAAAGGATCTGAGAAGATGTTTGTTAAGGAATGGACTTTATCCTAAGGCAACAGAAAACTACTAACATGTTTTAAGCAGAAAATGACCACACTCAGATTTGCATATTAGCAAATAATATGGCTGAAGTAAAGAACCAAATAGGAAGATACTTCTTGGGAGAAATAATGAGCAAGTGGTTGCTGTTGCAGTTGTCTTGGATTAGAGATTATGGTGGTATGGAGTAGGACTGTGGTAACTCGTATGGAAAGAAAAAGATTGGCCAGAGAATGACTGGAAAGGCAGAACTGACAGGATTCAATTCAGTGACCAGCTAGATGGGGGGAAAGGATTATGCCCAGATTTCTGAACCTGGCAACTGAGGGAATGAATGTACCAACTTACTATTTCCCTTCCACTGGAAATATTTACCAGACCTTAAAAATATTAGTTTTTTTCAGTTATGCACATTGATATAAACAGTGCAAAAAATATTTTAGATTTGATTCCAGCAAATATGAATTACCAAAATAAGCACAGGAGTAGCTCTTTCATAAAACCATGACAGGCTTTTTAAAGTAGAATTTAACAGAATTTTGGCAAAGCAAACAAGAATCTACAGACAAAAGAACACTACCCTTTGAAGTCCAATGCTGAGAACAAAAGGCAGTAGCTTTCAAAACCCACTCATTCATTTTAAAATTTAGGTGTCCTAAACTTGTGTAGATTAGCCCTGGCCAAATTAGGCTCTTTTTAAACACTTACATGTTGTCTCTATAAAACTACATGAAATAATGTGAAAACATATAGTCTGCTCTAAGGAAGAATCTGTAGAGCTACTTATTCCCTTAAACATTGTATCACCTGATAAATCTCATAATAAGTTTATATGCCAATGTATTTATAATGTATATATATTTATGTATTTATATGGGAGGTAACAAATTAAATGATTCACCTTCCTGTATTTGCAAAAATTGTACCCCTTGTAGTCTCTCAAGGCAGTTTCACAAATCTCAAAGTAAGAATTTCCTCGCAGCGAATGATTCAACTTATCTATGAAATAAAAATTAGATGCCCTATTTTACAGGTACCTAGCAACTCTCTTCACCTAACTCCCATGGGTTTCTCCCACACACTATTTCATCAGTTATCTAGGGATTCTCTGACGGATATTATCCCTTCATTGGCAAAAGAGATACAGCTTGACCACATATTGTGGAAAGGAATATGTTAATTATGAAAAATGGATGAAAGCTATTTCCTGAACTATCATTTTTCCCTTCAGTCTATGTGGCAGAAGGGCCCAATTCTCATAAAAACTTACATCATCAACTCTAATGAACTTCGTGAATCCTTCTGAGTGCTATCAGACTACCGTCTACTTACACACAAACGTACACTAAAATCAAACCTTTAACAAATAGTTTTCCCATCATCCTGTCATATTGCAGTAAAGGAGGCCTTTCCTCCTACAACTAGACAAATACATATGTCTTGGTTTCCCTAGACCTTCCTGTTGATATGCAGCATTTTAAAAGAATTTAAGATTTGTGATGTATCTTTCACGCCCTAGGTAAAGAAGATGGTGCTATTACAGCAATTTGCCAAAGAATACAATGCTCACAATTGAATGTTTACTGCTAAATTAGACTGTAAGAAAAAACTCCCCAGGAAAGACTGTACCTCTAAAGCCGTAAATTTAAAAATGTAACATAATTAGGTTAGTCACTAGTAATACTCCCTGACTTCAACAGTTACTACAAAGTTTCCCGTGAAATGGAGGTTAGGGATCAGCCTTAGAATACTAAGATGAAAGGCTCTCTTAGAACTCAAAGAGGGAAGAGAAACCAGACAAGAGAAACATGGTGAGGAAAGAGAAGTGTCAAGGGGTCTATTAAAAAAGAAAGAGACATTTCTGAGCCGATTCCTGAGGACTAACCTGAGCCCAAACCCCCGAAACCTTGGGGCGAACTCTTAAGTCTGTGGAAAAAGGCGCCCGAGCCCAGTGACAATGTGACCCGCTTCTTTCTGGAAGTGGGGGCAACGAAAGGAGACCGGGCCTCGCTGGGCCATATTCCGGGCCGTTCATCAGGAGGAGACCCACCTGGAGACCGCCATGGCAGGGCGCCGTTGGTTCTGGACTCCCCGCGAGCTACGCGCCGCGCCGCTGGGGCGCTAGTTTCCAGACAGCAGAGCGGCGCAGGCCCAGGCCGAGAAACAGGGAGCGGCCGGAGCGGGGCGGGGCGTCCCACCTCGGGCCTTCGGACATCTGCCCCGCCGCCTACCCGAGGTCGTCCCCGCCGCGGCCGGGGAACAGAGGGTCTGACACAGTAGCGGAGGCGGCAGTCCTCCGACCCGCACGACTTCAAACCGGGTGCCCCCAGCCCCGCTCTTTGCTGACGCAGGCGTCGGCACGCCGGGGTGAGCGTCAGCGCGCTGGAAGTGACATCAGCTCACCGCGAGGGCTTCTGCTCCGCCGGCGAGGTTAAGGAGTACCGGCAGCGTCGGCCTGGCGCCGTGCGCCTGAGAAGAAAACTTATTTGTGCGTCTGGAGAGGGTCGTTAGTC
The DNA here is from genome assembly GCF_030020395.1 of Manis pentadactyla. Classification (NCBI taxonomy): domain Eukaryota; kingdom Metazoa; phylum Chordata; class Mammalia; order Pholidota; family Manidae; genus Manis; species Manis pentadactyla. The sequence goes on along the minus strand of NC_080026.1, from coordinate 103,545,079 downwards.
TTAAAACAAGGCGGGGAGGAGACATAAGGGTTTCCTTGTTTCCTCGAGAAGGAAAAAAAAGGCAATTTAGCGAAGGTTCTGGAAGTTCAAAAACTTGTTTTTCTGAGTCCTTCCTGCCTCGATCTCCATCCCATCGGTCTGCTTTAGAGAAAGCTGGATCCGAAGGACATTAGGATCCTGTCATCCAAGCCGTTGTACCAGTGAGAGGGATGAAACCAAGAAAGGTCTGCAATGGCACGTGGACGCGGCTCAAAAGTTTGCCGTATTTGCCGGAAGTTCTACATAGGTAATGGAAGGAAGGTTTTTCTGCCAGCCATTTTCCCAAGATTGATTTCTTAAATATGTTGTAGGTGCCTTAATTTCCTAAACCAGATGAGAAAACTCCCCAGCCTTTTTTTTTTTTTTTGGCTTATCTGGCTATTCAGAAGCTTAATTCATTAGGCTTTTAAACATTCTGTCACCTAGTGCAGGCCCTTGTCTTAAACTTGATTTTGATGATAGTAATCAAAGTTATAGTCTAGCTTCATCAGTTGAGCCCATATAATGGGCCATCAATAGACCAATCTTCAAAAAACAATGCTTTTATCATGTTGCTCCTCTGCTTATAAAACTTGTCCACTGGCTTCTCATTACCTGAAAAGCCTATGTCTCAACCCATGAGTCTGTTTTTCATCTATAAAATGAGACTGATGAGAATTACTGTAGAAGATAATGAAAATAAGATGAGGTCATGTATTTGGCTTATAAGATCTTTGTAAACCATAGAATAGTTATAAATGTAAGGGGAAAGAAACTAAAGTACCTGCTATATGGTAGGCATTTGGCATGAATTACTTCATATAATTCATAGGCCAACTCTGTGAAGTAAGTTTTAATCTTCATATTATAGGTGAGGAAACTAATCTCAAACTTTAAGTAATGTGACCAAGATCCAAGCTAGTAATAATATTTATTGTTGTTCATTCATTCAACAAATAGTTATTGGGCACCTGCTCTGTGGCAGACATGACTGGGTGCTATTTATGCTATTAAAGTCTGATTAAGCTGATGTTCAAGTACCTTTACATTTCAGTGCCCTCCCACCTACCTTTTCAATTTATCTCCTACCAGTAAACCAGTAAGCAGGTACTATTTACTGATTGTGTACTACATTTGTTTATTCAGCCAAACTTAAGTACCTACCACTTTGCTAAACTCTGTTCCTAGAATTTGGGGTTTCACAAGGAATCAAAACAGACAGGTGTCCACTCTGGTTAAACTTACATTCTAATGGAAAAAAAGTGAACTGAATGTCTTATTTATATACTTTGTAAAACAGAATGATGGGATTAGAGACTCTAGGCTGGGTAATTAGGGAAAAACCAAGGAAGCACTTAAGCCGAGGCCTGATAACAAGAGGGAGCCCACTGTCTGAAGACCAGGCAAACCTTCCAGCTAAAGGATACATACACCTAGTATAGTAGTCTAAGAGAAGTCCGCTGTGTTGGGAGATAAGCTCGGGAGATAAGAAGGGGCCATTGTGAGGAATTTGTATTTTACTCTAGATGTAGTATAAAGTCATAGGAGGGTTTTAAGCATATAACTAATATTATCCAATAGACATTTTAAGAATCTTAGTCTTTAGTAGCCAAGAAGTAATTAGATGCGTAGTTCTAAATGACGTTTAGAAGAAAGAGTTGGTATTACAGGTTTAAAAGGGAGAGTGTAATAATCAAATAATATTAATGTCAGACTGACTTCTTTTTAAATCCTCACCACACTTAATAGCTGTGTGTTCAAGGGAGTTGTATAACCTTTCTAAGCTTCAGTTTCTTCATCTTGGAATGAAGAGGATGATAGTATGTCATAAGGTTGTGGTGAGGATTAAATGAGATAATGAATATAGTGCATTTAACCAAGTGACTGCCATAATAAGCACTCAAAAATATTATCAGCTACATTGATGATGATTCTTGTTAACTATCCAAACTTGAACAAGGGACTTCTGTCTCAATTTCTTCATCTGTGAAATGGGAATAATAGCAGTACTGGTCCACAAACTACCTGAAGCCAGATGATTTTCTGAGTTTAGAATTCTCTTTGATTTTGAAAAGTAATCTAATGCTTATATCTTGTGTTATGTCACACCCCAACAACTTCTAGGGCAGCACCCTGTAATCAAATACACTTAATAATTTTACAAGAAATTGTATGAATAGCCATACTAAGAGGAATAAATAAAAGACTGTAAATAGCTGCATGGCAATTCAGGTCAGGCTTTGCAGCCAAGTGAATTAAAGTATGATTTTCACACCTTTTTCAATTCAGAATCATAAATGACGGATCATGAACCTAAAGTTATTGGGATAGGTGATAGGTGATACAACTGAAAAATATTAAGTGCTAATACGAGCTATTATTTTTTACCACTAGAAAGGTGGCTTCAAAAATCAATGGCATAAGAAAGAACTATTGGTAAAGAATGTTGGACAGTTGGCTCTCCATGTGAAGGAAAAAATCAAAGCCCTACTTCATACCATATCCCAAATAAATCTCAGATGGATTAAATATCTAAAAATGAAAAACAGAACTGTCAAACTTTTAGGAGACTATGTTGAAGAATATTTTGACCACACAGTAGAAAAGGATTTATAAATGCACAAAATATATTTACCATTGAGGAAAAAATAAACTTGAATCCACTAAACCATAGAACTTTTGTATAATAGCAAAATGAGAACATCTGAGGGAAAGGGGGAGAAAGATTGGCTTTCCTTGAGCCTCCTTTAAAAGTAGGGAAAACTTTCCCAGAAGCTGACAACAAACTTCACAAGGTGGGCACAATTGGGTCACCCTATAACCAAACCAACCGCTGGAAATGGGGATGATGTTATTATCCTTAGACCACCCAGGAGATGAAAATGGAGTCAGCTTCCCCTGATACAGGCTCTACTGGGAGAGGTGGAAAGACTGCTGCTTCACCTCTGTGCATCAGATACCCAGGAAAAGGAAGGAGTAAGAGGTAATGTTTGTCTCAAGAAAGCAAAAATCTCCCCACTAATTCTTAGCCAATTTATATCTCATTGGTCAGAACTGTGTCTTGTGGATGCTGTAACTGCAGGGGATTCTGGGAAGGTAATGGATTGGTGCATCCACTAGCTTTATCCTTCTCATATAATCAAAGGAAATTTGATATAAATACAAAAGTATATATTATCCACTTAAATTATTTAGACTTTTATATCAAGGTAATTAGGTGTAATTTTGTTGCTTCATGCTAAACACAAAAATAAACTTTAGATGAATTAACAGGTTAAATTTAAAAAATGGAAACAACATAAAAATGGATATATATTAAATTTTATGTATAAAACTCATGAGATTTTATATGGATGAGAACTATGTCTTTTTGTAATCAAGTGAGTGAAGGGCAAATATGAAAGAAGTTGGAAAAGGAAAACCAGTATAGACCCCAATCTTTGTACCTAATATAATGCTCAAGGCGAAAGGACCCAATAGGTCCATACCAAGGCCTACTGCTGATAAAAACATATAGAGGGAACAAGCACATGGAGGTTGACTTTGAATTTAAAAAAAATAGAGACCTACCCACTCCTTGAAAAGCTTTTAGGTATCTTCAGGGGTACATATACTCAGTTTAAAAGACTGCTGCTCTAGAGAAATACTCTTACATAAGAAGATCTCTACTAGGGTGTTCACTGAAGCACTGTTTATCATCTAGAAAACCTGGAAATGACCTAAATATCCATCAGTAGAGTGATGGATGAATTAAGTGTAATATAGCCACATGATGGGATACTAACAGCAATAATTCAAGTAAATAAAGTAGATATACATATGCTAATATGGACAAAGCTCAAAACTAAGTTGAGTATAAAAAGCAAGATGCAGAACAATATTTGAGAAGGAAAGTGGGATTTGAAGGGGTAATGGAAATGGAAGAGTTACGTGACTTTTTTTCTTTAAAAAACTGGAACACAAATATATTAATATATGTTCATCTTGGTGGTTATACGTTCTTAATATCTATAATTGGAATACAATTTTTAAGTTATGTTTTTTACAGGTTTGGGTTCTTTTTTAGGCAAAGTTTACATGCAAGCATAACTCAGATCTCTACCAAAATATAATATATTGCAATAGCCCTTAGAAAGTTCCTTCATATCCCTTTCTCATCAATACAAGTCCCCACTCATTCCCCAGAGGCAGCCCTGTTCTGATGTTTTTCCACAATGGATTAGTTTTGTTTGTCCCAAAACTTCATGTAGATGCACTCATACAATACATGCTCTTTGCTGTGCTATCTGGCTTCATTTGCTCAACATTATGGTTTTGAAATCAATCATGTTGTTGCATGTTGCAGTAGTTCATTCCTTTTTATTGCTAGTAAACAAGTTGTATCTCAATTTGTTTATTCAATCACCTGTTAATGGATAATGGGGCTGTTTGCACTTTGGAACTGACATGATGAATAAAGTGATGTGACCATTCCTGTACTTGCCTATTTGTGGTCATATGTTTTCATTTACTTTGGGTAAATACCTAGAAGTGGAATAGCTGGATCACAGAGTAGGTGTATATTTAGTTTTATAAGAGAATGTAAACAGTTTTCCGAAGTAATTGTACCTATTTATACTTTTACCAGCAATGTTCAAGAAATCAATTTTCACCTTGAGCATTATATTAGGTACAAAAAAAGTTAAAAAAGAGATTATCCTTGGACTCAGGCTCTAGCTGTGGCCACCACATAGTTTACTACAAGAAAAATTAAGTGAATTTAAATTGCCAAAAAAAAAAAAATTAAAAAACAGAGAATTCTTGTCTAAAAAGCTTACAATATAATGTGTGAGATAAGGCAAATACACATGAAACAAAGAAAATTTGAATATTAAACTTCACAAAGCTGATTTTACATGCACAAATTATTCTGTACTCTTAAGGAACTTAAGAGGCAGGAGACCTCCTGCCCCACTCCATTCACCATAGAAGTTTGCTGGGTCAGGAGCTGCAGCTACTCTCTAGGGGCAGAAGGGAAGGAGGTTGCCACTACACTGCGTTCTTATGGTAAGACTTTTCCTTTGTAGGATTCGCAGGGTAGGACTAAGCAGTTAATTACTAAAATTATGAAATTTCACCCCATTCTAAACTATTAGGTAGCATATGGTGAATCTAAACCAGCCTGTTGAATCACTGATGCAAACAAGATTATTTTTTAAAAATCAGTATTATGGTATATATTTCATGTTTTCTTACATCTATGATATCATTATATTTTAAAAAGTATCTTTTGAGGATATGAACAGACACTTCTCCAAAGAAGAAATTCAGATGGCCAACAGGCACATGAAAAGATGCTACACATCACTAATTATCAGGAAAATGCAAATTAAAACCACAATGAGATACCACCTCATTCCAGTTAGGATGGCCAACATAGAAAAGACTAGGAAAAACAAATGCTGGCGAGGATGCGGAGAAAGGGGAACCCTCCTACACTGCTGGTGGGAATGTAAAATAGTTCAACCATTGTGGAAAGCAGTATGGAGGTTCCTCAAAAAACTAAAAATAGAAATCCCATTTGACCCAGGAATTCCACTCCTAGGAATTTACCCTTAGAATGCAGCAACCCAATTTGAAAAAGACAGATGCACCCCTATGTTTATCACAACACTATTTACAATAGCCAAGAAATGGAAGCAACCTAAGTGTCCATCAGTAGACAAATGGATAAAGAAGATGTGGTACATATACACAATGGAATATTATTCAGCCGTAAGAAGAAAACAAATCCTACCATTTGCAACAACATGGATGGAACTAGAGGGTATTATGCTCAGTGAAATAAGCTGGGTGGAGAAAGACAAGTACCAAATGATTTCACTCATCTGTGGAGCGTAAGAACAAAGAAAAAACTGAAGGAACAAAACAGCAGCAGAATCACAGAACCCAAGAATGGACTAGCAGTTGCCAAAGGGAAAGGGACTGGGGAGGGTGGGTGGGAAGGGAGGGAGATATTGGGGGAAGAAGAAAGGGCGCCTTACGATTAGCATGTATAATGTGTGGGGGTGGGGCACGGGGAGGGCTGTGCAACACAGAAGATGAGTAGGGATTCTACAGCATCTTACTACACTGATGGACAGTGATTAATGGGGTATGTGGGGGGGCCTTGGTGAAGGGGGGAGCCTAGTAAACATAATGTTCCTCATGTAATTGTAGATTAATGACACCAAAATAAAAATAAAAACAACCTGGTTAAAAAATAGGCAAAGGACTTGAATAGTCCATTTCTACAACCAATATATACAAATGACCAAAAAGCAGTTGAAAAGATGCCCCAAATCACTAATCATTAGAGAAATGCAAATAAAAAAATCCACAGCGAGATGCCTCTTCACACCTATTAGGAATGACTATTATACAAACAAACAAAAAACAGCAAGCAAACAAACAGTAAATAACAAGTATTGGCAAAGATGTGGAGAAATTGGAATCCTGCACTGCTGGTGGAAATTTAAAATGGTGCAGCCACTATGGGAAATAGTATGGAGTTTCCTCAAAAAGTTTTTAAAAAGTTTAAAAAAATTTTTTTAAATATATATGATCCAGTAATTCCACTTTTGCTTGTATACCCATAAGAATTGAAAGCAGGAACTCAGATAGGTATTTGTACACCCATGTTCACAGCAGCATTATTCACAATAGCCAAAAGGTGGAAGCGAAGCAACCCAACTGACCATTGGTGGATAAATAGCTAAACAAAATGTGGCATATATATATATATATATATATATACAATGGAATATTTTTCAGCCTTGAAGAGAAAGGAAATTCTGACACGTTACAATGTGGATGAAACTTGAAGACATGCTAAGTGAAATAAGCCAGTCACAAGAGGAAAAATACTGTATGATTCCACTTATATGAGGTACCTGGAGTAGTCAGATTGATAGAGACAGAGAGTAGACTGTCAATTACCAATAGGTGGTGGAAGGGAGAAATGAAGTACTGTTAAATGGGTACATTTGGGAGATGAAAAAAGTTCTGGAGATGGATGGTGGTGATGGTTGTACAACAGTGTGACAGAATCTAATGCCGCTGAATTGTACACCTAGAAATGGTTAAAATCGTCAATTTAATGTTATATATATTTTACCACAGTTCACAAAAGGTAACTTCTGGTAAGAAGTTATCCCTTTCTGACATGGTTCAGCACATTTGTGTATCCTTGGGCACAATAGTTCTGGATTATCCTCAGGTAAACTTGTTCCTTGTAATTAGGGCAGAATGTCACAAGATGTCACTCTTTAGCTGAAAAAATGATTTCAGTTCAGTGTAGTAGCTGACAACAGTAATGCCAGAATGACAGACAAAAACCTGTAACTACACTTTTACTCCTACGATTACAGTTTTCTGGGAAAAAGGTTTCCATCTGTGAAATGTATTAACCTATTCTTGTTTATGAAACAAGTTAATATTTGTTAACTTCATTGATACTAATTACTTCTCATTATAAGTCAAATTGGTGTAATTAAAACGTAACTAAGTTGGAAGTGACCAATGTAATACAAAACTTCAATGTAAAGATCATTATCTTTGACACTCAGGTGGCTTGTGCTTTGTCACATGATGGGCGAACTCAGGTAAGCCATTTAAGCGCTCTGATTTCACCAGAGTGTCAAAAATCTTTCGTTGGTCAATACACACTACTATTTATTTAATATGTGCTAATACATATTTAAAGACATTCTTCCAATTCTTATTTTATTTGTTACATTAGTAATCAAATTATAACTGTTCAAATACAATGTCAATGGGAGTTCAGCAATAGAAAATACCGTCTGCAAGAAGGCATTAGGAAATATGAGACTTCTTGACATCTTGTGGAAGTATTTTAAGAAAATGTATAAACCAGTTTCAGAGGTATGAATTCTTAAAATCACATTTCTGAGAACATTTTTGTAAAAAGAATATCTTGAAGTATATTTTAGCTTTGCTTAAATATAAAATTTTCAAGATTTAAAAACACATTAATTCTTAAAGATCATACTATTTGAATTGGCAATGCTCCCTTGCAACTGTAATCCAATTAAGTTATTTTTTAAAAACTTCTCTAATTTTTGCAAGAAGTTTATAATTGATTTATGATACCTTAAAGCGTCAAAGCCCAAATGTCCACCCCTAGGTGAACTTCTGGACACTAAGGCATATTAATAAGTGAGGACATATTTTTGTTAGTAACACTTATTTGGCTTAAGATTATTAGAATAAGAAAGACTATCAGAAATGATGGGTGAAAATATAGAACCCAATGATAATGAAAAATAGTAAATAGCACCTGGTTTAAAATATTCACAGTTGTTTGATCATTTTATTTTCTTTTAACTCAAATCTTTCTGTTTAACTTTTTTGTTGGGACGATTAAATACGTCGAAGGAAAGAAAAGACTGAGTTGTTAAAATTCTCAAGTAAAAATTATCTTAAACATTGGAAGTGAAATAAGACTTATGTTTTGTTTCAGTGCCACTTCTACATCTGGTGTGTGTGTAGGGGTGGAGGGGGGTGGGAGTCTCCCAGTGTGAGAGAAGTCTGGGAGGGGCATAATGGGGGAGGCCCCTTCCCTCCCACTGATAACTCGTTGGTTCACTGGACATCGGCTAAAACAGACCTATCCCTCCCGCCGTCATTCCCACCACCCTAGCAAGGTTCCAACACTGCTCCTCAAGCTTGGTAAGTTCAAAGTGCAGTAGAAATGCATAGGAGGAATAATCTGAAATGATTTTGTAGATAGTTTATTGGAGGGTGGAAAAGGGAGGGGTGAAGGACGGGTGGAGGTGGTAATTATCAGGCATCTCTTTGCTTTTGTATTTGCATGGGGTTCTCCAAAACGATTTTAAAAGCACTAGACAATAAGCGACCCCCCACCCCAAGGAAAACTTTTCAGAGGAGACCCTCGCAGGCTGCTGCTGCTCTCGAGAAATCAGCGCGCAGAAATCTGGGGAGGGCTCCTTGCAGGTGCATGTGCTTGGGTGAAGGGCTCCGCCCGGCTCAGTCAGAAGCTGTCTGTGCCTCTGTCCGCAGGTCCGAGAGATGCTGCCCTCTTGGCCCTGCCACCACTGAAGCGCCCAGGGGGCCCGGAAGAGCCACCCGAACGCGGACACCCAGGGCCATGAGTCCTCTGAGGCTGCGAGCGTCGCTCTCGCTGCTGCTGCTGCTGGGTGGCTGTCTCCTCGCGGCCGCCCGGAGGGACAAGGGGGCGGCGGGCAGCGCGGCAGAGCCGGCCCGGGGTCCGGCGGGCGGCTCCTCGGGCCGCTTCGTCAGCCCCGGGCGGCACGCGTGCAGCTGGCAGCTCCTGCTGTCCGCCCCAGGGCCCGCGGCGGGCAAAGAGCTGGCGCTGCGCTGCCAGGCCCCAGACGGGGCGCGCCTGCAGTGCGCCTACCGCGGGGAGCCCGAGCGCTGCGCCGCCTACGCCGCCCGCCGCCCTCACTACTGGAAGCAGGTGCTGAGCGGGCTGCGCAAGAAGCGGCGGCCCTGCCAGGACCCCGCGCCTCTCAAGGCCCGTCTCTGCGCAGGCAAGAAGGGCCACGGCGCCGAGCTGCGCCTGGTGCCCCCCGCGTCTCCACTCGCCCGCCCCACTGCGGCGGGCTTTCGTAGGGATGCCAAGCCTCGGGCCAGGAGCCGGGGGAGGACCCGGGATCCCGCGAACGGCCCCGCTGCAGGCACCCCGCCTCCCACGAGCGCGCCACCCAAAGAGAAACCCGCTGAGAGGAAGACCAAAGGGGGCAAGAGAAAGGCGGCCGCGGACCCGGGCGAGGAGCGACCCCTGGGGACTGGGCCCGATCCCGACGGGCTGGACGAGAACGCGAAGCTCACCGAGACCTACTGTGCTGAGAAGTGGCACTCCCTTTGCACCTTCTTTGTCAATTTCTGGAATGGCTGAGGAGGCCGGCCTGGGGAGGGACGGGGAGTGTGCACCCGGAGCGAGGAAGCTGAGCGCACCTTAGGCCTAGAGATGCGGGATAGTGGGGAGGAGGCCAGGTGGTTCTAGAATGCGGCTGGGGGTGGGGGTGGGACTTGGGGTGAGAGTGTAAGGGATTTGGAGAATTTCTGAGAGCAGAGAAGTCAACAGTTTTGAGGAGTCCCGACTCTGATTAAGAGCAGAAGAAATAGTGGGTGGATACAGAAGTAGGCATACCTTAAATGTGCAAAAACTGTAGACTAGGGAGAGATGGGTACAGGGAGAGGCTGAAAAAAAGTGGGGCAAGTGACTAAAGTCGTGTGATTTTCCTGTAGGAAACAGGATACAATGTATACTGTTAACACGTTTATATTAAAATATAATCACGAGCTATTGATAACCAGAGCCAGGTTGAATTGTTAGTGTCTTCTCACCTAATCAGCTGACAAGATAACCAAAAACATTTTTTTTCCTTTCTGAATTAATAGGAACTTGGGTGCTGCTTGGTGTCATAAATGACCTCTTACAGGAATAGAAGCCATTCAGAGGTCAAAATTGACTCCAAAGAAAAGATTTTTCTGGTCGGTTGCCCTAGTATTCTTTTAGAAGTGCTACTTTTAAACAGTGATACCTAATGTTCTGAAACTTTTCCCATTAACCTTCTAAATTCAGGAGTGAATTGTAGAAGTTGAGTGCTCCAGTAGGTTCTAAAACAGTTCTCATATCTGATCATGTTTTTAAAAACAGCTAAAATGTAAGTATGTATCTTGGAGTCATTTGGACCATTATTATGGATGTTACCTCTGTTTTGTAATTAATTATTAACATGTTTCCTTTTAAATAAGATGTAATGATAGACTTTGCAAATTTTAGGTGCTTAATAAAAACTGTATGGGTAGGTTTGAAGAACTGGCAGAGCAGTGGAAATTCTGATTGCCCTTGATCTAGTTCTAAGTATATTCTTTGAAGTAAGTTCCTAAACACATCTTGAACTGTTGAGGAAAGAAAAGAATAAGTCTGCATAAGGCAAGAGTCACAGACTGGCAAGCCCTGTCATTGTTCTGTTTGGCCTGAATTTGGTTCTCTTTCATTTTTCCCCTCTTTCTCCCTCTCTCCTTCCCTTCCAATTTGGATTTGTTGCTGGCATTTATATTAGATAATTTCATACAAAACACACATTTCTGAATTCTCTTGAAAAATCAGATCTAGCAACATTGGACCCACCTTCTCACATGGCAACAATTGGTTGACTCTGGATATTGGCTGCCCCCTTTAGACTAGGCATGTTTCCTAGAGTTCTCCTCTGCTCCTACACATTTTATCAATTGACTTTATTCATTTATATTACAGGCCTGAGCCTGTGAGACATTTAAGGCACTGCCAGATATGAGAATTTTACCTTTTTGTACTCCAGCCTCTGCTTCCTTCATTATTTCCTTCTCTCTCTCTCTCCTGCGTCCCTCTTTTACTTAAAAGGACCCATATGAATAGTCCAGGATAATCTCATCTCAAGGTCAGTTGATTAGCAACTTTAATTCCATCTGCAATTTAATTCCCCATAGCCATTTAACGTAACTTATGTACAAATTCTGGGGAGTAAGACACGGTTATCTTTGGGGGGACCATTATTTTGCTTACCCCAGTGGCTATGTTAATATCCAGTAAAGTAAACTCCAACACAGAGAAAAGGGGATAAAGAGGGACATTAATCTCCCTTTATCCCTGGGTGCATACCATCCAGCCAGAGACATTTTCTAGCCTTCCCTGTAGGTAAGTGTTATGAAATGACTACATTTTTGTCACTTGGTAAAGCAACTTCAACTTCAGTATACTTTAAAATAAAATTGCTTGCCTTGGACTTCCTCTTCTCTCCCTTCTGAGAGGTGGAACATGGTTGTCCTCACCAGTTCACTTGAACCATGCAGAGGAATACAATGCTTTAGAGGATGGCAGAGCACAAGGTGGAAGGAATCTGGGTCCCTCAATGACTTCATGGGAGAGTGCCTCCCCATTCTGCATGGGCCAGACTTTTACATGAGAGGAGAATAAAGTGTACAGTCAATCTTTATTATTTGTGGAACCCATATCTGTGAGTTTTTCCACTCACTAAAACTTATTTTACATAGAAACTCAGGGCACATTTGAAGTCATTTGTGGACATGTGCATGCACAGAATGGTGAAAACTTTGGGCCAATGTGCACATACCCAAATGAGGTCTAACAAGGCAACACTCTGCCTCCTTGTTTTTGCTCTTATATTTTGCAAACAAATTATTTTTTTCGTGGTATGTGTAGTGCCATGTTTTGTCACATTTTTGTGCTTTTTTTTTTTTTTTTGGTAATTTCAGTTTAAAATGGCCCCAAACATAGTGCTGTTTAGTGGGCCTAAGTGAAGGAAAGGTGTGATATGCCTCAAAGAGAAAATTTATGTTAGGTAAGCTTTGTTCGGGCATGAGTTTTAGTGCTATTAGCCATGAGTTCAGTGTTAGTGAATCAGTAATATACTGTTGACCCTTGAAGAAGTAGGGGTTCAGGGTGTGAAGCCCTGAACAGTGGAAAAGCCTAGTATAACTTTTGACTCTCCAAGAAGTTAACTACTACTAGCCTACTGTTGACTGGAAGCCTTAGCAATAACATAAACTGTTGATTAGCACATATTTTGCATGTTATATGTAGTATATACTGTATTCTTACAATAAAGTAAGCTAGAGAAAATAAAATGTTTTTCAAATTATTAGAAATGCCCAAAATATTTTGCAATTTATTTATTGAAAAAAATCTGCAATTAAGTGGACCCACACAGTCCAACCTGTGTTGTTCAAGGATCGACTGTATATTAAATAAGGTATCTTTAAACAGAAACATAAAATAGGGTTATGTATGGAACAGTTGATAAGAATATTGTGGACAGAATCTTCTGAAAACCTTGGCTTGTATTCCCCTGGGAGCAGTGGTTCAGTAGTTGCTAATTCCATGTTCATGGTGACTTTGTTGAACGTAGTTACTGCAAATAATGAAGACTGACTGTATTTCTCATTTAAGCCCTTGTAGTCTGAGATTAACCTTTGCCTTAACTAGTATAAGATTTTTGTGCAGTTTCTGATAGTGGAAAACAAATACTGCATTTATTGCTTCCAAAGTATACTTTGTATCATCAGTGTTCCTATAGGAAACACACAACACACTCAGGAGTAACAGAGGAGCTTAATTAAGAAACTATTAACAAAAGTGTAGAGTAAGGGGACTCGGTTGGATAGCCAAGATTCATGTCCTTTCCAGAACTTCTCAGTTTCAGAATTGACAAAAATGTAGACATATTAACACCATTCCCTGTCTCCTGTCCAGGTGTAGTAAGTGAAGAATGTATTAACAATGCAGCCTAACTGACAAATGAATATTTTTACAACTGAGTGTCTGTGCATGCTCAACTCAAGCTCATTCAATCTCATGGCCTACGGCATGAATATAACACTTGTGACCATTTCCAATGCTGCTCAGTTCTGGTCAGACTATAGCATATTTTCCATTCTAGGGCAAAAAGAAGTATATAAACTTTGAAACGTATCCATAGGAGGGTCACAAAGATGACAGTATCTTTCAGGAAAGGTATATCAAAATGGATCCTCTAAGAAACAGGTGGCAAGACTTAGGTGGGCAGGGAGATGCCTGTAAGTGAGAAAGAAGGAAGGAGCAGGTGGGGAGAATCTCTGAGTCCTAAACGGGGTGAGTGGGAGGAAGGAGGATTAGGTATTAGGTAACAAGAGCCTTAGCTCTGTGCAGCTCTGAGGAAGCCTCAGCACAGAGACTGGAGGAGTTATACAACGGGCAGGAATGGCCTGGTTCTAGCTCGCCTGCAGGCAGAGTCACTGGCTCGGAGTGGCCCAGGAAGAACGTGCTCTGGGTGTGGACACTGTGGTGGATTCAGAAGGTGCTGCTGGACACTGTGAGCTACTAGCCTGCTCACAGCAGGTTCTCACTTAAAGGGAGATTTGAGCAGTGCACTCCAGGGCTGTCACAAAACTTAATAAAAGGCTAATGTTTCGGTTTGGTTGAATCATGATTTAGGTCTTTTTTCTTTCACCTTCACAAAAAAATATTATAGCTAATAGCTATTAAGAGTTTAAATGACACAGGGATGGTAGTACAGCATGGAGAGTACAGACAATAATTCTGTAACATCTTCCTATGTTGACAGATAGCAACTGCACTAGTGGGCGTGGGGGATTCAATGATATGGGTAACTTGAACCACTGTGTTGTACATTTGAAACCGATATACGATTATATATCAATAATACTTCAACTAAAAGAAAAAGAGTTTAGGTGACAGAGACCAACATACATAGGTTCAAATCTAAGTGTTAACAGTAACCATCTATGTGACCTTGGACAATTTAGTGCATCTCTCTGTGCCTCAGACTTTCCCTATGAAAAATAGAGAGAAAAATAATAATTTTAAAAATGGTTGTTGGAGGATTAAATGAAATGCTCATGTGAAGTACAGTGCCGGGCATACTGCAAGCATGCAACAAATATTTCCTTAGTGCTCCCATTTCCTTTAGTATGCCAATACAGGCATCTAGGGGGAACTCCGTCTTAAAGGGCACTTACACAAAATGGTGATCAGCAACTTCCCATCTCAGCTGCAAACGGCATAAAGAGAAAAAAGGAAGAAATGTGTAGTTGTGGAAGAAAGAATTATCTGATGAAAAGACACTGGGCTACTAGCCTGCTCACAGCAGGTTCTCACTTAAAGGGGGATTTACTGAGTGATATACAGTGTTCACATCCCTAATGTGGAAACAAGGGGGTATATGAGATCTCCTTCACTGAGGACAAATTGCAAAGAGATGAGACTGCTTCTGGTCTTGGAGACTTGGGGACCACAGCTGATCTCCCAGCTCCATGGCTTTCATACAACTTCAAAGAGCAACTCTCCTTACTTCCTAACTAATGCTTACAGCTGTAGGACTTTGATGAACTTACCCCAAGTTTGTCCCTCCTGTGACCTCTGGCTAGCCACTTTCAAACTGTTCCCCATTTCAATTTTTAAAAGCAGGCATAAAAGTAGACCAGAGCCCTCCTTCTCTCTTTTAAAGCAAAAAGTCTGCTTCAGTCACACCCAAAATTATTGGGTGATCATCATATACAGACAACAGTAGTTGGAAAAGATAATGCAAGATAACATTAATAATAACACCACCAGGCAAAACACCTAAGAATAAACTCAATAAGAATTTTGCAAGAGCCATATGAAGAACATAAAAAACTCTGCAGCCAGAAAAGACCTGAATAAATGAAAACATATATGCAATTGTTTTTATTATTAGATAAAAGGACTTGACATTTTAAGAATGTCAGTCTATAAACAATGTACATGTTTAAATATCATTACAATAAAACTACCAACAGGATTTTGGGGGAGTGAGGCAACTGATTCTTAAGTTCTAAAGTAAAACCAAAATGAACCTGAGGACTGGAGGAATGAAAGGCTGTGTTTCAGAGAAAGAGAAAAGAATACTTTCATTAAGGGTACAACTTGAAATGGCTAAATACAGAATCTCCCAAAGGACTTTTGGTAGCACAGTGCAAAACAATGTAAATGATGTGAGGGGACTGTTTCTAGGTAACCACAGGTTCTCTCTATGAAAGGCCGGAAGCTTGGACCTACACTTCAGCTGACTGTTGCCTTCTTGGAGCTAGGTGGTCATGTGATCGTGGTGGGGCTGAAGACCCTAAACCTTTGATCCATATTTTCTTTTGTTCCCAAGCACAATGATCACAATGAGAATGACTTTTCTCCAAACAGAGGAAGGGATAAGACCCTTGTGCATTGATTTTTAAGATGAGGGGAGAGAGGTGGAGGGAAGATGTCCAGTGTGGGATCCCCAGGAGGGAGACATCACAGTTTATGTTTAGGCATGTATAATTACTGGACAGTATCCCTGGACAACATGTTTACCAGCATTTAGAGGCAGCTATTTTACCCTTTTCTCTTCTTATCCATTCTGATTATTGCCTAAGGCTCAAGAATGTTCTCAATTTAAAAAATAACAAGAAATGCAAAGCAAAGCAAAACAAAGCACAACACACACACACACACACACACACACACACACACACACACACACACACACACACGGAGGAGGATCGGCACAATTTGAAAACTTCCCAGCCCTAGTGTGCCTACAGGAAAGATCTTTAGGGCCGTCCTTTAATCCCTTAGCTCACACCACAGTCTCTACCACGTGGGTATGCAGTTTCTTGGGTTTGGATGTTCCTGCAAAGCCCTGTTGAAATCCACAATCTAAATCCTCAGGAAAATCTGGAGGGTGAAACCACTCTGGGTAACTGAATGGCTGGTACCTATAGCGTTATAAAAACTTTCAGTAAACCACCCAGAATGAAGGAGCAGCGCCGTGTAAGCATGTGTGCTTATGGGTGTGCTTAAAAGCAAGCAGGCTGCCTTAGGAAAGTTGGGGGCAGACGCAAGGCTGGAGAGCTGTAGTTACTTGCAAGGATGATCAGCTCTGTGGACCAGCTGGCAGGATGTAAGAGGAGAGAGGCTGGAAGGAGCCAGCAGGGACATTTAGCTGCAGCCTCAGGTTCCTAGCAGCCTCAAAATTTGACTGCTGCTTAGTGGTTAATTTGTATAAAATAGCAGAGAAGGCCTTCTCTTTCAGTAGTCATGTACTTTTGTTTGCCATTAAAAAAAATAGTAACTATAGCTTCATGTCTGAACGATCT
Organism: Manis pentadactyla; assembly: GCF_030020395.1. Taxonomy (NCBI): domain Eukaryota; kingdom Metazoa; phylum Chordata; class Mammalia; order Pholidota; family Manidae; genus Manis; species Manis pentadactyla. The sequence goes on along the minus strand of NC_080026.1, from coordinate 103,528,378 downwards.
TGAATTTTGAAAATGATTTAGGAAAAATTTGGTTATGACTGGTGTGTTATTTTGGTAATTCAGCTTTACAGAATTGAGGCCAGTAATATAAAAATTCCTTTATCATTTTATTGTTTATTTCAAAGTTTGCCATTGAACATAAATAAACTTTATAGACTTTTTGGTATTTGCTAAATATTGAAAGTGAGAGCTTGGATCTAAGGGTGAGAGGTTGCTCAGTGAGCTCTATGAGCTTGTGTTGGTGGCCTGTTCCCAAGTCTGAACCCTGCATATGGTTGGCAAACAGCTGCTGCCTATTAACCTCCCAGGCATAACAGCTGGTGCAGATCAACACTATGTGGTGTTGCTCAGACTGGCTTGAGGTCTAACCCCCAGGAAATTGTGCCAGGTCCCCAGGGAGGGGTGGCTGTACTAAAAAGAAGAAGTGCATCTCAAAGGTCTGTCCATTAGAGTCTCTTTGGAAACCCAAGAAGGAGAGGGCAAGACATTAGGGGAGGTCATGGGAAGGTAATGGATTGGTTCTCAGAGCTGTGGAAATAGGGGTGGACGATATGATTTAGGCAAAGACATCATACCAAATAGCAGTTGCATCTTTAAGTCCTGCGGCAGGGCTTGTGGCATGAGGTCCAATGGAGGGAAGTCCGTGAATCATACATCTAAATATTAAATAAACATAATGCAAGCTAATAAATATATCCTAGTCTATCTCAGCTATACTTTCAAACAACAAAAGTTTAAATATATATATATGAAAACCATGATTTCTTTATATGAATGAAAGTTGGTAAAATATCAAAGCCAATAACATTTAATGATAATGGTGCATGCCTGGTTTTCTGCTGATGGGGCAGTGAATGTTGGATGAGTACAAATTACATATAATTAACAAGTTATTATATATTTATTTTTTTGTCTTCATTTCAGCAAATTGCTAATTATGCTATTTGGATTATAACAGCAAGATTTGTGCTCTATTGCCAGAAATACCAAATTAGAGAATAATTTTAGAGGCATTATAGCATTAAAAAAATTTTTTTAATTAAGGCATTATTGATATACATACACTCTAAAGGTTTCACATGAAAAAACAATGTGGTTACAATATTCAACCATATTATCAAGTCCCTATCCATACCCCAATGCAGTCACTGTCCATCAGTGTAGTAAGATGCCACAGATTCAGTCTGCCTTCTCTGTGCTACACTGTCTTCCCCATGACCCGTCACACCATGTGTACTAAAACATAATACCCCTCAATCCCCTTCTCCCTCCCTCCCCACCCACCCTCCCACACCCCTCCTGTTTGGTAACCACTAGTCCCTTCTTGGAGTCTGTGAGTCTGCTGCTGTTTTGTTTCTTCAGTTTTACTTCGTTGTTATACTCCACAAATGAGGGAAATCATTTGGCACTTGTCTTTCTCTGCCAGGCTTATTTCACTGAGCATAATATCCTCCAGCTCCATCCATGTTGTTGCAAATGGTAGGATTTGTTTCTTTCTTATGGCTAAATAGTATTTCATTGTATATATGTACCACATCTTCTTCATCCAATCTTCTACTGAAGGACACTTAGGTTGCTTCCATATCTTGGCTATTGTAAATAGTGCTGCAATAAACATAGGGGTGCATATGTCTTTTTTGAATCTGAGAAGTTGTATTCTTTGGGTAAATTCCAAGGAGTGGGATTTCTGGGTCAAATGGTATTTCTATTTTTAGTTTTTTGAGGAACCTCCATATTGCTTTCCACAATGGTTGAACTAGTTTACATTCCCACCAGCAGTGTAGGAGGGTTCCCCTTTCTCTGCATCCTCGCCAGAATTTGCTGTTCTTAGTCTTTTCGATGCTGGCATCCTTACTGGTATGAGGTGAAAGCTCATTGTGGTTTTAATTTGCATTTCCCTGATAATTAGTGATGTGGAGCATCTTTTCATGTGTCTGTTGGCCATCTGAATTTCTTCTTTGGAGAATTGTCTGTTTATATCCTCTGCCCATTTTTTAATCGGGTTATTTTTTTTTTGGGTGTTGAGGCATCTGAGTTCTTTATATATTTGGGATGTTAACCCCCTGTCAGATATGTCATTTAACAAACGTATTCTCCCATACTGTAGGATGCCTTTTAGTTCTGTTGATGGTGCCCTTTGCCATACAGCAGCTTTTTAGTTTGATGTAGTCCCCTGTGTTCATTTTTGCTTTTGTTTCCCTTACTCAAGGAGATGCGTTCAGGAAGAAGTTGCTCATGCTTATATTCAGGAGATTTTTGCCAATGTTGTCTTCTAAGAGTTTCATGGTTTCATGACTTACATTCAGGTCTTTGATCCGTTTTGAGTTTACTTTTGTGTATGGGGTTAAATAATAATCCAGTTTCATTCTCTTGCATGTAGCTGTCCAGTTTTGCTAACACCAGTTGTTGAAGAGGCTGTCATTTCCCCATTGTATGTCCATGGCTCCTTTATCATATATTAATTGAACATATATGGTTGGGTTTATGTCTGGGCTCTCTAGTTTGTTCCATTGGTCTATGGTTCTGTTCTCGTGGAGGCATTGTAGCATTTAAGTGGTTTTTTGTTAATTTCAGTTTTGAGATACTTCATTCTGCTGAGGCAGTAGCGACTGGATTTGTCAAAATTTCTTAGATTCAGAAAAGAATCTTAAACTTTGCAAATCACATTCAAGCATTGTATTGGTATTGTATATAGTAACATTATTCCTGAAGATATTCTAAAATATTTTAATACAGTTATAAAATAAATAAATATATTTACTATAATTATAAAAATTTAATGTATTTATAAAATATGAAAATGTATTTATAACATATTTAAGTATACTTATAAAATATTTTAATTTCATAATATATAAATTGCTATCACTTATATCTCAATGTTTCATCTCTTAAGGCGATTCTAGAATTATATACTATTTAAGTTCTTTTTTCAAATTCTTCAATTGTTTAGATCTCTCTTCAGTTGAGATAACACCTTGTCCTGTAATGGACAGAAAATATGATCTCTTGAAATTAGTTTAGGAATTTGTGAATGAATCCTTTCCTTCAAAGTCATGCAAACATTTTCTTTTCCTTATTTTGATTTTTCTGCGTTTCATTGAAATGTTACTTTTGTTCAAATGTCACGTGCAGTTTCACTCAATTTAAATAACACATTTTGTCTAAAATTAAAAACGTATTTTTTATCCTTTTAAAAGTGAAATAGACAACCTCAAACCTATTTGTTGTTCTTGTAAGCTTCTGATGAGATTAATAGTAAGTTATACACTAAATAAGTGTGGATAGAACAAATTTAAAATTAATTTCATTTTCTACTGCCAACTATCATTCATTCTTCATTTGAAGATCTCTCATTTTGCTTAACTCATCTCATCTCAACATCTTCTATTTTGTCCAGATTGTCTAATTGCTTTAGCAGCATTTAATAGGAACACCATGTGTCTGAAAGGTCAATTTTGATATGTATTTCATCAAGATGTGACATCTCTGGACAGATCCAGAAAATACTGCATATAATTTTTTAATTGTTCCCAAGAATGGCATTGCTGTTAGCACAGGTGAGGCCCTTTTCCTGAAATACATTCAAACTATGCAGTGCACTGTCTGATATGGCAGCCATTAGACACGTGAGATTTTTTATTTTTTATTAAAGTATCATTGATATACACTCTTACAAAGGTTTCACAAGAAAAACAATGTAGTTCCTACATACACCCATTTTATCGAGTTCCCCCCAAACTCCCCTGCAGTCACTGTCCATCAGAGACACCTGAGGCTCTGAGCATTTGAAATGTGGCTAGTCTGAGTTGAGATGGGCTGCAAGTATAAAATACACACTGGGTTTCAAAAGCTTATGACTTCCTCCTCCACAAAATAATGTAAAACATCTCATGAATAATTTAAAAAATATTTGGATGTCTAAGTGGTAATATCTTACAAATACTAGGTTGAATAAAATAATACTAATTCCACCTGGGTTTTTTTGTTTTTAATATAACTACTTGAACATTTAAAATTACGTATGTGGCTTGCATTATATTTCTATCTGACAGCACTGGTGTAAAGCACAAGGAATGCTTCTGAGATTTTGGTTGAAATTCTGGCTTGTACACTTTGCCATTTACAGAGATGTCTGCACCATTACAGGCCTGCCCTCAACAAGCTTTTAAACCACTGCCTACAACTGAAAGTTTAAAGATTTTTTTCAATTCCTTCCTTGAGTTCATTTTTTTTAACAAATGAGCAAATTTAAATACTTTTTTGTGTGATACATTTTTAAGTGATACTATTTAATTAAGGTTAATGTTCTTAAGTGTGATAACTGTACTGTGGTCATGACGGAAAACATCCTGATTCCTAGTTGCTACATTGGGATTATTTCAGGGCAAAATGTCATGAGATCTGCAATTTACTTTCAAATAATTCAGGAGAAAGAAATGTCTCTATACAGGCAGAGGATAAAGCTAATGTGGCAAAATGCTAATAAATGGCGAATCTAGATGAAGGATAGAGAAATATTCATTTGTATTATTGCACTTATACTTTCAACTTTTCTGTAGGTTTGAATATGTCTTAAATAGAAACGTTTGCAGAAAAACTAACTGGACACTGACTACACGCTACATAGGAATATAATGTTACATAGAAAGGCGAGAAAAGTAAGAGACAGGGCTGCTGACTCGCTGTTCCCACGCGCCAAGTGTGGAGGAGGCAGCAATTTTAAGAGCTTGCCTCGCTTCTGTCTTGGGCGCTGCGTTTGACTCTGGGCAAGGAAGCGACCTACATTGCATCCTCTTCTGGGCCCCGCAATGGCCTGGAAATGTTTTCTAAATTACCTGGATTGCATTAAGAATACGTAGTTCTGGTCAGTGTTAAGCATATTGATTAAATGGGGAGATTATTATTATTTTTGGACCACAACGAAAGAGTCACGCATATACGTAGAGGAAAATGAACCTGTGCCCGGTAGCTGGGATCTCGCGCGCGGTGCTTGGCGAGGGGCAGATGCCCGCCTCGAGCACGCACAGGGTTAACTGCGGGCGGGGGGCCGCGCAGCCTCCGCCCGCCCACATTCCGCCACTGAATGGAGGCGATGGCCTGATGCCAGTGGGGTGATGTCGCGGCTCCGCGTGCGACCTTCCCACTGGCCGGCCCGCTCCCCTCCCGGGCGCCTCGCGCTCCGCAGTCACGTTACCTTCGCTGCCATTCACGCTGCCCCGCGGGTTACAAAACGGGCCATTAGGAAGTCTGCGGGCGTCGCGGAAACTGGAAATGCAGGGCCGGGAACGTGGAGACAATTACTGACCCCGGCGCTGAAGGACCGCGGCGCCCAGCCGTGTAATCTGATCCCTTCCGTGATGTTACAGGGGGCCGGTGTGTGCAGATCTGTTTCTTTGTCTGAATTTTGGAAATGAAGCGAGGTAAAAGTTCAGAAATGTGTGTGCCCGCGTGCACCCAGTCATTAAATACATACGAACCAAAGTGGACACAATTTGATTTCCCTTTGTCCAAACTTATTAAGTATATCTTACTAACTTTTTAAGATACTGAGGGAAAAAACAGGTTTTAAGTTTACAGAAACCTAAACGAAAGCACACATTTTCACAACGTTCCTGAACCAAGTCTAATCATTTAACTTTCTCTTGTGGAAAACTATGTATCTTTTATTTGATGGCTTTGGCTGGCAATATTTCCTACAATATTTTGTAACATATAGAGGAGATAAAATTGTTTAAGGCATCATTTTAATTACGTGACCCAATAACCACGAAAATTAAAGTGTAAGTGGGCAATGGTTAGAACCAGTGAAATGAAATGTCCAAATAGAAAATTAATTCACTCCTTCAACTAGTATTTAAGAGACTGCTGATGCACCAGGCTCTGGGGATTCAAGGGTAGGGGGACACTGGTCCTGCCCTCCAGAATCTCCCAGTATTCCTGGGGAAAGTGTTGAGCAGTGTGGCCAGTATTTGGAAAGGGAACTACCTGGTGCACAGTTGCCAATGGGAGGCACACTCCACAGGTCATGAGTGTGTGTGTAGAGATGATGGGAGACAGGGAATCAGGGAAGGTCTCTTGAAGGAAGAAATAGAAGTTAGGCCAGTGGTTCCCCAACTCTGTGGACATTAGGATCACCTGGGGAGCTTTTAAAAGACCTGGTGGCCTAGGTCACTTCCCAATTGAAAATATCTGGGGGTGAGATCTGGGTATCAGTATATATGTATTTTTAACTCCCGAGTAACTCTTACAGCAAAGTTGGGCAAATTACTAAGGCAAAGGGAGGGAAGCTGATGTTTTTTAGTTTTCTGAAGGCAAATGTTTGCCCAGCAGGCGTGTAATAGGTTCTAATAATTGTTCTTTGCTTCCTCCCTTCTCCTTTGCACTGCCTTGCCTGTAGTTAGCATTCAGGAGATGTTTACTGAAGTTGGAGCAAAAGCTAATAAGAATCTATGTGTGTAAGAAAACGAAGCCTGCCCAAAGAATGTCCTTTAGCACTCAAAGTCGATGAATTGGGGTCTAAAACTTACAGTGGCAAGTCCTCACCTAAAAGGAAGGTAAATGCAGCATTTTGACAACTGGAAAAAATTACTCTTCTCTCAATTCACCAGCTCCATCTTTAGTCCTGTGCTCTAATTGTTGCTTTATAGGCAGCAGCTAATGGACTATTGTTTCTATCTTCAAATGGATTTCCCCCTATATTAAAAAAACACAGGCCTGCCAAAATTATGAGTACATTAATCATGAAAGGTCACGAACAGTCTGAAGGAGGCCACACGAAACAATATTCTTTCATGTGAATCAAGGCAAGCTGTGTGGGCACAAAAACCCCTTTCTACGGCTGCTCCTCTGGGGAGGGGCAGGATTTGCCTATTACTCCCAGCTAAGCATTCTTTAAGATTCTACTCTACCTAGGCATGAAATGGCTTCTTGCAATTTATATCATATCTTAAATGGTACTTCAAAGCCCTCGGGTACTTTTAAAAGGAGAGGGAAAAGAAAATCTCTTAATCCAGGCAGAGGCAGTCTGCATTTTCATTAGATCAGAGACCAGAGTATGCACTCCTTTTTTGGGAGAGAGGGGAGTTGCTATTCTCTGATGTTATAAGAGACCCGCTGAAGCCCTAACTAAACAGCATGTCACTTCACTCAGGGAGCGCTCGAGAGCAAACGTCACACTGACTCTATCTTATTAACCTCTAGGAACCTTTGCATCTCTATGTAGGAAGGCAGGAAGGCAAATGCAAGGCGTTTATTCCGTTTCATTGGTCCTCTCCCAAAGCACTGAGTGTAACTGTGACCCCATGGGATTAACCAGGGCAGTTTTGTGACCTAGATTCAAGCCAAAGGCACTCCCAAATTCAGGGGACTCTGTGGGGACAGGGCCAGGAATGGTTCTGGAGGGAGAGGACTGTTTATTATAATATACGGAGCCTGAGCCTGTGTAACCAGCCGATCAGCACAAAGCCCTGAAAAGGGGAAGCTGGCCTAAAATGATGCGAGTCTCAGGCAAAGGCCACTGACAAGGCAGAAGGTGTTTAGTAGGAAAGTAAGTGTGGATTTTGAAGTGGGCTCCCTAAGGATACGTTAGAACTGTTGCTGAGCCCTGAAAAGAAATCAGGTTCTTCCAAATACCTCTTTCTCTGGTCACAATGAGGTAATGCCTCCTCACATTTATATGCAGTTTATATTTTCACAGACATTACCTCATCTGGGCCTCATACCTTGTGAGTCAGCAGGGTATGCATGATCTTCCCCTTGTTTAACATTGTGAAAAACTGAAGCTCAGTGAGTAACTGTCTTGAGGGGAAGAGCTGCCCCCTGAACCCATATCTGTAAAGAACCACATTTGGACACTTCCGTGTAACTCCCCTAGACGAGCCCCAAGAATGTCTCATTTGGTTCCTGGTTCTTCTAGTGAGCTCTCGGGTTTAGCGGTTCCTTGGCCTTGTACCGGTTATATCTGTGTGCTCCTGGAGAGCCCAGGAGTCTGCTTGCTGCCTCCTTCCCGTAACAGCCTCTGCCAGAATGCCTGGAATGTTCACTCTTGAAGCAGTTCTCTGGGTTCAGGTGGCATGGCAATAACATGCACAGATGTCACCTGGAGGAGCTGATTAAATGCTCTGCTGTTAACTTAGGACACAAGCTGTCCTGAGGAAGTAGATAAGGTTCCTGGTATGAGGAGAGGAGAAGGATGTGAGCATTGCCTGGGAGACTGAGGCTCTGGCTCTGCTTGTACCACTTGGGTGACTTTGAATAAGTCGTTCAACCTCTCTTGGCTTTGTTATCCTTTTCTAAATAAAATCCAAAGGGGTATATCAGATCCAAATCCTCATTTCTAACAAAATCTTATGTGGAACACCAATGTGTAAAATAGGTGAAGGCTGAACAGGGTAGAAGACCTATAGGAGCTTGAAATAACAGATTTCAGGAGTCCACTAGGACCAGGCAAGTCAGAAAGTACAGAGCACATGTGAGGCTTCATTTCAGGTTTTACCTCCTTGAATCATCTTTCTTCCTCCCACGTCAGGGTTCAGAGATGGACAGGAAGATAAAAGAAACCCCTAAATCACACACACATTAAACATAGATGTAACCTCTATGATTTTTCCAACTTGCAAGAATCTCAGACTTGAGCTGAATTTGCTTCCTAGATGGATGAGAAAAGAATCACAACTGTTCACACTAGAGTATGATTAGAAAATTCCCCTTTAAATGAAGGCAACATTCTATTGACATAAGAGTATTTTGGAGATTCATTGTAGAGAGAAATAAAAAGTGAGGTTTATTATGTACTATTTGTGTTTAAAAAGGAATAAGACAAAGAAGGAGCATATATGTGTTTGTGTGTGTGTGTATATATATATATGTTTGGTTATGTACAAAATCTCTGGGAAAATACATAGGAAACTACTAATAATGATGGCTACTTCTATGAAGGTAACAGAGCAGCAGGGGATGGTGGGGGGTGAGGCTTGCTTTTCACTCTAGACCCTTTGACACCTTTTGAATTTTGCACCATGCGCTTTTTTTTAAACTGCACTTCAGTTTCTCCCATCACTCCCTTTGACGTCAGATCAGCAATTCAACTTGGGGGAGTTGGTCCTACAGATATATTCACACAGGCAAAACATGACATGACTATATAGTTCACTGAAGCTTTTTTTTTTGTAATGACAGTTGTTTGAAACATTGTCAATGCCCATCAATAGGAGATTGGTAAAACAGATTGTGGCACATCTACAAAAAGGAACTCTGTACTTTCGTAAAGAAGCTGGGATGCTCTCCATATACTAATACAGAAGGATCCACAAGATATGTCATTAAATGGAAATAGGAAGATGCAGGACAGTGTGTGTAATATGAATTTCAAAAGGGGGTTAAGATATATACATACATATGCATTCATATTTTTTTGTATATGTATTAAAATCTCCAGCAGGGTACAGTGGAAACAAATAATAGCATTTATCCAATGTGGGAGAATTGAGTGACTGGGGATGGGGATAGGAGACACTTAATTAAATATCATTTTGTATTTTAATACTTTTGAACCATGCAGATATAATGCCTACTCAAAATTAAGTGATTAATATTTTAAAACAAGCAAATAAAGAAAAATTACACTTTGACTTCCCTTCTTTACACCAAGACTGGCATTATGACTTGGCCTCAGGGTCAGAAAAACAAAACAGAACACTCTTTTAAAGAAGACCCTTGGGCCTCCCTCATCCCTTCAAAGAGTGACTTGCAGAAAACCCAAAGCAGCCTCTCTTCCTTCCAGCTTCCTTGTCTTCAAAACTGTTCTATGCCAGCTTTTTATCCCTTTTCCTACCAACCCCCCTTATTCAATTATCATCAATCTTCCCTGGGCCTCCCCTCTGATCTCTGCTGTAGCCTCCAGGGTTCTGATTCATAGTAAAACCTCATGCTTGGAATTACAGGAAAGCAGAAGTACAGCTCTGAACATTGGGTGTCTCAATAGCTCCCTAGGCTTGGACAACTCCCATTTCTATTGCAGGCTCTTAACTGGCCCCACATCTCACTTTTCCCATACAACTGGTATCCCAGTGCCCCTCAAGGGATTAATACATTCAGCCTTTCACACCAAATCAGTCTTCTAACACTCAGAGCCAGCTGAGCCTGCATCATGTGCTTCATTTGCTTCCTTCAGTTACCCCCAGAATTGTCCCTAACTGGTTCTGAGTCTCCAGCACCCCTCAAAAGCTAGCAGTGGGTCTAAACAGGTTGCCACTTAGGCCTTGAATCAATGAACTCCCAAGGGCATTATTGAATTCATTTACTACAAATGTCCCTGGCATTGGACTGGAAGCTGGGAAGACAGTCACGAAGAAGACTGATGTGGTTCCCTTCGGCACGGAACCAGTAGTAATTGAACAAGGGATCAAACACCGTGGCTCTCAACTCCGCTGCACATTAGTATCTCATGGGATCTTTTAAAAAAAATACCAACCCTGTAAGTCCACTCTTAACCAACTGAATCAGAATCTGGATGTGAGGCCCATGCAGCAGTATTTTCTAGAGAGTTCCAGGTGATTCTAATGACAGCCAGCTTTGAGAACCCCTAACAATGGATTTACACAACCTTCTACATGATAATACAGTCAAAAGGATTCCTAGATGATAGTCCTTAACTGAATCATAAAAATTGAATTTATTTTCTATAGATACAAGGCTAGGAATTAGGGTACTGTTTCAAGACCCCATTTTAGGCCACAAACAAGAGTTTAATCCTCAAAATTAAAGAAGCCCAAATACATCGTTTCAAAATATCCAATGGCAGGCATACAATATTATAACATGCCAGTGATCAGGGCTTATCCAGGAGATGGGATGGACTACATTGGTGGTCACAGTCCTAAGGCATCAGGACGGTATTTTCCAACCCTCTTAACTCCCAGGGTTTTGATTTCTTGGCTGCACTTCATTCCTTAGAGGGTTTGAATGGAGTTTCAACTACCTAAAAACCTCCTATCACCCCAGTAATCCCTTGACTCTGTACTAAGGACCCAAGTATGTGGTGATGTGATGATATAACTCTTCAGTCAGTGGGCTTCACAGTACAGAGTATCACTCCTTCCACACCCTCTCTGGTGGGGAGCCCTGAGGATTTCAGAAAGTAGCTGAAGAGCGAGCAGTAAATGAGGATTTTCCTCTAAACTTTATTTGGGGGTGGGGCTAAAGTTTTTAATTTATCATCTTTATTAGGGTCTAATCAGGCCAATGAAAAAAGTAGTAACACATGGGAAAATGTCAGAACAATGAAATACATACAGCTTACACATTTAACCCTGTTTCCTCATCTGTAAAATGAGCATCATTACAGATAAAACACAGGTTTGCTATGAAAATTAATGGCTAGTTACGGCATCTGACATATAACATCACACAATAGATGATATCTGTTGTTATATATCTTAACATCTGAAAAGGAGGGCTGAGAAATGCTGTTTTATTATTTTGTGATTTATAGATTTACAAATTAATCCCCAGTGGGGTTACATCAATTTACACTCCCACCAGCAGTATGTGAGAGCACCCATTTTTAGCACCTCCATCATAAATTATTCTTTAAAAAAAATTTGCAATTTATCTTACTATGTTGATGGACAGTGACTGTGAATGGGGATGTGGGGGGGGACTTGGTGAAGGGGGGAGCCTAGTGAGCATAATGTCCTTCATGTAGTTGTAGATTAATGATACCAAAATTAAAAAAAAAAAATTTGCAATTTGATAGATAAAATTGGTATTGTTTTAACTTTCATTCATTTTATTAATTCTAATGCTGAACTTTTTTCTTGTCATATTTCTGGTCTATTCTACATTTCTTTTTATATTTTTTACATATCAATTTAAAAATTAAAAATGTAATCATCTCTCAATCTTTTAATTAGGTACTTCTTTTGCTTTTATGATACATCTTGAGATCATATATTCACATTTATCATCTTCTAGTTCTATTTTTAGAAAATATTTGACTTTTAAATCAATATTTATTTGGGATTTATTTAAAAATCTGATGTGAAGTAGATTTAATTTTAATTTTTCCCTACGTGGTTAACCACTTGTATTAGGACCACTGATTATATAACTCATTCTTTCCCCATTGATTTGAAATATCACTTTTTTATTCCATTTCAATAATTTTCACTGTCTCTTCTTGTAATAATGGCATGCATTTAAATTAATTATTATAGCCATATATATGTTTTGGCATCAGGCAGAGAGTCTGATACGGCCTCTTGTTTGTGTGGCACACACTTGTTCATGCATGGTATCCCTCCAAGTAAGATACATCAATTTGGCTAATGCAACCTAAGTGTAAAAATACTTTATTCTATGTGATGGAACACTATGCAGTCACTAAAAACAACCTTTTCCAAAAAGAGATACTTAGTAACATGAGAAAATGTGGATCTAATATTTAAGAAGATTCAGGTTAAACAATATGATCTGGCTTTGTTAAGACAAAAACAACAAATTACCCGTCTATACAGCTAGAAAACAGATTACAAATACATACATTAAAATGTTAATGGTAAGCTATTCCTAAGTAATGGGATGATGGGGGATATGTACTTTGCTGTATTTTTCAGTTTTTCTACAATGAATATGCTTCATTGTTTCAATCAGAGCAATTAATAATTAGTATCACTTAAATGGATGTGTTAAGGCCCACCCCCAGCTTGTCAGGGCACTTGAAAGAGTCCATCGCACCCCAGGGAAGAGATACTACCTTTCCATGGGGAGTCACAGATGTGTATCATCCCTGGAAGAGGATGCATTTACCACGTCAGTTCTGGGAGATGCTGTCATTAGATGTTAAATGCCAAATAACATCATCTGGAATTGCATGGTGACCCTTTGTGCTGCCAGCTGGCAGAGGGGTGTGTGGTGTTACCTCCTATTTGCCCTCCTCAAGCCCCACCCAGAAGGGCTGGGGAGACACAAAGGTGGTGTGCTACATAGAAACTGTATGCAAATCCCGACATTTCTCCGACCCTCTAATCCTACAAGGAATGCTTAGGGTGTTAATTTGACCATCTTTCACAGCTCATAAATCTAGTTGGAGGTAAAGCTGGGCTGCCAGAAGCCATCAAGCAAAACTCCTTCTGAGGCTGGCAGTTTGAGTAAAGCAGCCAGGATCATGCCTCAATAAAGTCCAATAAAGAGCTTTGTATGTGGGGGACTGGAAAGCAGCTTCTCACATTTGGACACAATAGAACAAAACAGTGGGAAATGTGAATGTCTGATGATCTGGACTGGTGGTCTCCCCTATGCCCTGCCTGCCCACTGAGCCATGGATCCTCATTCATTTACAATTCTTTGCACGCAAACGGATCTATCTCGCTCCCAAACAACTGCCAGCACAGACTCCCAGTGGATTCGCTTATTTAATCTGACTATAAATACAAATTAAGTATATTCACTTCCACTGGAATCTGCTAGCCTTTTTATATTAAATCTAATAAACTTCAGGTCATTTTTACCTAGGTTCATTCTCCCTTTATTCAGTGTCAGAACAGAAGCATTCTTCTCTTTCTGGGGCAGAACACTCCCCCAGAAGAGTTCCCACTATTACCTTCTTGATAAACACACAGGGTTGAAACTGTCAAGAGAAACCAGATTCAACTTCTGGACTACAGCTTCATCCAGAGTCCAACTGTTCCTCCAGTTGGTCACTTTAAAATCCAGCTGATTAGAGATTCTAAGTAAAAACATCCTGTCCAGCACCTCTTTCATGAGGGGCGGAACAGAGGTAGGCGCAGTTCAATTTTCACTAATTTCTGCCTTGGTCCCAGCCCCGTCAAAGGCAAACTGGAGCAGTTTTTTGGCTTTTGGGGGTGTTTAGCAATTCTGGCTGAATCTACACACTGACTGGTGGGGAAGAGTGTTGGCTGCAGGAGACACCAAATGGCTCCTCCCCATGATCTGAGCTTGAAGTACCAGAAAAGTCAGAGAGGCACCCATCCTGTGTCTCTGAATGGTGCAAGCAGCGAACATTCCCTCAGTCTCAAGAAAAGGCTCCCATCTCCTCAGGGCTGACTTACTACCCACCAAGAGCACAGCACACTGAGCGTTGAGAATACAGGAAAAGGGAATTTAAAAATATTTACCTGCCTCAGCTTTGGGCAAAATCTTAACTCTTGAGTTCTAGTTCCTTATCTGAAAGACAATCCACACGGGATTACCTGGCTCTTGGTGTAGGATTTAATACGTGGTCATTGTGATCACTGATGTAGCTGATGGAGAATTTGACAACTGTGACTACTGATTTTATTAACTGGTGGTGAATTTCAAAATTAACTATGATTATGGAGATTATGTTGCTGCTGGTAGTGAACTGGATGTGTGATAACTATACTGATATTATGCTGGTAATGCCACTGTTAGTTACTGCTTTCTTCATAATGGTGATCAGACTTTAAAAGAACTGAATGAAGATCATATAAGCCCACTCACTCAACAAGTGTTCATTGAACACCATCTACATGCCAGGCTGTTTTAGGTACTGGGCTTTATCAGTAGAATCCATCCTTATTAAGTTTACCTTTTTGTGGAGGGAGATGGACAATAAATATGTTAGGAAATTATACTGAATTTATAACTTGTTTGATGGGGAAAAAATAGCAGGGTAAGGGACTTAGCTAAGGGATGCAATGAAATTTAAAATGAGGTGGTTCCAGAAGGCTTCCCTGAGAAGGTGACGTAACAATCAGGAAGGAAGCAGAGGAGTCGGTCATGGGGATATGCGGATGGAGGAGAGCATTCTAGGCAGTGGAAACAGCACCTGCAAAGGCCCAGGTGGGGTGAAGCAGGCTTCTATGTTCAGGAGAGGCCTGGAGTGGCCAGGGGCTGAGTGGGAAGAGTTGTCACAAGGCATGTCACATAGATCAAGCTGGGCATTTTAAGGACTTCCAACTTTTAAGTGAACTGGGGAATCACTGAAGAGCTGTGAGCAAAAGGTATGACAAAGTTTGACCTGTTCTTCAACAGGATCACTCTGGCTCGTGAATTGAGAATGAGATCTGGGGAGAAGGCAGTGGTGGACAAGGCTGAAAGCAGGTAGATAGAGGGCGCTGATGTGGGCTGTGAGGGAAAGAGGAGGATGATTCAAGGTGTCCATTTTGAACTGGAATAATAAAATGAAGAGGCCATGAACTAGGAAGTGGAAGACTGAAGGCACAGCAAGTTTGGGGGACTTCTCTGTTCAGAACACAGCTTCAAAGAACCCTTAGATACTACCTAACTCAAATCTCACCTTTAAACAAACTATATTTTTAAATGAATGCAGATAATACAAAATTTTAAGTACAATGTATACAGAATGGAAAGTTAGCTTTCCTTCCATGGCTCTCGTTATCCACATGCTCAGATTACTATTACCACTTACTTGCATTTCCCCATCCCACCCGAGGGCGGGTGTAATGTATGTTATTCCCTCTATAATTTCTTTACAATGGTAACTTACTATACACTGTTCTGAACCTTCATAAGATTGTATATTAATTATACCTTACTAAAAAATATTAAAAATTAAATATTTTGCTTTCATATGCAAATCTTAAACTACATCTGGAATTTTTATGTATGCTTCCAAATATGTATCTTTTTCTCCATACAGAAAACCAGTTCTTCTATAACCATTTAGTGAATAATTCCTCCTTTCTGTGTGATCCTCAATGCTACCTCTGGTGTATATAAAAATCTCATGCACACTCTGTTCAGTTGGTCAAATTAGTCTATCCCTGCAGCAATATTACACTTAGTTACAAAAACATTAATGCTCTTCTTGATCTCCTGTTCCCCTGGTCTACCACTATTATTATTAATTTTCTTTTCTTCAGGAGTGTCTAGCCTATTATTAGCCCTTTACAGGTATTTCCTATTCACTCTAAATTCTTTTATACCTTTTGGGGAAAAAATTGCATGGATCACCTACTACTCCTATTTCTATAGGAGTGTCTTAAAAAAAATTAAATAGATAAAACAGTCCTGTTACAAAATTCGAAGGGAATGAAAGGATATATGATGAAAAGTCTAACACCTTGTCCTCCAGGCACCCGGTGTCCTCCCAATACTTTGTGTATATTCTGGAGACATTTTATGCATAAAGAAGTGAATGCCTATTGTGGAGTTTTTCCTATTTTACAAATAGTAGCAAATCATACATATTGGTTAACTTCTTGCTTTTTTCATTTATTATGTCTTAAAGGTTATTCCACATGTTAATAAAGCACTTATTTTACACGAATATGATTTTAGTCTGTTTACCAATTTCTTTGTTTACCATGCTTTTGCAATCCATCTTTCCTTCTGGATTTAACTGCCTTCTTTCCTGAAGAACAACATAGGAGTTCTTCCAGCAAAATCTGAAAGTATGTACTTCATTCTCTCTTGAGTATTAATTTATCTACGTGTAGAATTCAAGGCTAGCATAGATTTTTCTCAGCATTTAGGATTTATTTATTGTCTTCTGGACTGTATTGCTGCCATTGAAAAAACTGCCACAGCTGTCAGTGTAATTACTCCTTTGTAAATGTCTTTTTATTTTTAAATTTTTTTCTCCTTTTGCAATTCTACTCAATGTCTAGAAACAGATTTGTTTTTATTCACCCTCTTACATATTTGTTATGCTTCATCAATTTGAGGATTCATATCCTTTATAATCTCTGGGAAAATCTTCAAGTCTCCTCTCTCCCCTATTCTTTATGTTGGATGTGATCATTGTATTCTCCATGTCTCTCAGACCTTTCCTATTTCCCTTCTACTTCTGTGTTATAATCTGGGTATTTTCCCGACTTATCTTCTAGTTCACCAATTCTCTCCTAAGATATGTCCAATCTGAGGTTTAATCTGCACAATGAGTTCTTAGTTTCATTAATTATGTTTTCTAGTTCTGAAAGACTGAGTTTTTCAAATCTACCTTGCTATTGTTATAGTATCTGCCATCTTTTCCAGTGGCTTTTATACTTTCTTCTCCCCTACAAATATATATATATTTATTTTGGTATCATTAATCTACAATTACATGAGGAACATTATGTTTACTGGGCTTCCCCCTTTACCAAGTCCCCCCCACAAACCCCATTACAGTCACTGTCCATCAGCATAGTAAGATGCTGTACAGCCACTAGTTGTCTTCTGTGTGTTGCACAGCCCTCCCCGTGCCCCCCGCCACATTATACATGCTAATCGTAATGCCCCCTTTTTCTCCCCCCTTATCCCTCCCTTCCCACCCATCCTCCCCAGTCCCTTTCCCTTTGGTAACTGTTAGTCCATTCTTGGGTTCTGTGATTCTGCTGTTTTGTTCCTTCAGTTCTTTGTTCTTATACTCCACATGAGTGAAATCATTTGGTACCTGTCTTTCTCCGCCTGGCTTATTTCACTGAGCATAATACCCTCCAGCTCCATCCATGTTGTTGCAAATGGTAGGATTTGTTTCCTTCTTGTGGCTGAATAATATTCCATTGTGTATATGTACCACATCTTCTTTATCCATTCATCTACTGATGGACACTTAGGTTGCTTCGATTTCTTGGCTTTTGTAAATAGTGCTGCGATAAACATAGGAGTGCATATGTCTTTTTCAGATGGGCTGCTGTATTCTTAGGGTAAATTCCTAGAAGTGGAATTCCTGGGTCAAATGGTATTTATATTTTGAGCTTTTTGAGGAGCCTCCATATTGCTTTCCACAATGGTTGAACTAATTTACATTCCCACCAGCAGTACAGGAGGGTTCCCCTTTCTCCACAACCTCATCAACATTTGTTGTTGTTTGTCTTTCGGATGGTGGCCATCCTTACTGGTGTGAGGTGATATCTCATTGTGGTTTTAATTTGCATTTCTCTGATGACTAGCAATGTGGAGCATCTTTTCATGTGTTCTGTTGGCCATCTGAATTTCTTCTTTGGAGAAGTGTCTGTTCTGTTCAGCTCCTCTGCCCATTTTTTAATTGGCTTATTTGCTTTTTGTTTGTTGAGATGCGTGAGCTCTTTATATATTTTGGAAGTCAAGCCTTTATCGGATCTGTCATTTATAAATATATTCTCCCATACTGTAGGACACCTTTTTGTTCTATTGATGGTGTCCTTTGCTGTACAGAAGCTTTTCAGCTTGATATAGTCCCACTTGTTCATTTTTGCTTTTGTTTCCCTCCCCTAAAAATATTTTAAACATTTTAATTCCATAGTTATTCTACTATTACAAGTTTGGGGGGGTGCTAATCCTCCAAGATTGTGTTTGCTGACCTGTGCTCATAATGGATCATTTTGGGTTTTTGATCATGAGTCCATTATTATTTTCTGTATTGTAGGAATGTGATACATCATGGGTCTGTCTTCCTTCTTCAACCAGGTTGCCTTACTGTCTATGTGCTTTTATCAGTAATTCTCAAATTGAGATCCTCAGGCACCTAAGGATTTAGATACTTTACATTTTGAGCTTCTTAAGATTTCTTAAGGATATTGAACAAAGGGATTACTGGCTAACAGAATCTTGCTGCTTTAAAATTCTATGTTCTATGCCTCCATGAAAAGTGAGAAAACTCAACCACTAGTCCTGGAACATTTATGGAAATAACATTAATTACAACAACCAGTTCTTGCCAAGTACAGCACTTAGAAAATCACTTATGATTACATGAGTGATACAAGTCAAAATTCACTGAATCATATTCTAAGATTTGTGCATTTTATTGTAACTCAAAAAAAAAAATTCTCTAGAAAAAAGAGTCATTTTGTGCTCTCAACAACCCCATGAAGTAAGTACTACAAAGCTTATAAAAAGGTGATGTAGTATGTTCAAGGCTGTAAAGTTGGTGAGGGATAGAAAAAAATTCAAATTTACATCCATCTGACTCGAGCCCAATCACTTAAACACTATTTACTCATTCAACAAAAATTTACTGAGGAACTATTATATGCCAGTGGTAAGCAAAACAAGTATTTTTCTTATACCTTTCAAATTATCTGTAAGGTAGTTTTTTTAAATTCTGAATTTCCTATTTGTTGCAGACCAATTATTTTGTTAAAAATTAAAAACACTACAGCAATATCAAACTGCTACAAAAATTTCTTCTCAATTTTGGTTTTCATCTCTCCATGGGTTGGTAACAAGTTTTCAGACCAACGCCACCTGCAGGGCACTTTTGTGTAGCACTGCTCTGTGTTACTGATTGGCAGACTACTCTGGGGGACTCTGTATTTGTGTGATGGGGATGACAACTGGAGTGGGGAGGAAGGGGAGAAGGTACTTCTGATAAAGATGGCTTGTGTGTGGCAAGGAGGAACTTTCTAAACAGGTGTAATTAAGTGTTTTAGGTCACAATCTGCCTAAACTAAAGCATGAATGGGGGCGGAGGAGATTAGGAAGATAGTGAAAAGGCCGCATTAAAGTCTAACTTTATAAAAATCTGACAGTTCTGATAAAGATAGGTACAACTACTTGCTTCTTCCTCTGTCACTTTCATCCTTGATAGGACAGGAAAATAGGAATACTAATTATAAAAGCTTAAGGATATTTATTTGCATGTTTTCTTTTCCTCATTATCTGGTAGACAACTGGGTCACATCATACGCTGGCATGTATGCTTAAGAACTAGCAAGCGAACACTTTAATATTATCCTAAAGTAAGACAGAGCTGCTGAAAAGTATTTAAAACACAAATAACTTATAGGTTACTTGCACCATTAATCTCTTACTATGGAAAGCAGAGAATTGATCACACGCACAGTTAGCATAATGAAATCTAAAACGCATACTTTACTGTAAGAGTAATAAATTACTAACTTCAAGATGTGAAAACTTATAAAGGTTTTTTAATATAGAAAATAAAAACATATTCCTCTTTGTAAGTTGAAGAGACAGACTTCCCCAGAATGAGCTTTAATATTGGCCAAAAGTTGTGTTGGACAGACTAAGTGTCTGAAAGCTTCTTACAGCTACTTTCATCTTAAAGCATCTGAGCAGGTATGGTCTTAACATTCAGTATTTCAAATTTTAAACTCACCTCTTTACCACTATAAGACTCAGAACTACATTGTTTTCCTGCAATTGTGATTTATTGTAATCTTAATCCATTTTCTCAAAGACATTCAACACATTTATACTATTCCAGTAATTACCATGCTACCCGGAAAAACAAGTGAACAGTTTATTAAGAATTAAATGAAGGTATGGAATGTGATACAGAACAAGTATGACACTCAAGATGGATATAATAGTACTACTCACACAAAAAGTTAATCTCACTTCAAAAAAAACCACAAAAGGAAAAGCAATTCCATCATTATAAAGTAAGATATTTCATGCAAAAACTCAGAAAAAAAATCCCACCCCTTCAAAATCCCCCCAACTTCCAACAAACAAAAAGCTATCTGAAAATACTGCCATGCTAACATACTAACCACCATATAATCATTCATAGAAAAACACATTAAACAATGAATTCGATGAAACAACACAGGCTGCAATATTGTAAACTCATAGACCATGATGATTTTACATGATAAGCAATTCCAGATTCACTCATAGGGTGAGTTAATATGGGCCAAACGTTGAGAGATAAGTATGTAAATAAAAAACTCCATTAATTCATCTCATCATCTTCTAAAAACCTGGAAGCTTTGAACCTGAAAAATTATATAAAATTTGGCATACATTTGTTTCAAGAAATGACTTCAGGATCATATTTGTAATTAGAGAGCTGTATAAAAGCACTTCAAGGTAAGGAATTGACCTCTTAAATAATTACCACAATTTATGCCATAGAAACAACTCCAGAGCATTTACTTTAACTCTTACTCAAGACAAGAAACATGGTTTTCTAATACTTTATGTACAAGTTACCTCAAAGGGTCAGTTAATTTGGAGACTGAATAAAATGGAAAACAAAGGCAAATTGGTACAGAGAGTAAAAGGGAACGTAATTATTTACAAAGACTTAAGTGAGAAAAATCTGCTTTGAAATCTGGAGTCAACAAATAGACTGCCAAGCTCTAAAGCACATCACTGTACCAAGATGTTTTAGTGTATTTCATGGAAAAGACAGTTTTACATTAGAAAACAGGAATGGCATATTATGGGATAGCATTACCCTCCACAGCTGCCAAACAAGCCTGGTCACCATGTAGCGCACAAGCAAAGGTTATTTCCAACTGAGCATTACCATCATGACTGAGGCAACTCAGGAGCAGGAGGCACCCATCTCACTGCACTTGCCCACTCAGGAGGCCAAGAGAACTGAGACACCTGCATTTCATGGTTCTGGGTTGAGTTTACCTATGGTGTATAGATTGTTTCTAACAGTAAGAACGAAGGGAAAAAAAAGGACAAAAACTACACACTCCCATTTGCTATTTCTTTTCCTTTAGATTTAGGGCAATTAGAACAGATTGGGAAATTGTTCAGGATCACCCTTCCTACCTCTGAAATTTGACTTCCTATTTACACTCCATGAAAATACTACAGTAATTGGTCAGTGGCAGGATACAGTCTCTAAAAAACAGAAGCACTTGCTCTAATTTTCACAAAATGACATGAGAAAAATTTCCAGTGTGAGACCCAGAGTGAGAGGCCTGTAAAGAAGTATCTTTAATAATCAGGACTATCATAGTTAGAGGTCTTTGGAATGTGTCTTATACATACAAAGATATCACAAATTAATCCCCAGAATATTCATGAAACAATTCCTTAAATGGGAAATATTTCTAATGACTAATGCTTCCATCAGCGAGTTAAATCTGGTAAAACTATCTTTCCTAATAGATAAAGTCTCTGCTAACAACTCAACATAGCCTCTGGAATCAGATGTACAGGCTGCTCAGTGATGATGATGTAAGATGAAGTACAGAGGAGCAGTACGAATGAAAAACATTTGTAAACCGCTGTTTTAAAACAGTAGATTTATATTACAAAGCAATGTAAATAAATATTGGGCTAGTACAAAAGCTCTTATTTACAGTTTTACAAATGAAATTGTATTCAGTGTAAATGCTGTGTTTTAAAAAACACAGTATTGTATTAGTAAAATGAGTCTGGTTAGGGGATACAGTTTTTGTTAGAATAATGCATAACATATAAAAGATTCAAGTTAACTCTGTTTATAATTTAGTACAGATAAACCCAGTTCAACCTGGAATGGCATCTGTTAAAGTGCTGAAAAACAGGAAACATTTAGAAAACACTGTACACTGTTAAAGCTTTATCAAGTCAGAATGTTAACCTTCTTTCACATTTTTAAATCTCTTTGCCATGGACTTGTGGACAAGGTGATTTTTCTCAGCAAAGGAGTAAAACTTAAGAGGCCACCAGCTGCTTAGATGATTTTAGGTTCAGTGGAGTTAGTTTCCTAGAACAACTTTTATCCATCAACAATACCTTCAGGCCTCACAATCTGGTAAGTAATTAAATATTCAGGATAAGCCTAGAAGAGAAAGATTAATTCAAATATTGGTAAACAAATTTTTTAAAAGGACACTTACCATAACACTTCTTAACCTTTAGGGAAGAGGTTCTAAATCAGTGCTGTAGATCAGAATTATCTACTGGCATTTTGTGAAAACATCCTTACCTTGACTCCAATCCCTTGAGTTTTGAATCAACAGGTCTGACATGAATACTAAGCAGGTTTGTGTTTTTAATAACTGAAGTGACTATGATACACATCCCTAGTTTAGAACACTACTCTAGAGATGCTTTTGATTCAATCTCTGTCACTAAGAGCAAGAGGGAATTGGAATTGTACGCTTCTTCGCACAGACAGGCCATTAAATATAGGATTCTGATTATATTCTATAATTATGCCTATTGATTATATTCTATAATTATAATTTTTGGCTTCTGTAGAAGCCAAAAAAAAAAAAAAAGATCGACTGTAACTGGCAAAATCTGAGTAACTTCTGTTGGCTAGATGTATTACATCAATGTCTTCTCCTAATTTTGATAATTTTAAGAGAATATCCCCCTGACCCGGCCTTTTTTTAAGGAACTAGACATTGAAATATTTAAGGGTAAAGGAACATGCTTATAAATTCTCAAACAGTTCAGAAAAAAATATGTATAAATATACACACACACACATGGGAGAGAATGACAAAGGAGAAAGAGAATGGTAACACTTAACATTTGGAAAATCTGGGTAAAGAGCAGAAAGGAATTCTCTTTACTATTTTTGCAACTTTTCTGTAACTCTGAAATTATTTCCAAGTAAATGCTAAAAAGAAATCTAGTTCTTTAAATATATAAAGAGCTCACACACCTTAACACCCAAAAAGCAAATAGCCCAATTATAAAATGGGCGGAGGATCTGAACAGACACATCTCCAAAGAAGAAATTTAGATGGCCAACAGGCACATGAAAAGATGCTCCACATCACTAATTATCAGGGAAATGCAAATTAAAACCACAATGAGATATCACCTCACACCAGTTAGGATGGCCAACATCCAAAAGACAAGAAACAACAAATGCTGGTGAGGATGAAGAGAACGGGGAACCTACACTGTTGGTGGGAGTGTAAATTAGTTCAACCATTGTGGAAAGCAATATGGAGGTTCCTCATAAAACTAAAAATAGAAATACCATTTAACCCAGGAATTCCACTCCTAGGAATTTACCCAAGGAAAACAAGATCCCAGATTCAAAAAGACCTATGTACCCACCCCTTTGTTTATCACAGCACTATTTACAATAGTCAAGATACAGAAGCACCTAAGTGTCCATAAGATGAATGGATAAAGAAGATGTGATATATATACAGAATGGAATACTATTCAGCCATAAGAAGAAAACAAATCCTACTTTTTGCAACAACATGGATGGAGCTAGAGGGTATTACACTCAGTGAGATAAGCCAGGTGGAGAAAGACAAGTAGCAAATGATTTCCCTCATTTGTGGAGTACAACAACAAAGCAAAACTGAAGGAACAAAACAGCAGCAAACTCAAGACTCCAAGAAGGAACTAGTGGTTACCAAAGGGAAGAGGTTGGGGAGGGTGGGTGGGGAGGGAGGGAGAAGTGGATTAAGGGGCATTATAATTAGTGCACATAATATAGGGGGCTCATGGAGAAGGCAGTATTGCATGTAGAAGACAGTGATACCTTAAAAATAAATAAGAAAGTATATCTCCCTTAAAAAAAAAAGGAAAAATCAAGTAATAAGTACATTTCCCTTAAAAAAAACCAAGTACATCTCCCTTAATAAAAAAAGAAAAAAGAAATCTAGTTCTTAAGGCAATAAGCCACGTCAATTTAAGAGATTGTTAAGAGATATTTTGTTAAAGTGTGCCTCTAAAGCATTTTGAAGATGAACAAAATTGGCTTACCTGTTCTCCTCTGTAAATAACATATTCAGCTAATGCTAGGCCATTTACACTGGGTCTACCAGTGACTGAGTGATGTCCTGGAGGAGAATGTGCCATTTTCATTGCACTGAACTGCAGGAAAGACTTTCCCAAGGTTACGCGGCAAAACAGCAGCTGCCTATGACATGAAAAGCAAAGATTTCCCTCAAGGTAAGGCAGTATATGACATTTTATTTGTGTACACTGTTTAAGCTTTTTAATCCACTTATACATAAACCTTATAATTGTTTTTATCATTTCACCCTTAGAAGAACTTTGAAAGAATGTCTTCTACAAATCTCATTATTAAAAGAATTTGTCACTTTAATCCCTACTTTAACTATAAAACCTGAAAACATAATAACCTTACAGAAATGCAGAGTCTGTTATCTTGTCTATATCTCAGCAAAGCACAAATCATAGCCCAAGTGGGGAGGAGGTGGAGGTTTAAGGGGCTTCCATGAACTGGCTTAGAATGTTGGACATTTATCTGATTCCACCTTCAAAATACATTTAAAATCCATTCTCTTAATTTTACCACCACCATTAAGTTAAAATCACAAAAATTTTTACCTGGACTATACTAATGACCTCTGAATTAGTCTCCCTGTTGCTATTTCAATTCCTGCCTAAACTATTTATTGTCCATCTAAGCAACCAGTGATTTAGGAATAAAACAAAAATATAAATCAGATCACATCACTGTTCTGCTTAAAACCTTTTAGAGGCTGCACATTAATAAGAAAATCCAAATTCCTTACAACGGCTCCAAATTCTCTAATCTTTCCTTGTGATTGTGTGCTCTAATCTTTCATTATGCCCCAGGCACATTAATTTTTTTTCTTTATACAGGCCAAACTTCTTACCCCATGGCCATCAAATACAGTTTCTACCATCTAGAGAATGGTATCTATTCAACCACTCTTCAATCAGCTAACACTCATTTTTCAGGTTTTAGCTGAAATGTTCTTTCCTTAAACAGATCTTCCCTTACCAGAAGTTTAAATAGATTGCTACTCCCGCTGCTCAGGCATATAACTGGCCTTCCTTAGCTACAATGAACCTTTTTAAAATTACGACTTCCTTGTTTCTCTCTTATTTTCTTTCCTTTTTTAGAAAACCAGATTTTGGTGGACCAGTTGACGAATCCGTTCTCCAAAGAAAAGAGGCTATCTATACTTCTTATTCTCAGTATGTTCTTCAGAAACCTCAGCATTTCTAATAGATCTTCAATTATAGTCACCATCAGTCCAATAATCCAAAATACAGAAGTCTTATGTTAATAAACTTATTTCCAGACAACCAAGAATTGTGTTTCAAAGACAGTTTAGAAGAGGTACTAGAACACTGCTTTTTATTAATCAACAGAACTATATAGCCTCCAGATAATATAGGATGCGGAACAATAGCAGTTTTCAACTTATAGAATCTCAAGAAATTATAGGCTTTCTAATCAATTTGTGACCTAAAGTATAAGTGGATGAGAGGTCATACCAAGGAGGGCCAACTTCAGACACCTACATGAGTCTAAATTTATGGGGAAAATAACAAGAATAAAACAAAAACAGACCTTGTTTCTGTCCAGGTTCTTCACCTTGGTAATCTTTCAATATCAGCTGGGAAGCCTTTAAAAATCCTAATGCCTAGACCATAACCCAGACCAATTAAATGAGAATCTCAAGGATGGGACACAGGCATTATTAGTTTAATATAAAGCTCTCCTGGTAATTCCAAAGTGCACCTAGGGCTGAAAATCAATGCTCTAGGGTTTTTTCTTTATCAGTGATCAGAAGCACCAGCATCACACAGGAACTTCGTAGAAATTCACGTTATAGAACCTCATTCCAGATCTACTAAATCAGCAACTCAGGAGGCAGGGCCTACAAATGTGCATTTTACAAGCCCTTCATTAGGTGATTCTGAAGCTTGTTAATGTTTGATAATTACTGCTCTGGATCTTTATAAGCAGTGCTCTCACTGTAGAATAAATCCCCGAAATTAATCTTACCTGATTTTTCAAATGGCATAAGATAATTTTATTGACTTATGAGGATTTTATCATGGGGCCAAGTTATTTAAATGATTTTGAAAACTGACTTAGACCTGGGTAATTAAAGGTGTGTGTGTGGGGGGAAGTGCAAAGTAGTTATTTGATAATAATATGCTTTCTAAAGGGACTGGTATGTTTTATTGTAATTTTTCAAGTAGTAATATCACAAACTGAGGATTATGATCATATTACAGTGGAAGAGAGACTCCCTCATACACTGCCATGAAATAATGAGGCTTGGCAAATAATGCCACTTTGGCATTTGAATACTAGATGTCATCCATGGTCCTTTAATATTCTAAGGACACAATAAAATCTCTTTCATCCCCATATTTTCTATTCCATATGCTTTAAAGCACCAGGTGTTCTAAATGATTAAATGTGTCAAGTGATTAGAACTGTGGTTGGCCCATACAGATCATTTAATAAATATTAGCTATTATTTTAACTGGTGAGAGGGCCAAAAGCAACCTGAAATATGTGTGGTTCCCCAGATTTCTCAAATATGGAACCAGTTCTTACCTGATCTTAATAAAAAATAAATGAGAATAAGTGATTTCTTACCTGTGGCACATGTAACAAGATCTGTCTTTATGAACTGGACACCCAGTACCTCCTCCAATTCCATATACATACTGATTGCTTTTGGAAGAGTTTTCAGCAAAGTAAATCCCAGCTCCAAACATGCCACCTATGTAGGCATGCCTTTCATCGAAGCCTTTATGAATAATTGCATTTACAAAGGGAGACCCTGAAATCAGACAGATGGATAACAATATCTTAGAATTCTAAAGCCTCTTAGAAGTTAAAATCTTAAACATATATACACCACCACCAACACACACACACACAAAAAAAAAAGAGGGTAACTAGTTAACTGTGAGCCAGTTCACTGCTTTAAAATAAATACTTTAGAACTGCTAATGCTAATTAATGTTTCAAATATGGTAGTGGTTCAGATGCCAAAATAAAGACATATATGGATTCAACTAGAAAAACAGCCATAGAACTAGAAATATCAATGCTTAAGTTTTCAAATTCCAGACCTCAAATCCAACCAATTCAGAATCAAAAGTCTCATAATTCACCTCATATAGCAAAGATGACTGCAATTAGGTCTTAAATGACACCCATGTCTGTGCTTTTTCTAGATACCCAAACTACCAAAGTGGTCTTTTCATGCTCATTCTCTTCTTTACACCTCTTCTCTCCTATCCTTCCATGTCTCTGCCTTTCATCTCCTGCTATACCAGATGCCACCTGCAAATGTGGCCTGCTCCTTCATTCTCTGCATATCAACTTCAGTCATCTTAGTCAGAGAGAACAAGGTACTGAGCATAGGAATGAGGCTAAGGAGTGGGGTGATAGTGTAAGTTTGGGGAAAGCAATATAACACAGCTAACTGACTCATCAAGATCAGTGGTCCTGTTCATAAAGGGACAGGAAAATACACTGAATTCCACTTAACAGAAATACTCAAAAACAGAATCACTTATTTGAAATAGCTTGGAAAAACCAAAACTTTTTATATTACACAACAGAAAAATTCATTATAATCATCAAGTCATTACATAAGTAAATACAGGCATACCTTGGAGATGTTATGGGTGGCATTCCAGGCTACCACAATAAAGTGAATATTATAATAAAGTGAGTCAAATGTATTTTGGTTTTCTAGTGCATATAAAAGTTATGTTTGCATTATAATGTAGTATATTAAGTTTCCAATACCTTTATGTGTAAAAAAAAAAAAAAAAAACCAATGTAGGTACCTTAATTAAAAAACACTATTGCTAAAAATGATAATGATCATCTCAGCTTTCAGTAAGTCATAAGATCACAGATCACCTAACAAATACAAAATAATGAAAATATTTGAAATACTCCAAGATTTACCCAAATGTGACAGACATGAAGTGAACAACCACTGTTGGGAAATCGGTGCTGATAGATTTGCTTGATGCAGGGTTGCTGCACCTTCAATTTACAAAAAATGCAAAATTTGCAAAGCACAGTAAAGCAGAGAGCAATATAACAAGGTATGCCTGTATTATGCTCTGTGCCAAGAGATTATCATGCCAAGATATCATCATTATGATTTTTAGTGTTTTGGAATGAAAAGTACTACTCAGATATTATATACCAACTCAAGTCTGTTTTAGCCATTTTTCCAGGAGACTGAAATTCAAATACTGTGCTTTATAGACTTTACAGGTCTCTCAAAATTTTCTGCAATCAAGGCCAAATGAAGGAATAGACTGGAGCTACTATAAATAATGTGGTTGAAGATTTGATAAACACCAATTTAATATCCATATTTGTCTTGGCTATAAATTTGAAAGGCCAATCACCACCTGCCAACTTGCAACATTAAAAAACAAAACAAAACAGGAAATTTCAAGAAAGGTTAACTATGGTGCTCTCAATCCAACCAAAGTTCTCAGAAAACTCCATACGTTAGGTGATGGTGGCTCTTTGAACACTGAAGTTAAATGTAATTTTGACACTTAGAATCAAAGTCAGAATAGGCTGTATATATTCTTCTGAGGTGATCCTCAGATCTTATTTTAATTTTCATTCAATCAACTAGTTAAAAGTAAAACACACCATTTCTCAGACTGATAATAAGCAAAATCTACTAGATCAAGAAAAAGGAAAATATGAATAGTCAACATTCCCATTTCTGTATTTTTTCCATTAAGGTAATCCTATTTACAAACTATCAAATACAAAAGTTAAAAATATGAAAATAAATGTAAAATTTACAAAATTTATTTTTTAAAAATGACATGAAGAATATACAGACTTTGTTATTATTTCATATCTGACAAAAAAATACCTAATGTGGAGGAGGACAGGGTAGGGTTGAGGGGAGGAATCTCACCATGAAACAGCATTCTTTCATTCGCATGGTTGTGGTTTTCTTCAGAGACTTCTTTTCTCCTGTGAGTGTATCTTTCCCAGAGTTTCTTGTTACAAACTTTCTGAATCTATAAAAAAGACCCCAGAATAATAAAATCTTTAAGTCATACTTACTTGGTTCATCTTAACCAAAATTGGTCCACATAATCAGAGAAGAGGCAAAGCTTTTCTCTGAAATGTTAACTATTTGTTATTTTAGTCAATAGAAAAACTCTATCCAACTTTAAAGATAGAAATATAGCTACATTTTGGAAATCAAAACCTCAAAGGGAAAAAAGCAACACATGGTCACCTGTGAAGGCCAGGAATACCACTGATTGATTAAAATACTTCCATTCTCATTAATCTCGAGTTATTACTAAAACATCTCCAAATCAGTTATGTTCAGTTCCTTTATGTAAATATTAGAAAGAGAATAGTATCTATTTCCCCCTGCTTTATCTGGCTCAAAGTAGCATCTTTATCTGTTTATGTTAAAAATATTTGAAATTACCACACCAAAAAAAAAAAAAAAAATTCTACACACACACACACACACCCTCCTACCTTTTCCTGTCACCCCAGTTCCTAAAATTTTTGTCTGGATAGATGTTTTGGTCTCGTTAAGACTATTTCCTGGATCAAAATTCACAATTCTACAGCTGCTTCTTAGTTGTGTTTAAAGGTGCTAACAGCTCTCTGCTGGTCCAAAGGCACAACTGGGAGCTTGTGGTTTTTAGTGGGTTCAAAATAACTCAAAATACTGCAACATACTAATCAAGGAACATAAGTGGCATAAAGAAATCTCATTTATGTAAAAAAAAAAAAAAAATTAGTCACTGAAAAATTTTTCATTAAATATTGTGATAAAACACCTTTACAAAGGAAGAAAATAGCGCCTCTTCCTCAAGTTCAACTATTTCAGAAATCAGACACCTATTCTCTCTCCTCTCTCCTGCCCTTATCCTTAACAAATTTCTGTATACATATTGTTACTACTTGTAAAGCTAACTTTACCGAAACGTGTCTGCAATGGGGATAACTGTCTTAAATCTCAAGATGTCATTCTTATGTCCAACTATGATATGAACTAATAAAAAGGGCTTCCTAGAAGTATGAACCCTTTACATCATCTAATTTCTCATAGAACACAATAATCTCAATGAACAGTTTTAGTATTCGCTAACTAAAACACACCTAATATTACACTCTTAATAGTATTTATTGTGAAGCAGTAATTCAATGCAGATGAAAGATTTGATAATGTTCACTTTTAAGTATTTGCCACATTTTAATTCTAACCATAGGTCTCGTTATATTTAAGAATATAATCAATGTAGGTAATACCAAGTCATTATATATCTCAGTGTGTGCAGTTTTGCTTGCTGTAGTTCAAGAAAAACAGCAAAGTTGGAAAAGGTTTTGAGAATAGTAATTGATATCAAGGAGACAGGACTCTCATTAGAATAACTTAAAACATTTTTTAAGGTCCGTTTTGGGAAAAGATGAAATTAGAGAGAATACTGTTTAAATTATTTAAAAAGTGATTATGTACTGGGACTCACAGAAAACTGCAGTAGTCAGTACGAGTAAAAAAGCATAGTATTTAACTAAAAGATGGAATTCTTTCATGAGCCACAAAAAAATTCACTTTTGTTACAACAGAGCAACAAAATCTAAATTTTGTTTATATATTTTTATATATTTAAAGTCCTAAACCTACAGGATTATATATTTAAAGTCCTAAACCTACAGGATTATCATTATACCAAGATAAGTATAACTGCTAAACTTGAGTATGTTCAATATGTCCTGAATTATTGATCATGAAAATAGGGATTCTGAAAATCTTAATCTTCTGAGGATATGACCTTTCCCAAAACATTCCACGATGCCATATTAAAGACTTATTGGCTGGACAGATCACTGTATTCTTATGAAAGCTAATTACCACTACAGGCTTTGAAAACTATGGTCTTAGCAAACTTTACTTCCACTAACTTATTACCTTTAGAATATTGTATCTGTTGAAGATTCCACCTGCATGACCTCCATCTCTGTGCTCTCGGACTGTACTTTGCATCTGATGGAAAAATAATTCAAACACATGTGAATTAACTTTTACTTCTTTTCTGGACTTGAGGAACATGGCTTTTGACTCACATGGTTCTTGATTCCAGTTTTGAGAATACAAATGAGTTTTTAATATTTTTGTTGTTTAAGGAATATGAGTTCTATAAGTTCACAGGTGCTACTTCTAGAGATAGCTGGTAGCTAAAGCAATCAATATGAAATAATATAGGTGAAAATTATATAATGCAAAGAAAAGGAAGAAAAAGAAATAAGTGATGCACAGGCGAGCTAAACATACAAAGCTAACCACCCAATATGCTAAAACACAAAATGACCTATTTATTCCCATTCATTTTGCCCTAATAAAGCACAATTTATAGTTCATTGAGAGTTGGAGTTCTTGAGTTTTAGAACTCTCACTCAACTTTGTATCTTTGCTCAACTCAAACCATATAGGGTACTAGGTTTCTTCAAAGTGTTAAGAATTATTCAAAGATTTTAGTGGATCCAAGAGTTCTGTGGAAAGAAAGCTGAAGAAATTTCCTGGATAAATAGCACCCACATATTCTGGATCTTGTCTGAGATACTGGACTTTTACAATCTGCTGCTTCATAAGGGGAGGGAACATTAGCATTTTCTTTCAAATGACAGCAACTACTTCTCCAACAATTCTGTGTTAGTATAATTGTAGAGCTGAGCCAATTATTGGAATTAAGGTTTACTAAGGGAGTGTACCTTAAATACTAATTTTGTAAGTTTTCCAGGTGGTAAAGAGTTAACAATCAAAAAACTCTACTAAATGTTCAAGTAGGTCTGGAAACTTCCAGGAACTTTAGCTACTGAACCAACATTTACTTAAGGTATACAAACATACCTCTTCTTCCACAGACTGAAACTCTTTATCATCAGGAGACAGATCTATGAGAATTGTTCCACTTCCGGAGGTGTTCAGAGTTAAGTATGGGTTAAGACCTAGCAAATGAAATTTAAAGATTAAGAAAAATTTGCCAAGAAAAAAACAAAAACCAAGGACTTCACATCAACCAAAAACAACCACTTTTATCAGATGCTTATTACCAATTAAAAAAAACTTTTTATTTTGGAGCAATTTAGATTTACAGGAAGGTTTAAATATAGAACAGAATTCCTGTGCACCCTCACTCAACTTCCTAATGTTAACATTAGGAACGTTAATCTTCCCCTAGTGTTACCATTTCATATAACCATAGTACATTTGACAAAACTTATTAAGTAAATTACAGACTTTATATAGATTTCACCAGTTTTTCCCATGAATGTCCTTTTACTGTTCTAGGATCCAAACCAGAACTTGCATAGCCTCAGGTAATTTTATATCATCCTATAATGAGAAGTGCATCAAGTTTACCAACTAACTACTGAATGCTTATGTAATAGATACTTTAATTCAGGTGTCATATTTCTGAATGCCAATGTCAAGGTAACCATATATATATATATATATATATATATAACTGTATCTTTACTCTCACAAAAGCCTTTTAAATAGAATCTTAGAATTTTCTAATTTTAACACAACTCTCATTTAATCTTTACCGGATCTCCAAATCTCTGCTGTTTTTCCCAGGTAGGGATCAAATGAAATCCACTACTGCTGAGTCAATTCATGGCAGTATGTCTCTGGAGATAAAGAGTATTACTCCAGTCCAAAATTCAGGTCTGAATAACAAGACTACCACCAACATGCCAAACTCTGATAAAGACTTACAGGTATGGCTGAATTACAATGTCTACAGAGAGTATGGAGGATATATAGAGGAAAATATTTTGCAGAATAAAGACTGACACATGCTTGACTAAATCAGACTACCCCAAAAGATGCTTATCAGTGCTAAAAAGGTCAGGGCAGGTAATCTACTGACTTGACGCACTGAATCATAGCTAAGGCTAAGGCAGTAATATGACAGACTGTCAGAAGATGGCCAATGCTTTCATTCTGCAAACTAGATGTAATATAGGTATAGAATGCTGGCTTCAAATGAAGAAAGTGGTAACTTTATGTAGGTAAGTGACCTGATGTGCTAGGTCAGACATAGTCATTCTGTGTAATGATGTTTCTCCTCCATGAGGAATAAATGTTCCTACCCAACTGTAGCTGCATTTATCAAAATGACTACAGGACTAGAGGTGGTATGGAGTATGTACCTCTGCCATTTGTAGTGTAACTTTTATCAGTGTACCTGTTACCAGCATTGTTTCTTGGGCTTTTCAACAGTCTTAATAATTGTGGGCCAGACACTATGATGTATTTAATATATTAACACTGCCTGCTTTCCTTTTTAATCTGCTCTTCCCAAAATGTTATTCCAGTACCCATCATAATTATTTTCCTACCAGATAACTGGTATTATTTTAATAGGGTCATGATGGCAGTCCACAATGAGTCTTCCAGTTCCTCTTCATTTTTGCTGCTATTTATATTGTATACTAATGTATAGGGAGCAAGGGGGTTTTATCTCCTCCTTATCTTACAAAATTTTGCCAGCAATACCAGAGACATTCAACACTGTCTCATATTTTAAACATTTTGCCCTAGTCTCTACCAGGCAAACAAAGCACATCTACTTTTAATTGATCCTATTTCACAATTCCAGTTTAAAACACTCCTTAGCTTGAATCATCTAATTTTTAGAGGTACTCTCTTTACTTCTTCAAGAGATAGACCCTAACCTAGCTGGCATACACTCTTCCCTGAAAGTTCCTTAATTTTGCTAATAGAGTTTATCTTCAACCCCAGTTGTACAGCCAGGACTTCAATCATAGGATGCTTCTGGCTCTAGATTAAATCATTCCCTCAGTTTAATAATGAAGTTAAAATGTGATTTTGATACTTAGAACAATTCACCTTTTTATACTTAGGACCTGGTACACAGGAAGTGTTAATATCTGTTGAATAAATGCAATCTGCATTTTCTTTTAAGTATCAACATGCAGGAGAAATGAAAATATTCAACTTTGTTTTGTTATTAAATTTCCTCAGTTACATTACTGTTTTCCAATACTGTCACTGGAAGTGTTTAGAATTTGGCTATTCACAACAAAAGAAAGATTTACAACATTCTTTTATGTGTAGACCTGAACACCTAGTCATTACCTACTACATTACCATAAGATAAGAGATAACAAAAATTTGTGATTTTAGAATGATAAAATTTTAGAGCTCTAGTAACTTTAGAAATAACTGAACAGAAATAAAAGAAATAACTTCAGAGCTAAAGCAATCCCCAAATTTCTGAATAGTGCAGAAATTTTACCTAGGTTCACATATTTAATGCTAACAGCTCAGGAAGCTCAACAGCGCCAGATTTTAGACTGACCTAAATCCTGATTAGTGCTCTTCCGATTAAACAGACTCTCTCTACAGATTTTTAAGTTATCATTTAGTTAAGTTGAGGGCTGCCTTTACATCAACTGGTAAACTGATGATAGCAATGATTTAAAATGAAATACCTTGTTGTCCAGAGATAAGTCTCTCAACTCCTTTAATTAGTTTGTGTCTATGTCCGTAAGCATTGATTCCGATCTCCTTCAGCTCCTTGTGTCCCATCTCAACTAATACATCCAAAGTTATCTTATAAAAGAGGATGAAACTGTTTTTAGAAGACTTATTTGGCAGAGATTTACATATTGGTGTTCTCACAATATATTAGATTCATTCATTTACTTAAATTATTTCCAACTTAGAAATGAAAGCACACTAGCTGTTAAACTGAAAATGAACAGTTACAGCTAATTAAACAGAAAATCAAGAACTACCAAAAGTATTATTTTCATTTAAGCATAAGAACCTGAGAATAACTAAACTGCAAAACAAAAGTGAACTTTCAAATTAACCACGCTGAGGTGCACTATAACATCTTTCCACCATCACTCTACATCCAACCTATTTATGCAAAACCTTCACTGGTTCCTCCAGACTATGCTAACTGGGACTTTTGCATTATTGCTCAAACTAATCTTTTTTATCTCAGATATATTATTTTCACTTTGTGAAACTGGAAACATTCTATTAAATCCCATTTTACTTACGTATCTTCCATGAAGCTCTCCCTGAATAGTCCAGCTCACAGTAACCTTTTTTTTTTCTTTGAGTTTCTAAAACCTATGCCAAAAACTTGACTCTTCATATGTTCTTGTTGGAGATCCATAACTAGACTGAAAGTTACTTATGGGTTCAAGTCTACAGTAACTATATTTTCTGAACCAAAAAAATGAGTAAATTTATTCTGACAGAGTACTTTAATGTGGGGCTGCTCTAGAAAAGCCCAGAGATGTTGTTGGCATATGGACATACCTTCCCACAGAGCTAGCAAAATATAAGGCTTAGAGTAGGTAGTGGTTGACACAAAGAACTAACAGAGCTCAAGGATAACTTATCTTAAGGATGAAATAACCTTCCCATTCAATAAGCTATTTTACTGCTACTACATGAGAGTCAATTTTTATGTGCTAATAAACAGAAATTCCAATACAAGCCAAATTAGAAGATTAACTGAACTTCAGTCTCTTAAAAAAAAAACCCTCACCCTGAACAAGGTTGAATGGTTCAGAGCATTTCAAGTAAGCCTTAATTTTCCATTGAGATTGCAAAAAAAAACAACCAGCCAACCAAAATAATTGATCGACTCACCTGTTCTCTCTCAAATATATCCATTAGGTGCTCAAGCCCAAGATTCCTTACGAACTGAGTTATACTAAAATCTACTCCTGGAACTGGAAAAAAAAAATCCAAAACAAAATTTCACGTCACAATAATGTGTCAACATTTTAACAGTTTTATGATATCACTATATACACGAAGAATGTTAAAGTGAAGCAAAAGTATTAGCCCCTTGAGATATAATACTGAACATAACATCAAAAACTGCAAAAAGAGAAAGATACAAAATTTCAACATCATTAGAAAAGAGTTAATTTATGGGCTTTCTTAAATTAAAAAAATAAATAAACTTAGAACATGTTATTTTTAACTCCATGTTTAAAGTAAGTTTCTATACAGCTGAAGCTAATATAATGTTACATGTCAGTTGTTTGCACTAAAACAGAAGTTTCCCAATTTTTGACGATGCAAACTACTTCACAAAAACATTGATGAAAACAAGTTCCACAATGCTGTGTAGGGTGAGATGATTTTGACAGGTAAAAGGTAGAGAACAGTTTTACAGAGACTACAAGTATATGTGTGTCTTTTTCTTTTTAAAAAATGATTTTCAAAATTGCATATTCTGACACGGGGTAAAAAGTATTTCACAACTCTGTAATAATATACTGTATGAGGTAAATGAAGGCGTAACTACTCAACTAAAAAGACTTTTAAATCTTTCAAAAAGAATATTTATATCTAAAGAATAGACATCAGTGTAAGACTCATCAATTTCTCAACTTGAAAGGAGAAAGTTTATTACAAAATATAATAAGAATGTAAAGAAAACAATGAAAGGCTTAAAAGTTTTAGGCTAAGTTAATTAATCTGATACTAACATACTAACAGTTGTATTTAAGGTTAAAAAATGACTTAACCATTCCAAATGACAAACATGTGGCTACAATACCAGTTAGAAAGTTATTTTTGCAGAATGTCTCACCCTCCTTTTTCTCCAAACTGGAAGCACTCTCTGTCCCACTTGAACTAACCAATGAGGACAGTTCAGAAAAACTCCCAGATAAGTTGTCAAGACTGCTGGCTGCAGAAAGGCTTGATGGGCTTGAATGACCTGAAGATAGAGCATCTGTAGTGGCTCCTGAGCTTCTCACACTATTGAGTACTTGAGGTTTATAACACGAAGGCAGAGCAGAAGGGGGCATGGCTGCTGTCAGGAGAGCGCTGACATCATCTGCCTAGAGTATGTGTCAGAGATGAAATATGTGATAAGCAAGTTTTAAAATTCTACTATACTCAATAGAATGCATTTAAAAATATGATAAAAACTAAGATTTGCAGTAGGACTTCTTGTCAGCTAAAAATAATTATTTTAAAAAGTGAACAAGGGATATTTAGCTGAACTGTTATTAAACACAAAATATAATTCAGAATATCTCTTCAAGACATGTAGAATCAAAATAAAACTGTTAATTGTGGCAAAGCATGAAAAAACCCAACGCTGAACTATGATTGAAAACACTGAAATTAATTATAAAAATATCACCTTAGAAGAGCTTTTAACACTATTGCAATTACTCTGAAAGAAGTATTTCAATCTACATGGAATACTAGCAAAGAGAATGTTGTTTATATTTCTTGGAAAATATTCAGTGATGTTTGTTCTTTAAAACTGAATTTTTTTTTTGGTGGCTGGGGGCAGAGCAAAGATATCATCGCGGGGACAACCAAACCTGCTAGTATGGAGAATATTCCGAAATATACTGGTATATGTTTGTTTAACTAGTGACATATACCATTCTTCAACAATGCTCAATTAAGACACTAATTAATTAATATTCAGCAAGGGGTAAATCTTTTTTTCCCCCCCATGGTTAGTCATTTATACTGCCTATTCTAATTCCCCCCTGTTTTTCTTCCCCCTAACTGTACAGAGTGAGTGCCCCATGGCACTCTCATAGTTTGTATATAACATTTAAAAATATTATTAGTATCTTTTACTGGATACTTTTTATGTACCTGACATGCAAAGGACTTTACATTACCTCATTTAATTCTTGTATTAACCAGATGTATTTTATCCCTATTTATAGATGAGGTAACTAAGGCTTAGAGATTAGGCAACTTGCAAGACTGTACAGTTCTATGTGGTAGAGCTGGAATTCTAAGCAGGCCTGTTTGATTGTAAAACCCAAGCATGTTCCCTAGAGCACTCTGTTTCCTTGTCTCTTAATGTTATCTGGTGAACTAACAAATGGGTGGAGGGAATTACAACAGTTACTTCTAAGACAATCTGGAGCTGAAAGACATTTCTCTGAAGAAATGTTGTGGCAAATTATGGCTGGGCTGTCTGTGCCTGAGAAAATCTATTTAATGAACTAAATGTAACTTGTTCTCAATTTAACTGGAAAAAATGGACTCACAGTAGCGAGCAGTCTGTAGAAAATACTTCCTTTCCTTCCTACCTCAAGAAGCATTTCTCCTCCCTCTTACCCTCCAATGATCTGGTTAATTTCCCTCCTGGCAGGACCAAGAGAGGCACCAAAGCAGGTGGAGGCTAAAATGATGACTCCTAAATGAGTCCCCCCTCTGGAGAGGAACAAAATGAGGGACCTCCATAGAAAACTGGAGGAAGAAGCTTGTTTCATGAATAGTTCTGGTGGGGTACCCAAAAGGAACTTTGGGATGAGACCGTAAGGTAGGGAGGGAAGTGAATCTACTAAAAGCAGGTTTTGTGGCTGTACCTTGAGGGCAATGTTCCCAGCTACGGAAGTTCATTAAACCCATGTCCTGTACTAACTTGCAATGTTTGCACTGTAATAGCATTCACTGAGGCACTGTGACTGCTTTGTTTCCCAAATAATATAAGCAACTATACCTTGTACTTCTTTTTTCACACTTCTGAAGTACTGAGAATACAGAAACTGATTGATAATCATGATCTACTTATTATATTTTAATGCCAAAATGGTCCTACCTTTAAATTGGGCTAAAAACCAGATTTTGCCACATTCACTATAAAGACATTTTATATATACCAAATGAACTTTAAAAAGCCAGGAAAGCATTGAGATTTTTCAGAGTCTTTCACTTACTGAAACTAAATCTAAAGGTGTTTGTCCTTCCTGATTTTTAAGAGTAGGATCGGCTCCATGGGCCAACAATAAAGCACAAAGCTGTGTTCGTCCCTTCTGGGCTGCTTCGTGCAAAGGTGTGAAAGCCCATTTGTCCGTGGCATTGACACATGCATTATACTTGATTAGTAAAGCTGCTACATCTACATGCTGTAAAAGAAAATACTCCTGTTACACTCTGAAATATTATTTTATCACACTTGGTTCGTATGAAGAAACTAGCTATACACCTATTTTTCCATAAAAGCTATTTCTCCCTAGCATCATAATTAACAGGTAATTGATTAAAAATTACAGTAGGCATTTCAATAACTTGAGAAACTATCTAGAAAATAATAAAGAATTTTTCTCAGGAGGTGACGAAACGAATACAACTTTAACAATTTCTCATTTATTCAAGCGTTATTTATAACTGCTGAACATCAATTTATAAACCAGCAGACTTCCTCAATTATTCTAACTGTATTACCGAAGATGGCCAATACTGATTGTAACACTCAGGGCTGTTGTTATGTTAGAAATAATGCATCTGAATCTCTAGATTCCTGTGAATCCTGATGGGTTTTCTGGGCACCAACATTTCAATGAAAAGAAGACAGGTGCTAAGGAAGGTAATGAAATGAATGACAAGCAAGTTGCACATCACACACAGCAAGCTTACAAGATTCAGAGTTGAAAATTGGAAGTTATTTAGCCTTTCTAGCCCTCGTATTTACTTCTCTGTAAAATGAGAAAGCCAAACTAAATGCCCTTTGAACTGGAATACTGATTTTCACTTCGGAAACTTCAGAGATTTATAAAGGTAACATGGAAGAACTTACCCCATAAGATGCTGCATTATGTAAAGGAATAAGTCCTCCTTTGTCCTGGGCATTCACATCAGCTCCATGTTGCAACAAATATTCTGCAACTTCTAAATTATTATAACCAGCTAATTTAGAAAGGAAGTGAGGTTATTTTTATTTTTAATATAAAAAGCAATTACATATATGTATTGTATAAATCTACATATAAAGTACAGACATTATTTAAAAAATAAAAAGAGACTTTACAGAGGTCTGAAATCCCCTTTTGGAGTCCATTCAAATTTTTTCTTGTGGCCTTAAGTTGTAAGCTTTCAGCAATGACACCCATTCGTTTGAGACTTTCAAAGTTATACTGATTTATTTATTTGTACAGTATCTTTCCTTTTAAACCTTCTCATCAAAGTCTCTACCTTCATGGTTTTTACATACAACTTCCTGAACTCAGGTCATCTCAAGGGCTGCAAGTGAAAGGCATTTAATCATAAAAGCTAATTCAAGAACACAAGTGGGTAGCTAAATAGGAGACAGAATACAAGAGTAGTCTCAGGACCCCATTGCCCCAAAAGCCCACAGTGATATGCTTTTTGCTAGAGTTCTTGTGGTACACATGTCTACAAATTTGGCAGCAGAACCTATGTGTTGCTGAAGTCATGAAGAAAAACTTAGTGTTTTATAAATATGCCATGGCCTCTTAGCTGTCATCCTGGGGACTGTCAGTTATCTTAGTATATAGTCTTACTATAAAGCACATTTTATCTGACACATAATCACAGACTGAAAGTAAATCTGAAAATTAACTTTGCCAACATAAAACCAGGTGTCACGCAAACTTTCAAACAGTTCAAAATATTTTATACACACTTATTTTTATTGTAGTTTTTATACTTTTGCTGGAGGACCTAAAGCAAAAAATTTAGTAAAATCACAAAGAAAAACAAAACTACAAAACTATCATAGGTTAAGGATTATGCTGAATCCAAAAGTCCTGCCAGGTTTCAAAGTATAATATTGCACAAGTGGGCAGAAATGTTTGCCACTTACAAAGACAACATAGACTTAAATAGTAATGTTAAATTGTTCTAGATAAGCTACCATAAAGATATAAACAACTAATATAAATATATATGCACAGAATAGTCAAATCAAATTCAAATCAGAGGCTAGGTTACATCTTGGCTTATATGGAGACTAGAAACTCCTGACTGCCAGTGGACGTGGAAAAGCTTTTTCTTGCCATGTTAGCATTTGTGGCTTAATACCTCCAAAATTCTCTAGAAGACATATGGATGGAGTTATTCCCTTCCTTAGACAGTGAGGTCCCAAATTATATGGGGTGAGAATTTAAAGGTAAAAATCACATACAACCAAAATTATCTCAAACACTGGGAACATACTCAGTTACTCACATTATGAGACAAATTAATTGAGAAAAGAGTAGACTTCCACCTCCCATATTACACAAAGTGGCAGAAACATCTGCATTAATTTTTTCTTTTCAAACCAATAAACTGTATGAGTCAAATCTGCCTATGAAGCAACTCCACTGAAGTATGAGCTATAGCTCACTCCCTCGCACCTTCAGTGAAGCCAGAAAGAGCTGTGTTAAAGCAACAATATTATACCCCTGCACTAAAAGCAAAAGTGCACTGTGCCAATTCTATGACTGAACTTACAACAGAAGTTATATACTCAATTGTGTCCCCCAAAACTCCTATGTGGAATCTAACCACCACCACCACCTCAGAATGTGGCTATATTTGGAAACTGGGCCTTTAAGAGGTTACTTAAGTTAAAAGAGGCTGTTAGGTTAGGCTCTAATCCAATCTGACTGGTGTCCTTCTAAGAGGAGGAGATTAGGACACCCAGGGAGAGACACCAGGGATCTGTAACAACAGAGAAAAGGCCATGGGGAGGACAGCGAGAAGGTTGGCACCTGCAAGCCAAGGAGAAAGGCCCCAGAGAAACCAATTCTGTCAACAATTTGACCTCCAGAAATGTGAGAAAATAAACTCCTGTTGTCAGAGTCACCCAGTCTGCAGTATTTCACTGAGGCAGGCCTAGCAAACTACCGCAATAAATAACTTTGGCAAGACATTTATGTAACTTCTGGAAGTCGTAAAGATTTCTTTCCTGCCTATGATTAACAGCTATCATTAGAAGAAAAGTTTCAGTTTCCAAAGAGGAAAGCTGGCTCAAGCAAACATATTTTTCAAGTTTCTGTAGCCAAAAATACTCACCAAGGAAGATTCAAACAATATGGTGAGCCGGAATAAAGGTTCCAAAGCACATGGTGACTGGCAGAGCCTCTTTTAACTGTTCTTACCGAATGTAACAAACTAGTCTAAAGGGAACTTCAAGTATAGTTGCCCTGTACAAATACACTCAAGTAAAATGGTGGTATTAGAAGGTATTTTATTTGAATCTTTTAAGTTTACTTGTAGGAAGTATTTTACTCAGGTAAAATGAATCTTAGATTCACTGGCCTCAATCTGTGAAAACTTAATCCACTTACCTGCTAAATGTAAAGGTGTTGAATGTCGGCCTTGGGTATCACGGCAATTTACATTATCAGGTGAAGACAACTTCTTTACTCTGGCTAAACAACCCTTCTTGGCAGCATCTAACAAAGCTGCATCTCCCCTAAGTAGATCTTGGATATCTGTATCTCCGTCTTTAACGAGATCCAAAGGAGTATTTCCATCTCTGTTTTTCTTTGTAGGGTCTGCACCGTGCTAAGTATGTGAAAAACAGAAAGGGAGGAATTAGCTTATGTTTTTGCCCTTGGTCAATAAGAAAAGTGTTAATTTAACTATATCAAAGAAACAAACTATTTTATACTGAGATTCCAACTTAAAGGTTAACAGGATTTTTTAAATGTTTAATACACAGAAAATTATAGTAAAAATAATATAGAGGCAGTTCAATATTACTGGATTTTTATAATGCTATAGTCAAAATTTTAAACTACATTCAAAATAAGGTAGTATTTCATTAAAAATTAACTTTCATGTATGCTATTTTTAGTTTTCACCAACACTGAAATAAAAGTATAGATTTAACTTTACTGTAAAATATCTACACTGATAACTGTATTAAAACCATGACTATCAATTTTATTAATGCTAAAATAAATCTGGCTTATAAATTACATAATCCACAGACTATTTTGAAGTTAAGTTGTAAATAGGAAAAACTAAGATAATCATCAGATAATTATTACATGATAGTTGACTTTATGTAATTATAAATCTATATGTGATAAACATACTCAGATTAAAATATAAAATAATAGTGTTTGTGACATTTATTCTGAAATCTATGTAGAGAATTAGTTAACTTTGCTTCCTACCCCCTTACTAGTTTAGGTTTATATTAGAGTTACTAGAAATACCATAAACATACTCTATGCATTAAGTACTTAAATATACCTGGAGCAGA
This sequence comes from Manis pentadactyla, assembly GCF_030020395.1. NCBI lineage: Eukaryota > Metazoa > Chordata > Mammalia > Pholidota > Manidae > Manis > Manis pentadactyla. The sequence continues at coordinate 103,484,971 of NC_080026.1, read as the reverse complement.
AGTTTGCAAATTTCATATTTTCCTTTTGCTGCAGCTTCATGTAAAGGTGTAAATTTCCATAAATCAGCTACATTAACTACTGCTCCATGCTTAACAAGAAGTTCTGCAACTTCATAATGTCCATAAGAACATGCATTGTGCAAAGGTACAAGGCCTCTGAAATGAAAAGTTAAGTAAGCAATGTAACATAAAGGTATGTTTTAATTTAAATTACATAATTATGTAAATTTCTTCAACTGATAATTTCAGCTGATAAATTTCTTCAGCTGCATTAAGGGATTGCACTGATTTTATAGTACCTAAGTTGACTGAAAGCAGAAACTGAATTATATTTTTGGGGTGGGGAGCCAGGGAGGAAACTTTTAGAATATTTTAAGTTGCAGAGAATATAACAAACATCTATATATATTTAGTATCTAGAATTGATAACTATACATTTTTAAAGAAAAATAATTTTAAGATAAACTGGGAGAATTTAAATATTCTCACAGCAAACTGAAAGCTTTACTATAAGTCAGTATCACACTAATGTAATCTCCTTGGCCATTATAAATTTATAAGGCATTTATATGCAAGTCTTTGCTTATTTTTTACAATTGTTTATATCTTTATATAAATGCTAAACAACATAAAATCTTAACTGAAATTAAGAAGCTATATTTAAGCCAATGTTAGGAAACAGACTTCCCTTAAAATAAAAGAGCTATGAAGTATCATAAAATATTTTCAGATTTTCCTAAAAAAGATCAGATAAAGGAAAAAAGATAGGCCATTGTTGGTACTTGCCCTTTATCTTTAGCATGCACATCAGCTCCATGCTGCAGCAGATACTCCACCACAGACACCCTATTGTAGCCAGCTGCAAAATGGAGTGGTGTAGACTGGCGCCCTTCAATGTCTCTGCAGTTGACACTCTGAACAGTACACAATTTCTATAGGACGGAACACAGTATATACATGATGCTACATATTTTGACTTCTTGTTTTCACTCATTTTGTAGAAATTTCAAGTGTCTGACTTATTTTCTTGTCTCATCAAATCAGTATTCTCAGAAACTCCTTATTCTCCTTATTTCATCTTGTCATTTATTGGTCCTCTCATCTATGCCTGTATCATCATCTTTCACTGAAGCTAGTAGAAAAATGTTATCATTACCATTACTATAATTTACTTAAAGGTAATCTAAGTAACTATTATGGACAATGGTAACTTCCATTTTCTGCCAAATATATGCAGAGGTACACTGGACTGTAGGTGTATCAGCATCACCTAGGGTCTGTTAAAAACTCAGAATCTCAGACTCCCATCTTCTAAGTCAGAATCTGCATTTTAACAAGATCCCTAGATAATCTGTAAGCACATTAAAGTTGGAGAGGTACTGCTCTAGACCAGTGGTTCTCAAATTTAGATGTACATTGGGTTACACCTCTAGATTTTCTATTCAGTGTGCTTGGGATGGGGCCTGAGAATTTCCATTTCTAACAAGTGCCCAGGCGATGCTGGTGCTATTAGGGGACCTACACTTAGAGAATTGTATCACACTATACATGGAACAAATCCACTAACAATGTACTGTCTTGGAAGAATAAAGAAAACTATTTTTTTTTTGTTCTTTGGTTTAGATGAGGAAGCCTTGCTGAAAGACAGTAAGAGTAACACTCAAAATACTCAAGAGTATTTTGTATGAAAAATACAAATGGGGAAGAAAAACAACATAAGTAATAAATCATGGTGCTCAAGAAAGTCAAAAGAATATCATTATTAGTAAACACTCTTGCTCTCCTTTTACTATCCTACCCTAAATGCAGGGATAACCTAAGCCTAATAAATCAAAGGAGCCAGCTATCAAGCTGGTTAACCTCAAGGAGTCTAATCACAGGACTGATGACATAGCTCTTCTGTGTTTCCCAAACAAGAAGTTGTTAAATATATAGATCCAGGGTCCATTTGAGAGTTAGTGCTTTGTGGGTCTGAAGCTGGGCTCTAAGAATGACTACTTTTAACACACATGACAGATGCCACTAGGTTTGATAGTTATTATCAGTCACTCTACTCCCTATGTCTCAGTTTAGTTTTGTCCATGCTGAGAAAGGTTTTCTAGAAGTGTCTAGCCTGATGGATCACCACTAAACAAATACAACTGACCACAAAGTTAAGTGTTCATTGGATTCATGCAGATGTTACTGTCCCAATGATTCACACCAAGTCACCTGTCTAGAGGGAGAAGGAATAGAAAGGCTGTGGAAATAAATTTCCAACAAATGATTTTTTTAAAAGGACAGAGGAAGACAGCCTGTTGTCTATTCCCAGAGAATAAGGGAGAGGATTCCTTAATTAAATGGCATTATTTTGTTCTAAGTCCAACTCTTGCCCCCCCTAGTCTCATCTCTATTTCTTCCTCTAGACTTCTTTACCATTATGAAAACAAAGTGTGGTCTTTAATATAATGTATACTGAATACAGTTTTATGCTCTCATATACATTCCCAGCACTTAAAATGATGAGCATTTGTTCCCACCATTAAAAAAATTTTAAATTATCACCTCCCCCAACAACAAAAAATCAGCTAGTTGCCTTTTAACTAATTGCCTTTAACTTTTTATCACTTCTCCAGAAAAAAATTAAGTCAGCTCCTACCTTTAACTCAAGTGATTTGCTATTACATAAATCAGTAGTCAGCAATAGTAACAAAAATCCTTTCAATATCCTAGTAGCCTCCTACTTAAGGAAATGAGAATGTAAATATAAAACACATCAAACAGATTGCATTATAATAGCATTTTTTCCTTTGAAAAACAAAATTACTTCAAAAACAAAACCTGAAAGTATTTGGAGATGGTTGTACTATCTACATAAATAAGGCAGTAGGACAGGAGGAGCACATGAACTTTTAAATCAACTACCAACTCTTTATTTAAAAAGGCAGTGAATAAATTTCCTCAGAGCTCAAGTTCAGATGAGACCAACATTCATATTTTGTTCTCAGAAAGTCTAAAATTGACTTTATGAGGTGGATCTGCTAAGGACTGAGAACACCACACAGGAATATAGTGAAATTGTGCCAAACAGCAACTTAGTCAAATAAAATTCAGATTTTTAAAAAACTTACTACCTATCATTGCACTCTCAAATAGGACCAACACTGTGTTTTGAAAAAGTCGAGGGTGGGGAGGTGGGTGGCAGCCACAACAGAGCCTTTCCCCCACTACTAGCTTTGGAAATAAAGTAACATTATCACACCCACCTCTTACCACCAAAAGATTTCCGAAGTGAAAAACCAAAAAATATCGTTTACAAAAGAATTATCCAATTCATAAAACATGCCTAGTTTTAATTTATGTTAGCTCAATTGAAAAGTAGTCTTACTCTTTCAAAATACTAGGCTTCTGAGTTATTTATCTGGATATACAGTGTCTGTAGGTAACAAATACCTGGTATAAGCATTAAGACATAACATTATAGTAAAAGCAAAGCAAAATCTGAGAAGGGATTATTCTAGAGAAGACTACTATAGAAGATGGACTATGTAAGAGATGAAGCAGTCTCGTCTAAGCAAAAAATTTTCAGTCTAGATGAATTGAAGATTATTATGAGACAGTAGCTTTGAAAAGTGGCAATACTGTATTACTAGTGTATTTAAATACAGGGTCCTCTCAGTCGCAGAGGAGCAAAGTGATAAAACTGGAAGAAATTTGTAGACAGTGATACACTGTTAAGTTTTTTTCCCCTTATTTTATGTGTTATATGTAAACAATAATGGAAAATGATTTGATATATTTTATTTTTCTAAAGGGACAAAGGAAAACAGGTTCTTTAAATAAAATTCATACCCATAAATGTGTAGTTTAAATTTGTGACTGTGATTGAGATGCATGTTAAACTAAAAAGTTTCTTTCATTTCTCAATGATTCTTATTTGAAGAGAACTAGATTTGCATTATTTACCTTTTAAAACAAGGCACATATAAATAAGCAGGGTCATTATAACAGTACAGATTCATTAAATGCTATCAAAATAAAAACCCAAAGTTAACAAAAACATAAGATCATTATCTTACTTTTACAGTTTCTACATCTCCAGCTTTTGCAGCTTCCAGCAACTGTCTGTCTGCCTCTGAATTACCTAATGGGATACCCTCTAAAAAGAGAGAAGGAAAGAGTGATTAACTCCTTTTTAGAAGGTGGGACCAAGTTTGAAGGGAACATGTTATCTCAAAGTTCTTTTACAATTTGGTAGATTAAACAGGAAATGTCTATGGTAGTAGGGGAAAAACAGTAGGACTTAAAAAAAAATTTTTTTGAAATAGACTTATGTTGTGAAATGTATATACATATGAATAACTATGAAATGTGATTTAAGCAATATAAAGGAACATAAAATAGATTATGAAAGACAGCCTATTCTATAACCAAGGCTGCTGAATGGTAGAAAAGTATTAAGTTAAGGAGAGCAATGGCCAGAGATCTAACCATGGTTCTGCCATTAATGATTTATCTGAATGGGGCAAGTGACAAACTTCCCAGGCCTCAGATTTTCTCAGCTCTAAAAAGAGAGAAGTTGGAGTAGGAGATATCATAAGTCATTTTCAGGTCTGAAATTCTGTTTTAGAGGTCATTTAAAATCTCAGAGGAAAGGAAGAAAAATGTACTTTGTATGTAAGAACAAAATGAACTCCAGACAGATTCAAGACTTAAATATAAAAAATTAAACCTTAAAAATACTTGAATACAGTTGAGCCTTGAACAACATGGGTCTGAAGTGCATGGGCCCACATATATGTAATTTTTTTCAATAAATACATTGGAAATTTTTCATAAATTTGTGACAATTTGAAAAAAGTTTTCTCCACCTTACATTTCAAGAATACAGTATATAATACACAGCATACAAAATGTTAATTGTTTATGTTATTGGTAAGACTTCCAGTCAACAGTAGGCTATTAGCAGTTAAGTTTTTGGGGAGCCAAATTCAAAGTTATAAGGCAAAGAAAAAAGTGGAAAAAATATTGCAACATGCATTTTAGAAATGCAAATTAAAATAATCAGAAACAATTTTTTTTTTCCTATCCATTAGTGGGAAAGAGGAAATGGTAACCTACACTTAAAGTTATTTCTATAATTTGCATTAAGAAAAGAAGCTATCACTTCTGAAGTTCACATACACATTCACTGAAGGAAAAGATTTAAGAACCGTAATACCTACTGCTGATATGGAAAACAGAATGTGTCATACATACACTTCTAGTAGGAGCATAAAATGGTACATAACAATCTTTCTAGAAGGTGATTTAACAATTTGATGTTATCCTTTGACCTGGAAATTCCACTTCGAAAATTTATTCTAAAGAACAAGCTGGAAAGGAAGTAATAGCACTTAGCATATAACCAGCAAGACTGTGAATGTCCCTCACTAGGCAACTGAATAGAACTAGTGTTATTACCCCCAAAACTTGCATGGTATATGAGGAAGTAAAGGGCATTTGAAAGCAGTCTTGTAGTTGGTGTACTCTACATGGCAGTTCCTAGAAAGTTTTATCAACCTGTCTTCATCTAATCAAACAGTGCTTTCTCAAAGTGTGGTTTCCAGACTAAAAGCATAAGGATCACCAAGAACAACTGTTAAAGATAAAAAAAAGCTTAAGCGGAGAAAGACAAATACCAAATGACTTCACTTATTTGTGGATTAAAAAAAAAAAAAAAAGCAAAAGAGGAGGAACAAAATAGCAGTAGACTCATAGACAACAAGAAGGGACTAGGGGTTACCAAAGGGGAAGGTTGAGGAGGGTGGAGGGGAGAAGTGGATTAAGGGGCACAATAACTTACAATCATAATATAGGTTGGTCACGTGGACTGTAGTGCAGCACAGAGAATATAGTTAATGACTCTGTTAACATCTCATTACATTGATAAACAGTGATTGCACTGGAGGGGGTGAGGACTTGATAATATGGGTGAATGCTGAACGACTGTGTTGTTTATTTGAAACCATCATAAGATTGTGTATCAATGATACTTTAATTAAAAAAAATACAAAAGGCCTCTTCTATTACTTTTCTTCTCATTTGGGTTTTGAGATGTCAAAAGACACTCCACTGAATTCTAGTAAAATGTAGAGATGCAGGCAAAGACACTTTACAATTTATTGGACCAGATTTCTAGACTGAAATGTTTAACTTATGCCAAATGTGTAGATATTTGATTTAAATATTTTTAAATGCAATGAATATGAATGTATTCAATAGCTAAATGTTCTACTAAGTCAAACAGTTGGTTACCTTGTACAGATGCTGTGTGTCTTATATATATGAAGGACCTAAAAAACATGACACAGGGCTAGACTTGAGAGTATTATTTATCACTATGGTTGCTCTAAGGGACATCTACTTTTATGTTTTTCATTCTTTAAAAAGAAGTTAACTGTTGTTAACTTTCTAAATTAAAACTCAGAAGCCAGCAATTTACTCAGAGAAATTGGGCAGAAAACACTACTGGAACAAGATCATAATTAAGACTTAATGACATTTGGGCATTGAATATAATGAATTGATTATGAATATGAGATAAAAGCCAAAAATTCTAAAAAATTTTCATTTCATTTCCAACTCCTACATGACTGTGTGAAAGAACTTAAAAGTTAATTTAAAAAAACAGCTTAATGGAAGTATTCAGTACCTTGAAGAAGCTGCTGGACGTTTTCATTTCCCATCTGTAAGGCAGTAAAGCCCTGAAGGGATATGATGTTAGGATCACACCCATAGCTCAGGAGTAGGCGACAGGTTTGTAGATGACCACAATGTGCAGCTCTGTGCAGAGACGTCTGACCAAGGTTATCCAGAGCATTAACCTTAACAATGCAGAGAAAGTGGAAATTAACTTGCAATACAATCATCCAATCATGTATTTAACACCTGCTACTAGTTTAAAAAATCGAAATTCTCTTATGAAGCTGATTATCCAGAGCCAAAGCAAGTATTTCTACTCAAATCTAGAACATAAACTCACCAATTCATGAAGGTTGACATCAGAATGAAACCCAATTTATGTTGAATAACCGCTGTGTTTAGCATTAAAGCATTAGTAATGTCACACAATTAGAGATAGAAATTACCTAAGGACATCTAACCTATGTATACAATGGATCTTTCAGAATTGTACCAACTAACCCCAAGATACAGAGCAGTCAGTAACAAAGCCAGACATAAAATTAGCATTGGAACGTTATTTCTATTGCTTTAAATCTTCTGCCTTTTTTATGATGCGAAATGTAATCTGCATGGACGGGGAAGGCAGTAGTGTAGCACAGAGAAGACTCTATAGCATCTTACTACACTGATGGACAGTGACTGTAATGGGGTATGTGGTGGGGACTTGATAATGGGGGGAATCTAGTAACCACAATGTTGCTCATGTAATTATATATTAATGATAGCAAAAAAAAAGAGAGAATAAAGTCAAAATAAAGAAAAATCATATAAAAAAATAATGGTTGTATCACATGTATATTTTAGCATGGGAATAAAATGAGAAAAATATGTAATCTGCATGGTTAATTCACTGTGGTATATTCAAACAATGGAATGCTTCTCAACAAAAAGGAACAGACTATTGATACATGGATAAATCTCCATAACATTACACTGAGGAAAAAGACTAAACAAAAATGTGTATTGTGTGATTCTATAAATATAAAGGTCTGTAACAGTTCAATTTAATCTATGCAGGAAAAAAGACTATTGCCTCTAGGGATGAAGACTGCCTTGGATGGGGCCCTGCCTCTGCTATGATAATGCTCTGTATCTTGAAGAGTTTCGGTTACAAAGGTGTAAGCATTAGTCAAAATTCACTAAATATGCATTTAAGACTTGTGCGTGTTGTTGCACATAAATTCTACATCCAGAAAAACCTGTAAGCAAATACTGACCTCTAGATGATGACTATGTGGAATTATTTAGGGAGGAGTGTACACTAATTTGCAAACTACTTTGAAATGTGTCCAAAAAAGATATATTGGTAGAGGGCAAAACTGATGAATATGTAGTAAAATACAATAAAATGTTAGTGATAGAATCTAGGTGGTGGGTATATAGTTATTCTTGGTAAATTATTTCAAATTAGTTATATTTTTGAAATATTTCATAATACAAAATATCACCTGTAAGACTCCACCATCTTACCTCCACCGAAACCCTCCCACTAGGAAAATAATTCTTCAAAATATAATTGAGAAATTAAGTCCCTTACTAATCAATCCTGTGGCCACTAGTGAGTTGAGCCACTGTCCAATTCATATTCATGGGATCAGAGAATATTTGAACAGGAATACAGCAAGGCTCTCTCAGTGAATCCAAAACTAGACGATAAATAGCTAATTTTCATGCTTCACACTTAAAATCTATTATTCACATACCAAAACTCACTGAAATGTAAAATACACCCACTTGAAAACTTTTTATTTGGGTACCACTGTATATTAAGATTAGGGTGATCAACTTGTCTTGGTTTGCCTGGGACTTCCTTGGTTTTAGCACTGAACGTCTTGTTTTTCCAGAAATCCCTCAGACCTGGACAAACTGGATGGTTGGTCACCCTAGCCAAGATTGTTTCATCTAGTTTCACAACTCAAATTTAATATGCATTCAGATATTCCTTTAGAAATGCACATGTAAAAAAAAAAAAGCTATCTATGAAAAGTTAAAGAACAAATGAGATATGCCAAGCAGTCAAGCAGAAATAAATTTTATTTATTCAGTAATTACAATAGGAAAGATTGAGATTATACATTGTTAAGAATTTCCCCCAATCAAAGAAAAATTAGGACACTTAGCACCATAAGAAGAAATTGTAGAATTCCAAGTGGTTCCTTGATAGAAACCCAAGGAAGGACAGTTCAGAAACTATTCTGCAAAACACATTTAGGCAAGAGCCTGGAGCCACCCAAGGGGTAAGGGGTCTCTATTCCTTCTTTCTCCTTTCATTTGGAGCAGTTCTATTCTTTCTGTTATATAATGAGTATCTACTGAACAAGTTTGTTCGAAGGCGGCAAGGATCTGTGGCTAAAAACTGTGAAAATTTTTGTATTACGTGAATGTCATCTTTCAATCTGGGAATGCCATGTGTACCTTTTACTGAGTAGTAATTTTTTTTAAGTTCCTGGGTAAGAAACGATTTCCAGTTTTGATGAAAATGAAATTATTCCATAAACAGAATGCTCTGTGGACAAATGCTATCTTAAGAACAAGTAACTTCCCACTATGGAGAGTGATGTTTTAGTCAAGTTATTTAAACAATTTATTTCCTTCTGTTACAAGTTCTTTGGCTTAGTTACAGAATTAACAGAGGGTAAGAAAAACTGTGGCTTGGGCAAAGAGCAGGAGTTATCATGGTAACCAAGAAGAGAAGATACAAGTGAGAAAAGAATACTGGCAAAGATGACAGATCAGAATCAGTATGTCTGGGGATATTCTGAAGACAGTTTGTTAGAAAAAAGACCTTAAGGATAACTTGATCAGTGAGGTGTGGTTAAAAGAAACAGAGAAGGGAAGACATGTAGAAATGATATATTTTTGAGTAAATCTGTAAGTTTCTAGCAAAAAAATCAGGCAAAGAAAAATTAGGTATCTGTAGGGATACTTAAAAATATAAGATTAGAAGGAAAAAAAATAATACTTATGAGAGTAGTTTAGGAAGTCAGGCTTTCATTTGCTAATAGAAAATAACTCATTGGATTACCAAAGATTACCAAAAAGGAAGTATACCTTTGCTTCATGTTTCACCACTACTTCGACAACATCATTATGAGCTTTCTCAGATGCCACGTGTAGAGGAGTCAAGAATCTTAAACAGAAAAAGTCAGCCAGACAATAAATGTATTTTCCAAAAAATAAACATTAATAAATTTTAATTTTTAAAATATACTTACTCTTTAGTCTTTTCATTGATGTTTGCTCCTTTTCTTAGCAATAGCTCACATATTTGCTTTCTTTTGGGGTATGGAGATGCAGCAGCACAATGCTAGATAATTTAAATTGCAGTGTTAATCAAGGACTACACATGACTGCTTTTTAAATTTAAGAACATTTTTGTTTCCAATCAAGAACAATAAAGAAGTTATTTTACTTCTTTGTCTTATTTTTTACCTAACTTTGCTACTCCGAGGCTTTCTAATGGATAGAATGAGCAATGATTACTCCCGTCTGGCCGGGCCTGAAAATCCTACTGACCAGATGGTATCTTATAACCTTATTGTGCTCAAGTTTTATAGCTCTCCTACATATTTGAAAAAGCCATTACTTATGTGATGAAAAGTTTAAATTAATGTGACCTTACAAAACTGTTCCCATATAGCATGGTATTTATGTTAGTTTTTAAAGGTTAATTAATAAAACATTTCAAAGGTTGGGGTTTCTTTACATGAAGAAAGATTCAGCTCTGGATTCTGCTTGGTAATAGCAATGATGGAAGAGCTAATAGGATTAGTATTTATTTCTCTCTCAACTAGTTGCTCCAAGAGAATGAGCTTTGATTACCTGTTTGGCAGTGGTAGAAAATAATACACTCTTGAGTTGGAGGCTACACCGTATGTCAAGGAGGAAAGGAGACAGGAGGTAGGAATTTGTCAGTTATAAACCTAGTAAGCACCTCATAGTCATTTCCCAAATTTTTGCATCCCAATATCCAGGATGATACTCATAGATAACAGTTATTTAATAAATGTCTGAATGAGTGAATGACTAAATGTATGTACATTAAGTTAAAATGGAAACCTGAGAATTCATGGATAAAAGTTCTCAATAATTGTTAAGCTATGTTGTTCTCCACATCTAAAAACACAATATACATGAACTTTGTTCTTTGATTTTAACCTGTTGTTAATTTTAAAGCTTATGACTTTCGTGATTTTGCTTCATTCTTTGATGTTGCTGTCACCAAAATCATTCCTTTGCTCTCAATAAAACCATTTCTAATTGGTGAAAATAGCTCCTTTGCTATGTTATGAATAACCATCCCAGGACATCTATCAAGATAGTACCCAAAATGGCAAGAGTTGATTTCCAAAAATTTTTGATCACATCCATTTCAAATTTTACCCCTAATTCCTCTGCTCCATTCTGGGGCAGGGCCTGTAACTTCTGGAAACGTGGAAGACACCGGCCCTGTACCATAACTATCCGTGGATACTTCTAGTATGTTTTAAGGTTAATAACAAATGCAAGTTATTTGATAGCAGAATACTTAGGGCAAAACATCATGTAGTATTAATTTTTCAGACCAGAAAATTTTCCATAGGTGTCTTCCCAAGTTTCTCTGTACCATCTTGATGCTGCTATGATTTTAATTCTGCACTAGCCCTTATTAGTCTGCAGCTTTGCTATTTACTTGGATTTCTTTTTTACAAATAGAAAAATTCTAAAATGTTTTTTTTGTCAGGTGTCTACATAACCTTCACATAGTTTTTATCATGGCATAAAGAAGAAAATTAACCATAAGAGATACTAGGTAAGTGAGGCTACTATGAATTAAATTTACCCCTAAGCATATTGATTTGTTTCCTCACCAAAAGCCCATTCTGCAATTCACACAGCAGGACTTACTTTGTTCCTTTTAAATTTCTACTTCTAAGGTAGCCTCTGATTACACCATTCTCTCCTACCATCCATCATTTTTCCTTACTGGCTCCCATTCTATTCTGATGGCTTTTTCATGGACTGACTGATTATCATCTACCTTATTATAGTTCCACAGAGTTATTATAACTTTTACCAGCAAAGTAGCCTTTACTCACATACACACTTTATTCACACAGTATAGAGGGATATATACAGAATTTAGATCTAATTTTGAAAAAAAATTATAATACCAGAAGGAAAACCAAGTGATTTCCTATCTTGGATTCCTATCTTTTTCATTGTTTTGTGTGTTCCAAACTTTCAATCACAAACATTTATAATTTTTATAATAAAAAAGCAAATGATATGTCATTTACAAAATTAAAAAGTTACATTTAATATATGCCAGTGTATGTATAAAATTTTTTTCTGGAAGGATACTCAAATGAATAATAATATTGGTTTTTGAGGATTAAGGTTATCTATTTTTCTTTATTGTGTGAATTTTTTTTATATATGTGCAGGTACTAATTTTTAAAAAGCAGTTTTTTTACACACTGTTATTACTGAATGTAAAACATTATGTTAATTATCCTGTACCATCAAAAGAAGTAGGATGTTATGATTAGTTTAGCATGTTTTTGGTTATTGTATTTTAAAAACTTAAATCTGAAACATTACCAATGCTGTTTCATGTGTTTGAGGATGCTTAAAATTCACCATTTCCAGAGAAAGATGTTTTTTGATTCGTGTAACATCAGCTTCCCTTGCAGCTTGTAGCAATGAGTGGCCTTTAAATTCATCTAGATGAAGAAAAAGCATAGATCTGCCTGAGAATTATCAAATTGATGGATTTTACTTAGTAAAATATACTCAGTATTTTCTTTGCAATTATTTTCAAAATATCTACAAAAAGAGCTGAGGCTCTGAAGATATTCTCCAAATATAACCCCTGGGAAAGGAGACAACGGTACTTCAGTTCCCCTCAGTTATGACCTAATTCATTCACAAGTATATACACAGATTTAGCCCATGGCCAACTCAATGTCTATTTTGGTCTGGAGGATTCTGGAGTATGGCAATAAATTCCCAGACCAGAGAGATCCAAGAATTTTCCAAAACACAGAACTCTTCTCAGTAAGGAAATAAAACAAAGGGTAATCACAGTCTCTACTCTAACATTATGGCAGCAGCAGATGTTTCTGCTCACACATCAGAGAACTGGGAACTACACAAGTTGGGTATTTCCAAGAGCCAACTACAGATAAACAAATAAAAGAGAGTATTTTTTCAAGATTCCTCTTATATTCATCAGACTTGTGAAACCACTCACTACCCTTTATTACTCCAGAATAGCACAAGTTTCCTATTTATATATAGTAACACTGTATCTGAATTAGATGACTATTTCTCACTTTATCTATTTCCGTTATGGACAGAAAACCATTAAACTGCCCAGATAATAAAGAATATTAGACGTTAAATTCTAATTTCTATGTTTATAAGATGGCAATCCTATAGAAAACACTTCACGCAGATTAACTAGAAACTCACATCAAAAATAGGAACAAAACCCAGAATCTTTTCAAAAGCATACATCTATAAGACTAACACAAGAAGAATTTAACTTGATGTGAAAAAAAACATGAAAATATTTTCTTTTCATAGCTTAAGAGCAGAATGAGTAGGACCTTCTAAATGATTAACTATGTTAATCTGAGTAACAAGATATCCATAGTAAGGAAAATGTTCTATTTAAAATTTTCCAAAAACAAACAAGAAATGAAAATTATTAGTTTATTGATATAATATCCTAGTTGAACATTCATCATTTCATACTCACATGCCAGTCTTTCTTTTAACTGTGGTGTAGGAGCCAAGTCTACAGCACTTTTATTGTGACAATTCAGCAGTGTTGGATCTGCACCGTAACTTAGGAGAAGAGAACACACTTCAACCCTGTTCTTAGAAGCTGCCTCATGAAGAGGAGTGAACTGCCACAAATCCATCGCATTTACGCAGGCACCATGCTGGGGTGGATAAACATGTGTTTAGTGTTCAATTTTCAAGAGAATTTAGAATGACTACTATTATGTAATTAAGATCACACAAGCTTGAACAGGTTATGTTCCTGAAGTTGACTTTCTAAACCTATTATTTCAGAAAGAGAATATAAATTTCCCCCTTGGAAAAACAGTAGCTTATTGCTAGGTCTACCCACAAGAGGCTTATTTAAGCTCTTTTATTTAACAATGGCTAAGAATGAAGCTTTAGATTCAACCAAGGACTAATTTTTCCCTCCTTTTGAGGTATTTTATATATACGTGTATATATATATATGTGTACATACATGTATAAATGGCAAAATACACACTTCAAAAGTGTATAGTTGGTTGAGTTTCGACAAATGTATATATCCATGACACCATCAACCAGTTCAGGATTTAGGGTACTTCTATGATCCCAGAATGTTCCCTCATGCTCCTTTTATAGATGATTGTCTCCCATTCTGACTGTTAGTACCATTCAGAAGATTTACCTGTTCTTGAATTTCATAAAAATGGAGTAACACAATATTTACTTTTGTGTCTAGCTTCTTTTACACACAGTATTTGAGATGTTGTTGTATTAACAGATTTTCTTAATGCCAAGTAGCAATATGCATTGTATAGATATACCATAATTTACTTATCATCTTGTTCATGGGCATTTGGACTATTTCTAGTTTTTGACGGTTTTGCATAAGCTGTTTTGAACATCCATGTGCATATCTCTTTATGGGCATGTGCCATCAGTTCTCTCTGACAGAGCTCTAGGAATGGAATTCCTATGTCATGTGGAAGATACGTGTTTACTAGAAATTGCCAGTTTTCTGAGGTAGTTGTATTATTTTTGCATTGCCATCAGCAATGTTTGAGTTCCAGTGCTCCACCTCCTTGCAAATACTTGTTAAGAGTCAGTTTTTTTAATTTTAGACATTTCCAAATATTAGAGCTGGAAGGACCACAAGTCATTCTAGTCCAAACTCTCATCAAACATAAAATCCCTTCCATCGCATTCCACTGCAAAAGGCAAACCAGCAACTCTTATAATGCTTTCAATGAAGGGGAACTAATTTTCAGCTAACTTGACTTTCATAATTACATTAAATTATATATGTACTTTAAACTTTGATCTATTGGTCTTTGGAGCAAAAGAGACCAATATATTCTTTGCAGTATTTGAGGGCAACTCTTATGCTTTTCTTTTCCAGTTTGAACACCTTCAGCAACTTCACTCATATTTCTTTTTAGATGGTTTCTAGACTTCCTATTACCCTAATGGCCCTCAACTAAACATACGTCAGTTTAAAAAATTTATTTAAATCTCACTACAGTTTGATTATGAAAAGTACAGTGAATCCATTATAACATATGCTCTTAATACTATACTTCTACTACTGGCATAACATTATGTTAGCTTTTCAAGTAGTGAGACACAATTTGCACAGTGTCCTGTCATGAAAAGCAGTCACTGTATGTTCGCTGTTAAATGTGTTTCTGTTAGCCAGACTTCAACAAGAGATGCCAACTCAGTGCTGCCCAGGACCTCTGCCGGTGTTCACTGTTTCTGTCTACTTGCTTTCTCCTGAACTTGACTACTCTGGTAACTGTTTGCAGCAAACTTCAGCTAATTAATTAGCTGATTAACCTGAACTAATCTCCACTATATGTATAAATAACCTCTAGTCAATCAATCTCCTGTTCTTATTAGTAAACACCAGGTCTTAAGAAAATATCATTCAATTGTCTGAGAATCCCAGTGCAATCTCTCTCATGTTTCACACTAATCCACAGTAACATTCCAAATGTTTCACAGAATTCAAGATTCAGTTTCACAATAAACAAAAGCATTACTGCTACAAATGTACAGTACTGCAGCCACATGATAAACTTAAGAAAGTTTCTAACTCAGAGTATCTATTCATTATGATAAAGTTGTTTCTGTGGGAAAATGTATTCTGTGGGTAGCACATGTCCAAAGGGAAGCCCTGAGGCATTGGAAACAAATGTCCTCTTTCCCTTCCCATGACAGCTACCGATCTCTAAAGTGTTAAAGAGGGCAGAATGGGTGAGAGTGAGCAAAGTCTAAAGAATGTGGCAAAATTCTTATGTAGGCCCTTGAGGAGACAGAAGGAAATGGAGTGGGTTTCATCCTTGGATCCACTCTTAAGGAGAATGTGTATCTTCTATTTTCATCCAACAGGGAACAAAATAAAAAGTTTCTTGCCAGTCTAGGGAACCCACTTATTAAGCAACAGCTACTCAGCATATTGGAAGTGAAGCTTACCAACTGACCCTGTTCCAACCCAAAATATAACTGCAAATCTTACAAATAAATGTAATTGGTGGTTTTGATGATACACTTTTCACTAAAAATTGCTTTATTTTCAAGAGTGTTTCTGAAACTTCACCTTTGACAACAAATGACAGAATCACAATCTGCTATTTGAAAGATTGTAGTGCTACTTTATATTTAAAATGTTATGGTGCCTCCATGGTGTGTGTGGGGTCACGGGGAAGACAGCATAGCTCAGAGAAGACAAATAGGGACTCTGTGGCTTCTTACTACACTGATGGACAGTGACTGCAATGGGGTATGGGAGGGGACTCGATAATAAGGGTGAATGTAATAACCACATTGTTTTTTTTTTTGTGAAACCTTCATAAGAGTGTATATCAATGATACCTTAATAAAAAAAAAAATCTTACGGTGCCTCAAAAGTCTCAAAGTAGTCAGATGCTGACCTATCAATGATCTACATTTTATAGTAATTATAAATACTCCTTCTATACCCACCAAGCACTAAAAACACATAGAGAACAGGTA
This sequence comes from Manis pentadactyla, assembly GCF_030020395.1. Classification (NCBI taxonomy): domain Eukaryota; kingdom Metazoa; phylum Chordata; class Mammalia; order Pholidota; family Manidae; genus Manis; species Manis pentadactyla. The sequence goes on along the minus strand of NC_080026.1, from coordinate 103,468,495 downwards.
TACTATATATTTCAAGTAATTTTAAATAAGAAAAGCACAAGAAAACTAACCTTGACCAGAAGTTCAGTTACTTCATAATGACCATAAGAACAGGCATTGTGTAAGGGCACCAGATCACTAGATGAGAGGGGGGAAGGAAAGCCTGTGTTATTACAGATTCCTTCTGCTTAGTTTAAATTTTAATTCGTCTAAATTTACACTTAGATTAAAATAGCCAATGGTTTATGCAGTCTGCTAATACAAATGTATAAATTTGAACCCTAAGTCCTAACAATTTCAACTCCCACATCTGTCAAATCCATCTTTTCCCCCCTCACTTCTACTGCCATTGCCTTAGTATGGACCTTTATTATTTCTCTCTGTACTACTGAAATAGCTAGCCCCCACTGCAATTTATCATCTAAGCTGTAGCCAGATTTTTCTAAAAGGTAAATCTGATGTGGTTACCTTTGTTTTAATGTCCTTTACTGAGCCTTCCTTGTTTTCAAGAGACGGTTCCAACTGCTTAGCCAGGCATATAATCATCTGACCCTCCTGAGCCTTAGTCAATAACAGTATGCTAAACCACTTCAGGTTCCTGAATACCTCCAACACTATCCCTAAGTGGAGGATAGATTTTCTTACTTCTTGACTTACTTCTACTTATCTTTTCCAAACTAAGAGCTTGAACACTGGCTCTTCTTTGAGACATTTTTTTGAGATTCTTTAAGGTAAACTGCTGTATTCCTTAGTAAACTAAACCACCATGATGGCAATGGAGGAAGAATTTTCTATACAGGAAGGTACAATGGGACCTTAAATTTCTAACCATAAGCTGCTCCTCCTTGGGGATCACTAATTAATTACTACAGCCACCACAAGGACAGCTTCTGGTGAGTGATGGCCACCTAAGGCTTTGTCTTTAGCTCTTTGTCCTCTCTTTAAAGGCTTATGGTTTTCCTCACCACTTCTGATTTATGATTTCTTAGGTGTGCACCAGGATCATTCCCAATTATCTACTAGCTACTTCCCATCATCATCTTATAAAACCGAGAATTCTAGAAGTGAATTCAATGCCCCCCCCCCGACCCCCTGCCAATAATTTTCCCTCCTGGATTTCAGTACATATATCATTGGGTCTCATTTATTCAGTTTCAGAATTTGAAACATAGTTATCTTTTTATTCCTTTCCCTCTCATCACATCCAGACATTCAACAGATCTTATCTATTTTTTCATTGTAGTATTTCTTGCACTTGTGTCCTTTCATTTCCATCTCCTCTGCCACTATTATAGACCCTCATTATGCCTAAACCCCTACTACAACTGTGCTTACTCTCGTAACTTCTTTTTGACTCTAGTCTCCCTCTCCAATCTACCCTACACTTTGCTGATAGAATGCATCTCCTAAAAACTCCTCTTTTAAACAATCATTCTTCTTGCTTAAGATGCTTCAATGGCTACTGTGGCTCACAGAATGAAGTTTTATTTCCTTAGACTAGAACATCATGTCCTCTAAAACCTGGTTCTTACCTATTTCTCCTACCGTAACCTTCATCTCTCCCCTGTGTAAATCAGATACTTTAGGCAAGCTGGTCTAGTCATTGTTTCTTAAATATGCTGCAGTACCTGCTTTAGCAACTCCTCTCTCACCAATTCTCTGGCACAGAGTGATGTTTCCTAAACTCTGCTTTCTTGAACTGAGGCCAGGTCAAGTATCACCTTCTCCCAAACGATATCCCAACCACTACAGCCATCACTGAGAGTTCCCTCCTGGGAACTCCTATAGTACTATTCCTCTCTTTTTATCATCTCTTAGTAGAGAACTTGTATTGTTAGGTATATTCTCACACCCTCTGAAGTGTAGAGTAAGCACTATGAGTGGTGACCTTAAGTTTTATAATTCCCCGTGTTCTAAGAGCAACCTGCATATTGTAAAAGCTTGATAAATGTTTAGAAAAAAATACGATTTTTATAAGGTTACAGAGATTACAAGGACAGTAACATTTACGAAATCCTCATTTTTGTTCAAATGCTTACTTACCCTTTATCTTTAGCATGAACATCAGCTCCATGTTGCAATAACAGCTGTACAATCTTTACTCTGTTGTATCCTGCTGCCAAATGCAATGGAGTTGACTGAAATATTAATCAGACAAGTTAATGAAACCCAAATAATGGCTAAAAAAATGCACAGAAAGGTAAAAATACAAATATAAAACCAGAAATCCAGGGAAAAAAAACCTTTTGACTTAATAATGTCTAAATAAATAATTAGCTATTTGGTTTTTTTCACAAACCAACATATATATACTAAAGGCATAGTATAAAATCTTAAGTTAATTCTTGCAAATAGAAAGCAAACAAAATGTTTATCAACAGGTTCACTAAGTTTAATAATCCAAATTACTGCTTAAAAGAAAATACCAGCACTCTTATCAAATATTTTAGTTTATAATAAGACAGATGCATTTTCATATTACCAGGATATGAACACAAATTTAGTTACAAAAAGAAAGTACCTTTCTGCCATCACTTGCGTGGCAGTTGACATTTAATGGTGTAAGTAGCGCCATCATTTTTTCCTCATTGCCACTCCTAGCACATAAAAAAACTATTAGCAATTTGTATTCTTTATCAGATCTTATCTGGAGACATGTATGACCATTAAAAAAACTCATTTTCTTTTAAAGTCTGTTTATTGTTAAAAAAATTAAATGACTAAGTACTCATGGTACATATTTGTAACATTAGTACACACCTGGCACTTTCCAAGAGTTCATCTTTCTTATATTCACCTGTGAATTTGGAAAAAATAAAAAGACCAAATTTAATTACAAAAGTTATGACAGTTTTATACATAAAGATGCTCACTGAACTATATTTAAAGTAGATGAATGTGGAAACAAATTTCCAATACATGGAAAACAGTTAATCACCAGAATATTATGCAGTTTAAAAATATTTATGTGAAGAAAAATTCATATTTATATGAAGAAAAATATTTCACTATTATGAAAGTGGGAAAAAAAGATCCAGTGTTATATAACAAAGCATGATCACAACTATACGAAAACAGTATGCACAGGAAAAGACAAGTCAAGAAGGAAATACAACAAAAATTAAAGCTTGTCTTAGTGTGGGTAAGGTTTTGCTTTTTATCCTAACTCCTCAAATTTCCTAAACTGTTACTTTCAAATAGACAAAATGAATCCACAACTTCATTCAAAAGCAAAACAAAACAAAATCCAATATACCATTATAGAAATATCACCATGCTATTATATACAGCATTACCAATTGAACATAATCATTAACATTTTATGAATTCACAAGATTTTTCAACACTAAAATTGTTTTTATTATAATGCTATTTTAAATATTAAATAAAAACAGGATTAAATATAAATTCCACATGCTTACAACTTTTATATTTACAAATGAATACAAACAAAAGTTCAAAATCAATATGACTTAAATTAACATGATTTTTAACAGAAGGGATAGTGTTTACTGATTTGCTGAAATCAAATTCAAACTGCTGCCCATAATATGAATTGTGTACTGAGTGCTAGTGCGTCTTCTTTTGAGTGCTAAGATGTTTACAAAATATAAAAGCGGGGAATAGTACAGAACAGTGAAGGAAGAAATGAACACTGAATTGATAGTTAAAATAACAGCTCCCCCTTCTAGAACTCTTCTGGTGGACTACTATAAAATTTCTCAGTAATTCCAGAAGGATATCACAAAGTCCAAGCACAAAAGCTTCTAACAGAACTCCTCAGGCTCTTGACTATTAGATATGATTCTAATGGTGATCACACAGTAGATAAAAATCCAGAAAATTATATGGCAGAGAGTTGCTTAAGGAAACAGTCTGGTGAGGGAGAGGTAGATACTACCAGTCAAAAAGCTTGACAATGCAAAACAAACCTAGAGACTATAGCCTTATACAACTTATCGGGTTCCAAGGACATGAACATGTTACAACAGAGTACAAAAACTGACACTCTTTGCGGTACGGAAAATAGTGTGCCCAGAATTCTCTACTTAGAGAAGAGAATGGGTAGAGCTTTTTGAAATCGTTTCACTTAAAAAAAAATGTGTTTAAAAAAAGAATAGTATATAAAGGGGTAAATGTAAGTTATCTGGAAAATTCAGGGATATTTAAAAAATATCCAGAATACCTGATAGTAACACACAATTATCTATCACCCCCTCCCTGATAAGGCAGGAATCACAAATTTAAACAACAATTTAAAAAGAAAAAAAAGAGCTTTACCTTTCTTAGACAAAGAATCAAATACCAACTGTCCAGATGTAGAAAAGAAGAGCAATTAAGCTGACACTATTTAAAAAATGTACTTAAGGCCATTAACCAGAGGAAGCTGTCTGTCTACCAAGCAAGCTCATTCTTTGTATTCTCCCTGGAATATCTGAAGAGTATACAGACTTACCAGTCAGCACTGCTTTGGCAGACGGGTCTGCTAAATCCAATGCTGTCCTTCCATCTGTATTTCGGATAGTTGGCTCAGCTCCATGCTGTAAGAGCACTGCAAAATAGCAACAACACTATTCAAAATGGTAATCATGACAATTTGATTTTTTTTTTTTTGAGTTTTTATTTTTTTATTTTTTATTTTTTTATTTATTTTATTTTTTATTTTTTTTGTTTTAATAATTATTTTTTTATTGAAGGGTAGTTGACGCACATTATTACATTACATTAGTTTCAAGTGTACAACACAGTGGTAGAACATTTATATACATAATTCGAGGTTCCAGCTATCACCCTACCAAGCTGTTACAATATCTTGACTATATTCCTTATGCTATACATTACATCCCAGTTACTTATTTATTTTACCATTGGAAGTCTGTCCTTTTTTTTTTTTTTTTTGTGAGGGCATCTCTCATATTTATTGATCAAATGATTGTTAACGACAATAAAATTCTGTATAGGGGAGTCAATGCTCAATGCACAATCATTAATCCACCCCAAGCCTAATTTTCATCAGTCTCCAATCTTCTGAGGCATAACAAACAAGTTCTTACATGGAGAACAAATTCTTACATAATGAATAAGTTACATAGTGAACAGTACAAGGGCAGTCATCACAGAAACTTTCAGTTTTGCTCATGCATTATGAACTCTAAACAGTCAGTTCAAATATGAATACTCATTTGGTTTTTATACTTGATTTATGTGTGGATACTACATTTCTCTCTTTATTATTATTATTTTTAATAAAATGCTGAAGTGGTAGGTAGATACAAGATAAAGGTAGAAAACATAGTTTAGTGTTGTAAGAGAGCAAATGTAGATGATCAGGTGTGTGCCTGTAGACTATGTGTTAATCCAAGCTAGACAAGGGCAATAAAACATCCACGTATGCAGAAGATTTCTCTCAGAACAGGGGGGGGTGAGGTTCTAAGCCTCACCTCTGTTGATCCCCAATTTCTCACCTGATGGCCCCCCTGCGACTGTGCCTGTCTTAGGTTGTTCCTCCCTTGAGGAATCTTACCCGTCTCTGGCTAACCAGTCATCTTCCGGGGCCATACAGGGAAATGTGAAGTTGGTAAGTGAGAGAGAAGCCTTATTGAATGGTTTGAAATGGTTAGCTTTTTACATCTTTGCATATTTATGCCCTGTGGCTTCTATGCCCAGCATTTGTCTTGAGGTATCTTTACCACTTGGAAGAATTATGATACTCGATAAATTTGATACGAGGCACGAATTCTATTTAAGGGTTGTAATTAGGAAGGAAGAAGAAAAGCTGTAGAAGTAGCAGGCGGAAGAAAACATGGGAAGATTGATTATTTCTTTGGCATATCTTCTTGTAGAGTACTTCAGCATGAATAGGTTTTAAGCTACTACTTAAATTGCGCACACACATTAACATAATAGGAGTATAGTTACATAACCAAAGCATATCTGTAATTACCAGCCATCTCCAGTGAAACCAAGAAAACCAGTTAGGCACCTTAGGCATTTGTGAAAACTTATCTATCACATGGTGGATAATGTCCAACTGAACTTGAACAGTCTGAGAGAAATCAGACAAATTAAAACAACCCATTCCTGGGGACTGTTCACATGCCATATGTTCTTTTAACAGTAAATAGTCTGTAGTTGTAGGACTTTGGAGCGCTACAATTTGCACTTCTCCAAATTCTTGGTTGAGTTCCAACAGTATAGATCCAGTCAAATTTGTTGTTTTACTGTATGCACAGGCCAGCTTAGATATCTCCTTCCTCATTCCCATGGCAAGTCCAGGAACGAGTGGGATGAGTGCATCTACAGCTGTAGCAGTGCGTGGATCTTTCTTGGGGTTTTTTGATGATCATCTTCTGGCATGAGTCTTCCAGAGAGTGCTGATGTTGGAAGTTCTTTTTCATATCGTATCTTAGTTCATTTTTGGGGTAGCCCAATTAGGCTTTGATCCTCTGTATAAACACAAACAGACCCTTTGCCTACACTTTTATATGCCCTTTATACCCTTGTGTAGAACTCGTTGGAGGTTACCACACAGGAACTGCCCTTTTTTTTTTTTTCTTTGTTTTTGGTATCACTAATCTACACTTACATGACGAATATTATGCTTACTAGGCTCTCCCCTATACCAGGTCTCCCCTATAAACCCCTTTACAGTCATTGTCCATCAGCATAGCAAAATGTTGTAGAATCACTACTTGCCTTCTCTGTGTTGTACAGCCCTCCCTTTTCTCCTACACTCCCTTGCATGTTAATTTTAATACCCCCCCTACTTCTCCCCGCTTATCCCTCCCTACCCACCCATCCTCCCCAGTCCCTTTCCCTTTGGTACCTGTTAGTCCATTCTTGAGTTCTGTGATTCTGCTGCTGTTTTGTTCCTTCAGTTTTTCCTTTGTTCTTATATTCCACAGATAAGTGAAATCATTTGGTATTTCTCTTTCTCCGCTTGGCTTGTTTCACTGAGCATAATACCCTCCAGCTCCATCCATGTTGCTGCAAATGATTGGATTTGCCCTTTTCTTATGGCTGAGTAGTATTCCATTGTGTATATGTACCACATCTTCTTTATCCATTCATCTATTGATGGACATTTAGGTTGCTTCCAATTCTTGGCTATTGTAAATAGTGCTGCAATAAACATAGGGGTGCATCTGTCTTTCTCAAACTTGATTGCTGCGTTCTTAGGGTAAATTCCTAGGAGTGGAATTCCTGGGTCAAATGGTAAGTCTGTTTTGAGCATTTTGATGTACCTCCATACTGCTTTCCACAATGGTTGAACTAACTTACATTCCCACCAGCAGTGTAGGAGGGTTCCCCTTTCTCCACAGCCTCGCCAACATTTGTTGTTGTTTGTCTTTTGGATGGCAGCCATCCTTACTGGTGTGAGGTGATACCTCATTGTAGTTTTAATTTGCATTTCTCTGATAATTAGCGATGTGGAGCATCTTTTCATGTGTCTGTTGGCCATCTGTATTTCTTTTTTGGAGAACTGTGTGTTCAGTTCCTCTGCCCATTTTTTAATTGGGTTATTTGTTTTTTGTTTGTTGAGGCGTGTGAGCTCCTTATATATTCTGGACGTCAAGCCTTTATCGGATGTGTCATTTTCAAATATATTCTCCCATACTGTAGGGATCCTTCTTGTTCTATTGATGGTGTCTTTTGCTGTACAGAAGCTTTTCAGCTTAATATAGTCCCACTTACTCATTTTTGCTGTTGTTTTCCTTGCCCGGGGAGATATGTTCAAGAAGAGGTCACTCATGTTTATGTCTAAGAGGTTTTTGCCTATGTTTTCTTCCAAGAGTTTAATGGTTTCATGGCTTACATTCAGGTCTTTGATCCATTTTGAGTTTACTTTTGTATATGGGGTTAGACAATGGTCCAGTTTCATTCTCCTACATGTAGCTGTCCAGTTTTGCCAGCACCACCTGTTGAAGAGACTGTCATTTTGCCATTGTATGTCCATGGCTCCTTTATCAAATATTAATTGACCATATATGTCTGGGTTAATGTCTGGATTCTCTAGTCTGTTCCATTGGTCTGTGGCTCTGCTCTTGTGCCAGTACCAAATTGTCTTGATTACTATGGCTTTATAGTAGAGCTTGAAGTTGGGGAGTGAGATCCCCCCTACTTTATTCTTCTTTCTCAGGATTGCTTTGGCTATTCGGGGTCTTTGGTCTTTCCATATGAATTTTTGAATTATTTGTTCCAGTTCATTGAAGAATGTTGCTGGTAGTTTCATAGGGATTGCATCAAATCTGTATATTGCTTTGGGCAGGATGGCCATTTTGACGATATTAATTCTTCCTAGCCACGAGCATGGGATGAGTTTCCATCTGTTAGTGTCCCCTTTAATTTCTCTTAAGAGTGACTTGTAGTTTTCAGAGTATAAGTCTTTCACTTCTTTGGTTAGGTTTATTCCTAGGTATTTTATTTTTTTTGATGCAATTGTGAATGGAGTTGTTTTCTTGATTTCTCTTTCTGTTAGTTCATTGTTAGTATACAGGAAAGCCACAGATTTCTGTGTGTTGATTTTGTATCCTGCAACTTTGCTGTATTCCGATATCAGTTCTAGTAGTTTTGGGGTGGAGTCTTTAGGGTTTTTTATGTACAGTATCATGTCATCTGCAAATAGTGACAGTTTAACTTCGTCTTTACCAATCTGGATTCCTTGTATTTCTTTATTTTGTCTGATTGCCGTGGCTAGGACCTCCAGTACTATGTTAAATAACAGTGGAGAGAGTGGGCATCCCTGTCTAGTTCCTGATCTCAGAGGAAATGCTTTCAGCTTCTCGCTGTTCAATATAATGTTGGCTGTGGGTTTATCATAGATGGCCTTTATTATGTTGAGGTACTTGCCCTCTATTCCCATTTTGCTGAGAGTTTTTAACATGAATGGATGTTGAACTTTGTCAAATGCTTTTTCAGCATCTATGGAGATGATCATGTGGTTTTTGTCTTTCTTTTTGTTGATGTGGTGGATGATGTTGATGGACTTTCGAATGTTGTACCATCCTTGCATCCCTGGGATGAATCCCACTTGGTCATGGTGTATGATCCTTTTGATGTATTTTTGAATTCGGTTTGCTAATATTTTGTTGAGTATTTTTGCATCTACGTTCATCAGGGATATTGGTCTGTAGTTTTCTTTTTTGGTGGGGTCTTTGCCTGGTTTTGGTATTAGGGTGATGTTAGCTTCATAGAATGAGTTTGGGAGTATCCCCTCCTCCTCTATTTCTTGGAAAACTCTAAGGAGAATGGGTATTATGTCTTCCCTGTATGTCTGATAAAATTCCGAGGTAAATCCATCTGGCCCGGGAGTTTTGTTCTTTGGTAGTTTTTGATTACCGCTTCAATTTCGTTGCTGGTAATTGGTCTGTTTAGATTTTCTGTTTCTTCCTGGGTCAATCTTGGAAGGTTATATTTTTCTAGGAAGTTGTCCATTTCTCCTAGGTTTCCCAGCTTGTTAGCATATAGGTTTTCATAGTATTCTCCAATAATTCTTTGCATTTCTGTGGGGTCCGTCGTGATTTTTCCTTTCTCGTTTCTGATACTGTTGATTTGTGTTGACTCTCTTTTCTTCTTAATAAGTCTGGCTAGAGGCTTATCTATTTTGTTTATTTTCTCAAAGAACCAGCTCTTGGTTTCATTGATTTTTGCTATTGTTTTATTCTTCTCAATTTTATTTATTTCTTCTCTGATCTTTATTATGTCCCTCCTTCTGCTGACCTTAGGCCTCATCTGTTCTTCTTTATCCAATTTTGGTAATTGTGACATTAGACCATTCATTTGGGATTGCTCTTCCTTTTTTAAATATGCTTGGATTGCTATATACTTTCCTCTTAAGACTGCTTTTGCTGCGTCCCACAGAAGTTGGGGCTTAGTGTTGTTGTTGTCATTTGTTTCCATATATTGCTGGATCTCCATTTTGATTTGGTCATTGATCCATTGATTATTTAGGAGCGTGTTGTTAAGCCTCCATGTGTTCGTGAGCCTCTTTGCTTTCTTTGTACAGTTTATTTCTAGTTTTATGCCTTTGTGGTCTGAAAAGTTGGTTGGTAGGATTTCAATCTTTTGGAATTTTCTGAGGCTCTTTTTGTGGCCTAGTATGTGGTCTATTCTGGAGAATGTTCCATGTGCACTTGAGAAGAATGTATATCCCGCTGCTTTTGGATGTAGAGTTCTATAGATGTCTATTAGGTCCATCTGCTCTACTGTGTTGTTCAGTGCTTCCATGTCCTTACTTATTTTCTGCCCAGTGGATCTATCCTTTGGGGTGATTGGTGTGTTGAAGTCTCCTAGAATGAATGCATTGCAGTCTATATCCCCCTTTAGTTCTGTTAGTATTTGTTTCACATATGCTGGTGCTCCTGTGTTGGGTGCATATATATTTAGAATGGTTATATCCTCTTGTTTGACTGAGCCCTTTATCATTATGTAGTGTCCTTCTTTATCTCTTGTTACTTTCTTTGTTTTGAAGTCTATTTTGTCTGATATTAGTACTGCAACCCCTGCTTTCTTCTCACTGTTGTTTGCTTGAAATATGTTTTTCCATCCCTTGACTTTTAGTCTGTACATGTCTTTGGGTTTGAGGTGAGTTTCTTGTAAGCAGCATATAGATGGGTCTTGCTTTTTTATCCATTCTGTTACTCTGTGTCTTTTGATTGGTGCATTCAACCCATTAACATTTAGGGTGACTATTGAAAGATATGTACTTATTGCCATTGCAGGCTTTAAATTCGTGGTTACCAAAGGTTCAAGGTTAGCCTCTTTAGTATCTTACTGCCTAACTTAGCTCGCTTATTGAGCTGTTATATACACTGTCTGGAGATTCTTTTCTTCTCTCCCTTCTTGTTCCTCCTCCTCGATTCTTCATATGTTGGGTGTTTTGTGCTGTGCTCTTTCTAGGAGTGCTCCCATCTAGAGCAGTCCCTGTAAGATGTTCTGTAGTGGTGTTTTGTGGAAAGCAAATTCCCTCAGCTTTTGTTTGTCTGGGAATTGTTTAATCCCACCGTCATATTTGAATGATAGTCGTGCTGGATACAGTATCCTTGGTTCAAGGCCCTTCTGTTTCATTGTATTAAATATATCATGCCATTCTCTTCTGGCATGTAAAGTTTCTGTTGAGAAATCTGACGTTAGCCTGATGGGTTTCCCTTTATAGGTGACCTTGTTCTCTCTAGCTGCCTTTAACACTCTTTCCTTGTCCTTGATCTTTGCCATTTTAATTATTATGTGTCTTGGTGTTGTCCTCCTTGGATCCTTTCTGTTGGGGGTTCTGTGTATTTCCATGGTCTGTGCGATTATTTCCTCCCCCAGTTTGGGGAAGTTTTCAGCAATTATTTCTTCTAAGATACTTTCCATCTCTTTTCCTCTCTCTTCTTCTTCTGGGACCCCTATAATACGGATATTGTTCCTTTTGGATTGGTCACACAGTTCTCTTAGTATTGTTTCATTCCTGGAGATCCTTTTGTCTCTCTCTATGTCAGCTTCTATGCGTTCCTGTTCTCTGATTTCAATTCCATCAATGGCCTCTTGCATTCTATCCATTCTGCTTATAAACCCTTCCAGAGTTTGTTTCATTTCTGCGATCTCCTTTCTGGCATCTGTGATCTCCTTCCGGACTTCATCCCATTTCTCTTGCGTATTTCTCTGCATCTCTGTGAGCATGTTTATGATTCTTATTTTGAATTCTTTGTCAGGAAGACTGGTTAGGTCTGTCTCCTTCTCTGGTGTTGTCTCTGTGATCTTTGTCTGCCTGTAGCTTTGCCTTTTCATGGTGATAGGAATAGTCTGCAGAACTGGGACGAGTGACGGCTGGAAGGACTTCCTTTCTTGTTGGTTTGTGGCCCTCCTCTCCTGGGAGAACAGCGACCTCTAGTGGCTTGTGCTGCGCAGCTGCGCGCAGACAGGGTTTCTGCTTCCTGCCCGGCTGCTATGGAGTTAATCTCCGCTGTTGCTGTGGGCGTGGCCTGGCTCGGGCAGCTACTCCAAAATGGTGGAGTCGCGTTGGAGCAGGAGCTGCTGGGAGGCTATTTATCTCCGTAAGGGGCCTGCCTGCTCCCTGCAGCCCAGGGGTTAGGGTGCCCAGAGATCCCGGATTCCCTACCTCTGGATTAAGTGACCCGCCCTGCCCCTTTAAGACTTCCAAAAAGCACCCGCCAAAACAAAACAACGACCACCAAAAAGAAAAAAATAAGAAAAAAAAATTTTTTAATTAAAAAAAAAAAAAAAAAGTTTTTAATAAAAAAAAAAAAAAAAAAGGGGTGGTCGTTCGTTTTTCTTTATTCTCCGGTGCCAGCCTCAGGCCTCTGCTCACCGGTCTTTCTGCCCTGTTTCCCTAGTATTGGGGTCCCTATCCCTTTAAGACTTCCAAAAAGCGCTCGCCAAAACAAAACAGCAAAAAAGCAAAAAAAAAATGGTTGCGCGCTTTTCTTATGTCCTCTGTCGCCCAGCCTCCAGTGCCTGCTCACTGTTCTTGCTGCCCTGTTTCCCTAGTATTGGGGTCCCTATCCCTTTAAGACTTCCAAAAAGCGCTCGCCAAAACAAAACAGCAAAAAAGCAAAAAAAAAAAATGGTCGCGCGCTTTTCTTATGTCCTCTGTCGCCCAGCCTCCAGTGCTTGCTCACTGTTCTTGCTGCCCTGTTTCCCTAGTATTGGGGTCCCTATCCCTTTAAGACTTCCAAAAAGCGCTCGCCAAAACAAAACAGCAAAAAAAAAATGGTCGCGCGCTTTCCTTATGTCCTCTGTCGCCCAGCCTCCAGTGCCTGCTCACTGTTCTTGCTGCCCTGTTTTCCTAGTATCGAGCGCCCTGCACTCTGGCCCGGATGGCTGGGGCTGGGTGTTCGGCAGTCCTGGGCTCCGTCTCCCTCCCGCTCTGCCTGCTCTTCTCCCGCCGGGAGCTGGGGGGAGGGGCGCTCGGCTCCCGCGGGGCCGGGGCTTGTATCTTACCCCCTTCGCGAGGCGCTGGGTTCTCTCAGGTGCGGATGTGGTCTGGATATTGTCCTGTGTCCTCTGGTCTTTATTCTAGGAAGGGTTGTCTTTGTTATATTTTCATAGATATATGTTGTTTTGGGAGGAGATTTCCGCTGCTCTACTCACGCCGCCATCTTCCGCCCCTCTACCGACAATTTGATTTTTGCAAAACATTTTCTCAAAAATTCTGGCCCAGAGTCTCAAAGTTATTCAAAGACTTTTCATATCCTCATAGTATGGTAAATGTTGTATTTTGAAGAACATATAAAATACTGCATTATTTAATGTATCAGAAACATTAAATAAATGTCCGTCCCCTAAGATCAACATCAGATTTTCCTTTGCCAGATTAGAGACTAAGGACAGATAAGAATGTGTAAGGAAATAAAAGGCAAGTATACTTTAAAACTGGTTTTCTCATTCCAAATGTAATAATTCTCATTCTAACTGCCTATGTTAGAAAAATTGTTCTATCATAACAAAACCAAAATCTTTAAAGTTAGTTATAAATAGTCCAGGAATAGGGATCTGTGGGATTTAAAACAAAACAAAACAAAAAAAACACCAGGAAGGGTGGAAGGAAGGAAGGGAGGGAGGGAGGGAGGGAAGAAGACAGTAAGAAAAGAAAAATACTCTGTGTAGGGTTAATAAACCCCAAATCAAAACTGTTATATTACAACCCAAAGCACATAAAAAGAGAAGACCTGTTCTATACTCTGTGTTGTTATATAAAGATACTCCATCACACTATAAATCAGGAACTGGGGAAAGATGGGCAAATGCATGCAGAAAAGGAAGCCCAACTCCTCTTCTTTGATAGGTTAATGTTCATTTCACTTTGCTCCTATCTGTAACAGCACTATCCAACAAAATGTAAACTATTAATAAAGCCACATCATTTAAATTTTTCTAACAGTCACATTAAAAAAAAACAGGTTAATTTTAATACTTTTTATTCACCCTAAGATATTGTATATTTAAATGTATATATCATGATGAACATAAAACTGAGATGCCTTGCATTCCTTTTCTTTGTACTAGTAAGTCTTTCAAATCTGGAATGTATTTTCCCCTCATAGTACATCTCAGACTAGCCACATTACAAGTTCTCAGCTACAATGCTGGACAGTGCAGATCTGTTACTATACTTGGAAAACCCTGTATTATTGAAGCTAATTAGTTATATGTCTGAGACTTAGGAACTAGAAAAGAATTATGAGTAGAGGGTAGTAGCAATTTAAGATAACACACAGGAAAGGAGAATTAGACAGACGTTAACAGGTAATCCATTTTATATTTTTATGAATTATCTAATTTGAACTAAGCTGGGGACTTCGGTATAAATAGTGATGTGGTGTTTTGGGGGGATGGGGAGAACAATTTAAATCTAGCATACAACCTCTAGATTTTCCCAGTACACAGAAATGGCTTGTATCTCAAGGATTTCAACTGTTCCTGCTTTGTATCAGGAAAGAGAGTTATGGTAAGAGAGCCTTAAATCCCTGTGTTAGGCTCAGAAAAGTTAATACCAGGTTAATGAAAACTCTCAAACAGCAGCCTTCTTACATATAATTTTTTTTCCCTGATCAAGCTGTCAGGCAAATCCTATCTCATTTGTTAAAGTATTTTAAATGACTCAAAATTTTTCCTTCAAATGCTTCTTTATTTACCCTATGTTTATTCTCCTTCAACAATCCTAGTTCAGGCCTTCACCATTTCTTATCTGGGTTATTTTATAGCTCCCTAGTTAATCTCCATGCCATCCATTGTACCCAGCCCCCTACCAGATCACGCTAAAATATGCTACTCTCATCACACTGGACACTTCCTTAAAAGTCTTCAATGATTCAACAATGATACTTACATAACAATATGAAGTTTCTTAGCCTGGGATTAAAAGCTCTTTATAAAGAATTACCTACTTACCATTTCAACCTTTCTTCCAGCACTTCCTGGAAAGAGTCCAGGAAGGACGGTCTTGACTCCAGCCAAGACTCCAGCCAAGTCTCCAGCCAAGTACTGCACTCATTTTCCTCTAACACTCCCTGTTCACTTCCACCGGGCCTTAATCTGGTTCTTTCTGTGTCTTACCTCCCAAAAGAATCCGAATTTCTAGAGAAGAGGAACTTTGTACTCTTTAAAGAACTTAAACTCACTATTATTTGTAAAAAGATACTCAATAAATACTGGTTAGATTAAATCACTAAGTGTTAAGTATTTAACTTGATACTTAAATTAAGCCTGGTGGAATATAGTATTACCAAGTGAATTTAATTTAAATTCAGAATACTTACAAACTATTTCAGAAAAATTCTGGAAAGTAAACAGTCTTACCAATGCAAACATCAATCTTTCCTTTAATTGCAGCTTCATGGAGAGGAGTATAATTCCAATTATCACGAGCATTTGGGTCTGCACCATGTCGCAAAAGAAGATTGACTACTTCAGCGTGACCAAAAGAGCATGCATTATGAAGAGGAATAAGCCCTCCATCATCACGTGCTTGGACATTTGCACCATTCTGAAGCAAATATTCAACTACATCTTTTCGCCCAAACCCTAGAAGAAAACAAAATGTTCACATTTAAGTTCTCCAAAAAAAACAAAAACAAAAACATCAAATTAGAATAAGTAAGTACAAGCCATGCTAAAAATAAATGTGCTAATAAAAATGTAATAAAAATGAAAGTATTCATATTGAATCCTCCTCCTCCTTACAAAGAACCAATGATAATTATCCCCTGTATTCCCAAGGAAACTCTTAGAAACAATATGAAAAATACTGCTATAAGATTATCAGTGGTCACTGAAGGGCAAGCAATTATCTAATACTTCAAAAAAAAAAAACCGTTTTGCATCTTCCTTTAAAAAAATCTAATAATATCCTAGGAATCAACTCCTATCAGTAGGTATTTTATTAGTTAGAAGTGTCATAATTTTAACTACAGATCTTCTCTACTTATAATGGGGTTACATCCCAATAAACCCATCAAAAGTTGAAAATATAAGCTGAAAACACATTTATACACCTGACCTACCAAACATAAAAGCTTAGCCAAGCCTCCCCCAACTAAACGTGCTCAGAGCACTTAATTCGCATGCAGTTGGCAAAATCATCTAACATAAAGCCTATTTTATAATAAAGTGCTGTAAATAGCTCATGTAATTTATTGAATACTGTACTGAAAGTGAAAAATAGAATGACTGTATGGTTACATAATAGTTTTAAGTGAACTGGTTGTTTCCTTCATGATAGCATGCTGACTGGAAGCTGCCCAGCATAATGCAACAATATTGTACTGACTATATTGCTAGCCTGGGAAAAGATCAAAATCCAAAGTACAGTTTCTACTGAATGCATATTGCTTTCCCACCATCATAAAGTCAAAGAATCGTAAACTGAACCACTGTAAATTGTGAACCATCTGTAGTTCCCTTTCTTATGAATAGTTAGGCTGTTTTCTAATGTTTTGCTGTTGTGCACAATGTCGCCAGGCATAACTAAGGAGAGATGAGAAAACTGACATCTGGTGACTTTAATATGGGGAAAGGAAGAGTAGGAATGGAGGTGACTATTGGATCTTTGAGATACAAAATAAAACAGGTTTTGTGGGATAAGATGATTTGTTTTTAGAAATGATTAGTTTGATGTATTTGTGGATTAAATGCCCAGTAAGTCGAAGGTTCTGTGGCTCTTGAATTCAAGAAAAAGTATGAGCTGGAGACTGACATTTTGGATTTATGAATCAAGTTGACTAGACAATGATAGTTTTCCACTTGTTTTGTTGAAAGAAGTGTATTTTCTATCAAAGATCAATCTCTTCTCACCTTGCACTGTAGTCATTTCTTACCTTCTCAAAGTCTGTTCTCTGCCCACCCCTATTAACCTGTCTTGCTCTACCAGACCATTCCTAACAGTATGTAAACATGTTCTACATCTTCTGTTTTTATTTATAAAAAGTATTCTCTCTAAATTGACATTTCCATTTCTCTGCTCCACTGCATAACCAAATCTCTAAAGGTTGCCACCAATTCTCTACCTCCCAAATTCAATCTAGCTTCTGCTTCAGCCTTATTACTGCTTTCATCAAGGTCGCTCAAAATCTCCATGTTGCCAAATCCAAAGGACACACATTTTTAGTCCTTATTTGACTAAATCTCAACAACACTTGACAACTAACTACTGACTCCTTCCCAAAACATCCTCTCCAAAGTTTCTATGACATCATGCAGGTTTTCCTCCTGTCTCATCCCTTCATTTAACAAATGATCAGGTAATATCTACTATTGTGACAAGATACTTTTCTGGGTGCCTGGGGTCATACTAGTGAACAAAATGGACCAAATCCTGGGACATCTATTATATGGGGGTGGGGGAGATGAGCAGTAAGTGGAAAAATAAGTGTGTGTCGGGGGGATGGTTGTAAAGTTTAACAGGGAAGTCAGTCACTACAGGCCTTGTTGAGATAGTGACATTTGATCAGAGACTTTAAAGAGAGGAAGTTAGCCTTCCTGGTCAACAGTAAGGAGGCCAGTGTAACTGGAGCTGTGTGAGAAAGGGGTAGAATAGTAGGAGATGAGTTATAAGTAATAAGGTCTGGCCAGGCAGGCTTGAGGACCACTGTAAGAACTCTGGCTTTTTTTTACTGTGAGGAAAATGGAGAGTCACTGCAGGGTTTTGAGCTTGATTAAGTTACATGATATGACTCACATTTGAAAAGTACCTTCTGGCTTTGTGTTAAGACTAGACTTAAGGGTATGAGAGCAGATGACTTAGGGGTATTAGAGGTAGTCTGGACTATAATCTGGTGGCACTTGGCAGATTCTAGATACTCTAAGGTAAAGCCAACATAGTTTCCTCATGGATAAGGTATGGGGTGAGGGTAGGGTGTGAGAAGGCGCAGGGACAAGATGGGAGAAGAGTCATGGATGACCCCAAGGTTTTTTGGGCTGAGAAATGGAGGGGTGGATCTACTGAGATGGGAAAGGCTGCAGATAAATAGGTTTGTGGCAGAAGATGAGGAGTTCATGTTTTGGACACATTCTACCTACCTGAGGGCTTCTTGCTTCCTCCTCTCAATTTCTAAATACCAGGATTCCTTAAAGACTTAGTTCTTTACCCTCTTTTCCCTTATCTCATCTATTCCTATGGCTTTAAGTACCACCTAGACACCCAACCCTCAAATTTAAATTTCCAGTCTAGACTTTTCATCTGAATTCCAGATTGTTTACTAGACATATCTCCACTTGGATACTTCAAGGGCATCTCAAATGCAAGATATTCACCAATTTCTCTTCATTTCCACTCACTCTGTCTTAACCCAACTTCCACCATCTTCAGCCTGAACTATTCCAATAGTCTTCTAATTGGGTCTCTCATTTCCAATTTTGTCCCCAGTGACCTTTTAAAAACAATCATGATATCATACCCCTGTTTAAAATAATTCAGTGGTTTCCAATGGATGCTCTTAGAATAAAATTCAATGACTCTCCCGTGGCCTATAAGGCCTGTTGTGTGAACCCCAGCCTTTACCTACTTTTCTAACTTCATTTCATACCACTCTTTCCTTTCTGAACTATGATCTAGCTTTCTTTCAGTTTGTCAAATGTGTCAACATTACTGCAGGGACTTAGTTATTGCTGCCCTTCTGGCTAGAACTGCTCCTTCCTTGCTCTCTGCAGTTGTCTACACTATTTAAATATCACCACCGTAAGGAGGATCATCCTATCTAAAGCAGTTCATTCTGCCCACTTACACTATTTTCTATCTGAACAGTATTTAATTTACTTGGTCTTCCCCTTTCTTCCACTAGAATGCACGTTGCAGAAAAACAGAAATTTTTGTCTTCGTTGTTCATACTAGTATCCTCTGGCAAGTACTAAAATTTGTAATCACTGTTTACTTATCTCCTGTACTCCTAAGTTCCATAAGGGGCAGGAGCCATGCCTGCCTTAGTCCATCACCACTTCTTCAGTGTCCTTCACACTATGTGGCAACAGCGATTTGTTGACATTTGCTGAATTAATATATCACAGTATGAGAAAAGGAGAGTGATAATTAAAAGTAAGCAAGCATGGCGTTGCAGAAGCCAAGAAGGAAAATTTCAAGGAGGAAAAAGCTAAATCTGTTGCCACTATCCTCTGACACGAGTCTTCCTTATACAGCCTTGGCACTGTGCATCATACTGCTCCCCAAGTAAGCCATCCACAGTTGCCACAATCAACAGTTCTGTTATCCAGCCATTCAGCACCCACTTGGATGAAATGCTTTAAAACAATCAGAATAAAGAAAAAGGAGGAGAGGTACTTCTTTTGGAAAGTTACCAGATGTACCCAAGCACTTTCAGATGAAGGACCACTACTTTTTGGTGGTAATCGACACATCTGAAATAATCAAAATGGTGATTCACAGGCTAACTTCCCAGTAAAGGAGAGTGAGGTGGGCACAGAAATAGTTACAGCAGAATATCTAGTTTTTACAAGAGGCAGTGTCAATTAGAAAGATATCTGTTCCAAAGGGTTGATGATCTACCTGAAGATAGGTCAAGGCTACCTGTAGCCTTCTGTCAAAATACCAGTGGGAAGAGAAGAGGACTACTTAAAACTAGTTAAAGAGAGAGAAACTCAAACTGACATGTATAACAGAATACTGAAAACTGCAGTCTTAACTGTAGGGGAAGAGGTGGATAGAAATGGTCAAATGATTATATCTACATGGTTAACAACAGGCCAAGACACAAATGACTTCCACTTCAATAATACTGTTATCAACATAATTCCCTAGCCAGTAAGATGTCTGACACTAGTCTGGAGACTGACAGCAGAGACCAATATGTTTGCAAAGTCACACTGTAAGGACTATATATGTGAACATTGCTCATGGTGCTATCCTCAAGAAGTCTGAAATTTTGAATGTCTGAAGCCACTTGCTGGCATGAAAGAAAATTATTTGGGTGGGGGAGAGAGCACTGTCAGTAGGTAACCATTTCAAATTTAAATATCTTCCACTATTGAGAGTTTGGTGGAACTTTTAGATTTAAGATGCATCCCAAACTCAGGGCTAATTCCTGATGAAATCCCCATTCTTATGGTCTCAAAATAGTTCAAAGCACTTCTGTTAAGTACTCACTTCTTGAAGAAAAAGTAGCCCTGTAAGGTATATTCCGGTCATGTTCTCACTGGCCAGGTAGAACATGAATAGACATATCCTTAGAGTCAATGCCAATCTCCATATCCTGAGGATCTCTTTACAAAGGAATCAGAAGCCTAAAATAAAGTTAGTAGTCATGGTTGCTCAGGATACACTGTGCTTTAATTTACAGTTATGGAATAACACTCATTTCCAAACACTACTCTACGCGTGAAAATCCTGATTAAATCACACACTGAGTTTGAATTCACTACAAGGTACTGACAGTGAAACAAAGCAGGTTTATTTGGAAAGTAAATGGGCTGATCAATAAACTGTGTCACTTAATGGTAGGTATTATGTCTGTTCACTGACCAAGGCCAGTATATGGCATATAGCAGGACTTGATAAACATTTGTCAGCGCACGTCTAATACTTTGTTGGAATAGTAAACAAATGACCTTCACAAAGAATATGGAGTTGATATTTGTGACCATTAAAAAAAAAAGCAGTCTGCAACTTCTCTCTGTCAAGTTTCATTACCACCTAGGTGACATCAGTTTCAGCAACTGCCTTGCCAACGATGCCTATTGTTAACAGTATCTTATTTCCTTGCTATACTGGAAGCATGCTTTATTCTGAATGGCTTCCAAAAAGCTGTGAAGAGGTTCAAGCTACTACAGAGAAACCAACTCAGACTCTTAGGGAATCAGCATCACTGAGAGCCACCACCTCCCCATTTTTACAGTCCCAAGGTGGAATGGGCCACTGATGATACAACTTGACCAATATGAAATGAGAGTGATGTCTTGCCAATCTAAAGGTAGGTTGGTGTCATGTAGGCCTTGTCAGAAGGAAATCAACAGATTTGTCAGAAACAGAAAATGTCAACAAACGTCATGAAACAGAGAGGACTCCTGTGGTCTGGGAGATGAGAACATATAATAAAGCAGCCCTCAGTTTTGACTTACATAGCCAGGATACTTGTCAGAGTTTTCAGAGGGGTATCATTTTAAACTTTTCATTTACTATGAATTTTTAAGTCACTAAGATCTAGAAAAGGTATGTCCCACATGCATTTCTTAAGAATGAGGAATACAAGGGAGAAGGTTTTGCCTAGCTCAACTTGGGACAGATATACTAGTCTGTCTGGTTAAGACTAGGAGAAGCTTGGAAGAGGACGTCATGGCCTCTGAGGTGATGAAATTCTGACAGTCTGAATGGGGAAGGACTGAAACAAGTACTCAAGTAGTTGTTTTCGAAGTCAATTGTCTACCCCTAAGTTCAGCAAGAGCTGAGGAAAAAGGTATAGCTCAAGTCTTGATAATACACCAGGAGATTTGGTAAGGAAGATTCTGAATTCTTAAAGAGACTGGTCTATACTTGATATTGGGGTTTTCTACTGGTGTAGGATATAATCATCCCCTACAACAAAAACCAATCCTGGAATAATAATCTATAACTCTAGTTCTAGGTGAGGAATGTGGGTACTTTTGTGCATCTCCCATAATTATGACATTGGCCTATAGCCAAAATTAGGAAATGCTATTGAAACATTACTGGTCTTCAATGGCACAATTTTGGGAAAAGATAAGAATGGCAATCACAAAAGCTTTTATATCTTTGATAGCAGAATTGTTAAAACCTTCAACTGGGGGACTCATTCTACTTTCTTATACCAGTCAGATTCTGATCTGTTTGCCCAACTGCCCACCCTATGCTGGAACTTTCTATAACACCTCTGAAAGATGCCAATCCAGTCACTGCTTGCACAGTTCCAGCCAATTCCACAACTGAACACATTGTTAAAGGCAGTCTAACTCCTTGTAACCTTTCACATACTGGTCCTAGCATTGACTGGCGAAGCCACACAAATCATGACCCACTCAACATTTTTACCTGACTGCCTTCCATATACATGAAGACAATAACAGTGCCTAACTTTAGTCTCTCATCTCTAGAATAAGTGACTCTAGTTTTCTTATCTGTCACTTGTATAATAAATTCCAGATGCTGCAATTCTACTTCCTTCCTCTGAAAAAAAAAAATCCGTTACATGCAATTCAGACAACTGAATGTAATAATTGAAGGTCCAATGTACACGACTGATTGGCATACTACAAATACAGAACAGTAACATAACACCAGAAATACAAAGACAAAGTGTTGCCTTATATAGCTAAAACTCTATAATACTTTTTCCACTTGTCACTGTCCAATAACACGTTTTATCTATCTATCTATCTATCTATCTATCTATCTATCTATCTATCTATCTATCTATATCTATCTATCTATATCTATCTATCTATATCTATCTATATCTATCTATCTATATCTATCTATCTATATCTATCTATCTATATCATCTATCTATCTATCTATCTATCTATCTATCTATCTATCTATCTATATCTATCTATCTATCTATCTATCTATCTATCTATCTATCTATCTATCTATCTATCTAATCTAATCTAATCTACCTATCTTCCCACCATCTCTATACCTGAATTCTTTAAACCTAGTAAATGATTTACATAATTCTTTAGGGAATGATACCTCTTGCACACTCCAAAGAATATTTAAGATTCTCATGCTATGGAATTCTATTCCCCTCCACCAAGTTCTAAGTTTTTAGAGAATATTATATTTCTTTCTTCTGCTATGGTGGACAAGATGATTTTCTCCCAAAGTTCCTCAGAAATAAGTTCAGAGAAGCAATCTCCTTCACTGAAATCTGTTGTTTTTTAGGGGACTACACTGTCAAGAATTTCAGAAGCTATTGCTTTAAGCAATATTAGAGTTGCAGCCTCCCTACCACCAACCTGCTTTTACAAGTTTTGTGATGTGTCACAAAAAAAATGTTGCTGGGGGAGAGAGTGGTGAGTCTGAAGAAGAAACAATTTTTTTCTCATTAGAAGCGACTTCTAAAGCATACTTACCCATAAGAAATGTAATCTAGCTCAATAATATAAAGCACCTAATAGAAAAAAAGATGCTGCTTATGTTGATTACCTTTTTTCATTAACAGAAGAACTTAACTCCTTTGGGACTGGTAACTGACTGCTCTTTTAATTGGGTTAAACATTTCAGATGAAAAGACAGTCCAAATTTTTCCTAAATTATTCTTCTATCATGATTCATTTTCCTTGTTCTGTACTTATCTCTCATTCCTGTTCCTTGGAAATCAAAACAAAAAGGCAAAAACATGTCCTCCCCCAACAGAACCTCCAAACTTTGGCTTACTCTATAATGTACAAGTATGAGAAACTGACGGTCAGGCAGTTACACAGTTCTATCACCTATATTGAGCTTCCGATGACATACACAGCAATGAGCCTGGTAACTTACTACATACAAAAGGGATTTTAAAATATATTCTTCATATATTAAGAGAAAACACAGCTGGATGAATTTATTTAAAAATGAAGAAAACAGGTTCTTTCATTAATATAATTAATAATTTAGATCAAATCTATAAAACTAATTAAAAAAAAAGGTTTCTTACAAGCCTGACTTTAAACACAGGGCTTTAACACTCTGGTTTAATGTAGACTATTAGTCATTTTTATTTTTGTTACTTTTTGTATATTAAATTCTTAATCTTACAACCTGTACCTTAAAATGTGGGTAAATTGTGAGAAGTGGGTGGTTCCTAAAATAAGTTTTCCATTTCAGTCTCAACAAACCACAATTAAATCCATGAAATGCATGCAAAAAATACTTTGAAATGTTGGGGCAGAACTGAGTGAGAGTGGTATGGTGGGGGAGGCAAGCTCAGTAAGAAGCTAATCTCATTAACTTTAAACCTCTAAATATTACTATTTTCAGCTATGAACTCATTAATGCACCAAATTCTTGAAAGCTATCAACTAAGAACTTCCTTGGTTATTTTTGTCCTACAGATCAAGTGAACAGAATCTAAGTAACACGACCCTTTGGATTATGTACCAGTTGGTTATGACAATTTGCCAAACCAAATTTGTTTAGTGTTGACTACATGGTCAAACAGGACAATCCAAATTACGTGAAGAAAGCAAGCACTCGTCATGGAAATTAGAGGCAAAATGGCTAAACTGGTAATATCTGACTTCAGTATTTTTTCCCTTCCCTTTCTGGGGCCCAAAGGCTGTTTCTAGTCCTCCCACCTATAGTCGTCCAAACTTCTCCCTTAAAAGGGCTCCCAAGTGGGAACCCAACAAAGTTATAACTGATTAAGAAAGTACACCTCTGAGTAGTATTTACATTTTGAAGAAGGGAAAGATTAAAGCAAACAATCTCCAACTGGTAGCAAGTGTAAAAGCATTATCTGTGAACAAGGCAATCTTTCTCATACTGCTCACCTTTTCTACTCCAAAAGAACAAAGTGCTGCTTCTTTTTCAAAAACTGATTTTAAACAATCATGTAATATTGTACTACATGAGTACATAATACTCAGAAGTATGAGAAACTGCTCCCATTTTCAATCATGCATGGCTGAGATAGAGACAGTCACAATTTTTCCTTACAGTGAAAAGTATAAATTCTTTTATAGAAATTAGCTCAATGTCTCAAGTTCTTTTAAATTCTTCAATTAAATCTAATACACTTACAAAGTGAACCAATAAATATTAAAAGAAAGTAACTCAAACTACCTAAACCTCAGAATGAGGCGAGATTAGTCAGTCCCCATGTAACTTCTACATGTAAGCTAAAGTAATTTTTCCTCACCTGCTATACCATCCCGGCCCATTCGTGTGGTGGTGGAGGGGCGGAGGCGCAGACCACCCTTCCGCATCCGGCTTAAGTTACACCTCAGTTCTCCCAAACTTGACTATTTCCAGTTGTAGTCTCCCCAGAAATCGTCTAATGACTGAATACCCAGAAAGCCATTAACGCTAATGTGTCACTGGCCAATTAAACTACTCCTAAACTATATTCTTGCACTTTAGAGAGGCCTTTAAAACCTTAACCCAAAG
This sequence comes from Manis pentadactyla, assembly GCF_030020395.1. NCBI lineage: Eukaryota > Metazoa > Chordata > Mammalia > Pholidota > Manidae > Manis > Manis pentadactyla. The sequence goes on along the minus strand of NC_080026.1, from coordinate 103,443,459 downwards.
GACTGATAAAAATTATAGTGGAACTTGCAACGACACTTTGGAGGTAAACTGGCCTTTGAAATCACAAGGCCTACCACGTCCCCTACTCTTTTGTGTATATTGCAAGACCGGAAGCTGGTACAAGTATTGTTGATACAAAACAAAGCAAAACAAAAACAAAAAAACCCCACCTCCCAGTGAGCGCGGCACGCTTGCTCCCCAACCCCCTGCCCCGATCTCCTCTCCTCAGTCCCCACTCACGAAAGCAAAATGAGCGGGACCGGAGTTCTAGGGGGAAGACCGGGGCAGCAAGCACGGTGAGGTTCAGGCCTGTGAGCCTGGGTACGCAGGTGGGGTCTGCGACGGACGGAGGCAGCGCTGGCCCTGGTTACCTGCGGCGAAGTGGAGCGGCGTGGACTTCCGGCCCGCCGTGTCGCGGCTGTTCACCTTCTCGGGGGTCACCAGCCTCTTGACACGCTCCACGTCCCCATTACGGCACGCCTCGAACAGCTCGCGGGCGGCCGGCTCCATGGCCTCGGCCGCCGCGCCCGCGCAGGCCGCGCCCCCGCCGGCGCAGCGACGGCCCGACATGATCCTGGCCGCCGCGGCCGCCAGCAGCAGCGCCAGCAGCGGGAGCAGGAGCCCCGGCCCCGCGAGCAGGAGGGCGAGGCCCCCCGGAGGAGACGCGCTCAGGGCCCGGGCCGCTCGGCTCCCTGCTGTCACCGGGCTCCGCGAAGTCCCATGGCCGGGTCGCCGAGCACCCCTCCCTCGGCCCCGCGACCCCCGGCTACCCTGCGGTGGCGGAGGCAGGGCGAACCTGCGCCTCGAACAGCGAAGCGATGCGGCGACGGAAGCTGGGAAGGCCCCTCCTGCCACCTCCTAGGAGCCCTGGGAGCGTACGTGACGTCGTGCCGCGCATGCGCAGTGGTCGGAGACTGGCCTGGCTGGTTTCGGCGAGCGGAGCCGCGCGGAGGGGTTTGTGGGAAATGTGAAGCGAGGGCCTTTTGGCGGCTGGAGAAGGGGTTTAGTCCCACCGCCATCTTGACGGTGGATCTTATTGAAGTCGAACTAGCCTTCTTGTCCTTTTTAAAGGAATGGATTTCCCGAGCTGAATTTTCTTACTGTTATTCCACTAAAAAGAGCCCTTAAATTTTTTCCCCTATCTTGCATATTACTTTGGAATTCTTAGTGTGGAAGTCTTCCATTTTTTTCAGCTTCCACAATCCTTTTCTTCTGGGACATTTCTACTTTCTATACTACCATTTTCTCTCCCCTTTAACTGCGATTTTTGTTGTTTCTCGTAAGTTACTTCTCAGAAATGACTGAGTTGCTCACCACTTTATGGGAAGTTTGGATGAGCTCCCCCGAGATCATTTAAAGGAAATTAGGAATGTGATCAAAGTTTGTTCCAATTCTAAATTAACAATAATTGAGAGGGATGGCTATGATTAATTACTCTTTCTATAGTTAGGACTTTCCTTAGCTCAAGATTAAAGAAAGAGCCTATAAGTAAATCAGTATTATACTGACCTGGCTGAGGTGTGGATACACTGGGTATAAATGTTAGGCAGAAAGACAGAAATGAAGGGGATGAAAAGGAGAAAGGGCCCCCAAAGATGACTCAGGTAGTTGATCAAATAGAACCAGAAAGCCAAGAATGAATCAGAGAGTTAATCAGATGAAGCCACAGGGCCCAAGAGTGACTCAGGAAATGTCCAGGATACTCTCAGATAAACATCAGAGGCACCCGCACAGCACAGCCCCTGTCTCCATTTCATCAATCAGAACAAGACAAGAGAGCCGACAGCTGTCAATCAAGGACCTCTCTGCCCTGCCAAAACCACATAAAAGAAGCCTCAGAATAAGCATCCATGCCTGCCTGTCTTATCTTAGGCAGGCCCACTCTGTTACTCTATGCAGAGTGTATTAAAACTTACTTTGCTTTCTTGACTTTGGTCTCTCATCTCACTGTATCTGATTTCCCTGCGACACCAAGCTGAGTCCTTTCCTTCTTAACATAAACATAATTAACAATGTTTAATGAGTTGCAATTTTTTTTGACCATCAAAGCAAAAAAAACAATTCTCACTTTTGAGGTAGTAATGTAGCTTTTTATTATTATTCCTTAGGCCATGCCCTGCTCTCAAACTGTTTAAAAGAAGGATATGTTTAAATAAAATGATACTTGTTTACCTTTGACCTGTTGACAAACTTTTCTTCCCCTGGTGTCCTAACTTGTTAACCTATTTTTCAGGATATTCAGTTTTTGGGAATATTGACTCACTACTGTGCTGAAAGAAGATATACAATTTTGGGAGCATTTTATAAATATTTAAATTATGTAATTATAAATGTACATAATATATTTAGTATACGTAAGGTTGCATACTAATAAAATCAATATCCATGAACACATCTAAGAACTAGAACACTTCCAAAACTACTGTCTTTTTGTCCCCATTTCATCCATTTGCCAAATGTATTCCCAATTTTATTTATTCTCTGTTCACTAATTTGTACTTAATCTATTCCCATGTACGTATCCCTCAACAACATACATTCAGTTTTACTTGTTCTTGATCTTTATAAAAATGCCAGTCTTTGCGGTCTTTGTTCACTTAAGGGATGTTCATAAGACTTATGCATTATTTTCAGTTCTATCTAGAGTTGCCTTGGGTGAATTCACTACAAGTTTGCAATTTTTACTGGCCACTTGGTTTGTTTCCATTTTTTTAAAAAAATTAAGGTATCATTGAAATAGTCTTATGAAGGTTTCACATGAACAACATTGTGGTATCAACATTCACCCATATTATCAAGTCCTCAGTACCCCCCTCATTGCAGTCACTGTCTATCAGTGTAGTAAGATGCTGTAGAGTCATTACTTGTCTTCTCCATGCTGTACTGCCTTTTCTGTGACATACCTATATCGTGATTGCAAATCACAGGGCCCCTTAATCCTCTTCCCGGTCCCCACCCACCCTCTCCAACCCCTCCCCTTTGGTAACCACTAGCCCCTTCTCAGTGTGAGTCTGCTGCTGTTTTTGTTCCTTCAGTTTTGCGTTGTTACACCCCACAAATGAATAAAATCATCTGGTACTTGTCTTTCTCTGCGTGGCTTATTTCACTGAGCATAATACCCTCTAGCTCCATCCATGTTGTTTCAAATGGTAGGATTTGTTTTCTTTTTATGGCTGAATAACATTCCATTGTGTATATGTACCACCTCTTCTTTATCCATTCGTCTATTGATGAACACTATGAACATTCTTATACATTCTCCTGGTGCACATGTACAAGAATTTTATATGAAAGGCTTTCAGACTCTGTGACCACTACCCATAGTATAAGAAATGCAATTGGTGTCTTCACACCAGAAAACACACATATGTAACACAAAAGTTTCACAAAATAATAAAACAAGATTTACCTCTCCAAGTTTTAAAAAAATGCTAATTGTGGCTCTCAGTAAATAGATTACAGAACTCACAAATGAGTTGCTAACCCAAGTTTTGAAAAACATTATAGGACTAGACTACCTAGGGGTGGAATCTTTGAGTAATAGAGACTGTGAAAGTTCATTTTACAAGATAATGCCAAACTGTTTTTTGAAGAGATTGTTAATAATGTATAAGCATATTAGCAGTGTAGAGGAGTTTTTTCTTAGTCTCTGTCCTCATCAACCCTTGGTATTGTCAGATTAATTTTTTCAATATGCTGGGTGTAAACGGTATCTCTAAGAGGTCTTAGCCTACATTTAAAAAAATGCCAAACGATCATTAGAGAAATACAAATCAAAATCACAATGAGATATTACCACACATCCATTAGGATGACTATTATAAAAAAACAGGAAATAATAAGTGTTGGTGAGGATGTAGAGAAATTGGGAACTTCTGCACCATAGGAGGGACTATACAACAGTGAACTGCTATGGAAAACAGTATGGTGTTTCCTCAAAAAATTTAAAATAGAACTACCACATGATCCAGTAACCCCACTTCTGGGCATATATATACAAAGAATCGCAAGATCTCAAAGAGAAAAATCCTTGTTCATAATAATATTATTCCCAATAGTCAAGAGGTGGAAGCAATCCAAATGTCTGTGAACAGATGAATGAATGAACAAATGTGGTACATACATATAATAGAATATTATTCAGCCCTTAAGAAAGAAGGAAACCCTGTCATATGCTACAACATGAATGAAATTTGAAGACCTTATGCTTAATGAAATAAGCCAGTCACAAAATGACAAATGCTGTATAATCCCACTTGTATGAGGTGTAATAGTTTGTTAGGGCTGTCATAATAAAATATTACAGAATGAGTGGCTTAAACAGGAGAAATTTATTTTCTACGTGTTTGAGGTTAGAAGTCCAAGATCAAAGTGTTGGCAGGTCTCATTTCTCCTGAGGCTTCCCTCCTTCAACTGTAGATAGACATCAACTTGCTGTGTCCTCACATGGCCTTTCTCCTGTTTGTGTGCATCCCTAGTGTCTATGTGTCCAAACTTCCTCTCATAAAAGGACACTAGTCAGGGCAGGTTAAGGCCCACCCATATGGCCTCACTTAATCTTAATTTCTTTCCTCTTTCAAGATCCTGTCTCCAAATACAGTCACATGCAGAGGTCCTAGGGCATAAGGGCTTGAATTTGAGGAAGGAAGGGCACAGTTCAGCCCATAATATGAAATATCTAATCTAGATAGATAGAAACAGTATAGTGGTGGTTACCAGGGGTTGAGAAAAGAGCAAATGGGAAGGTTATTGAATGGATATAGAGGTTAAGTTTTGTAAAATAAAAAGTTCTGTAATATGTTGCACAATAATATACTTAACACCACTGAACTATACACTTAAAAATGGTTAAGATGGTATAAAAATGACAATAAAATTGAATATCTTTCATATGTTTATAGTCTATTTGTATTTCCTCTTCAGTAAGATGCTTATTTATGTCTTTTGCCCATTTTCTATGAGGTTGTTGGCCTTTTGCTATTATGTTGTGGACATTATATATTTTGGAAACTAATCCTTTGTCCATTATATGTGTTGAAAATATCTTCTACCACTTTGCAGTTTGTTTTTTTACTTTCCTAACGAAAAGATGTCTCAATTTTACTATAGTTGAATTTATAAACCTTTTCATCTAGAGTTTGTGTGTCTGTGTGTAAGAAGGTCTCCCTTACCCCAAGGTGGTAAAGATACTCTTTATTTTCTTCCAAAAGTAAAAATTTTTGCTTCTTACACTCAGTCCCTTAATCCATCTGGACTTAATTTTGGAATATGGTATGAACTAAGTATTCACTTTTTTTTTTTTTCATATAGGTAACAAATTATCCTATTACCATTCATTAAGAACTCCTTCCTTTCAGAAGAGAGCTGCTGTGCCACTTCAAGCTTCCATATATTCATGAATCTACTTCTGGACTGTATTTCATTCCATTGATTAATTTATATATCCCTCCCCCAATATATCTTAATATATCCTCCAATACTGTAACAAATTTTGATAACCTGGTAGGGCAAATCTTACACCTTATCGATCTTTGTTCTTTTTGAGATTTTGCTCTCCCATATAAATTTTGGAGAGTCTCAAGTTCCTTGAAAGCCACATTGGGATTTTGATGAGACTTGCATTGAATTTATAGATCCATTTGGATAGAACTGCTATATTCAGGTTATTGAGTCCTCCATCTTTGAACATGGCATACAAATATATTATTAAAATTAATATATGTTTATTTAGGTCGTCTTTAATGAATTTCCATAAAGTTTTGTAGCATCCTTCATAAAGACCTTCCACATCCTAGTTTTATTGTCATTGTAATGGTGCTTTAAAAAAATGTATGGCTTATCAAATCAGTGGGAAAAAGACATTTTGAAGCACTTGGAGACATTTTAATATGGACTGGATATTAGATTATATTAATGTTTTGATGTTAATTTGGTTAGGTTAATATGCGAAAATGGTATTCATTATAATAAAAAGAACTTCATCTATTAGAAATTCATAGTTATTTACTGGTAAAATAACATGGTGTTTTGTTTGTTTAAAATAGTTTGTAAAAATAATTTAAAATAGTTCATTAAAAACTGAGGGCAGAGATGAAAGAAGAATGACAAAATATTGACAGTTGTCAAAACTTGGTAATGGATACAATGGTAGTTCATTATACTAGTCTTCTTATTTTCGTGTGTATTTGAATTTGTCCATAATAGACACACACACACACACACACACACACACACACACACACACACACACACATATTTCAACCTCTCTTTATTTCTAATAGTTTATCTATTTTGGGCTTTCTAGACAGTCTTATTATCTGTGAATATGAATACATGAAAAATGGTTCTCCTTTTCCAATCCTTGGCCTTACTGGTTGGTTGGCTAAGACCTCTAAAGTAATGTCGAATACAAGTACTAATACTGGTCATGCTTGTCTTGTTGTAGTTTTTAGAAGGCTATCTAACTTTTTACTATTAAAAATGATATTTTTTAGGGATCTTGTTTTCCGTAGTGTTTTGGCAGTTAAAATTTTTTCAGGTAAAAGAGGTTTCTTTCTTTTGCACTTTGCTAAGAATTGTTATAAACAGATTTGAATTTTATGAAATGCCTCCTTATTTAAGTTTTTATCATTATTAGATGTTGAATGCTATCAAATGCTTTTTATGACACCTAGTAAGATGTATTTTTCTTCTTTAATCTATTAATGTAGTCAATTATATTTATGGATTTTCTAATGTCAAACCAATCAATAATTTAAAATTATCCCACAAAGTAAACATTGATTGAGTCCAGAGAGTTGTTTAGGCAAATTCTACTGAACTTTCAAACTCTTACAGAGACTAGAAAAAGGGGAATTACTCCCAAACTCATCCGGTATAATCTTGACCAAAGCAGGCAAAGACAAGAAAGGAAAATTATAGGCTGCTTTCAATCATGAACATAGATGTAAAACCCCTAAATAGAACATAAACTAATAGAATCCAGAAAAGGTGATATATAACCAGCTGGTGCTTGAAAAAAAAATACTCAAAACAAAAAAGCATACAAAAAAATAGTTCTGGAGGTGTTTATATGTATAATTAAAGCATCTGTGGGTCTGAATCTGACAGTAGTTTTCTTAATTTTAAACAGGATATTTTAAACCTGTATTTTACCTTTCCTTAAAGGGGAAACAAACAGCTTGGGCTTGAAGACAGCGAATTAAAACATAAATAAGATGGTAGCAGAAAAAGACTACACTAGGTTGAATAGTGTCCCCCCACCCCAATTCATATCCACCCCCAGAATCTCAGAATGTGGCCGCATGAGGATGGAGGCAGAATTTGGAATGATCCATCTACAAGCCAAGGAATTCCAAGAGTGGCAGCAATCACTAGAACCAAGAAATGCCAGTAAGGTTTTCCCCTAGACCTTTCAAAGAGGGCACAGCCCTGTCCTTCCCTTGGTTTTAGACATCTAAAAGAGAATAAATTTCTCTTTTTATGAGACACCATGTTGTTGATACTTTGTTGCAGGAGTCCTAGGAAACTAACAGTCTATCCAAACTCTAATAGTGGATTACCCAAACTTTCATTCAGTCATTGTGTCCAACTCAAATTCCAGGAGTTTCTGGTTATATGCAATCCTTTCTGTCATAGGAGTGACTTCTTGTGTTAAACCACCTACGAGCTAAAGAGATAAATTATTTGTGCCTATTCTCATCCTATTCCACACACTCAAATACATTAATGGGACAGGGCTAGAGAAATGACAATAAAAATTCTTAGTTGGAAAAGAGCAAGTGGGAGACACATAGCAGTCACTGGTTCATAGTAATTATGAAATAAATTCTGTGGAACATGCACTGGGAATACCACATGGGAATTATATGTGATATAATTCTTGCTTAGACCCTGATTCTGCTCCTTTTGAGGAATTCCCTTGTTCATTGTTTTTCATGGTCCTGAGTTAACCCTCCTGGATAATTTTCCTTGTACATTTTCCTTCATGGACATACCTGAAGATGTTGTTGGGGAGCAGTATACTCTTCCTGGGAATGGCATAGCTTTCTCAGCCTGCTTGCAGCTATGCAGATTTAAAGACCTAAAATTTGTTTTAAGACTAGAAGAGTCAAATGCTTTTTTAGTAGACTCTTTGTTTGTTCTTGTTTTTGGAAAAATAACTACTTCAGAAACTTAGGTTTCTGATCCATTTGCTTCTAGTCAGTTCCATGTGCCTACAACCACACGTAAATTCTTTCATAGGCATAATTTTCAATCCTGATTTATTTTTTGCTTTCTTGAAGCCATGCTTCTTTCTCTTAATGGTAGCTATTTTAAGGCCATAAGGCTTGGGAAGAAAGGCCAATCTATTAATCTTTTTCTTTGCTACTTTGCTAGGCCTTTCGTTGCACAAAGGTTTTCTCTATCTTATTTCCTTCTGTTCAGCTTTGTAACCCTCTTTGGCCCCTCATTTATGGATTCTCTTTATTCCCTTTCATTTCTATGTGAAACCAGCCAATTCTTATCTGTGACCATCTCATTTTCTAATATTTTATAAATACAATCCTAACAACCATAATACAGTTAACTTTTTGTTTTCCCCTAAAGCTATGGGCTTGGTAGATACTTGGTCTGTCTTTCAAGTTATTTCAGGTAACAGTTTACCAAATATTTTACATTGCATATATGGGTCTCTATATCCACCCCACCCTAAGCCTCCATCCCCCAACCATAACATAATATTTTTATCACTGCCTCTCCACCATTAAGTAAATGCCACACAATTTAGGGTTTTTTTTTAAAGAATTCCCAACTTCAAGGTACTAATTTCTGTATAATTAAGGCAATACTAAACCACTAAAGTTTCAGCGGCTTAATATAATGAAAATTTATTTCAGATACACATAAAATCTATGTGCTACGGCTGAGGGGAATGAAAGTTTTCCTCTACATGGTCATTAAGGAATACAGGTAACAGGTTCTGACTTTCCACTGAGTTTCTTCCAAGGTTGCCCTAGCTAGGTTATATTGAGATGTGCTTTAGATCTAAAATACACATAGATTAATATGTCTCATTAAAATTAATTGCTATAATGATAATAGTTTGGATATTTTAGGTTAAAGAACACATATTATTACAATTAATTTCACCTATTTCTTTTTACTTTTTAAATGTGGTTACTATAAACTTAAAAACAACAGGTATCTATCAGAATGACAAAAATAGGAATCAGTTGTGGGGAGGATATGGAGAAACCAAAACCATCTTGTATTGTTAAAATATGGGACTTATGCAGTTATTCTGGAAAGCAATCTAGAAGTATTTAACGACATTATGTTCTTTTGGGTAGTGCTAGTCTGGGATTGGGCAAATTTTGCCTAAGGGCCAAATCTGGCCTGCTACTTGTTTCTGTAAGTAAAGTTTAATTGGGACACAGTCATGCATATTAATTTATGTATTGTTCATCACTGTTTTTGTGCTACAACTGTAGAATTGAGTAGCTGCAACGGACTGTCTAGTTCCCGAAACCTTAAATATTAAGTATCTGGCTTTTTACAGGAAGAATTTGCTGCCCACTGGTCTAGATTATTAAAACCTTGCTGTTGCTGACAATACAGATATCTTCTGCAAGTGGGATCCCTGGCTATTATCTGCCTATGGTCTCCTTTGTTGAAAAAAAAAATCCTTTATTTTAATGTAGTCAGATCCTTTAATTTTCACCTTATGATTTGTGTTTTTGGGTTTTGTTTTATAAATTCTTCTCCTTTCAAAGATCATAAAGACAAACTCTATTCTCTTAGCATTTTTTGCATTTAGCTCTTTGATCCATATCAAGTTTACCTTTTTTTAACTGATGTGAAGTTAAGGTCAAAATTAATGTGAAAGTTGTTTTCCCAGCAGCATCCATTAAATAATCTATTCTTTTCCCATTGCAATGGTAAATGGAGTTAGAGTGTTCTAAAGTCCTACGTAGCATTGTCAGGGAAATAGTAAAAGTAATAATTAATTTCAGGCCGAGTTATGGGTTACATTGTGTTCCTCCAAAAAGATATGTTGAATCCTAACCTTCAGTACTCAGGATGTGGCCTTACTTTGGAAATACAGTCATTGCAGATATAATTAGTGAATTAGAGAAGCAGTCATACTGGAATAGGGTGGGACCATAAACCAATATGGTGTATTTATAAGAAAACAACCAGGTGAAGACACAGTGCCATAGAGAGAATGCCATGTGAAGATAAAGGCAGAGATTGAAGTGATGCATCTACAAGCCAAAGAATGCTGGCCATCACTAGAAGCTAGGAGAAAGCATGGAACAGTTCTCTCTCAGAGCCCTCAGAAAGAATGAATCCTTCTGACTTTTTGATTTTGGACTCTAGCCTCCAGAACTATGAAAGAATACATTTCTATTGTTTTAAGTCATCCAGTTTGTAGTGCAGTTGACCCTTGAACAATGTGGGGGTTAAGGACACCAACCCCCTGTGCAATTGAAAATTTTCATTTAATTTTTGGCTCCCCCAAAACTCAACCATCAAATAGCTTACTGTTAACCACAAGTGTTACTGATAATATAAAAGTTGATAAACACATATTTTATGTTATATGTATTATATACATATAACATGTATTCTGACAATAAAGTGAGCTAGAGAAAATGAAATGTTATTAAAAAATCGTAAGGAAGAGAAAAGACATGTATTTGTTGTATTCGTTGAAAAAAATTTACATATAAGTAGACCTGCACAGCTCAAACCCATGTTGTTCTGTATTTTCTTAGGGCAGACCTAAGAAACTAATACAGACTGTAATAAATTATAGTATTTTGATTAACCACTAAAACAATAGCTTAAAAAGTATGAAAAACTAGATGGAAAGCATATAATAATACAGCATTATTTAATTAATCCAAGAAAAGATAAGAAATGAAAGATAAAAACCATCTGAGTGAGATATAAAACAAGCATTAAGATAATAGTATGTCATTATATTTTATATTAATCATTAAATGTACATTTAATTATATTAAATGAAAATGGACCAAATAGTCCAATTAAAAGTTTGTCAGATTGGCTAGAAAACAAAACCCTATTATATGTGGCTTGCAAGAAACATACCTTGACATAAGAACATTTTACATTTTGGAAGTAAAAAAATTAAAAACTGTACCATGAAAATGCTAATCAAAAGAAAATTGATGTAGGTATATCAATATCAGATAAGAACACTTTCAAGCAGGAAACATTACTGGAAATAAAAAGAAACATTTAATTTTTTTAAAGAGATGAATCCTTCTGGAAGATATAACATTTTAGACCTATATACACCCAGTAAAATAATTCCAAATAACATGAAACAAAATTTTGAGAGAACTAAAAGGAGAAATAGAGAAATCCACAGCCACAGTGGAACATTTTAACATGGCTCTGTCGATCGCTGATAGAACAAGCAGAAGGCAAACAAAACAGTAAAACAAACAAAAAATCAGTAAGTATAAAGAAGATCTGAACAACATGATTAACAAAACAATCTGACATATGTAGAACATTACATATAACAACACAAAATACAAACTGAATATAGAAACAATACTGTATTGTATAATCATCAAACTTGCTAAGAGACTAGAACTTAATAATTCCAACCACTAAAAAGAAATGATTATGTAACACGATAGAGGTGTTAATTATTGCTACAATGGCAATCATATTACAACATATAAATATAACAAATTAATAGGTTGTACAACTTAAATTCACACAATGTCATATAGGTCAACTATATTTCAGTTAAGAAAAAAAGGAAACTTCAACCTGAAACAAAAAAATGTCTCCATTTTTAAAATGTACGTTACATTTTTAACATTTACTGACTTTTTACAAAGTGGGGGCTAAAAAATGGAATCACAGGTTAGAAACTTTGTATGAATAAGTCCACTAAGTGAGTGTATATGGAAAGCTTTAAAACTTGCAAATTGCCACAAACTGGCATAGCTCTTAACAGTTCTTGGTAAAGACAGCCCTCTAGTGGAAAGAGTTCTACAGATTTTTAAAGAGTGGCAAATAGAAAGAACATGAGCCATCAGCCCAGCTATAAACTGCAATGTTGGCTCAAGGCTTAAAAAGAAATATAAAAAAGTATCCAGTATTCAGGATCTTATGTCCAGGTCCAAAAGTGACACAGTTCATGTGAGAGCAGGTTGTGGGGTAGGGAGAGAAACTGATGTTGTGTTCATGGTCCAAGGAATAGGGTGCCATTAGAATAGGAAGAGCTCTGGACTCTAAAACGCACTTCTTTGAGCTGCATTAAATGCTCTTTCAAGGCAGCAGGAAGAATAAAATTTTGTAGGATAGTAGGAAATTTCACAATGAAAGCTGAATAACTAGCAGCTAATAGTGATGTAGGAAGTTCAATTAGTTAGTAGCCATCAACCCAGTTAGAGTTCCAGGATAAGTATACCTTGAAGTTGATGGTTTGAATAAGTAAAGCATTGTGTTATACCAAATGCACCCCAAAGGCTCCAATTATGAGAAAGAATGGTATAAACAGAGTCTGAATTAGGGGTGAGAAGACCTGAGTTAGGTTCGCTCTGG